>NW_026692194.1:2525000-3725000 GCF_021218885.2 Marmota monax
AAGACATTTTAAAAAAACTTGTACAATTTAAAAACATCTCACATACTTGCATTCACACACTCAAATATATAAATATACAGTAATACCAAGTTGCAGCATAACACAGGAAAAAAAAAGAGGAAATAAAATGTATAACTAGACAGATCCATGTCTAAAAGCTGGCTATGGGGCACTTACATGGTCTTAGACAAGGCACAATCTTTCTAAACCCTAATGGCCCAAAATATAAAAGGGGGGATACAAAAATACTGCCCTGCAGACATAACATATGTAAATTGCCAAGCATGCAGCAAGCACTAAATAAAAGGCAGTCACTATTGTTTTCAATGTAACGGCATGGATTGACCCAGCCGACCCTGGAACATCTACATACAGGTGTGTTCAGCTTGTGTGCATCTGGGAAGAAGGGTGAACCCGCGCGGGCTCCATGCACAGCTTGCTAGGCCTTGAGCTGCCTCCCAGCTGCTGTGTGCTCAGGGAACGCAAACTGATCTCAGTTTCACCTTGGAATAACATGATTTTACAGGTGGTTCGCTCCTCCCCACCCCATCAAGTTTAATTTGATATCTAATATTTATAAATCACTTTACAGTATACAAAGCACTTTGATGCACCCTCTCAGCTGATCATTCATCATATCTGGATGATGCCAGAATCATTTTTTAAACCAAAAATAAATAGTTAAAAACAACAATAAAAACAATTAAAAAAAAAAAAAACGAACACTTCTACCCTACTGTTCCCATTCAAAAAGGTGGATAAATACCACTGGTGTGGTGTACTCCTATAAGCCTAGCGATTTGGGAGACTAAGGCAGAAGGATTAAAAGTTCGAGGCCAACCTCAGCAACTTAGCAAGATCCTGTCTCAAATTTTACAAAGTTTAAAAAAAGGGCTGAGAATGTAGCTCCATGGTAAATTGCTTCTGGGTTCAATCCCCAGAACCAAAAAAAATAAAGAACAAAGGTGAATAATTGAACCCAGCAATCTTGACTTTGAAGAGGTCAGCTAACGGCTATGAAGAAATTAATGAAATGATTACAGTGTTCCCAAGTGTAAAGTCAGGCTGCACCCACCATAGCCAGATTTCTCCTTGGGGATGTCTGTTTCCTCCCTCAAATCACTGGGGTCTCTTTAGTAAATGATCTCTAGTGGCCTGAAGGAGCTGGCACATCTCCAGAAGGGAGCAATTCAGTCCCTTCTGATCAAGGGAGTCACCAAGCCACCTGGGAATGCACCAATGTGCATTCCTTTTCCACATCTGCACGTGTCCATATGCACATACACACATGCATACTGCACTGGCCCATGTAGCAGAGCAGATAGGGTCACTGGATGGCACCACACCACACTGTCAGAAGAGCCACATTGAGTTAGCCCCGCCCCCTCAACTTTTTACCCCTGTCTAAACAGGGTCTCTCATAATCCTTAAAGGCTCATAGTTCCAGTCAACATGATTCTCTATATACCCACCCCCCAATCAATGATGCTATCCAAAGAAAGGGACCAAGAAAGATCCATACACAAAGAAATTGTGGTGAGAAACAGATACATATTCACCTGTGTGTACTGGTAACTGGGGAAGGAGGAATGCTGATTTTTTTTTTTTAATGTATGAGCATTTAAGGTCTGAAATGCTGATACTCCTATTGATATTCTTAGAGGTTTCCATTTGCATCTGCTTGATAACCAGAACATACCATATAATCACTCAACCCACTCAACCACTGTTTAATGAGCACCTACAATTTGCTAGAGCCCTATGCACAGCTTGCTCTTCTGAAAACATACTCCCTTGAAGGTACATGGACTCAACTTCAAATTCTGGTAATTCGGGGGGGGGGGAAAGTATAAAATTCTTTTTAGGGGCTTAAAAAAATGCTTGGAAATCACTAAACGAAATTCACTTAACCACAAGTTCAGACAGTGTGCTTTGCTTTGTCTTGTTTTTTTTTTTTTTTTAAACACAGTAAAGCTACCCTATTCCCTTTTAAGCTTTTAGATGGCTTGAAATGCCAGCAGCACTCATGAATTAATACTGCAGTATGCACACATGCTGTGCACTCATGGACCATATTAACATGTTCAGGGGACGGGGCAGGATGTGAAACTGTGTTTTTAGAGAAACCTTTCCTCACTCACACAAGATCCTGCTGAAAGATGATAAAGTATGGAGAGGCAATTGATGGTGCAGGGACAAATCTGGTAGGTGCCCAAGGCACTCCCTGATGGTGACCTACACTCCCCTTCCACAGAGAGTGAGGCTTTTTAAAAGGTTGCTGTGTTTGCACACTGGATCCCACTTTCTCCAGAAACTCTCCTCCTTTCCTTCTCTCTCTCTCTCCTCCCCCACCCCCTTACCTTTGCCAAGTCTGTAGGCTTGCCAGGGTTCTTATTGAGCCCCTTTTTAAATGCTAGAATAAAATGTGCTTATTACACTACTTAATAGAGGCCCGAAGGGTAATTTTGATGACTCAGCGCAGATGGTAAATTAGTGGTAAGACAATGGAAATCCAGCATCCCCTCTCAGGATCTGTGGCTCTCACCAACACACCACACTTCCTCTTCTCACAGTTGCAGCCCTACCATATTTGCCACCGCGGATTTTTCATCTAGATGTGCGTCTTGGTGGTTAGCCAATTATTCCTTAGGAATGGCGCTCACTCCATCACTGTGAGCTGATACCCTTACACTCAGCATAAGGTGTCTAATTCAGCATCAAGTGAGGTAGACTTCTAGCACCTTAATAGCTAAGCAATTCTGGTGCATTGCTTTTATACACACACACATACACACACACACATTTCTTATATATATATATATATATATATTTATATGCACATTTGCATACTTATATGCATGTTTACATATATATTCATATACGATATATATTATATATATAATACATGTTGTGTATATATTATATATTATCATATAGATGATAGATAATATGATAGTAGAGGTAGGTGGTTTGTGGAAACAGAGACAGCATCTGTTAAATTGAGTTTTATATTTCCCAGTTCTCACGTACCACAAATAAAACCTACAAAAATGATAATTTTTCAAACATTGAATCCTCTATTTCTGTGTAATGAGGCATGGAGAGAGGAGGAAAAGAATTTTTGTGCTTTTTTGCCTTTGGTGAAAATTCTCCAAGGAGTAATTTCATCTTTAAATGAAAAGTTTTCTATCAGGTGATTGTACAAGCTCCAGGAATCACTGAAGCCTGGGTTCAGACATGGAGGGATGCGCACAGGCCGGTGGGCACACACGCACTGAACGTACACCTGTCCATCATGCGCAGGAGTCAGAAGGCAAAAAAAGTTGGGAAAAAAATGAATTTAAATGCTTTAATTACATCACAATGGAATTTAAAGCTGCTTGGCTACTAGATATATATTTTTAAATCCACTAGCCCTTAAATATACTGTTACTGCCCTGAAAATACCCATGTTTCATTTCCCTCTCAATAGTTGGAGGTAGCTGCTGTGGCAGACAGAGAGGGCATAACCAAGGAGGCTCAGGCTCAATATTCAGGGTCACTTGTGCAGTGCTTCTTAAAACCCTCTTTCGCCACAGCCTGATATTGTTTAGTCTCAATTCTGACACTCTCAGGACTTTATTAATCCATGTAATTGAATTAATCCATCCAAGAAATTTAAAGTGAACTGATAAGACTAAGCAAAAGTTCATCAATGTAAAACAACACCCAAAATATTTCAAAAGCTTTCCTGATGGAATTCATTCAGCACTGACACATTCGGACCAATTTTCCTGCTTTGAGAATCAATGCTAACACCATCCCATGATCACTCCCCTGTGGTCTAAGAAAAGAACATAGATTTATGCATGGGTAGAGTAGCACAAATTACAAGAGAAAAGGAAAAAAAAATACAACTGAAGGGCAATTGACAAGAATTGATAATCAGTTTTACCAAAATCTCAAAACTGGAAAGTATTAAAGAGTAGATGGGTAAAGTGCACTGAATGTTCAAATTCCTCTAAGTAGTTTGTTGTGGAGAGCAAGCTCATGAAGAGAAGAGAAGATAAAGCCTGATTACACTAAGTATCTTAGTAAAAGCATTTACGTTTGAGTAATCTTTCCTTTTAGGAGCCAGCCATAGTGCTGGGTACCTACAATCCCAGATACTCAGGAGGCCAAGAAAGGAGGATCACTTGAGCCCAGGAGTTCCAGACCAGCTTTAGGCAACATAGTGAGACCCCCATCTCAGATTACATCCATCATCATCATCACCATTCATCATGTTTCCTCTTTTCTTTGCCATTTTTATTATGGATGGCATGCTATTAATAAAAATAAATTCCTATGCTTAATGATTTTAACAATGCTATGTGCTTTTCTCCTGAGATCATATCTGTGAACTGTACTTCACAGAGTTAAATGTTAAAAAAAAAAAAACTAATCCAACTGGCACCACTATATTTCCAAATATTTATAGCTAAATATTTCAAACCATACTCTTTATCTGCTGAGAGCTTTTCTGCTGAATTTTAGTTGTCTTCTATCATTTCTACTTAGTGGAGGGGGAAGAATCAATAAATTATATGGCAGGATACCTGGTATATATAAAAATCCCTTTTCTAAGATTGTTTGCTTCTCAATGTTTTATTTTAAATATGTAACTTAGTATCAGTGCTGGTTCTGCAAACAAATTAAGATAAAATAAACTCAAAAGTGTCTTATATAAAACAACTTTAAACCACAAACTTTCTAGGCAAGCATCCTCACTAAAAGAACATCCAGTTAAGCAGAAAACATTGTATCCTTAGCATGAGTAGATAATAAGACTGTAAGCATCTAGACCTCTGCATGAAGCATGCACACTTAGAATTGTGGAAAATGCACTTAGCACAAGGTCCCTCACATATCTGTCCTTTGAATTTTACTTTTAGAGTGAATTTGCAGTAGTGCTATCTCAGAAAGATATCTGAGGATATAGTCTCCTTTTCTACTACAATGAATTCAGAATAACAGTAACCTCTCATAATAAGGATTATAAAGACATTTTTCTTGAAACTCTATAATTATAAAATGCTTTATTAAACAGCTCTATAAATGCTCTTCATACAGTACCTAATCCTTCCTCCTCAAATCCAATCCAAGCTGATGAAGGATGGTCAGAGCATAAGTAAGAAGACAGAATGTTACTTAGTAAAGTGCTCTTCAGGAGTAGGGGATACTCAATGTAGTGGATAACATTATCACCACTTTACAGATTATAAAACTGAGGCCAATCAAGGTAAAGTGACTTACCCTCTCACAGCAAAGCCTAGATTTAAACATGAGTGCCCTAACTCTATACTGTATTTCCCTGGGACACTGCCTGCCTGAAAGGGTGTGTAACTAACAGTTACAATCAGCACATTTGATTGTTCTTTCTCACGTGTTTCTGAAGTTTTCTATTTTCTACTTCTAAACTCTTAAACCAGAAAAATGCACAATTTTGATGTGAGAAGGAAAGAAATCTTAGCCAAGATGAAGTCTCGTTTTTGTTCTACTACCTTATGGCATTTTATTTTGAATTTTAAGAATCAAGGAAATTTTCATTTGCCATTGATTTCCACTAATAATAATTAGAAATAGAATGTTTTCCAATTTCCCTGTAGCTTTTTAGAAGCACTTCTGGATTTTTACAGTTTCAATCAAATTTTACTTTTTACCTCCGTCTGCTATTCCTCAAAGATTTCTGAATTTTTTCATTCTCTGACAGCATTACATTGGGAGGTGGGGAGAAATTATTCTCCTTCTTGCATGATTTATCTTGGATAAAATCATCAGAGAGGCCTTTCTCCAAGCATCCTGAAATTTAATTTGGGGTCCTGATGCTTGGAATAGCCAGGTTCTCTATATTCGAAGGTGCTTAACTGGGAGATCAACCAGAACAACCATGAATTCCAGAAGCAGGATGCTGAGTGACACTGCCCACTTTTTAAGAAATTCCAGTCAATCAAAATGCCATTCTTTAACCATACCAGGCTATTATTCTGGAGGCTACAAATACTGTTGGAGCAGTTATGGAGTATTTGGAATATTAGAACACTACAAGTACAGAGAAGCCCCATAATTGATTTGTCAATGTTTTATTCTCCTCTTTTTCAATTGGCATGTTCTTTACACGCCCTCAATAAATATTAAACACTCAAACAACTCACTATTAGGGTTGCAAGCAAACCTTTAGAATGTCGGAACAGTAGAGTGAAGAACAATGTACCTAATTGAAATGGCAGGGTAATTTGAAAAAATAAAATTGAGTTGCTGCAAATTCCAAATTCCAGAATAAAAATGTTTATGTTCACTCAAACACAGACTGCTCCTGGATTTGAATAATTATTAGAATAAAAAATACTTGCACACCAACAATATACTTGATATGAACAGAATAAGCATAGTCAATGACTCTATTATCTTGTGAAGAAAGCATGGGACACAATGAGTATAATAGTTTTCTGGGTAATTTTGAAACTGAACACAAAATCCAAGAAAAAAAAATGGTAAAATGATAGGCCAAGACACAAAACCATAACCAGTATTAGAAACTTCATGAACTTAGCAGGTAGCGTGGCCGAGCGGTCTAAGGCGCTAGATTAAGAAACTTCATGAACAACATTCCTCAAAAAATCCCAGTATATGATAGGGGACAGAGAATGCAAATTGAAAGAAAAGAAGGAGTTAAATGATCCTGCTACTCAATATCTTTCCTATTCTTAACCATATGAATTTTATCAATTCAAAATCTAAAATTCCTGATCCTCTTTGTTAGAAGCTACAACCAGGAAACTATGACCATTAAAATGGCCACAAGCATTTGCATCTGGAACTATGAAGAATAAACATACAATGGTTCTATGAGAGATGATAGCTGTAAATGGAGGGTAATTTTTATTATCTGTACCACTGTTGGCAGAGAGATGCCATTCCCATCTCACAAAGAAAAATTCCATATGGTTGGTAGAGTTGTGGCATCATTTCCATAAATAATGCACATGATAGAATGTAAATAAATAATACATTTATCTGAACTGTCCAAGAGTGAAGGGCAGGGGGGCTACTCTTATTGAATGAGCAATTCCAAATAAAAGTAGTGTTCAATGCCTTGTTAGCATAAAACGCTTACCCTAAAATATTCATCAGTAAGGGTTTAAAAACAATTCCAGATCTCGTGGCAACTTTCTAGTAAATGTTCCAACTGGAGCCCAAATGCCCAATTTAATTTCACTGCTGAACTTTCTGTTCAGCTTATAGCAGTGTAGCTAATAGCATCTCACCTATTTGCTATTTTGGATTTTCTAAGTTGTTGGTTTTTATGATCAATGAAGTAACTAGATTTGAAGTGTCACATATGAATTTTTGCCCCATGAAACACACAGTCTATTCTTTTTATTTTCTTCAGAGAGAACTTGAATATTACAGTCAGTAGAAAGGAAGGCTACAAGTTTTAAAAATCCCAAAGAGTTCACCTGCCCCAGTTAGTGTGCTCAAACTTTACACTGTAAAAGTTGTTGGTCTACCTCTCAGAAGGGTCTCCCTTTTGAAGCCCTGTAGACAAACACTCCATTTCATGTAAATAGTGTAAGTATGCTTTAGAATCTCAGACATTGTACACCATTGAGTTTGAAATTAAGTTTTCAAATCACTAAGGCAAGACTCTCTGGATAACATAAAACACTACAGGTCACAGTTAATTATAGCTTGTCTATCAAATTAAGTTAATGTTGGAGAACACATCCAAATAGTTATGGGGACATTAAGAAAAGTTTTATTGTCAAAGACATCTTATTCTTTTAGTTTCTAATATTTTTGAAAGAAGAAAAGTAAGCCTTTTACAAGCTGAGATGACACAAGAAAATTCTGGGTTTACATTCATTGTCCTTGTGACTGCTATGTCACTATCATTAAAAACTTCATTTTCCAGAGTTACCTAATAGTCATAAACACACCTCCATCGAAAGAGTTTTTATGGGACACAACATGAATGCAAATTCATCATAAAATGCTAATCATGGAGATCTGGGACCAAATATGGATGATCAATTAAAAATACAGTCACTGAAAACAAACATGTAGGTCTTAAGACTAAGAACACAAAGGGGCTGATAGGAATCTTTATACCAAGTTTTCACAGCCCGAGGGAAGGCAAAGGAGAACAGTTTTCAATGTTTCACCTAATTGTAAGCATAGTTTGGGAATATTTGATGACTTTGGTCTCTATTCACTTCTGTTCTAAAGTAACAATTCATTTCAGGAAAATAAACCTGCATCTGAGTAGCAACCCACAGAGAGCTCTGGAAGGGAAATGAAAGTGAGCAAACTCATTCACGTTCAAATCCCAGGCATAGGAGGTTTACGCAACAGTGTGGAAAAAGTGATCAGAAAAAGAACTATAGTTCTGCCTTTCTATATAATAATCAACAACCCACATGCTCACCAGTAATGAATAATAAACATGTCACCATGTTGTAAAGCATAAGGAAAAAATCTACAGAAAAAGGAATTCATGAACAATGAATTCTAAGTGAGTTTATGTGGTCAGGTACTGATGCTAAAATGTTGTCATATGTTCCTATTATAATAATTTTAATATCATTGGGAATGTTTTTGACTTACTATCTTCTAAATGAGTCAAAATCACATTTAAATTCATTATAAAACAACACTTTGTAGAATGCCACAAGGCAAAAAAAGGAGTTCAACTATAAAATTTTGCTTTTATTATTCAACCAATAGAAAGTTCTGGTCACTTTTGAAAGTTTTACTTAGTAAACCTATTAATTGTAACTGCATGTCCTTCTGGTGGAGGAATCTTTCATATAAGTTTTTAAAGAACCATTACATTGCATACTTGAGATTCTAAGCTCATAAATATAAATCCTATTAATTGCACATGAAATCATGAAGTGTCAAGGGAAGAACCAATTGTAGAAATGTATTTTTGAGAATTATAAGTAATGTAAAATTTATTTTCACACTTATTTATCCTCCATTAGTTTAGCCATATGCAGTGATATGCATATGTCCATGAATATGTATGTCAGAGTGAAGCCACAGCAAGATCATTTCATAGCTTAAGAAGAGGTAATGACTTAGCTCTGGTTATAATTTGTATTTGACCACATCTACTCCTGACACCAATAAACAACAGGTGTATAATTCAATAAACGTAGAAATAAGCTTTTCTCACCAGAGCATAAACTCTTTAGGGTATGTCAATTTTAGTAGTGATTCTGATCCAAGAAGTCAAGAAATACAAAATAACTGCAAAAGATTTGCACTCTCATATTTTCCTTTAACAAGGACATATTTTCTAGATTAAGAAATGCTACTTGGCAAAAGAATATTCAGAGAGAGTCTAGGAAAGTGTTGCCAATTGCTTTAATTTTGTGCACTTGAATGCATCAAATTGATTGAAATTGGACTCTGTGACAAATATTTAAATGAATACATTCTTACTTATTTAACATAGTATCCCTTCTACCATTTATTAAAATGTCAAATTTGTAAGTGTGAGAAATCCAGTAATTGCCTAATATAGGTGTATTTCCTAGAGAGGCTGTTTAAAACTCCATAAAGCTTTCCCAAATTCCATAATCCTGAAATCATGGCATTTTAAATTAAGGATAAGGTGAAGATGTTCTTTTATTTTTTTTACACTACATAGACATAGCCAAATGCTTGAATGTCTCCAAAATGATTATTAAACATACAAGATCTATTCACAACTGTTAAAGCCATTGAAGTATCCAAACTTTTACAGGATCCCCAAAGTCAAATTTTTGAATTATTATCAAAAGGTAAATTGAGAAACTGCACCCTTTGTGTTTTAGATTTTTCTTTTTAAAACAGTGCTAGGAATTGAACCCAGGGCCTCACACATACTAGGCAAGTACTCCACCACTGAGCTGAACACCCAGCCCCTAGACCTTAACTTTTAAAACAGGTATTATATCTTGATGTTTCCTGCTGAGTCAGAACAGCAAATGCCACGTGATTTACAGCAGTGTTCTTCTACTTGGGACTTAGAAAACCTTTAACTCTAACCTTTGCACAACTTTCAGAGAGTATCACGTGCATTCTAGTTTTGTATATTTATAAAATAATACTTTCCCATAATTTTGACCTAATTTTTAAATATTCACTTTTTGTAGTCAGGAAAAAATGGCAAACATTTCCACTTCAATTACAACATAAATTCAAGTTCTACTTCGATACAAATATGACAGATATCATAATCCAAAAAAGGCCATGTAAAATGCTACAGTTGCAAACATTTAAGACTGTGTAACAAAAATGACTGAGAACCATATCAGTTTACTATCCTTCCACAATCTCCCTGACAGTGGAGTCAAATAATGTTGAATTATAGACCTTCTTACAGGAAGTCTTATTTTATGTTCATTTTTTGAACATTTCCCTGCTAGGCCCTATAGGAATTTGGCTGAATGCCGACTTTTCTTTAAAAGTGTCTGTCTACATACTTGTGCAGTGTTTGATGATTGAATGATCATTTATTAAAACGTTTAGGGTTGGGGATGAAGCTCAGTGGCAGAGCATTTGCCTACCATGAGTTAGGCCCTGGGTTCAATCCCCAGCATTGCAAACAAAACAAAACAAAACAAACACTTCAGGATTTCACATTTGTTTGACATATTGATGTTTCATAAGAAAATATTGTTGTTGCAATGGAAAACATAACATTACCAATATGAAAATATGTCATTTGAATTCATGTTGACAATATTTTCATTCACAGCAAGTGTCTTAATCTAATTTGTTAGGTATCTTCACAATTTCTCCAACTTCACCTGAGAGGGGAGGCAAGCTAGCTTTGTAACAATGCTAAAACTTTAGCTTATCTTCTTGGCCTTAATAAATATGTTTCTACTATGGAACCACAAATAGTCTTTGTTCTCTAGGAGTATGGAGTTCCAGCGCATAATTTTCCTTCAGTCACCAGCAACAGCTGTGTTTTAAATCTTTCAGACTATGACAAACATTTTAAAATTTAAACACATGAGTGTTTGAAAACATAATGATTTAAAATTTGTTTATTTTCAAAGTTAGGCAATTATAGCATGATATATCAGTTGCTTTTTTGAAAGCAGAATCCACATTTTAATCCTTTTTTCTGACCTCTTCCTCTGCTATTTATGTTTTTCTATATTTTCTAATACAAGTCCTTAAGTTAGATCCAATGGTTATAACACTACCTGATGTACTTCTGAATGGTGAGCAATGGAGTCATTCCTGCGAGAGAAGAATTGCTATTTGAGTGACCTATTGCCACAGAGCTAGTTAAATCACTGAACAATAGTTACTGTTATGGGCTTTACTTTTTACAAAGTAGTATTAGTATCATTGCTTTCCATTAACCATGGAACTTGCACAGGGGACTTCCACTGAGAGAGAGGAAGGAGAGAAGAAGAGGGAGAGGATGGGAAATATATATATATATATATATATATATATATATATATATATAGAGAGAGAGAGAGAGAGAGAGAGAGAGAGAGAGAGAGAGGGGGGGGGAGGGAGAAGCACAAGAAAGAAGGAAAGAAAGAAAGAAAGAAAGAAGAAATGACAAAAAGTAAATAGTTTTTGTAGTATTAGCATTTAGACCTGGCAAGGCTTCACAGTGTAATTGATCTCAACTATCCACACAGACCCTATACTTTTTTCCTTATTGTTTTTCTAGAATGTTTTTTAAATGCCTCTATTAAGAATCAATATATCCCTACTCTGAAATTGACACATAAATACACATTAAAAGCCAAACAGAAAGTAACGATAAAAAACACACCTGGTAAACAACTAACTTTTAATTCAAAGGATACCAAGCAATAAAGGGTCTAGAATGAACATCCCAATTAGCCAGTGTAGTGACAAGCAGTCAACACCTTATTATTTAATCATTAAAGAGAATCTTGCCATAATTTTCCTTTGACATATTTCAGAAAAGGAATTAAGAAGACACCACACGACCCACAACAGCAATCAAAAGTAAAGTTAGATGATACTAAGACCCTATCACTTGCAAGGCTTGTGTACTGAGAGGTTTTAGGATTAAGTCATTAAGCCAGACCCTATGAAGCATTTACAATTTAAATAAGATCTATCCCAAAGTAAGTATTTAGAAACAAACTATCTGACAAAGAAACCATTTGCTGGCCTCCTGCTGTTTGGGTCCAGTTTTTAATTTTTTTTATTGGATGAAAATGAATTGCAGACATTTCTAACATTAGTAAATATCCGCTGGTCCCATCTATTATTTTTTTTTCTTAAAGCAGCATATTCAATCCACGAAGGTCATTAGATTATTCCTCTCCTTACTACCCTTCCCTTACCATGAAATCCCCCTAGGATGACTCTCCATACTAGAGAGCCAGGGGACGTTTTCAATCAACTCCTACTTCAATTTTAGGAATTATAACCCAAAGTATGCTTTAGAAACAACATTCCGAACTTCAGAAATAAAACAATCGCCACCAAAGTTCCCAGGCCCTCATGGGAACCAAAGCGACTTGGCCAGGTCGGCCCTAGATCCCCCAGGCCTGGAGCTCTCCAGCCAGGCTGCACAATACTAGCGGCTGCCCCCACCCCACCCCAGAAAGCCTGCCTACACTTGGCATTTAACCTGTCTGGCTAGCCTAGCCTTCTGGTTTCATCTCCATGAACCACATTATGTCTCCCCAGACGTCAAAGACAAAACTGGATTAACATGCAACAGGGCTCCCAGAGCAGGCCCAGCCCTGGACAAGGAGCTGTTAAATGCAGATTCAGAGGAGGACCCCCAGGAGAGCTACTGTTGAATAAAAACTGTAATCCAAAGGGACCATTTATCTGCTTTCCGTTCCTTATGGGGAGAACCAAGGCAGCTGCTGATACCGAACACAGGTCCAGCTAATCTCGGCCCAGAGGAGGCGTGGCCACCCCAGAGGAGACCTTGCCCCCCACCACCCGGATAGTTGGCTTCTCCACTCTCTTCCTACCTGTTCTTGGAGTTGAAAAAAAAAAATGCTTAGATTCAAGGATTGACGAGCAACAGACAACCCTGGGAAGGAAAGCGAGGGCTTCTTCCAAGTCTAACATCTGGGGTGCCAGGCTCTTCTTCGCCTAACCCTTTTGATGTCCTCAATTCCAGGATCCTCCACCAGTCATGCGCCCCGCTCTTCTCCTTCCCTTCCCTGACCCCAACCTCACCAAACCCTCGCCTCTCCAGGGCAAGGTGATCTCCCTCTGGGTCCGCTCCGGGGTGCCAGCCCGGCCCTCCACCCACACCGAAACTGTCAAGTCCCAGACTCTGCTAGCTGCCCCAGACCCTGGCTTTGGGGGAGTTTTAGTGCCGAGCCCGGAGCGCGGCGGTCGGGAGAGGGCGCCCAGGAGGCCCGCGGCTGCAGAAGGTGGCTCAGGCGGTGGGACCTCCGGGCGGCTTCCAAGACTTGGGGAGGGGGAGACAGCGGGGTGGGGGTGGGGGAAACTGGATTACAACTTCTACTGGGGTCTTAATCTGATAAAAAAAAAAAAAAAAGAAAGAAAGAAAAAGAAAAAGACCCAAAGACCCAAACCAACAACACTACATCGCCAAGTGGATTTCCTCCGATTTAGCCCTCCGGGAAACCGGCTGGTATCAAAGTCCTGGATCCCAGATCCCGGAGCGGTTGGCAGCCTTCGCGCCCTCCGAAGGGGAAAAGAAAAAAATAAAATAAAATAAACCATGCCGAGAGCAGGCCCTGGAGACAGAGGGATTAATGAGTTAAGGACGCCCAGTGCTCGCACCACACCCGAAGCGTCCAGTGCGGGAGCGCACCCCTCTGCCAGGCTCAAACTGGCTGAGCCACATTCGCAGACAGGTGAAGAGGCCATCTTTTGGGATCTGGGCCCTAGAGTACCTTACTAGGTGTTCAACTCCCCTGGGGACGGGAACCAGGCTCCAGTCCGGAGAACTGGCGCCCAAAGGCTGCCCGGATGCTTGGACCTTCACTCCCCAGCTCGGAGAGGGAAGCCCACCCGCATCTGAGGCACAGTACCTCTAGCGCCCTGCACTCTGCGCTTGCCCTCTCCAAACCCAATCCAGACACACTGGATCCCGGCTTCTAGGAACCGGACAATAGACAGAAAGATTTGCTGCTTTCCACCCAACTGAGATCTGGGGTGAGCCCCCAGGGGTTACACTAGAGAGCCCACGCGCACAGGCCAACAGCGCCACGAGCCCAGCCAAAGCTGCGAAGCCCACTCTTAAACCACAGGGACTGGATGTACAAATCTCATTTTATCGATACGAGAGGAGAACAAAACACAAATTTTCACCCAATGCAATTATGCACCAATCTTTGCGTATCTCAAATTAACTGGGTAAGGAAAGTTTAGGAAAGGAGTAGAGGGACAACTCAAAGATGTTATATCAATTTTGTATCTCTCCCCGCAAAACCCCATAACTTTCGTTCTTAGACTTTAATAAAATAATGATTCGTTGAGAAAATGGGGTATAAATCTTCATTTTGGAGGCAATTAAAGTGTTGATTTCATTCATGCCCCTAAGCAATTCTTGTAATTTGCTCAAATAGCTTTATGTACCCAGCACTCCGGAGCTTTTAGAATCCCATTTTCTAGTTAGGCTTGTTGGATTACAATTTTTATTCAACACAGCTACCCGAGGGTTCCTCAGCAGAATCTGCATTTAACAGCTCCAGGGCAGAGGGTTGAGCTAAGGGTGAGGCCCAGGAACCCCCAGGGTCAAGGCTGAGGTGCCTGCAGTTTTCCCACCTCAGCAGGGCCATGCCAGGATCGTTCTGTGCACCCGTCTACACTGCTCAAAGTTTCTAACTTGCCCAGTAATAAGGAGGATCCAGTGTGTTGGTGTTTTAAAGCTCTGCTCTGCCGTACCCCTCATGGGCAAAAGGAAGAATTCAGTCTAGGACGTGGGGCTTCCCAGAGAAAGTCAAGCTGGACATTTATTACTAAGAAGAAGATTTTGAGAGAAGAAAACCTTAAGATGATACCAAGAAAAAGACAGCGGCTGGCCAACAGTGATTACTGCAGAACTTGCAAAGGAAAACTGTTGGAGTAGCTGGCCTTTGGCTTAACAAAGACAAGCAGATATCTTCCCCTCCCAAAAGGGATTCACATGGCAAATCCCAAAGAGAAACAACTCTGGGCCTTCATTGATATGGGGGTGGGGAGTGGGGTGCAGAGAAGGCTGCAATCCAAATCTCTAGACTCCTTACAACAATTCTCAGCAGAGCGGTCCTGGGCCCTGTTTCATCTCATTCACTCCTCACATTTTCACTTTCATTGAATTTTTGCAACTCATTTGACCCAATCCAGAGACACGGTGGCAGAAGAGAGAGAAACTGGGAGCAAACAGTAGTGTCAGGGTGACGGAGGGAGAGAAATACCGCCTCCCCCCAGCAACTCCAAATGAAAGTAGTCCCCACTTAGCAATACCCAGCCAGAAAGGCCCGGAGGGAGGACGCCAGAGGAGGGGGTACAGCAAGCAGAGAATCTTAGTACAGAGCAAAGACAGAGCAAGAGCCCCCACCCTCCACACCAAGGGAGCCACCAGGGTGTCCCTGACGCTGACACTTCCAAAAGCTGCCAATCCAGAGGGCCCAGAGCACGTACCAGCTGGAGGATGAGTGGAAAGGAGGAGGAGAAAAGTCCATATTTATCTGTTTTTCTAACCTCGGCCTGGTCTTATTTTTTTCTATTAAGTACAATAAAATGGGCGAGCTTGCAGCGAACACCGCACAAAGCAATGTTCAGTGAGGTCTAGAAGCGTTCGGCCGAGGAAAACTGACAAGACAGGCTAATGAACCGTACAGACAGGGAGAAAATAGCCAGCATTTGCTAGATTTCAAACCCTGGCCGTCTCTCTTAGACCACCTATCTTGGATTTATTCCTAATAAAATAAGAAATAAGCAGACCCTACACTTTTCTTTTCTTCAAGATAGAAGGGGGAAAATGCTCATGAACAAAGCCCTACAATCAGAGGCGGTCACTGGCAGTTAACACTCCCATTATTATAGAGGGTAAATAAAATAAAGACAAAAATTAAAAGCGACAAGAAACAGGTCAAGTTTGCAGCCAAAGCTTTTACAAGCTCATCTCTCCAGGTCGAATCCCAGAGCCAGCCTTAATGAAGCAATAATAGCCACATTATTCAAAAATTTTCATTTCGATGGAAATGTATCTAAAAGGGACTTAATCATATGCAAATAATAAAAGGAGGTGGTAGTGACCCAGCAAGCAATATGCATACAGATTTTTTTTCCACGGATGTTGAAATTGAAAAGCGCATACCTGGTCGGTTAGATTTGCTGATCTTGTTATATCTTCACTGTCTGATTTTGATCCTCCTTCTCTATCGTCTATCACCAAATCGATAGGCATTTTCCCTTTCAAACAGCTAATATACCGGTGGCAGAAATTGTCACATAATTCGTGTACCTACATTATGACAGAAATAAAAAAATGGAAATATAATCAGGAGTGCATAAATGACATTGACAAGTGCAATCCACCCCCCTTGTGAGATCCAAACTTCCAAATAGGGGAAACACAGGGCAATTGTCCTCCAGAGACCCCCAGACGCATCCAGAATTAGGAATAACTTTCTTTTCTTGCAAAATAGAGATATCCCAGAAAATTGACAGTGACAAGATGATTCACAGGCTACAACATATTCAATACCCGTGTTAAATTCATCTGCTCCTGGGGCTGTGGCCATTAGAGAGGTGACCTGCGTGGGTGACATTTAAGGTAAACTATTTAATTTCACCCAGTTACTTTTCCATAAATTCTTTCCCAAAGTGTCTAAGGAAAAAATGTGAGTGTGTGTGTGTGTGTGTGTGTGTATGTGTTTTCAAAGGATCTGTGCTATACTGACATAGGATATATGCCTGACAACTAAAGTCCCTATAATATTTATAATTATTAGAGTAACCATCCATAAGGAGCATCTCTTAGGGTATTTCCTTTTAAAAGAGGGGGAAATCAAGCTGCCGATACTCATGATATTTTTTAAAAAACACAGTCATAAAAATGTATCAAATTGATTAAAAAAAGAAAGAAAGAAAGAAAGAAAGAAAGGAAAGAATGACTCAAAATAGTTAGGTGTAAGTGAAGCGGACCCTTACAGGCCCCAGGCACAACTGACAAGCAAAAATTCACAAGAAACCCCAGCGTGCTTGCAATTTAATGTTAGTTTGAATTACAATGCATTAAGTTTTTATTGCTGAGATTTATAGAACAGCTAGCAAAATCATGTTATCCCACACCCTTTCTTGAGTGCGAAGGTGGGGTGTATGCATGATTCGCAGATTCAAGAAATTGACACAACTATCAACCCTGCTTTGTCTCTGCAAAAGGTTTAATGTGCCTCCCCCACCACCTCCTCCAGACTCCTTGCCCACACCTCCTCCTCCCCCTCCGCCTCTTCTGTGCCTGACCTGCTGCTGCTCTCAAACTGTCTTCCAGAAACTCAGTAAAACTAAACAAAACTTTTCCCTCCTCAGAGGTAGCAAAGAAGAGGAGGAGGAAGAAGAGGAAAGACCACAGAGATATTAACGAGGAGCAAACTCAGAACAGCATTCTATCCATCAATTGGGATGCAAAGAATAGCAACTATTTAACAAAAAGCCAGCTAGGTATTAAGAATGAACACAAGGCTAAGGCATTTGTGATCCCGGTTTTAGTGGTCGAAATTGTAATTAAACTGCGAAGAGAAATGGACACTGAGATTGGCCTTGACACTAATTACCAGAAAGAAAGACATTTATGCAAATGTCTCAGAAAGCCTGAACTTCGGCCATTTTCAACCCTGCCATTGGTGTATTTGGGGGTGAGAGGGAAGTAAAGGGGAAAGAGGCTAGAGATGATTACCTTCTCTAATTCCAACAGATGAAACCTTAATACTTGTATGGCTTGAATCATCTGCAAAGATACAAAAAGAATGAGCACCTCATTCCTGGTTTGCAGAAAATTGGCTGTCACAGCTCTAGCATCTCCACCCCCACCACCCCCCAGTAAACAGAGTTATTTTGATTTATGGCAATAACACTAAAACTTAATAGCAACGACTGGGTACCATCTAGAGGTTTATATTTCTTAAGGAGAAAAAAAGAGCTAAAACAACAACAAAGCGTCTAAATGGGGATCATAAACACTCTCTTCCCCTTGCAGCTCTCTCCCCTTTCTGTCCCACCGGCCCCACCCCAACTCCAAAGGGCTCCTGCCCTGGGCTAGATGTTTCCTTGGAAGGAGTGAATGAAAAATATTCCAAATTGCCCCCCCCTCCCCAAATCGTAGCTTTTCACATTGCAAACTTTCTGCTGCCTTCTGTACACCTCTTGGGCAAACTGGTGGTTTGGTGGGCTTTTGCTCCGGTCGCTGCCCTCGTGACAAGACTTTGAGGGCTGGGAAGTCCGCAAAGTTTAAGCACACACGCTGACAGGCCCGGAGATAAATCCCCGCGCTGATTAGAGTTGCACAGCCGTGCTGTCATAAAAAACAAAAGCTCGCGTTTCCCTGAGCCGGCTCGCCCAGGCCCTCTCGAGATGAATTTATTTCCCCGGGACCTTGTCCCCAACCACTTATTCGTGGATGGAAAACGTCTGCAGCCTACTTGCAGCTAAGGGAAAGACCAGTCTAGAAACCTCAGGACTCTCAAAGCAAAGCTGAAGGGCTGGGCTGCGATGGGGGTGGTGAGGGGAGGAAAGGGTCATCTCTTACCAAGTTATCCAGTTCTGGATTAGAGGAAAATAGAGGTTTTTCTGCGCGAATCTAGATGCAAGTGAGAAGGAGAGGAGAGAAGGAGGGGTTGGGGTGGGGGGGGGGGAGAAAGAAAAAAAAATTGAAATCTGGTCACCTTCCTAGTTTCTTGCCTCATTACCCTGTCGGGGGCAGGATGTAACCTCCGAGAGGGACTCGGTAACTCTAGTTCGTCCCGCGCACAGAAACACTTCAACGTGAATCAAATAAGCCGAAAACAAGCCCAGAGCTCAGTCTTATTTCTACTCAACTACACTGCTTGGGGACGCTGCTCAGCTCGCCAAGCCCAAAGCCCCTACATCGCGTGATGTTCCTGATTTTATTTCACAGAGTGAGTTTTCTGCGTTAGTTTATGGATGGTGAATAGGTGTGAAGATGGGTAATTTCAAGTTACCCGCAAACACACACTCGTATAGGAGGAAAATCACAGAGGATGCAATCGCATGGCTTAGGGTCGACTATTTGCTGGCTACTTTTGAAAATGTACTGGCTGTATGTGTTCAGGGGTAATATGTTCCTTTTGGTTTCTTTTACTTTTTTTTTTTTTTTTAACATTTATTTTGCTGACCTGTTTGGCGAACACGGCTATATCTTCATTGAATGACTCTGACGAGCAGACGTCCCCGCCCGCCACCCCCGGCTCGCGGGGGGTACAAGTAGCTAATTCACATTTCTCAAAAATCAGTGCTAAGAGAGGGAAGAGGGGGTGTCTGCAAGAAAATACAACAGTCACAAACAACACAATGGTTAGTCCCTAATCAGTGAAAAAGGAGCCCAAGAAAAACTGCCAGAGGAGCTCGAGGCAGAGACCCCCTCCCTGATTTTGTCATCTACTTTTTCCCCTTTTCCTCCCCACCACCCCCCGCCCAGGTGACTGCTCACCTCCCCTTCCTCCTAGGGCTCTGAAGTCGAAGGCCCTGAGCCATGGACCGTATCTGAGGATCGGTTCAGCATATCTGGCCGGAGAAATTGGCAACATTTGCTACGAATAAAACCCAAGCGGTTCCAGCAGCCATTTTGAATTAAGTTTCCCACCCCGACAAACCCTCGTCCCTCCGCAGCACGTCCAGGACCTGGTGGAGGTGAAAGGCGCTGGGCGCGGGGGAGGGGTGGGAAAGCTCCTTCATGTAGGTTCCTCCAAGGCGGCCGCGCGCGAAGCCCAAGGCTCGGGGGATGTCGGTAGCAGGCGCTCAGCTAACTTGGGGCAAGGACCTCTGTGGCTGCGGGACCGACTGTCACGGGGCTGCACCTAACTGATCCCTACCCCACGGCCCTTGGAGAGCCGGAGGCCCCTCCTCGTCTCTCTGAACACTCCCCTCCCTTCGCGATACCCCCCACCGCCCCCCAAAGAAAGTTCCATCAAATGATCCTGCGGTAAAGCCTTTCATTTTGTCTCTGCGGAGTGGCAAAGCAGCTAGTATTGTGAAGGGCCTAGAGGTCCCTTGTCTTAGCCCATAAAAAAAGAGAGAAAAAAAATGCTTCTTCTAATGCCCAAGGAGGTGTCTCAAGTCTTTTATTAGGTCTCACAGCCCAGCTGGGAATTTAACAGTTTGGGGTCCTTTTCAAAGCTTCCCCAAATGTTCTATCGAAGAGCCCAAACCATTTGCACTTAACGCAAAGAAGAGAATGCTGGGATTTAAACAAACCCATCGCACAAGGGACCAGAAAATAAAACAGAAAGATTTTTTTCCCCCAGCGGGGAGGGTCAGCGTTGCATGATTTTTTAAAAAAAAATATATAAATTAATTAAAATAAAAGTTGCTTAAAGTAAAAAAGGGGTCCCCAAATTCATCAGCACACAGTAGGCACAAGTGACTTTCAAAAGGATTTTTTACTAGTGCAGGGTTTATCAGATGGCCGAAGACCCTGTGTAAGCCGCGGCCAGTAAGCCTTCAGCGAAGAGCACCCCGCATTTACTTCTTGCTCAATTCTGCAGGTTTCACCTTTAAACACAAAGTACTAAAACGTCTAGAAGTTTCTTATGTCTGAAACAATTCAGAGCGAGACCCTCTCCTTGACTTCAGTGGTCAAACCTCCTAAATGCAAAACATGCTCCCCTTTGCCTGACCTGCAACTGTCCTCCCTTGACTTTATTGTGCGCTGGCAGAGCCAGCATACGGTTGCTGAGTAAACTTAGCATGTCAGAACAATCGGTGGCTTAAAAGATTTTCCCTTAAACTAAAAGTTTCATTCCAACACAAAGGCGCCTACATTTAGAAACCCCTAACGCTCTCCAAGCGAAGTCGAGCGAGGGAGGACTCCGACTAGCTGAGCTTGAGTCTGAGAGGGGATGAAGAACCTTTAGGCAACTTCTCCGGCAGTGGGGCCCCTTTGCAGCCATCACGGCGTTGGAGCCGGACGCTGAGCCTGCACGGAGCACCCGTGGAGATACCGGGCGTCGATGACCGCAGGCCGCCTCCCCAAATTTTTCATGAAATGCGAATGAATAGTCACCAGCTCTATACCTCCAATCCAGAAAGCTCTAACCTTCCAGTTACCAAGGGCACAGGGAAAGAGTGGAAGCATCGCGTCTCAACTACTTAACTGCTTGCCCATTGTACCTACCCATAAATGGCATCTTTATCTCTCTTTAAAGCGTCATTGACAGAGGAGCCCATGCTGGGGGCCATGGCGTTGGTATGAGCTGTGTGCGGGTACTGATGAGAGTGCAGAGGAGGCCCGTGGTTCAGATGGTGGACCGGCTGCATGGACCTGGCTGCATGCGGGTCCCCATACATCGTGGAAGGGATGCCTACTCCATCCATGCCCCCGTAATGGGGTAGATCGTCGTACTGCATGACAAACAGGAGAGAAAGAAGGTTCAGAAGGCCAAGCAGGGGCACGGCAGGCAAGGCTCCTAGCGAGCTTAGATAAAGTCAGTCCAGCTGGATCCTTCAACCCGGAATTCGGTGGCCTTGCATCTTTAAAGTTGAGATTTCTGTTTTAAAAATAATTTTTAAAGTAAAAATTCTAGGATTCTCTGTAAGACTTCTTTGAGATGAAGGTTCTTGCCCTAACTTGTGTCCCTATCAACTAGTTTAGAAATTCAGAATCCTTTGGCAAGGAAGGAAGGAAGAAAGAAGGAAAGACAGAGAGGCATTCTCCCGGAGGGTGGAAGGTAAAGCGTGCTTGTCTCTGGAGGAGGAAATTGAAAATCACAATAATAAAACGTGCCAGGACAGTGCAGCAAACCCGCCTAGTTTCACAGCCCCTTCACATCAGGGGGATTTTTTTTTTTTTTAAGTTATGATGGGAACAGCTACGCCAAGCACGTGAATACAGACAGGCTTCTCATTTTATTTCCCTGCCAGCGTGGGGTTGGGCAGTCCTGCAAGACACTGCATTTCCTTCGCTTTCCAAGACAAACTCTGCTAAATTATACAAAACGATCTGATCCCCTTACATGTGAAACTCAAGTTAGGGTAGTTTTTCCTGTACCTTACAACTGAATTTAGATTTGGGCAATTTCCCTTCAAAGTTAAAGGAAATCTATAGTTGAAATAGTTAATATTCTTAAAAAAAAAGAAAAAAGAAACTCTTACAAACTTTCTCCTTGGACTAAAAGTCAACTTGGCAAATGTTATTCATTAGGTTTAAAGCAAATTCAAAAGCAAATGCACATACAATGCCATCTTATTCTTCTAGGAAAACTACTTTCATATTAATTGGCATTTTTTATGTGTATGTGCTAAATTTAGCTGTTTAGGTTTTCCTAACTGCTTCATTTTAGGCAAGTTCTTTTCCAAAGATTTGGAGGTGCTGAGAGTGAAATGATTTTCAAAGAAAAGAGGAATTGCCACTTTCATCTCCTTAAAGCCAGAGGTGTGAAAAGAGTTTGGAAGAACGCTGACATTTGCCTGAACCAAAGGAGTAAAGAAAAATGTGTCAGCCTAGTAACTTTCTTTTGCAAACAGGGCTTTGAGGGCCAGGACACAAATTATGCAAGGAAGGCTTTTTGTAGACCCCCTTTCTTTTAAGAAACTACATCAGTTGGGTTGTCATTGTCTCACTTTACTCTCACTGCATTTCCATTCAAATAGGAATATTGGGGAAATTAGTATTGCATTTTAAAAATAAGTAGCTGTGTGCTTAGTATCCAATTAGAACAGGGCTTATCTAAGAAAAACTTGCAAAGTATTCCTTTCATAAAAGTCCATGCAAATTAAAATTAGTTTTAACAGATGAATGTTTTTCCAACCAAACCCCCCACTACACTATGACTGTTATTTGCTTTTAAAAGTGAAATACTTTTAATGATATTAAAGATGAGCATAATCAATAACATATCAGAAGTTTCCAACTGCTTATTTTAGTTTAAAAATAACTTTAAACTTTTGATCCCTGAATATTCAAATTGCAGACTTGTGTATCTGTTTGTTTTTTAAAAACAGATGATTGCTCAAGAGCTTGTATTTTTATTTATATAGCTGTTGGGTAAAAATCTACAGAAAACTTGATTACTTGAATTAACAGTTACAAGCAACATACATAAGTCTACTAGTGCATTGAATAAACCCTCTCGCTTTAGGCCACGGCTTTAGGAGCCTCATTTAAAAAGAAAGAAAAAGGAAACTTTTTAGCAGTGTCTTTCAGCCACGTTTCAATTTAATCTTACATTTTAGTTCCACAATTGTTTTTAAATACGTACCCTTTGCGCCATCGGCCTCTCTGGCTCCCTTCCTACTTCAACTTCTAATATATCCTCTTTAAGGCCAGTGTGAAAAGAAACAAATATGCAAACTCCCCGGGGAAAAAAAAAAAGAAAGAAAAAAGAAACAAGCACGACGAAAAATTCCTTAACGTCTCCAGCAATGTGAACTACTGGTCCCAGATCTTCGGTCTACCGGACCTGAAGCAAAGCACCCGAGTCACTGAACATAAAAGCGCTCCGTTTCCAAGACAGCAGCGGGGGCAAAAGAAAAAAAGAAAAAAAAAGAAGAAGAAGAAAGAAGAAAGAAAGAAAGAAAAAAGAAAGAAAAAAAAAGGAGCAGATCTTCTCTCCCCCCAAAAAATCAGTTAAAAAAAAAAAAAAAAAAAAGAGCGCCCCTCAGACCCAACTACCAAATCTCATGGCTTTCTGCCACTCCAGCTGTCAATCACAGGCGAGGTTGTCAACGTGGTGAATGAATGATCATCCGCTCTGTCTTCTTCTGGTCAGAACACCTCAAATGTTAATATTCAAATGCACAAAGCCCTAGCGCTTGCTTCCCTTGAATCAGTCCTAATTCCTAATCAGTTTCTCTCTTCTCTCGCTCTCTCTTTCTCTTTCTCTCTCTCTCTCCCTCTTTGCAACTGCTGCACTGGAGGGAGATTAGAGAAGGAGGGTTAAAAAAAATGTCTGTCTGAGTTTGTCTTAAAGGAGCCACGATCGATGCTGCCCGCTTGCAGTCCCCGTGCGTGTGTAAAGTGTGTGTTGCACAGGCGGAGAGGTGGATTCCGACCAGAATGCTAGAACCCGGAAGTAGTGGTGGCCATAACAGGTCGCGTCTTACACAATGCATTGGGCTGCAGCAAGTAGGCTCCTCGGCAGGGGTGGGTGCGAGAAGCGAGCTCTGGCCGCACTGGAGAGGCAGAAAGGCGCTCCATTAAATCGCACGCCCAGGCACAAACACCACACATCCAGGGCAAACGCACACTAAGGCAGGCAGCAGCTCCCGGCCACCGGCCTTATTTTTCGTATTTTTTTCCTCTTCCTCCCCCTCCAGACTCTCTCCCCAAAGCGGACGCACTTGAAATAAATTGGGAATAAAAGCGGGGCAGGCAGCAGCGGGAGTTATTTTGCACAGGGTTCCGCGCATAGACTTCAAGACTTTCCTCGAAATTATTGGGGTCTGCCAGTATTTTTCGGGGGAGAGCGATGAAGCGCAAAGTACTGAATCCTCAAAACTAGCACCCCCCGAGGAGAAAAATCAAACCCGGAGCAAAGAGAAGAAGAGAGAAGCCTAAGAGGGACTGGGAAAGGCTCTGCTAAGGAGTCCTGAGAACGTGGGGTGGAGGTAGCTTGGGCTTTCTGCAGACCCAGCTTAGAGTTTTTCCGCTGTCAAAGGTGGACGCCCGGCCGAAGGAAAGGAAATGCTTGCATTTTGTCACTTTGGGTCTGGACGCCCCCACCTCCTCACTCTGGCAGCCCCCAGCCCAGCCCCGTCGTCCTGCGCAAAGTGAGAGAGGAAGGGAGGGAACAATGAGCTGAGTGCTGGGAATGTGCCCCCAGCGCCTGTTTACAAACACCAAGCTATTTATGATCGCCGGAAAGCGAAACCTGACGCGGGCTCAGAGCAGCCCAGACCTTGCGGGAGGAGCCGAAGCCCGGGAGCCTCCAGGAGAAAGGCTCTTTCTCCGACCCGCTCCGGGCGAGGTGGCTGTGCGCCCTGGGCGCGGCGCGACGGGGCCGAAGCGCTCGGCTAGAGCTGCGGCAGCAGCCGCCTTTGTCTTCGAGGCGCCGAGGAGCTCCAGTCTTGGCCTCTCTCGGGCCTGGAGGGGCTCCGCGCCCCCACCTCTTTCCCTGGCGACGCCCGACGCGTTTCTCCTCATTTCTCCATCCCCGCACTCAGCTTTTCTGTCCCCAACCCAGCTCAGCGAAAACTCCTAGTGCTAGTGAAAAAGAAATCCACCTCTGGAGCTGAGATTTCAGACAAAAGCTGCCCGTACCCACAAACTCGAAGTCTTCAACCAATCACTGGTTTTAACTTTCTCCCTTTAAAAACCTATTCTGTTGGGTTTAAAATTTGTTCCTTCTTTGAATACTCCCACTCTGAACTTGCCCTTTAGTGTTATACTTAATGTTATTTTCGTCTTTATTTTTTCTGCCGGCCAGCTCTGATCAGCCTAGATGGTTCAGCCACAGCGGCTCTACTAGCAGCTGGAAACCTCACATCCCAGACAGGGCTCGCAGCTCGCTCGGCTCGGAGAGGATTTTTTTCCCCTCCCTCCAGCTGAAACCTCGCAGAAAACTCCCCCTGCGGTCGACTGGAAAATGAGCTCACCCAAATCTCGGTAGGCAGCCGTGGAGGAGGGCTCCGCCAATCAGAAAGCGCCCCCGCCCAGGCGGCCGCGCATTGGCTGTGGGGAAAATCAATTATCAAATAATCGATCAGCAGGGAGCTTCGATCTGCCGGGAATGCAAACTGCCAGTCCCGATTCCCGCCCTGAAGGTGGCCAAAAGGCTGACTCCCTCAAAGCAGCCGGCCCTGGCTCCCAACGCCCCCACCCCCATCCCACCCAGCCAGCTGCGGACCAAACCCTCACCCCAGGGAAGAGGGGTAGTGGAAAGAGTTTTGAGAAAGATTAAGGAGTCTCTTCAGGCAGAGATTGTTTGGAAAAGGTTAGAAGTTCCGAAATGTATTGAAGTCAACTCTTAGGCGCAAAGTAAAAGAGACTGGTGCATCTGTCGATGAGATAGAACTCAAGTTTCTGTTAAGTGGGCTTCTGAGAAACTGAGGACACAGCTCTATTCCAGAACACAGAGCTGGAATCTGATTCCACCAAGTGCACTGTAACCTCCCTTGGCGACTTCTATGGCTTCTTTTAGCATTCCACACAATGACGGGTTGCTTTACCCCAATAGTGGAGCGTGTCCATAGAGCGGAGCAGAGACCTCCCAATCTCCTGTACGCCACCCCTGACCCCAACACCGAACTTATTCTATGTAAGCCTGAAGGACTGACACAAGTTCACCCCAAGTCTACAGATTCGCTTTGCCTTGAAAGAGATCCAACTGTTGGGGGAAAAAAAATTCCCCGGATCTCTTAACATTTGCTTTCCTCTTTTGGGTCTCTTTATTTATTTATTTATTTATTTATTTATTTATTTATTTTGTCTTCAACACTCAAATTTTAAGTGTTTCCCTCCCCACACACATTCTTGTGTAGCATTTTCTATTACAAATACCCACAATACTCCTTTGGGAAGTTGAGATAGGCCTATGAGTCAAAGCCAAGGACCAGGGGAGCCAGGTGAATTACCTGCGCCTTTGTGCCTGAATCTATTACCCCAACCCCTCGGCCTATTCATATGAACTTGAAAGCAGAATTTCAGGTCAAGATGGAACCTCCTGATCTCCCGAAGGCGATTTTTGTTTAATTTGGGGGAAGCTGCTTTGGCAGAGCCAGGCAGCACACTTCTTTTCTGAATATGCAGAGGACTAAGCTGGGCTGGCAGCCTGGGAGTCTTTCCCCAACTCCAGACTGTTTCGGCCGACACCTGAGCGCCTCCGGACGGCTGCTAGCTGGGGTGCGAGCGCTGCTTCTCTAGCCTGCCTGCCAGGCATCAACCCGACCTGGGGTAGGATGGGGACCTGAAGGAGCGAGGGTGTCAAACCAGACAACGACAAGGGCACATCTATGTTTATGATCCCTAAATGAACTGCGAGGGGAATTGTGTAATTGTAATTTAACTGAGAGAATTTACTTCGAAATACACTTTAGTTGAACGTGGTCTTTAACAGCCCCAGAGTTTCTCTAGCAGACTTAGGTAATGGGCTTGGAGTTACCTCAACCCTGCGCCCAAGTTTTCAAGTTTGAAAAAGGGTCAGTTTTGATTTCCAGTATATATTTTTGACAACAGGATTTATTTTGTATTGTTGCTTTCCAGTATTTTTTTCTTTTGTCTCCTAGCAGAAATTAAATAAGAAAGTTCAATTAATTAATTCTTTTCAAACACAACCCAAATCTTCAAAGGTGGTGAAAAAAAAACTAGGTGTATTTTAACCAAGATACGTCTGATTACTTCAAAAATGCACTTTAAATACCCACACAGAAATTTTCTTTGAAGAATGAGATAATTTGAGTTTGTGAGCTTAAAATAAACTCTTGTGAGTTTTGAAAAGTGTCTTTCCTTTTATAACTGTGAACCTAATACTACTTCTAGGCCTTTATACGATTAATTCTGAACAATCAAGGGACTAAAACACTTTTACAATATAATTACAGTAGTACAAATTGTTTGCCCAAACCTCATTCTGGATAAGGATTTTACAATTAGCAAACAGTTATTACAGTTGGGGCTTGCTGAGAGAAATTGCACAGAGGACATCTAGAGTTGCAATATAGTAGCCATAAAAAAAAAAAAAAAAAAGCTACTCCTTTAGCAGGGCAGCAGTTAATCATCTATTAAAAGGAAAAAGTGAAGGGACAGTTTTAGGTATCTTAGCTTAGTAAACTATGCCCATGTTTATGCCTGGTCTGTGACTGTACCTCTTCTAAGTTTATTTCAAATAGTTGCTTTTTTAAAAGGCAATAAGCACATTTATTCTGCAATAACTTGACCTGGTGAAGCATTCTGGCACTTAGCACTAGCTCTTGTAATGCAGGCCTTCGATAATTCTCTGCTTTCCCTTGATATTACAGAACATCTTCCCAAAGACTAAGAACAGGGACTTAAAAAGAGGCAGGCTGAGCCCTTGGTCTCCATTGTTTATACCCTTCTATAGGGAGGCATTTAAACCAAGCAGTGCTCCTCTGGGTTGTTTGTACAGTCGTCTTGGAGAACTCCCCTGTAACTCTCTGTTCTCCTGTAGGGAATTGTGCCTTTGGAAAGGCCCATATCCTGAGTTAAGCTTTTGTCTCAAAAGTTCACACCGATGAGTCAGCTCAAAAACCTTCTGAAATTAAAGAGGCACCTCTTAAGGTAAAATGTGTGTGTATTTGCTAGCCCAGAATAAACAAAAGCCCGTTAATCAATAGAGTTTGGCAGCTGTGTTCACAGAATGATAAGAGTTTTATCATCTGCCACCTAACTTTAAGATGCCTGTTAAAATGTTATGATTGCTTTTTAGATTGTCCTGTGGTGTGGGAGCTTGGGATTTGTACTTCAAGAGCATCCATCCTTGGAATCTCATCCTCCACATTAGCATTTTCATTTCAAAAAAACAGAAATAAGGGGAGGGGAAGACAGTTAAAAGAAAATAGATTTGAAATCTAGTTCAGATAATAGAGGAATGCCGAGATAAGAGACTGCATGTGATATGAGATAGGTACCAAGAAGTCAAAGCTAATGAGTGGCTGTGAGAAAAGTGAAATAAACTATTTAGAGGTCTGTTAAAGGGAGAAACCTGGTTAGGTGATGTGAAAGGGGGTTAACCAAGAGGATTAGGAAGGATGTTAATCAAGTGCCCCAAAGCAATCCAGGCTCTGAGGACTGGGAGATTTGTTTACTGCATTTTGCTTCAGAAAACAAAGAATGTCTGGTCCAGTTCAGAAGTCAATGAGAGGTCAGCTAAGGCTCTTTGACTTTTACAGGGAAAATACCTAAAGCACTATTTTTTGACTGAATTACACAAAAGTTTAGGAAACAATTTTTTTGGGGGGTGGGAGAATTGCTTTCCTTACTATTTTTCTATTTCAAATCATTAAAAGCTTTGGTCTCTAGAGGGGAAAAAAACTACACTGGTTAACATAATTACTGGCTCTGACATTTTCAGAAGTTATAGAGGTCTTTTATTAATTAAATGGAGGGCTTAATAAAATATTCCTAATAAAATTTATGGTTGTCTTAAAACTTTCTAAACAGTGCTATAAATTCTTAATAAAATTAACTGGGAAATGAGTTATTAGCCCACACTTTACCCTCCCCCCAACTTTGACATAAGGAAGGTCTGTAGAATGAAAAGAAATAAAAAGCTTTTAGTAAAATATAAATATTAGCCAAAGTCTCACATATTGCACTAGAAGAGGCAAAGTCTCAACTTTTATTTTGTTTCTAATGGCTTTATCTTCCATTATCCCCCCAAAGCTCTCAGAATGTGTGTGTGTGTGTGTGTGTGTGTGTGTGTGTATGTATGTGTGTGAACACATATATTGTCCACTTGAAATACAGATCTCAGTTTTCTGGATTGAATTGTGATTTGAATGTTTTTAATAAAAGACATAAACATATCATCATATTATGTAAAATTCTAATACAGAAACTTGAAGGCTTGGGTTGCAAACTGTTTCTTTATCCACTGGAAGACAATTAAAATAAAATGCCTTGTATTTTAATTTTATTTTTTTAACGGTAACTTTCAAATAACAAATACCTCAGTAACATTTCCCTCATTTATAAGTCAGTGTATTTTCTAAAGCAGTATTTTATTGGGCAGATATGCAAAAACTTTTTCATATCACTACATTGAAAAACCTTGGCAAGTTACCTAAGTGTTGAGATATTTCTCTGCTTCAAAGATCCAATGCTGGATAACTGTTTAAAAAAATAGCAGGATATGCTCCAAATCTAACCAAAGAGGCTCCATGAATTGTTTAGTGTTTGAAGGCTTGATCTTTTGTGCCGTCTACTGGACAATGGAAAAACTGCAGCCTGGATGACAAATTTTCCCCTCTACCAGTATTTAAGGAGGATGGGGGGTTGGTAGGAAAAGGTTGGTGGGATGTGATTTGGTGCTAATAACTAAAAAAAGAAGACCACAGGACCTGAAATTCACAGGACAGGTCTTATGGTATAATCAGGTTTTTCAAACTGACATTACACCAAAGACAGGGTACCTTAACCACTTGACTAAGACACAAGGCTAAAACCCACATTTAATGTGGCTGTGTATGAGTGTATGTACAGTCAGCTTGGGAAAAGGCAGAAAGAGAAGATGACGGGAAAGGCTTAGCATCTTTGAAAAAAATAGGGGTGTTTGCTTGACTCTGAGTGTGAATTTGCTTGACAGTCAAGATAAATGAATCTACTACCTGTACATTACAGGATGTACAAGTTATTTCTTGGAATCTGGAGCATGACGTTGCTCCAATAATCAAGAAAAGATTTTTTTAGGGCAAGGAAAATAAATTTGGTAATCAGAAAAATGTTGGTGCAATTCCCTTTTGGCAATTTTGGATGAAAACTTGAAACTTAAGAATTTTCACTGGAAAGTAGAAGTAGAAGAAAGTGTGGGTGAAATTCACAGTCAGAAGCCTTTGTGTAGCTGGGACTGCTAGATGTTCTTTTGAGTAACAAAAATATTTTATGCATTTTGATTATAATTTTAAAAATAGTTATAGAGTCCTAGCATTGTGAATGCTTGGGGGGCCATGAAGCTAAATAGGATCTTTGTTTAATATTGACATTGTTTCTGAAGTAATCACAATTAATGGAAAGAAGTAATTTTATGATTTAAGAAACAAAGCCCAATGCAAAAGAAAAAAAAATAAGGAGAAGTCAAGCTGTTTTGAGTAAGAGACATAAGACCTTGGTACAAAGGGCTCTTAAAACTTCATCTGCTTTGCTGAAGTTAAAATTCAGTATCGTGTTTTAATAAAACCTACAGCACATGACTAGTTATTAGGGTGCCTTTTAATGAAAACATAATAGTAAAAAGGAGACAGCCTCAGGACATCTTATTGATACATAAATATATTTCAATGATGTACTTCAAATATACATTTTGATGTGGCACTACATCAGAGTGACTTTTAAATAGTGGGTTAAATATAGATATATCAGGGAGCCTAGACTGATATTGACTAGTAAGATTGCTTAACACAGCAGTGTAAAAGCTCAGGATAGTTTCAGTTGTTCTACAGAAATGGTGGTGTTGGGAGGAGGATGTCATTTAAATGTCAGCAGAAGCAACTAAACTGTGAGTGGGTATTATTCTATAAACTGCTGTTTGATCCAGATTAACATGACAAACAAACAAATACCCCTACTAACAATAGATGGAAAATGTAAAAAAAAAAAAAAATCTTCCAGGAACTAATCACAAGTGAACACACGTTTAATATATTCTAAACTAATAATGAAAGTACTGAATGCTGGAAGAGGTCTGGTGGCTATGTTGTAGTCACCAATTGCAAACCAACTGCAAAGGTAAATACCTTTGAAACAACTCAATGAGCCAAACTGGTCATGCTCGGCGTCCAGTTCGATTGGAAAAAAAAAGGTGAGCATTTAATGAAAACTTTCACGTAGAATCATACTGATTATTCAAAAATAAATATTTTAACATTTCATTGAGTTGTCTAATGAATAAGAAAAACACCGAGGAGGGATTCCTGCAGCTCAGACAGTATTCTAGTAGTGTGAAAAACACTAGGAGGAAAGAACAACAATAACAAACAACAACAAAAACCTGAGGGACTCCTGCTGAGCAGTTTTTCATTTTGTGAACATCAGAAAACATACTTTTCTGTGCCCTTATTTAAACATGAAACATAAATAACATCTTTCTTTGTCTTCTAAAAAAATAACGTTAAACTATGGTTATACTTGCTACAAATCATATTTTTTTTTCTGGGTAATTTATGCCAAAAAGGACCAAACTGAAAAAGTGTAACTAATAGGAGAAGCCCACGTATAAGCCGCAAACAAGTCTCTTGGAAGCTGAGCCCACAGCCCCACGAGGCGCCCCTTCTTCCATCCTCACCGAGGATAACTTCATTTACTGGCAGTTCAGCGGCAACTTCCGGTACTCTTTGCAGAGGGGAATCTCTCACCGCACAGCCCTCGGCAGAGCTGCCCCACGCGACACCCTGTGTGTGTCGGGCGCCAGTCCCCGCGTCCCCCGGCGCCCCGCAGCGCGGTCGGGTGCCAGGCTGGGGGAGCCTGCCTGCACCCCGCGGGGCACGGACTCCCTGTGCCTGGTGGGATAGCGGCAGGCTTCGCCACCAGGAGCAGGGGCTGAGGAGTCTGCTCGCACCTGGATTGGAGCTGGGGAGGAGTTTGGGGGGAACATGTCCCCTGGTAAGAAGAAAAGGTGAAAAGGTCCCATTTCCTGCAAGCTGCCCCTCTCCTCACTTTTGACTGTCATCCTGTCTCTTGGGGGTTCGCCTCAGCCTCTGGGGGATGGAGTGGATCAGGCCTGGCAGCTGCGGTGGGTGGCGATCTGAGAGCCAGAGCCCAAGGACACGCAGCGCCAGGACCCGCAGACTGGGGCGCGGCGCCTTTGAGCTCACCCGCCTGTCTTCTGCTGCTTGGGGCTGAGCACCCGAGGGCGCCTGTCTTTGCTGTGCGACTCAGGGACTCCAGATAACCCCGGTCTTAGCCTCTTGGCCTAATTCTAGAAGCTTGTTCCCTCTGTTCCTGGACGGCTTTTCTTTAGAGGCGCCATGGACCCGGGGTGCCGCCCGCCTCCCCTTTCTTCCTTGGAGGTTACGCGTGTTCTGCGAGTCTGTTTGGACCCAGAAGCCTTTCGGGTCCTGGTCCCCCGAGATTTCCCCGTGGCGGCACCCCTCGGAGGGGCTGGAACCAGCGCGCATTTGTGTTGGAGGTTATGATTTCGGGTGTGTTAATGGGATTGGAGGCCGCGGGAGAGACGAATGGATGCTTTCCCCTCTCCCGGGTTCCAGCCGCCGCCGAGTGGAAGGGGAGGCACCGCCTGGCTGTGATTCAAGCGCCCCGAAACGGCGCTCGCACCTCGGAAGGAGGCGTGGAATAGAGGTGCCCCGGGGAGGAGAGCAGAGGGAAGGAGGGGGCGGGGTACGTGGTGGAGTGGGAAAGCGATGCCGGGAGAGAATAGCAGTGGAAGGAAAAGAGAGTCGGAGACAGTGGAGACGGAGAGCGGCAGAAACAGTCAGGAAACAGACCAGGATCTGTAATCTGATTGCGTCCTGTCCCACCACCAGGACAGTTGTAAAACAGCCTCCCGCACTGGTATTCGCTGGGGAAGGGGAAAAGTGCTCTATTCCCGCGTGTTGCTTTCTGCTTCGCAAGAGCCTTATCACAGACGTTTGCATAATTGCATATTGACTTTCCTAAATAGTTCTGCAGAGCTGCTTGTGTTTCCACTTGTTCACATTTGCAAACAATTCCCTTGTGGAAGGAGGGGGATTGTGTGTGTGTGTGTGTGTGTGTGTGTGTGTGTGTGTGTGTGTGTGTGACTGTCCCAGGATGAGGACTGAAGCCAGAAATAAACACTAAAACACTCCCTTAAGCCAACTCAAAAATGACCATCTTCCTCTGGGCAGTAGGAATCACTGTCACATGGGAGTCTGGTGATTGCTCTGCCTGGGGACCACTTTACACAGGCCCTTCCCCACCCTGAAGAACTTAAGGGTTAGTCAAGGCCCTTCCTTCCATTTGCCATTTCATAGAGGAGCAAACTGAGCCCAGAGAGCTACAGATCTGATTTCTTTCCTTTCCTTTTTGCACACCTCAGTCTTCTCTTGTACATTCCTCCAATTCTTTAAAAAAAAAAATCACAATCATAGAAGAATTCTTTCCTGAGAAGACTGGAGCCCCTCTTATCAGAAGCATCTTGGGGTGATGGTGATGGTGGTGAATGGGTGTTCAAGGTTGGAGGCCTGGGTAGGGGGCTTCTTCCTTTTCTGCTGCTTGGACACTGACTCCATCACTGAGTCTCTGTCAGAGAGCAGCAGGCCAGGAGCTTACAGACAAGAAGGCTTACTGACCTGCAAAGACCCCTCCAGGCAGAGCCTGAAGAAAGGAAGGATTTGCATTTGGTGATGATGGTGGCTGGTGGTGGACCCGCCCTGGCTTGCTCCTCTTTTCCTACTTGCTTATTTATCTCTTCTACCACTCTACCCCTAATCAAAACAAACCCCAAAGGATAATAACATAACACAAGCAACCACCTCAGGCTGTTTTCACTGACTTCCAGTGACTGAGTGACCCTCAGCACAAAACTGGCCAGGTCTCCCAGAGCAGGAACAGGACATTCAAGGCATTATTTACTCCAGAATTTAAAACTACAGCCCTTCTAACTCTGTCCCCTATTAGCATCTTGTCTCTCAGGGATTCTGGAAGAAACTTCATAAGGTCCAAACAGGTATGGTGCCCCTAGAGATATTTAATATTAACTTTACAAAAACAGCATTTTCCCCCTGATTCCCTGAACCCCACTGCCACCAAGCTACTGTATCCTTTGCAAAGTCATCTGTATCTTCTGTGGGCAAAATAAATTTGGAATTAGTACTTCTATTCTGAAATATTTTTATTTTTATATTTGAATTTTGCTCCTAAAACAAATCAGTTTTTAATTTCCTCCATTTCCTTTATTTCCTAGTTATTTTATAGCCTTTTATTCTAATTTTTTTATTACCTTGAATTTTGCCTTGATTTATGTGTTTGGTACAGAGGACTTGTTTGAAGGCAGGTTAGCTGTAGTCACCTGTTCATTTTGTTTTGTTTTTAAACTACCAAGTTTATTTTTATACCATTGAATAGCAAAACAAAAAAATACTAGCCTAATAATCTGAGGTTTAAATATGAGGATTATGCCCTAGCCATGCCCTAGCATAGCTTTTATGATAAGCTTAGTGCCATTTTCATAGGTACTTGTTGATTCACATAACTTTTGGTTTAAAATCTTTTCAGAAACCCACCACCTTGTGATTTGTTGGATTAGAAGCTATTGTATTTGCTATTATTTACTGATCATAGGCTGAAACTGGAAAATAATTTTGGAAATTAATTCTATTAGAAAAAGCTCTTTAGCTCTTTGCACATGCAAATATTCCCTGCCAGGATTCCTGGTAGTGGCAGTGAGAAAGAGTAACAAAGTTAGGATACTCAGCTCAAATTCTAGTTAGCCACTAAAGGGCTGATTGAATTTGAAGAAGTGAATCACCTGCAAAATGATTATCTTATTTTGATCTCTAAGTGCTCTTTTTTTGTAAATTTTTTTTATTGTTGTTGCTGGACCTTTATTTTTTTATTTCTATGTGGTGCTGAGAATGAACTCAGTGCCTCACACATGCTAGACAAGCCCCGTACCACTGAGCCACAACCCCAGCCCTCTAAGTGCTCTTTTGATTCTTGTATTTAGTGATTATGTATTATACAATTAGACAGCAAATGTGTAGCTTTAAAATCAACAAAAATGTTGAGTATTAGGACATTGCAATGTGACCTATTTCAGAGTAAAATTTAAAGAGGTTGATATTTTGGAAATGGATTGGAGAAACTTATCCTAATGCTAAATTGCCCTGACATAGGTTCAGCCGTTTATCTCCAGCTTTAAGATGTTTGGCCTGTCCTGATGCCCTATGAATTACTATTTAGTTATTCTTTAAAAAACAGTCTCACCTAAAATAGAACACATAAATGTATTTTAAAGTGAAACTTTATACTGTAGTTAGAATTCCTTTCATATTTTCCCTAATGCAGAGTATAATAAATAGGCTAATAAGTTTTTGAAAGATTGCGTGGATGTACACTTCTAAGTCATCTTTACTTTGGGAGGTAGTAACGTAAAGACATCTTATCTGTTGAAGATGCTATGTTTTAAACAGATTCTACGTTATATATCAGCATGACTAAGTACTACTCAACAAATGCCGCACAGTGACTATGGAAAGATCGTTCTTATAGAAAGAAATGAACACTAATAAGTAGGAAAAAGTGAACGCCAATTTTAGAGAGAAATCAACACCAATGTTTTACAGTTTGGCTTTGATATTTAAAGTAAAATTGTATCCTGTAAAACTGTAACAGCAAAATTGTTGATATCAAGTAAGCTATGAAGTCTCCACTTTATAAGACAGCATTTTGAAATATAATCACTACAATTCCAGACATTTGTAAGGCCCAAATTTATGATAATAATAGGCAATTTGGGGAAAATATACCCTATTCTATAAAAAATAACAATAATTTCCCATAAAGCCTCTAAAATGCTGAAATCTAAAATTCTTAAGCTTTATATTCCAAAGAAGGAAAACATAAATTGCTTCTTCTTAGTATTTTTTCTCAATTCATTTGCTCTCATCACCCCTCCCACCCCCTTTTGAGAGTATCCTGACAGGAAAATCAAGTGTCAAAAATTCTTGAATACCTTGAGGCACTGTAACCTCCAGATATTGGTCTCTAATTCGAAAATGACAGGCTAAGTCTTTGTTGAAAGATTCACCTGAAGGTAAAGTAAACAGAAAGATGTCAAAAGCAGAGGGTTACCATTTTTGTTATCATTCATTATATATTGTCTGGATATTTGCTGGCGTGTTTTAGAAGTTAAAATACCTGGTCCTTTCTCTACTGGCCAGACAACTTTGGGTGCCATTTTCTTGAAGCTTCTGTTCCATTTTGTTTGTTTCTAATCATGGCAAAAATATTAAATTTTTGAAATAATGTAAACACTTGACCATCTTAAAAAGGAACGAAAATCAAAATCCAAAGACACTGTTTAACACAACCAGAATGCTTGAGAACTTGAAAGCGACAAAATTAAATATGGATAGCGATGGCTGTTTTTATACCTGTCACTCTACTTTGATTCTTGATAGTTATCCCAAAATGATGCAACTGTGGCTGAGCTTCAAATGCTCTGGAAACTACTGCTTTGAAGGTCAAATTCAGCCATATTTACATTTCCAGCAATACTGTGCTATAGTAGTTGTTGGTTCCATGGAATCAGCCACACTTCTCACCTGATAAGAACCAAATACTCACAGCCAACCAGTTTCCTGACTTACGATTCTGTACCTGGTATGTACTGTGTTATTCCTTGAGTGTTAACTGTCTTTAGTTTTGTGTTTTTCTATATTTAGGACATTTAGCCTTTAAAAAAATTCTAACCTAATATAGATGACGTAGCACATGCTTTTGGATATTCTTACTCATTACATGCTCAGGGCTTATTCGTTTGAGGTACTCAACCAACAAACCTTCCTCAGGGCTCTCTGGTTTTTTACCCCAGGAGGGAATAGTTTGAATTTGTTTCAAAATTCTCTTCTTTTTATTTGCTTTTTCCTTTCCTGTAAGTCTGTAATTTAGTTCTGCTGACACAGTTGGTTAACCCCATACTGGGGAGCTGATTAAAAACACTTTCTAAAAATGTCTATTCCTATTGCTGGCATTAATCAGCATTTTTCCCCCTATCGCTGTTTTTTCTTTTCTTTTCTTTTCTTTTTTTTTTTTTTTTTGTTGCTTGGTTGGTTTATCAAAATCTTTCCACTCTAGTAATTCTAAATGAGCATGATTAAAAGCTGTATACCCAGTTCTTTTTAATATGGGCTCCTTCTCACTAGAATGTCTTTAATGGACCTACTATGTTAGAATAATTCCAGGAAACAGCCAGTGGTCTTCAAGAATTCTTTAAAGCCATGTACAAGCCAGAAGCAGATGTGAACAATAATCCCAAACCTATGCATCAGGTTTGTTGTTCTTCCTGTGCTGAGGGGACCATTCAACTGCACAACGGATATCTTCTTCATAAAAAAAAAAAAAAAAAAAAAAAAACCTTAATAGTCTCAGAGAAAGGCAGAGGGAAGCAGGTCAGGGTCACTTAATACTTTATATTCTCCAATTAAATCACACACCAAAGCTATTTTCCATAATCTTACCCCTGTTTTCTGGGAAACTTTTGAAAGAAGACATGAGCTCCAAAAATTATTTTAGAATTTACCTGTTCTTCTCATTGTCACTGACATTTTTGGGGGGTAGAGATAAAAAGGTAAATCTGTTGCCAATTTCATAAATCAGTCTTTCTTTCTATTCTACTGTCAGGTTACCCTTCTCACTAATGTCACCATATGTCACTGCTTGTCCCAGCCGATAGCAGTTGGACTGAAAGTGTTTTAGTAACTTTTGGTTCCTCTTATTCGTAATTTGTAATTTCACCAACTTTTTGTTTTACACTGTTCCATTCAGAAGAAGGTTTATTCAGGTGAAGGTTTTTATATGCTTTAAACAAGTCTTTAGTGGTTAGGGAAAACATTTGGAATCCTACTTTTATGCTTAACTTAATAAAATATCACAGTTTACACCCAAGCAAGACTTTCCCTTTTTCAACACCAGATCTACCATCTTAATTTACTCCCCCAAAATCTGTGAGAACATATCATCAACCTTATTTCATGGGTGAAGTTTAAGGTCACACAATTTCTTAGGATCAAAGGTCGTGTCCTAGAACTCAGCCTACTGAATCCTGGTATCAGTCTGAAAAAATTCTCTCTGTATCCTTATATTATGATAAGCATTTGGTAGGGACATGAGGAAAAATGAGAACTAATTAGACGAACTCTAGACAGAGCAAAGGGGAGAGAGAGGAAGGGAGCGGGCACGGGGATAGGAAAGATGACAGAATGAGATGGACATCATTACCCTAAGTACATGTATGAAGACACGAATGGTGTGATTCTACTTTGTGTACAACCAGAGACATGAAAAATTGTGCTCTATATGCGTACTATGAATTGTAATGCATTCTACTGTCATACATAACAAATTAGAATAAAAATAAATAAAAAAAACAGAAACTATTTCTTTTTGTAAGAAATTTTAAATTCTTTCTTACTTTCCTTATTGTCTACTGCATTATTGTACATATTTAAGCTTCTGGAATAAATTCCTAGAAAGCTTCACAATTTCCAGTGTCCAGGCATTTAGCCATATTCAATAAGAAATATTTACTTCTCTATGTTTCCAAGTAATTTTCATTGTGCAAATAATGTTTATACTTGAAAGATCATGCTCAAAATTACATATAGATTATAAGATTATTATTATATGGATTTATTATAGTTCTTTCATTCAACAGATATCATATTTATTTGATTCTTATAGTTGACATGTTTGTTTTTGCATTTTAAAACAGCATAATAGACATAAATCAGTTTACGACATATCATGGCATGGTTTTCAAGAAGGTAGCAATTCAAACTTTCCACTTAAAGAGAGAGAAGAAAACTACTTTCGGGAAATATTAGTTAACTGGCAGGAGTCCTTTTCAGAGCACAGTTACCATGGGATTGAGAAGTATTTGCTAATTATAACAGTGCGCTAATTATCTGCTTTTACATCTCATCTTTCTGTCTTTCTGTCTAAATTCACTTCTAATTACATGGTACCCTTTTTGCATATAACATATCAAAAGTATTGCTTTATCAGATATGAATTCTTTTACTTGGAAATATTAAAGACGGAGTTTCACTTCCAAAATATTTTCTCCTTCAATATAGTGAAATCTTTTGATTGTGGGTTGAATTCTCTGTCGTGTTGGGGGGTAGGAAAGAGGGTGGAGGGACCAAGATTTATATATTAGACATTTTGTGTCTTCCGAAAGAGAATAGCAAAAATGATCAGCCTTGTCATAGTTACTATTTTTAAAATTCAGTTAAGCAGATGAAGCCACATTACCCATTCTTCTTCTTCTTCTTCATTATCATCAGCATCTTCTTCTTACCTAACAGAATTTCTGAAATTGTTATTGAGGGGAAGATATTTTGAAGTCGTATAATAAAGGAGAGGTCAGCGGGTCATCAGAACCTGTCCTTAATGTGATTCATTTGTCTCGGGGATCATAGCAGTCAGCTTAATAATGATAAAAGCAGCAGCCACAACACACAAAACCACCACACCACCAACAACAACATACATAGTTTCGATTCCCGTGTTTTGATTTCCATGGGCTTGTTGAGCAAATAGAAAAAAATTCACTCTTGGTGTAAGGAGAGCAAATCTCGTTCAGTTCCCGAAAGCAGGAACTTCAGCCAGGAGTGGCAGAGATAGCATTGAGGAGGGTCTGCATCTTTGGGAGGTCCTCAGGCTTTGGGTCCCAAACACAGGCTCACAAGACAGCTGACTAATTGATTGGAAAGCTTTCTCTAACTCCTCTCCTGATCACACTTTATTGATTATAAACTTTAATGCATACATATTCATTTTAACATTTGTTTGTTTTTAAAGAAAGCTTAGAGAATAATTTATAAGCTTTTAAAGAAGCTTCTGATAGGGCACTTGAAACTTCTGCAAATATAAACCCAATCTGCTTTGCAGTATTTCAGGCACATGGAGATCTGTGGATCAAGCAGTTTTAGACCTCAGGCTCTGGGAGCGGGGAGAGGAGGGTGGGAGCAAGAGGGAGCATTTATTGAGGGCTTCCTCTATGCCAAGCCCTGGGATGGATGCATTTATAGACATTATTTCATTTTGGTAGCATCCAAGTGGATTGGGGTTATTAGAACAGTCACATTAGAAATTTGGAGTTTGATATATATATATATATATATATATATATATATATTTTTTTTTTTACATTGGATTGAATGGAGCTGAAAACTTGGTGCTTTTGCCATCAGTTTCACTTTTACGCCTGGCCACAGAATTACTTGCACCCATTCAGCTCACGAAGCTCAGTCACCCAGCAAACCAAGGAAGCAGTCAAGGCCTTAGGAGCCATGTGGGGGCATTCTTTGTAATCAGAGATGTTTCAACAATGCAGAGACTCTTTATTACTTGGAATGAGATCTCTTTTCATCCTTCATTCCTGCTTAGGCCCAAGGTTCCTCATCTGGAAATCAGAAGGATTTGACTCTATTTTTTGATATTCCTCCCAGCTCCAGTGATTTTTGAATTTCATATTTGATTCTGCTGATGCCAAATGTTTATAACTGAAAGGGGGAGGACAAACTAATTATAAACAGAACTTTCCCGATTAAAAACCTCAGGGGAATCAAGAGAAATGATTCAAGTATTTTCTGACTCTGACAATCAGAAATGCATTCCTTTGTGGCAATTATAAGATATGCTGGGAAATAAGAGACTTTTTTTTCCTTTTACCATCTTAGTTATGTTATGGAAATAAAGAGCTCCCAAAACTGTATAAACTAACTTAGCAATATTCCTAACATCAAGTCAGTGCAGATTGGGGTTATTTCTTGACTTTTTGCTGTGCACTTTGGAATAGGAAACCATCCCTCTCTGGGCTCAGTATACTACTGTTAATATTACCTTCTTCAAAATGCTATGCTAATGTTTAATCAATGTTCATAAATTTCTTCAAGATCCTGGAGTGATAATTATGACATAAAGTATAACGTATTATTCTTGGAATAGGGTAATTGTATCCAATTAAATCTCCTCTGAGCTATCACCTGGGTAGGAAACATTGTTATTACTTTGCAATTATTTTGTACTGTACTTAGGTCACTTCATGTTCCCATGAGCTGAAGTCCCATTAGAAGGAACAGGATATTTGCAACACTGACTTTGATGGGACATCACAATGAAAAACAATATGCTTTGGTGTGATGGCTAAGGGCAAGGCAGAAGGACCTCAATCTCTGAGGTTGCATCTTATGCAATTCCATTAACCATGCTAGTAGCAGCTGTATAATTAATAACTGGGTACAGCACGCCACTAATTTGAATGGGATAGTAGAAGCTAATGGTCAAGCTGGTCTGTAAGATTTGCCCCAGTCTCTAAACTAGATTCTCATAATCAGTTGGTGGTATTTGCTTTTTTAAAACAAATGCCAAGGCATGGAATTCAGTGTACCCTAACAAGGCCAAGAAATTACCCATCATGGTAATTACCCTGTCAATTTCTAAAATGTGAGCTGTTGCTTTTATTTATTTATTTATTAGTACTGGGGATTGAACCCAGAGGCACTTTAGCACTGAGCTACATCCCCAGCACTTTTTGTTTTTAATAAAAAATTTTTAAATTGTAGATGGAAACTATAACTTTATTTTATTTTTATGTGGTGCTGATGATCAAAACCAGTACTTCCCACATGTGAGGCAAGCACTCTATCACTGAGCCACACTCCCAGCCCCTTTATTTTAAATTTTGAGACAGGGTCTTGCTAAGTTGCTGAGGTTGATCTTAAACTTCCTATCCTCCTGCCTCAGCCTCATTGGGATTATAGGTATGCACCACCCATGCCCAGCTTGACGTTGCTTGCATTTAATTAATTAATTAATTAATACAGTTAGTTAATTAATTAGTGTGTTCATCCAATAAATTATCAATTATCCATGTGCCATACGGGATTAAGGAAGACCTAGAGGGACATGGGAGGGTGGGGATCCTGGGGAAGGGTGAGATCAGTGGTAATTTTCTTCTTGGTTGGTCCATGTTCATGAATTTCATTCTGTGTTCATAAAATATCATTTTAACTGCTGGATTTAGTTGCTTAAGAGCTAGATTGTCACATTAAAAGAAAGTGACTCCCTACCTCCATATAAATCCATAGCTGGGCTGGGTACTGTGGTGCATACCTGTAATCCCAGTGGCTCAGGAGGCTGAGGCAGAAGTGTCACAATTTCAAAAACAGCCTTAGCAACTTAGCGAGGCCCTAAGCAACTTAGTGCATCCCTGTCTAAATAAAATAGAAAAAGGACTGGGGATGTGGCTCAGTGGTGGGGTGCCCCTGGATTCACTCCCCAGTATATTAAAAAATAAAAAATAAAAATCTGCAGCTGAGGTCAGCTCATCAGACCCCTCATGAACATCCTTTACAGTCAAAGACAAATCATTTGACATCATCAGTATAGAAAATAAGAAAAGAAAATAATGGCTTGTATTTGTGGACATAAACATCTGAAGTTTGTATGGCCAGTGAAATGGAAGGATTCCATGGTCTTTAGTGTGTGTGTGACTATTCATACATTCAGTAAAATTGTATCCTTTCTTAACCACAATCCCTTATGATCCTATCAAAATTGTAGTGCCTTAAAGATTAGAAAAGGATACCAGGAAGTTAAAGATTATCAAGTTAGTACAGAAAAAGAAACATTAAAGAAAAAGAAAAAAAATCTATAATTTCACCATTCAAAGCTAAGAGTAATGTCTCTTTAGATGTAAAAGTTTTATAGAATTATGGCTTCTCTTAAATTATTGTATATATTTTGTATCATTTTTAATGTTAGCCTAATATTACAGTATGCCGGTAATATAGTTATATATCCCCTATTTTTGGATATTTAGTTTGTTGTTAGTTTTATTTTTTGCTATTAAAAGCTAAGCTACAGAGCCTGTTTTGTGTGTGTGTGTGCGCGCACATACACACACTCACATGTACATTATATAATTTCCCTACATTTTTATTTTATTTTTTATTTTTTTTAAAGAGAGAGAGAGAGAGAGAATTTTAACATTTATTTTTTAGTTTTCAGTGGACACAACATCTTTGTTTGTATGTGGTGCTGAGGATCGAACCCAGGCCACACGCATGCCAGGCGAGCATGCCACCTCTTGAGCCACCCCAGCCCTGATTTCCCTACATTTTTAGACAGATATCTGGAAGTTAGAACTCTATGTCTCTGAAAGATATTAAAAATTTTATGCTTCCAAAGGCATTTTGTTGAGTTACCTGTTAGCATTGAATATAATAATTTAAGCATTCCTCCAATTTATAAGTAAAAATGCATTCTTATTTTTACAATTGTATTTTATTACATGCAAATTTTAATATATCACCATTTAGTAATTCATGTTCTTTCTTTTCTGAGTTACCTCTTTACCTTCTTTGTGAATTTGTCTCCTAGGGATTTTGTGGCTTTGAAACTTTAGAATCTGCTTTGTTATATAAAGGAATATATGATGCTAATATGTACAATATTTTTGATGAAACAATATTATTTGCAATGAAAATAAAAATAAGAAGACATGACTAAAAACAGACATCATCATTCTGCATGTGCTTGAGTGTACCTGGGAAAATCAACTGAAATATAAATACATTAATTGTGGTTATAAGATGGTAAGTAATATTTCTTTTCTTTTTTCTACTTTTTTGTATTTTCAAGATTTCTAAAATAAGTGTGGACTTTTTTTTAAGCCAGTAAAAGCAGATCATTTGAGTAATGTCTATTTTCTCATAACTCAACATTTTTCACTTGGACATTATTAAGACCTAGAGTCTTGTTAAAAGTGGTGGGAAGACGGAAATTTGGAGAGTAGGGGCAAGTGATAAAGAACTTTCCAGAGGGTTCTTTCTTTTGTGAAGGCAAAAATTTCTAAAAAGATGATTGGAAGGAAGAGACCAGATCCTTTCCTGTAGGTAGGCAGAGGCTATACTGCACAGATTTTTCCTGGGGCAGATCTGGTATTGACAGAGCTCCTCCTGGGGTTATTGGGGTTGTGCTGCTCCGCACAGTGGGGTCACTGTGTCATCTTCAGCCTGAGTTTTCACCTTGACAAATTCACAAGTGAGAAAGGCCCATCAACAAACACCTATGTGCATTTTTAAAAAGTTTACCCTTAATTTATAATATCGTGTGTGTGTGTGTGTGTGTGTGTGTGTGTGTTTATGGTTAACTTTAGAATTTCCACATTTGCTCATTTAAATCAATAAGTGAATGTTGACAGAATAATAAATAGAAGTATGTTTGATTTTCTCCTTGGTTAGAAGAGCAGCTGAAGCCTGTTGCTCCCACCTCTCCACCACATGTCACCTGGCAGTCAGTGCTGTATTCTGATTGCAGGTAAATACCAGAGAGTGACAAAACAACTTTTTGGTCTTAGAGTTACAAGCGTCTTGGTAAAGGCTGATTTCCAAAAATGTCACAGGGGTGTATATTTCAGAAATTCCTCTCAGTCTCCACAGTAGACAAGGAATGATCAGAAGAATTTCACAGGAATAACAAATTCATTCTTTCTCAAGAGTGTGTTGGGTCCTCTACATTTCAATAGCTGGCTCTCCATGAGAGTTGTATCTCAGTTGGTAGAGTGCTTGCCTCGAATGCACAGAGCCCTGGGTTCATCCCCCAGCACCACCAAAACAAACAAACAAACAAACAACAACAACAACAACAAATCCATAATCCATGAGAGTATATTTTTAAAGTTGGGATTTGTCTTCTTCTTCGAGATCACATTCCTGGATTAGGCCAAAGAAAACAGCACTTTTTTCTTTTGAAATGTAAATTCCATACACCTGAGGCATGCTGGGTTTTAGGGGACTGATGAATAACACTGGCTAGGGACCAGCTTGAGTGATTCACACAGGAATGTGACCAATGGAGAAATACCAGCATTAGAGGGTAAAAGTCACGGATTGGCAAGCAAGGCTAGCTAAAGCCCACTTCTGTTTAATGAAGCAAACCTACCAGTAGAGACCTCTCAGTCCAGAGCTGTATGTACGTTCTCAGCACAGCCTGAAAGAGAAGGTTCATCAAGGCTGAGCTTCCAAGCTCTGTTTCTTTTCACCTATAGTTCCATGGATCAGGAAATCCCGCTTTCCCTTTTCAAAGAAATATGGTGGCATATACCTGTAATCCCAGTGGCTGAGGAGGCTGAGGCAGGAGGATCCTGAGTTCAAAGCCAGTCTCAGCAAAAGCAAGGCACTGAGCAACTCAGTGAGACCCTGTCTCTAAATAAAATACAAAATAGGGCTGGGGATGTGGTTGAGTGGTTGAGTGCCCCCATGTTCAATCCCCAAAAGAAATAAATATGGAGAGTGAAGTGAGAGAGACTTTGGAAGTTCTTCTCCCATACTATTACCCAGTGGGAATGGACCTCCCTCTTCTACAGACACAACAAGGGACAAGTATCTTCTCCTTACAAATACATGCAATCTTCATGAATGGACGTAAAGATCATATGGATCCCAAGTCTGAGTGATGGCCCAAGTCAGTATGCCTAAATTGTCAGCATTAGTACTTCCCAGAGAAGCTGGCAGGGTATTTGCAGGATTACTCGTTCTTACCCCTTAGACCATGGAAACACTCAATGGCAGCAAAACTCAGCAGTGCTCATTGAGTAAGTCTTGATGAAGGTGGGAGGATGGAAGGTACCGGAAATATATCCCATTGGATGGGATCTGTAGACAGTCTTCTGGATTCAGTACCAAAGGAAACAAGAGTGGATGTATTTGCAAAAACTCCTGGTCGGCCCCCTGATTGGCAGGGCACATAATCAGCCAGAGGAGGAAAATCCAGACTCCCTGCCAGAGCAGAAGTCCTGCCAGAAGTCCTTGCTGGAGAGGGAGTGACTCACAAATATGGGGAGATCCATCTGGACTCACAATTTTGCTTTGCTTTGTTTTGGGAAGGGAATGGGAAACAACCCAGAATAGGATTATCCAGAAAGGGGTACCAAAAAACTCAGATTTTACAGAAAGAGAAGAAGGCAAAGACCTCTAGAGATATTAATGGCCAAGAAGAGAAGAGCAGAGTAAAAACATAAGGTTTCTTCAGTCTCTAGTGTGGATTAATATCATCAGTGCAAAGATCCTGGGGTTTATCTGTTTAAACACCCTTTGCCAATATTCCCCTGTTTCCATTTTGTAGGGATGGGGAAAGAAGAGCAGGGGGCCCTTAGGAAGAATGAGTAAGTTTGGGGGAGAAATTTTAAGTGCTATTTTTTTTCAGATGAAAGCAAGTGTCTACTGTTTCCTGAATTGGAGGGAAACTCTAACATTCATTATAGAAGAAAAAGCAGAACCAATCTAGTAATCATGGTTGATTCAGCATCCAGCCAGCTTTCGGTCTCCCTCAGTTGACCGAAATGCAGATTCCAGAAAAGAAGACCTTAACCTTCAGACTTCAAATCAAAGTGGTCTGCAAATAGGGCCCAGACAGAGTCCACAGGAGCACAGAGAATCCTTTTACACTGCATCTAGACCCAAAGGGATAGATCTGCCCTCATCAAATAATACCAATCCAAAAAGAAATGAGTTAGTTAGGATCTATTGAAAATATTCTAAGGAAGAGCCAGTCATAGTGGCAAACCCCAGTAACCCCAGTGACTCAGGAGACCGAGGCAGGAAGATTGCAAGTTTGGGGTCAGACTGGGCAACTTAGCAAGACCCTGTCTCAAAACAAAAAAATTAAAAAAGAGTTGGGGGTGTATCTCAGTGTTAAAGCACTGCTGAGTTCAATCCCCAGTACTGCAAAAACAAAACAAAACGAACTACTGTAAAAAAGAAATAAAGAAAGGAAGAGGCATGATGGGTTAGTGATAAACTAGAATCTGAAAGAGATGCCATAGAAAATAGAAGAATATTTGTTTGCAAGTGTTCTGTGCCATTCAAAAAATTAAATTTTGAGATAAGGAATCAAAAGCTCATATAGAAATATGACAAGCTAAAAAGAACATTGAATGTATAACCAATGTGATCCTGCAATCTGTACACGTGGGAAAATGAGAATTCATACCCCATTTGAATCAAATGTATGATATGTCAAGATCATTGTATTGTCATGAGCAATTAATAATAATAATAAAAAAAGAACATTGAAGAGGGCTGGGGCTGGGGCTGGGGCTCAGTGGTAGAGTGCTTGCCTAGCATGTGTGAGGCACTGGGTTTGATCCTCAGCACCACATAAAAGTAAATAAATAAAATAAAGGTATTGTGTCCATCTACAACTAAAAAATTTTTAAAAAAGAAAATTGAAGAGTAAATAAAACTAAAAAAAAATCTGAGAAACCTGTTAGGTAATGTTATTATGCTATTATGGAAGCAGTACATGTATTAGAGAAGCAGAATTGATGACATAGAAAATGGATTTTGATGATTAAGAAAAAGACACTCAGCAACTTAGCAAGGTCCTGTCTCTAAATAAAATATAAAAAAGGGGGAGAGAAGAGGTAATGGTAGAAATGACAGGCAACAGAGATTCAACGAATGGATCACTCTTTGTATAGTTAAAAAACCAGTAATGCAAATGAACATAATACTCAGCAATATACTAGAAGCAACTTTCCAGAAATAAAGGAAGAACACTATGTCTAATTCAGTGAGGAAGGCCACTCTGCAGCAAAAATTGATTCAGAATTAACTTCAAGTGCTATTCTGGCGAAATTATTGAAGACTCAAAATATTATACTAGGGTCATCTGCAAAAGGGCAAATGGAAAATTGTAGTGCAGTGTTCTCAGTTTTCTTTTCCCTCCCTCACTCCCTTTCTCCCTCCCTCTCTCCCTCCCTCCCTCTCTGCCTCCTTTCCTTCCTTCTTTCCTTCCTTCCTTCCTTCCTTCCTTCCTTTCATCTGGGATTGAACCCAGGGGCACTTAATCATGGAGCCACATCCTCAGCTCTTTTTATTTATTTATTTATTTACTTTATTTTGAGAAAGCATCTCACTAAGTTACTTAGGGCCTTGCTAAATTACTGAGGCTGGTCTTGAACTTGTGACCCTCCTGCCTCAGCCTCCCACGTTGCTGGTATTACAGGCATGCACCACCATACCTGCTTTCATATTTCTTTATTTTGATATTATCCCAATATTAGTGTGGAACAATTTTGATGGTTATAAAGATAGAAAAATGTGGCTCTCCCTCCAATTTTTTAAATACCTGCTGCATAAATACCACAGGAAAACATTATGAAACATGCAAGGAACTGTGACAATGATAAGCATTTCTCAAATATTCCCATATCCTGAAGAATCCTAACAGAATAAGTTGTGAGTCAAAATGAAGAATTCAGATAGGAAAGACAGGTAGAGAGCACTGAAACTATTCAAATGTGGAAACAAACTGAAACAACTGTAGGAAGGTTAAAAACATATGCTATGACAAGACACACTGTATCAGTTGATTATTTAATATCACTGGAATGAGGCACAAATCCTAAGGGCTCCCATGGGTGGGCATGGGGAAGGATGAGAGATGGGTTAGGTGTCTCATGATTTCAAGTCAATAACTCAAGATGATATTCAAGAAGCTGAAGTGCAAAGATATATTTAACCCAAAAAAATAATCACTAGCTGCTCGCGAGGCTGAGGCAGGAGGATCACAAGTTCAAAGCCAGCCTCAGCAACTTAGCAAGGCCCTGTCTCTAAATAAAATATAAAAAAGGGCTGGGGATGTGGCTCAGTGGTTAAGCATTCATGGGTTCAGTCTCTCGTGCCAAGGGGGGGAAAAAAACACTAGAGTAACTACAGATTCTAGATTCACCGTGAAGTTTAACAGATACAGAAATGAAAACATACATTACACTGCAGAAAGTAAGAAAAAGATAGAATAGCCAAGGAGTTTAAAAAACAAGAATAAAAATAGCATCAACAGACATTGACACAAATTATGATGAAGTCTATTATATCAACACATGTAAAAAATGTTCACTTGTTAAAACAATGCCTGTCACATTGAGACATAACCAACTATATTCTGTATGAGGGTTGCAACCAAAAACAAGAGGTTCAGAATAATTGAAAATGAAAGAATGTGGACGGGTCTATCAGACAAGCAAAGCTAGAATAACAACATTAATGTCAGACAAATTTGACCTTAATAAAAAAGTCTTAAACAAGGCAACAAATATCACATAGTAATGAAAAAGAGGATCAACAGAAAGAGAAAACATTTATGAATGTCTAGGAACCAAATTATGCAGCATCAGGCTACAGTAAACAAAACCTCTAAGAAATACAAGTGTCATTGGTTCATTTACAAATTTTAATTTTGTAGAAGGCCATTAATATATCAGTAAAAGCCACAAGTTAAAAATACCATGAGCCATGTTTTTCTGATCACAATGTAACAGATCAGATATCAATTAAAACATTCAGTATGTGTAAAGGTCATGCGAAGTTAAAGCTTCTCAAACACATCAGAGTGTCATTAACTAAAAATTAAAATAATGGAACATCTAGAAAACCACCTTAGTATGGGAAGCATATTTATAAATAGGATAAAAAATATGGCCAAATCCTAGGAGTTACCTATGTCCTGTCTTTCTCTCATTCACCTGCATGAAGCTCATCAGTAGGCTCCACTGATTCTTCTTCCAAAATATCTCCCACTTCTTTACCTCCTCATGGAAACTGCTCTGCTCCAAGTCATGCTCATCTTTGCTTGTTTGGACACCTGCAATAGCCTCCAAACTGTGTTCCTTGCTTTTACTCTGGTCTCCCTCTAATGAATTTCCCATCTGGCAGCTGAATGGCTTCCCTTTGCATTTTATCTCAATGACCTCATCTCCGACCACTCTTTATCATGTACTGCATACCATTAGATCTAGTTTTCCTCCTGTGCTGGAACATACCAAGCATGTTCTTATTTCAAGGCTCTTTTATTTTCTGTTTCCTCTATTGATATCTTGTGTTCTGAGGAGTTCAAGGGTGACTTAATGTTTAAAAAACTTATTGGCATAATAGACAAATGTAGAAAACTTCAGAAAATCTCAGAACGACATGGACAATATCTAAGATATAATTGAAAGCTCACTTACAGTTAATAAAGGAAGTATTAGCAATAGAAGAAGAGAACTTCATTAGACTGATACCATTCAGTAAAATCCATGCAATAGACATAGCTTCTGGTGAAACAAGAAACTTCCCGTAAGTTCAGAAAAAAAGACAATTTTTGCTTTTTATTTTTAAAAAAATATTTAATATTGTAGCCCTAACAGGTGTAGTCAGAAGATAAAAAAAATAAATAAATTACAGAGTGTACAATTATTTATACAGGATAACAAAAGGACGAGATAAACAAAATATCAGGATTTTCCGGGAGCTGAACTGTGCCCATTCCCAGGCCCCATTCATGTGTTTAAAACCTATCCCACAAAGTGACTGTGTCTGAGGATAGGTCTTCAGGAGGTGTTAAGGTTAAATGAGGTCATAAGAGTGGGGCCCCAGCTCAGCACAGTGGCACATACCACTAATCACAGTTGCTGGGGAGGCTGAGGCAGGAGTTCAAAGCCAGCCTCAGTGAAAGTGACATGCTAAGCAACTCAGTGAGACCCTGTCTTTAAATAAAATACAAAATAGGGCTGGGGATGTGGCTCAGTAGTTGAGTGCCCCTGAGTTCAATCCCCAGTACTCCCCCCCGCCAAAAAAAAATGGGGTCTGAATTCAATAGGATGATAACCTTATAGGAAAAACAACATTCTTTTGCTCTTTCTCTGCCATGTGAGAACACACTAAAAAGATGACTATCTGAAAGCCAGAAAGAAAGCCCTCTTCAGAACTCAAACCTGGTAGACCTTGATCTGGAACTTCCAGTATAGACAACTGTGAGAAAACAAATTGTTACCTCAGCCTCTCAGTCTCTGGTGTTTTGTTTAACAACGCAATCTGTGTGATATAGGAATGATGAGAATTCAACAGGGTTGCCACTATGGAAAGCAGAATGGAGAGTCCTCAGAAAACTTGGAATAGAATCACCATTTGACTCAGTTACCCCACTCCTCAGCATACCCAAAAAACTTAAAATCAGCATACAATAATGACACAGCCACAGCAATGTTTATAGCAGCTCAATTTCAATAAGCTCTGTAACCAACCTAGATATCCTTCAACAAAGATAAATGAATCAAGAAAATGTTTTATATATATATATATATATATATATATGTGTGTGTGTGTGTGTGTGTGTGTGTATACATATATATGTATATACACACATATACACACACAACAGAATATTACTCAGCTATAAAGAAGAACGAAATTATGGCATTTGTTGGTAAATGGATGGAACCAGAACATATGCTATTTGAAATAAGCCAGTTCCAAAAAAACTAAAGGCCAAATATTCTCTGTGATATGTGGATGCTAACCCACAACAAGAGAGGATAGGGAGGGGAAGAATAGAAGTTCATTGGACTAGACAAAGAGGAATGAAGGGAAGGGAGGGGGGATGTGAATAGGGAAAGACAGTAGAATGAATCGAACATGACTTTCCTTTGCTAATAAATGAATACGTGACCTGTGTAACTCCACATCATGTGCAATAAAAAGAATGGAATCCTATTTGGAATGGGTTGTACTCTATGTATGTATAGTATGTCAAAATATATTCTACTGTTATGTTATCTAAAAACAACAAATAAAAAAAGAATTCAACAGGGTTGCTTGGTACAATGTCAATATTAAAAAATCAATTATGTTCCCTGTACCAGGAATAAATAAAATGTAATTTAAAAGCTGCTATGTTAAATATCATCAACATTATAATATGGTTAGATATAAATCTGACAAAAGGTGAACATGACCATAGTAAAATATACCTTTTTGGGGGGTGGGTACCAGGGATCAAACTCACTTGACCACTGAGCCACATCCCCAGACCTATTTTGTATTTTATTTAGAAACAAGGTCTCACTGAGTTGCTTAGCACCTTGCTTTCTCTGAGGTTAGCTTTGAACTCTAGATCCTCCTGCCTCAGCCTCCTGAGCCACTGTGATTACTGCATCCAGCAAAATATACACTTTTTATATCTAAAGGAAAATAGGAAAAAAAATAGTAATTCAGAAAATACTTTGGATTCAAAGTCTTAATTAAAAAAAAATCAATTCTCTCCAAAGGGGGGAAAAAACTAAGGTAATTTTCAAGAAGAATAAGATGGAGGATTAACTCTCCTAAATTCTAAGTCTCATTATAAAGCTATAATAAACTAACCATGTGGCAATAACACAAGGCCAGACCAATGGAACATACTAGACAGACCATTTATGGAAGTCTGACATCTGACGAAGCTCAGAAAATGTCTGACTTATTTGTGTGAAAAGATATACTTTTCAGAAATAGAACTGGGAAGGAAAAGCATAGGATTTTGTTGTATTTTGCTTTTCCTTTTGTATATCCTTAAGGTCCCACATAGACTTAAGGATGTTAAAATAAAACATTGTCAAAACATTTGGCAGATGACATAGAAGAATGTCTTTATGATTTCTGGGTAGGAAAACATTTCTTACACAGACACATAAGCACAAACTATAAAAAAATGATAAATTTGATGTAATTTTTTAAAAAAGAGTCTCTTTAACAAATGGCAACTAAGCACAAAGGCAGGTAATGCCTGCTAGAAAACTGTGTAAAGGTTGGCAATTTGGGGGTATAAGTTCACTTTACAAATCTGTTTGTAAACCCATGAACTATCCAGTAAAAATTGGTCAAAGTGTACAGCAGTCACTTCACATAAAAGGAAACCTTATGGAAATTAAATATATAGAAATACAAAGGCGGTCAATCTCTTGGTGAGCAGGGAGATACGAACAAGAGCCCAGCGGGATGCCATTTCTTTCCCATATGTTGGGCAAAATATTTAAGAAATTGGCATTGTTAAGTGTGGGAGAGAAGTGAACCAAAGAAAACTCTGATGTACTTTGGGGAGGATCTTAAATTAATATGCAACTTTGGAAAACAGCTTGTCCAGATCAAATATAGAGAAGCATTTTTCCATGCACTTGACAATTCTGCTCATAAAGATCTTAGAAAATGTCTTGTACCATGCATAGGTGACATGTGCTAAAATAATGCTTATTGCAGCCTTGTTTGCGGAATTAGCCTCAGGGAGTCTAGACAGAGGACTGTGTTACAGTTGAGTTATAGTCCTACAATCTACAGCTTTTAAAATAAGTTAACTAGAGTAATATTTATCAACAAGGATAAACTTTAAAGCAACGTCAGGTGAAAAAATCAACTTGCTAAGGGTACACTGTATAATAACATTTGTACAAATATTAAAAAGCATGTAGAACAATACTGGTTATGTTTATGGACATACACGTATGTCAAAAGAGCAATAGTTGGAAATATCAACTGGAAGATAATGCTTCACTTTATGGTAGGAGACATGAAGGGTTTAAAAGTATTTGTACTATTTTAATTCTTACTAAAAGTGATTTATGCAACAAAAGCCATGTGTCAAGATTTTTAAGTGATAGATATTGGTTCTATGTTAGTTCTTATTCAAGAGCTTGCATCTTGACTGATATTTTGAGTTGCCTCCTGGCCATGAGTACTTCCTCCTGAGCTTTCTCCCTAAGTACCCATGTTTACTGTAGCCACTGTTATGTGGCTACATAACCTGAAAAATATCTATCACCTGAAACTAAATGCACCATTTCCTGATATACCTTTATACAAGATTTTAAAAATAACCAGTTAGACTCTAAAAAAAAAAAATCACTCAATTACTCTTTAACTCAATGAAATGGCAATAAGAATGTCAACAAGATTTGGAGAAACAAATACATGTAAATATCCAGAACGAATTGCAAAAGAAAATAAAAATGGAGTTGCCCTTGCAAGCAACTGCAATTATGAAAATACATTATTTGCTATATTATGGTATGGATTCAGGCACAGGGATATGAAATAGAAGAGCAAAGTGCAGCCAAGTAATAATTGAGGTGTGGTAAAAGTGACATACTTAATCACTGGGGAATAGATGGTCCAGTAATAAGGGACACATGGACTAAACCTGTTTTAAAAAAGAAAATAGAATTTCCACATTATTCCCTATCCCAAAGCAAATTCCGCATTTGTTTAAATGTATGAGTTAAAGAAACCACAAAAATTCCCAAACCATAATTATGGTACAAAAAGTATACAGCATGCACAGCCAAGAAGCCAGAAAGGAAAACATTGCTGCTGGTACTTGCCCTTCATTTGAAACAATGTGATTTTGAAATTGTTGATCAATGTTGGCTTCTTTACTATATGCTTGAGCTTCATGCAAGGTCAATGTCTGTTTTGGTTATCATTGTTATATTGCTATATCTTTGGCATATAGTAAACGCCCAATGAATTTTCATTAAATAAATGAACTAGCCCACCCCCTGCGCCTGCCAGGTAGGCGGAACTGTGACCACTGACAGAACAGGCCCAGCGGCCTGCTGAGGGGCAGAGCCGCCCCCCACCCCCTCGCCTGCCAGGTAGGCAGAACTGTGACCACCGACAGAAAAGGCCCAGTGGCCCGCGGAGGGGCAGAGCTGCCAACCACTCCTGCAAGGTAGGCGGGCCTGCGACCCACCAGCAGAACAGGCGCAGCGGCCTGCTGAGAGGCAGAGCCACCTCCTCCCCCCGCGCCTGCAAGGTAGACGGAACTGTGACCACCAACAGAACAGGCCAGACCTGCAACCGACAGACAGAACAGGCCCAGTGGCCTGAGGAAGGGTAGAGCCGCCCCCCCCCCCCGCACCTGCAAGGTAGGTGGACCTGCGACCCACTGGCAGAACAGCCCCAGAGGCCTGCAGAGGGGCAGTGCCGCTGCCTGCGCCTGCAAAGTAGGCAGAACTGGGACCACCGACAGAACAAGCCTAGCGGCCCGCAGAGGGACAGAGCCGCCGCCCGCGCCTGCACGGTAGGCGGACCTGCTACCGACCGGCAGAGCAGGCCCAGCGGCCTGCCGGCGTGGTAGGCACATTGCCCCAATTGGAGGAGAGGCAGAGCCGCCGCCCGCGCCTGTGAGGGAGACTTTGCAACTATACAAGACCAATATAAATATATAGGGGGAAAATTCAATAGCACAACAGTTTCACCAAGTAGAAAGGAACTCGAACAGTATGAAGAGACAAGGAAAGAAAGGACCACAAGCAATGCAGGTCAACTCAACGTTAGAAGAGGTAATAGCTGCAGCAGATGGAATGTCAGATAAAGAATTCAGGATATACATGCTTCAGATGATCTGGAGTCTCAAGGAAGACATCAGACAGCAAAATCAGACAATGAAAGATCACTTCAACAATGAATTACATAAACAAATCCAAGAAGCAAAAGATCAACTATACAGGGAGATAGAGGTTATAAAAAACAAACAAACAGAAATCCTAGAAATGCAGGAAGCAATAAACCAACTTAAAAACTCAATTGAGAATACTACCAGCAGAGTAGAACACTTAGAAGATAGAACATCAGACAATGAAGATAAAGTATTTCAACTTGAAAAGAACATAGACAGCTCAGCAAGACTGTTAAGAAACCATGAGCAGAACATCCAAGAAATATGGGATAACATCAAGAGACCAAATTTAAGAGTCATTGGGATACAGGAAGGGACAGAGTTTCAAACCAAAGGAATGAGCAATCTATTCAATGAAATAATACGAGAAAACTTCCCAGACTTGAAGAATGAGACAGAATCCCAAATCCTAGAAGCCTACAGGACGCCGAATGTGCAAAATCATAAGAGACCCACACCTAGACACATTATAGTGAAGATGCCCAACATACAGAATAAGGAGAGAATTTTAAAAGCTACAAGAGAAAGGAAGCAGATCACATTTAGGGGTAAGCCAATCAGGATAACAGCTGATCTTTCAACACAGACTCTGAAAGCTAGAAGATCATGGAATAACATATTTCAAACACTGAAAGAAAATGGGTTCCAACCAAGAATTGTGTTTCCAGCGAAATTAAGTTCAGGATGGAAGATGAAATTAAAACCTTCCACGATAAACAAAAGTTAAAAGAATTTGCAGCTAGAAAACCATCTCTTCAAAACATCCTTGGCAAAACATTACAGGAAGAGGAAATGGAAAATAACAATGAAAACCAACAGTGGGAGGTAGGACAGTAAAGGGGGGGAAAATAATCAAAGAGGAAAACAAACCATGTTTAGTAACATAAATAAACAAATATGGCTGGAAGAACAACCCATATCTCAATAATAACCCTAAATGTTAATGGCTTAAACTCACCAATCAAGAGACACAGGCTAGTAGAATGGATCACAAAACAAGACCCAACAATATGCTGCCTACAGGAGACGCATTTGATAGGAAAAGACATACATAGGCTGAAGGTGAAAGGTTGGGAAAAATCATATCATTCATATGGACCTCGGAAACAAGCAGGAGTATCCATACTCATATCAAATAAAATAGATTTCAAGCCCAAGTTAATCAAAAGGGATAAAGAGGGACACTACATACTGCTTAAGGGAACCATACACCAACAAGACATAACAATCATAAATATATATGCCCCAAACAATGGTGCAGCTATGTTCATCAAACAAACTCTTCTGAAGTTCAAGAGTCTAATAGACCACCATACAATAATCATGGGAGACTTCAACACACCTCTCTCGACACTGGACGGATCTTCCAAACAAAAGTTGAATAAGGAAACTATAGAACTCAATAACACAATTCATAACCTAGACTTAATTGACATATATAGAATATACCACCCAACATCAAGCAGTTACACTTTTTTCTCAGCAGCACATGGATCCTTCTCAAAAATAGATCATATATTATGTCACAGGGCAACTCTTAGACAATATAAAGGAGTAGAGATAATACTATGCATCCTATCTGATCATAATGGAATGGAACTGAAAATCAATGATAAAAGAAGGAAGGAAAAAGCATACATCACTTGGAGAATGAACAATAGGTTACTGAATGATCAATGGGTTATAGAAGACATCAAGGAGGAAATTAAAAAATTCTTAGAGATTAATGAAAACACAGACACAACATATCGGAATCTATGGGACACATTGAAAGCAGTTCTAAGAGGAAAATTCATTGCTTGGAGTTCATTCCTTAAAAAAAGAAAAAACCAACAAATAAATGATCTCATACTTCATCTCAAAATCCTAGAAAAAGAAGAGCAAAACAACAGCAAAAGAAGTAGAAGGCAAGAAATAATTAAAATCAGAGCTGAAATTAATGAAATCGAAACAAAAGAAACAATTGAAAAAATTGACAAAACTAAAAGTTGGTTCTTTGAAAAAATAAACAAAATCGACAGACCCTTAGCCATGCTAGCGAAGAGAAGAAGAGAGAGAACTCAAATTACTAGCATACGGGATGAAAAAGGCAATATCACAACAGACACTTCAGATATACAGAAGATAATCAAAAATTATTTTGAATCCTTATACTCCAATAAATTAGAAGATAGTGAAGGCATAGATAAATTTCTTAAGTCATATGATCTGCCCAGATTGAGTCAGGAGGATATAGACAACCTAAACAGACCAATATCAATTGAGGAAATAGAAGAAACCATCAAAAGACTATCAACTAAGAAAAGCCCAGGACCGGATGGGTATACAGCAGAGTTTTACAAAACCTTTAAAGAGGAACTAATACCAATACTTTTCAAGCTACTTCAGGAAATAGAAAAAGAGGGACAACTTCCAAATTCATTCTACGAGGCCAACATCACCCTGATACCTAAACCAGACAAAGACACTTCAAAGAAAGAAAACTACAGACCAATATCTCTAATGAACCTAGATGCAAAAATCCTCAATAAAATTCTGGCGAATCGGATACAAAAACATATCAAAAAAATTGTGCACCATGATCAAGTAGGATTCATCCCTGGGATGCAAGTCTGGTTCAATATACGGAAATCAATAAATGTTATTCACCACATCAATAGACTTAAAAATAAGAACCATATGATCATCTCGATAGATGCAGAAAAAGCATTCGACAAAGTACAGCATCCCTTTATGTTCAAAACTCTAGAAAAACTAGGAATAACATGAACATACCTCAATATTGTAAAAGCAATCTATGCTAAGCCTCAGGCTAGCACCATTCTGAATGGAGAAAAATTGAAGGCATTCCCTCTAAAATCTGGAACAAGACAGGGATGCCCTCTCTCACCACTTCTGTTCAACATAGTTCTCGAAACACTGGCCAGAGCAATTAGACAGACGAAAGAAATTAAAGGCATCAAAATAGGAAAAGAAGAACTTAAATTATCACTATTTGCAGATGACATATTTCTATACCTAGCAGACCCAAAAGGCTCTACAAAGAAACTATTAGAGCTAATAAATGAATTCAGCAAAGTGGCAGGATATAAAATCAACACGCATAAATCAAAGGCATTCCTGTATATCAGCGACAAATCCTCTGAAATGGAAATGAGGACAACCACTCCATTCACAATATCTTCAAAAAAAATAAAATACTTGGGAATCAACCTAACAAAAGAGGTGAAAGACTTATACAATGAAAACTACAGAACCCTAAAGAGAGAAATAGAAGAAGATCTTAGAAGATGGAAAAATATACCCTGTTCATGGATAGGCAGAACTAACATCATCAAAATGGCGATATTACCAAAAGTTCTCTATAGGTTTAATGCAATGCCAATCAAAATCCCAACGGCATTTCTTGTAGAAATAGAGAAAGCAATCATGAAATTCATATGGAAAAATAAAAGACCCAGAATAGAAAAAACAATGCTAAGCAGGAAGTGTGAATCAGGCGGTATAGCGATACCAGACTTCAAACTATACTACAGAGCAATAGTAACAAAAACAGCATGGTACTGGTACCAAAACAGGAGGGTGGACCAATGGTACAGAATAGAGGACACAGAAACCAATCCACAAAACTACAACTATCTTATATTTGATAAAGGGGCTAAAAGCATGCAATGGAGGAAGGATAGCATCTTCAACAAATGGTGCTGGGAAAACTGGAAATCCATATGCAACAAAATGAAACTGAATCCCTTTCTCTCGCCATGCACAAAAGTTAATTCAAAATGGATCAAGGAGCTTGATATCAAATCAGAGACACGCCGTCTGATAGAAGAAAAAGTTGGCTACGATCTACATACTGTGGGGTCGGGCTCCAAATTCCTCAATAGGACACCCATAGCACAAAAGTTAATAACTAGAATCAACAAATGGGACTTACTCAAACTAAAAAGTTTTTTCTCAGCAAAAGAAACAATAAGAGAGGTAAATAGAGAGCCTACATCCGGGGAACAAATCTTTACTCCTCACACTTCAGATAGAGCCCTAATATCCAGAGTATACAAAGAACTCAAAAAATTAGACAATAAGAAAACAAACAACCCAATCAACAAATGGGCCATGGACCTGAACAGACACTTCTCAGAGGAGGACATACAATCAATCAACAAGTACATGAAAAAATGCTCACCATCTCTAGCAGTCAGAGAAATGCAAATCAAAACCACCCTAAGATACCATCTCACTCCAGTTAGATTGGCAGCCATTATGAAGTCAAACAACAAGTGCTGGCGAGGATGTGGGGAAAAGGGTACACTTGTACATTGCTGGTGGGACTGCAAATTGGTGCAGCCAATTTGGAAAGCAGTATGGAGATTTCTTGGAAAGCTGGGAATGGAGCCACCATTTGACCCAGCTATTCCCCTTCTCGGTCTATTCCCTAAAGACCTAAAAAGAGCATGCTACAGGGACACTGCTACATCGATGTTCATAGCAGCACAATTCACAATAGCAAGACTGTGGAACCAACCTAGATGCCCTTCAATAGATGAATGGATAAAAAAAATGTGGCATTTATACACAATGGAGTATTACTCTGCATTAAAAAATGACAAAATCATAGAATTTACAGGGAAATGGATGGCATTAGAGCAGATTATGCTAAGTGAAGCTAGCCAATCCCTAAAAAACAAATGCCAAATGTCTTCTTTGATATAAGGAGAGTAACTAAGAACAGAGTAGGGTCGAAGAGCATGAGAAGAAGATTAACATTTAACAGGGATGAGAGGTGGGAGGGAAAGGGAGAGAGAAGGGAAATTGCATGGAAATGGAAGGAGACCCTCAGAGTTATACAAAAATACATACAAGAGGAAGTGAGGGGAAAGGGAAAAATAATACAAGGGGGACAAATGAATGTCAGTAGAGGGGGCAGAGAGAGAAGAGGGGAGGGGAGGGGAGGGGAGGGGAGGGGGGATAGTAGAGGATAGGAAAGGCAGCAGAACACAACAGACACTAGTATGGCAAAATGTAAATCAATGGATGTGTAACTGATGTGATTCTGCAATCTGTATATGGGGTAAAAATGGGAGCTCATAACCCACTTGAATCAAAGCGTGAAATATGATATATCAAGAACTATGTAATGTTTTGAACAGGCAACAATAAAAAATTAAAAAAAAGAAAATCTAAACACACACACACAAAATAAATAAATAAATAAATGAACGAATGACATTTGGATAAAAATCAGCCATGTGGTGCTATGTAGAGCATTATACCCAAAGTGAAAAAAATGGGTGTGGATGATGGTGGTTTATGATATGAAGGCTAATTTCCTTAATAAACAATTTATTTTGCAAATTAGAGACAAAAGGACCTAAAATCTAGTTGAAAAGTAGACACAAGAAGGGATAAGTGCCTTCAGAGAAAAATTCCAAATAATAATCATAACAGAAATTATCCATTTCACCCAAAATTAAAACTAAAAAAAAAAAAAAACACAAAACAACAACTCATCTTACGTATTGGTATCACAAGGATGAAAATGTTAAGATCCAGTTGTGGGTGAGAGGCTGAGGAGACAGGAATTTTCCTATTTTCTTAGTAAAGTCTGCCTTGGGAGAACATGTTTAATCCCATTGAGCATTATCTATCCCAATTGTTAAATGTTCACATCTGTGAACTTAATGTAACAAGGAAATGATCCTATGTAGATCCTTGTACAAGTAAGCCAAAATATCTTCGAAGGAACTTTCCTGTGAAGGAAAATAGGGCTGAAATGCCTTGCTTGTATCACAGATTCTTTAAGTAAATATTACCTGTAAAATAGCATATTGTCAATCATTAAATGCATTAATCAAACCTATGGACAGTGAAGGGAAAGGGAATCATTGTATATTCTCAAGGGAAAAAAGTTAAGTTGAAGAAATGTCATATAGCTTCATTGAAACTAAACTATATACACTGTTCAGAGAAAATATCTAGAACACTTCTTTCATACAGTTCTGAACATTTTGATTTCTCCTTTTTAACATTATAAAAATTATTTTTATAATAAATATTTAAAATAAATTGTCACTAACACATATAAAATATTATATCTCTAAAACTATAAATAATACTAACATTTTTCTAATTATTTTTGTAAATGCAGCATTTATTTAAATTTTTCTTCTAATTTTATTTTCAGATTATAATGTACATTGTGCTGTTAGTTCATTGTAGCCAATTTATCTTTTGGTAGATCCTCTTGTTTATTGCATATTTCTTTTTTTTTTGTATTAGAAACTAAACTCAGTGGCAATTTACTTTGGAATCTCATCCCTATTTTTTATTTTGAGATGGGGTCTTGCCAAGTTGCTGAGGCTGCCTCAAACTTAAGATCCTCCTGCCTCAGATTCCCAAGCTGCTGGGATTTGAGGTGTAGACCATGATACCCAGCTGTTGCACATTTCTTGTTACGGCAAAGATCATTTTCCAAAAGGCAATACTGTCTTTCTTATATGAAAAAAGTAGAGAAGTAATCTCTGCCTGAACCAAATATACATATAGTTAAAAGAACTGAATGTCTTCATTGTGTTCCAGTATTTTTAAAACTTCCACATAAATAATATACTTTATTCATTCATTTTAATGAATGATGCAAATTTATCTATGTGATGCAAATTTTTATGTTGAAATTTTTAACACAAAATATATCAGTAATACCTATATATGTCAGAATGTTAATCTCTTATAGTTTCAAAAAAAAGTATTATAATCACTGAAAATTGGAAGCTACTGTATTTGAGCCCAGTTTCTTCTTCTTCTTCTTTTTTAATCTTTACCTCCTGGGTAATCGTCATATATTTTTCCAGGAAGTTTTTAATATTCTTTTATGGAACATTTGAAAAAAAATTATATCTCTTCACTATCCTGGGTGTTCTTTGTTTAGCAAGAAAGAGAAACCAGGAAATACAGACAATATGAATCATGTTTAAATTTAATTTCTAATCATTCTTGTCATTGTTAAATGAAAATCTAAGAATATAATTTCTGTTGTGGAAGTTCTTGCAAAGATCCCAACATTATCAGCTGTCTAAAAATCACCTTCTGAATTTCTTTTTACTCCTTTCGAGTATTTCTGCTGTAGTTTGCATCTTGAATGTCTCTCAAAGGCTCACAAGTTGAAGGCTTGGTCTTCTGCTTCTGGCATTATTAGGAAGATGGGAGGAAGTTCTAGTTGAAGGAAATTAGGTCATGGTGGGTATGTCCTTGAAGGGAAGAGGGAAACCCTGAATTCTTCTCCCTGTCTCTCACTTCCTGGCTGCCATGAGGTACACAGATCTCCTTCACCATGCATCCTCACCATTATGTACTACCTGGCCACAGACCCAAGCAACTGTGGACTGAAACCATGGGCCAAAATAAGCTTTTTCTCTTTTTAAGTTGATTATCTCAAGTATTTTGTTGTAGAAATAAAAAACTGATTATCACAGCTTTTTAAGACTTAAACATTTTTAGATCGAACCATTTTAGGGGAATTTAGAGATTTGGGGAGTGGAACAACTCTTCCACAGAGAGGAAGCAGTGTACAAAATTTGCCCTTCTTTTGGAAGAAGTAAACTTTTCTGCTAAATAACTAGGGAGGATGGAGAAGTAGAAGTCTGAAACCCTTGAAATGTTTTGTCTCTTTTTATTCAAAGGATGAGTCTCTGAAAGCCATAGCACCAATGAGATTGAGTATAGCAAGAGGATTGGAGAAGGGCAGAAATGTTGGGGAAGGTCAGTTCTCCTTCCTTTTTTCTCCGATTTATTTGTATATATCCTTTTGTAACTATCAGCCTTCCATTTGCCTCACTCCAACACTGGTGTGTGTGTGTGTGTGTGTGTGTGTGTGTGTGTGTGTAGGGGTGAGCTGGTGTTGGAAGCAGGCCTCCACATCATATAATCAGACAAAATTCTACTCTTTCCAATCTAATTTATTGCTCTCTGGTGTTTTCAAAACACAATGAGATTTGGGGTAAAAAAAGTGGGTTCATAACCCACTTGAATCAAATGTATGGAAGATGATATGTCATGAGCTTTGTAATGTTTTGAACAACCAATTAAAAAAAATAAATCTTAGAAAAGAAAAAAAAAACCACAATGAGTCTGTGGGTGTCTTCATGCCCATGTATTAGATAAAATGATTTAAAGGCACAGCATGAAGATTTGAAGTCAAAGTCTGAGTTCTAATCCTAGCTCTTTCACTCATAAACTGTGATTTTGCTCTAGCTACTAAAACTCTGAGCCTAAGCTTTTTCATCTGTCAAAAAGGAGAGAATCACAGTTTTAACCTCTTAAACTTGTTAGTAAGCAAGCAATAGTGCAACGAACAAAAAAACTCAGTAAATAATCCAATCAATGTTAACTGTCATTAATTACTATTCAGTGTACTTTAACTCCAGGATCCCCCAAGAAATAATAACAATTTGTGCAATCTATTGTAATTGTGTTAAAAGATCACAATGAGGCTGTGAGATGACCTATAAAAGGATTAGTGGGCACCTTGCAGTAGAAGCATGAGCTTAGGTGATGCCCTTCACTCAACTTTCCTTTCCTGAATTCTAATTCATTTATTGTTATAAAAGTAGACTCTTACTGAGGAGATGGCTTGACTTACATGGCAGCCAGTGTCCTGGAAAGTACTTAACCAGGAAACTTTACATTGCCATATATACCCTGGGCAAATCCTTTGAACTTCCTTATTTTTTTCCCACTTGCTTTCAGTTGTCAAGTGGTCATATAGAGTGAAAACCACTTTATCCCCAATGCACATACAAGGGCATAAATTAGATCACCTATTGGCAGGTGGATGAAGACTTACTGATGTGCAGTTAGGATTATTGCTGTTCTGTGGGATGTTTCACTGATTCTTGGTTTTGAATGCCCAATAAGAACAAAAAGATTATGTATCCTGAAATCCTTGAAAATGGCATGTGATAGAAAAGAATTTGTTGAGGTTTGTCTGATAACACTTAGCTGTTTGGGGTCAAAGAAAGATGGGTAAAAGAAAGATGGAAGAAGAAGATGATATGGCATCTTTAAATGCCCAACCCACTTTTATAAAGGATGTCTTGAAAATCATCCTTTAAAAAAACAGCCTTATTAGGAAGGGCAGCAGAATAAAATAGACATTATTATTGCTGTATGTATATAGGTGACTGTATGACCAATGTGATTCTGCAACCTGTACAATCAGAAAAATGGGAAATTATACCCCATTTGATTCAAATGTATGAATTGTCAAGATCATTGTACTGTCATGTGTAACTAATAAAAAAAGCCTTATTGAGACATAATGGATGAACAATTAAGAGCATGCATTTAAAGTGTAAAATTTGGTAAGCGTTGACATATATTTAAACCTCTGAAACCACTATGGTGATCAAGATGGTGGATATACTCATCACCCTCAAGTGTTCCTTTGTGCTCCTTTGTAATATCTCCTGATCTCAGGGAACCACTGATCTAATTTCTATTGCTGTGTATTGGTTTGCAATTTCTAAAATGTTATATAAATGGTTTTATACATTATATACTCATTTTTGTCCAACTTAATTCACACAATATAATTATTTTGAGGCTTGCTTATATATCAGCAATTAATTCCTTTTTATTCTCCAGTAGTATCTTTCTCAACATTTTTTTAATCCATTCACCTGTTGAGAGACACTTGGAATGACTCTAGTTTGGAGCTGTTACACATAAAGTTACAAAGAACATTCATGTACAAGTCCTTGTATGGATGTATGCCTAAATTTTCCCTGGGTAAATACCAAGAAGTGAAATAGTTGGATCATAAGATAGGTGTATGTTTAACTTTTTATGAAGACAACCAAATCATTTTCTAAGAGGTTGTACCAGTTAACACTCCATCTGAAGAGTATGGGTGCTCAGGTTCCTCCACATCCTACCTGTTTTAGTTAGCTCTTTCATTTTTAGTCACTGCTGTGACTAAAAGATCTGACAAGAAGAATTTTAAGGAGGAAAAGTTTATTTGGGGCTCTCAGTTTCAGAGGTCTTAGTCCATAGACAGCAGGCTCCATTCCTTGGGGCTTGAGGTAAGGGAACACACCATGGAGGAAGAGTGTGGTGGAGGAAAGTGGCTCACATGATGATCAGAAAGCAGAGAGAATCCATCTGCCAGATACAAAATATATGCCCCCAAACTGCACTCCCAATGCCCACCTCCTCCAGCTGGACCATACCTACCTTCATTTATCACTCAGTTAATACAATCAGGGGATTAATTCACTGTTTGGTTTAATGTACTCATGATCCAATCATTTCACCTCTAATCCTTCTTGCATTGTCTCACACATGAGCTTTTCGGGGACACGACACTTAATATCTCAACGACAACACTAGCCAACACTTGATATTTCCAGGCTTTTTAATTTAGTTGTTCTAACTGGTGTGCAATGATTTCTTACTATGGTTTTAATTTATATAATGATTAAAGATATTGATTATTTTGTGCTTCCTTGCCATTTGTATGTCTTTATAGAAGAAATGTGCACTCATATCTTTTACCCAATTTAATTTAGTTGTTGCAGGGCTGGGGATCAAACCCAGAGCCTTGCACATGCTAGGCAGGAACTCTACCACTGGGCTGGGCTACACCCCAGTCCTTGTACATTTTTAAATTGGCTTATTTTTATTGTTAAGTTTTAAAATTTCTTCTTCGTATGTTCTAGATATAAATTCCTTACCAGATAGATGATTTTCAAATATTTTCTTCTGTGGTTGTCTTTTGACTTTCTTTTTTCAATGTAAATTTTTAAAATTTATATATGACAGCAGAATGCATTGCAATTCTTATTACATATATAGAGCACAATTTTTCATATCTCTGGTTGTATACATAGTATATTCACACCAATTCGTGTCTTCATACATGTACTTTGGATAGTAGCTATAATCACATTCCACCATCATTAATTATAAGATCCTTTGAAGATCAAACATTTTTAATCTTGATAAAGTCCAATTTTCCTATTTTTTCTGTTGTTACTAAGTTTTTAATGTTGTATCTAAGAAACTATTGCCTAACATCTTCACAAAGATGTTTCTTCTAAGAGTTTTGCAGTTTATTTTACAATCAGCTTGTCAGTTTATAAAATTAGAATTGTATTGAGTCCATAAATCAGTTCAAAGAGAATGGACCACTTAACAATATTGAGTCTTTTGGACCATGGACCATGGCCCTTTCATTTATTTAGGTCTTATTTAATTTCTTTCAGCAATATTTTGTAGTTTTCAGTGATGGGTCCTACATCTTTTGTTAGATTTAGCCCTGAATGGTTCATATTTTTGTCATTAAAATTAAATTTTATATTTTAGAACAGTTTTAGGGTAACAGAAAAGTTAAGAAGATGGTACAGTGATTTCTCATCTACCCCATACCCTGTTTCTTTCATATTTAACATTTCATGCTGGTATTAAAGAATCGTTGTTGATACACTATTATTAAATTGATACATTATTATCAATACACTATTATTCTTTATTCTTACTTTATTTTTTAAATCAAATATCCTTTTTCTGGAATTCAAAAAACAACACCAAAACAGCAAATAACCCAATCAATAAATGGGCTAAGGAGCTGAACAGACATTTCTCAGCAGAAGATATACAATTGTTCAACACATATATGAAAAAGTGTTCAACATCTCTAGTAATTAGAGAAAGGCAAATTAAAACTATTCTAAAAGTTCTTTTCACACTAGTCAGAATGGCAGGTATCAAGAATATAAACAATAGTAAGTGTTGGCGAGGATGTGAGGAAAAGGCACACTCATACACTGCTGGTGGAAATCCATAATGGTGCAACCCATCTGGAAAGCAGTATGGAGATTCCTTAGAAAATGTGGAATGGAACCACCATTTGACCCAGCACAATTCACAATAGCTAAACTGTGGAACCAACTTAGATGCCCTTCAATAGATGAATGGTTAAAGAAAATGTGGTATATATACACAATGAACTATTACTCAGCATTAAAAGAGAATAAAATTATGGCATTTTCAGGTAAATGGATGGAGTTTGAGAATATCATGCTAAGTGAAGTAAGCCAATCCCCCAAAACCAAAGGCTGATCCGTAATGGGGGGGGCAACCCAGCCCCAATCCCCTTTACAATTTTAAGGAGTACTGGCCAGATACCTAGCAGAACACCCTTTTATTGTAATTTGTCTGATACTTTACTCATGATTAAATTGGGCTAATGTATCTTTGGAAAGAAGACCATAGAGATGAAGTGTCCTTTTATCACATCATACCCTGGGTATATACCAGATTTATGATTATCAGTATTGGCCCTGATTACAGCCTAAGTTAGAGTTTACCAGGATTCTCTACTGTCAAGTCACTTTCTCTCCCTCCTTTTGGAGAGGAGTCACTATGCACAGTCCCAGATTAACAATGGGGGAGGATTTTTGCTCCTCCTTCTTGAGGGCTAAATATTAACATAAATTATTTAGAATACTTCTGTATGGGAGATTTGTTTATTTCTGGTTTATTTATATATTTACTTATATAAGTACTAACGATATTTATTTTATACTTTGGATTCAAATTTAATACTACTTTATCTTGTTGCACAAATTGCTCTAGCTTTGGCCATTAGGAGCCCTTTTAGTTGGCTATCTTATCTCTTTAACATGTTCCTATCAATGTGTACATGTGTGTGTTCCCCCCACAAGTCCTTGCTTTCTGTGCTACAAATGCTCCAGGGCCATCATGTATATATCCTGTTCTAATCCTAGAGTCAGCCTGTTCTCCAAGGAACCCTGATATCTTTTACTGAAGAACCATATTAGAAACTAAGAGCTGGGAGCTAGGTATGCTCATTGTTACTGAGGTGTTCTGTCTCTGCTTCAAAGCCCTCTCAGTTGCCAGAGCAAGGAAATTTGTGCCTGTATATAAAAACCATCTGTATCTATATTAAGCTAAACATGCATTCATACTGGTATTTTCAACTCTGATCCTACTATCATATGAACCATTCTAGCCTCTTCTCATGCTGATCTGTAAACTTCTGCTTTAGCCGTGAGAAACCCAGATCCTACTATCTGCCTTCCATTTACTTAACTGATCGGTTTCGGTAAGATACATGTATACTATCAGAATTTCTAACCTGCATTCCCATTGGATACTCCTTTATTAACTATCTGCTTTGGAGCAGATTCTTTTGCCTTCTGTCTTGTACATTTTACTTTTCCCCAAAGTTACTTAGGTCAGCCTCTTCCCCACCACCCCTTCTCTCAATATGGTCATTTAATACTCAGCAGTTAGATTCTATTTTCATAGCCTGAATCCCATCCTGGGATGCAAAATCTTTTTATGATTTTTTTTTTTTAAAAATGAATACTTTGAGGTTTACTCTCTGTGTTGTAAATGTTTTTTACAAATATACAGTATCATGTTTCCACCATTACAGTAGCAAATAAAAGAGTTAAAAAAAAAATCCCAAGCTCTGCGCTTCACCTATTAAACCTTTTTCCCCCCCTGGAAACCATTGTTTTTTTTTTTTTTTTTAAAAGAGATTTATTTAGCTCACAGTTCTGAAAGATACAAGACCAAAATCAGGAAGCCCCCTTGGTTTGGCCTATGGGAGGAAGCCAGAGAACAACCCAGGGCTCAGGGTCAGGCTTGTAAACAACTCTCAGAAGGACTGACTCAGCATCCCAGGAGAACCTTTCCTTTCTAAGAACACACAAAGCTTCCAATACATGAAGCTTTGAGGGATAAATTGCGCCAAACCATAGCATAGGGATAGAGCTAGACAGGATCACAGCCATTTCAGTCATTATGGCCAGTTTGCCCACCAGTTGACCCTGACACACATCCCAAGCCCTAGAGGCCAACAAAGTTGTTAACAATCACAGAAACAAACAAGTTGATTTTTTTTTAATCATCTCTATCATTTTGCCCACAGAAGATCATATAGCTGGAATCATAGAGTATGTAGCCTTTCCAAATAGTGTCTTTTACTTAGCAATATATATCTAGGTTTTTACCACATTACTTTATTGCTTGAGAGCTCATATTTTTAACCACTAAATAAAATTGGATTGTATGGACATACCATGGTATGTTTACTCATCTATCTACTAAAGGTATCTTGGTTGCTTCCAATTTGGGGAAATACAAGATACTATAAATACTCACCTTGAGGTTTTTGTGTAGACAAATGTTTTTTAAAATAATTGTGTAAATACCTAGGACTCTAATTGCTTGATTGTATGGTAAGAGTACATTTCATTCTATGAAGGTAATAAACTATCTTCCAAATGGCCATTCCATTTTGTATTCCCACCAGCAATGAATGAGGGCTCCTTTTGTCTTGTAGCTTTAGCAGTTGGCAAGGACAGTTTTTCATTTTCAGTCTTCCTAATAGGAGTGTAGTGGTATCACATTTTTGTTCTAATTTGGAATTCCCTGATGATACATGATTTTTTTTTCAATATGCTTATTTTCCTGCTATATATTTACCTTGGTAAGCTGTCTATTATATCTATCACCCATTTTTTAAATTCTCTTCTTTTAGCTGTAGTTGGACACAATACCTTTATTTTATTTATTTTTATGTGATGCTGAGGATCAAACTCAGTGCCTCACACGTGCTAGGTGAGCGCTCTACCAGTGAACCACAACGTCAGCTCCTATTGCTCACTTTTTAATTGGGATGTTTATCTTGAGTTTTAAAAGTTCTTTGTATATTTTGAACACAAATCCTTTGTCATATATCTATTTTCCCTCCAGTCTGTGGCTTGTCCTCATTTTCTTAACAATGCTTTTTAACAGAGCAGAAAATTTTATTGTGATGAAGTCTAATATAACAATTTTTTTATGGGTCATGCTTTTGGCATTATAGATAAAAACTTACCCCTAAGGGCTGGGATTGTGACTGTGGTAGAGTGCTTGCCTAGCATGTGTGAGACACTGGGTTCAATTCTCAGCACCACATGCAAATAAATAAATAAAATAAAAAATAATTTCATTAACATCTAATTAAAAAAACTTACCTCTATTCCCAAGGTCACTCATCTAGATTTTCCCCTATATTTTCTCTTGAAAGTTTTATAGGTTTGCATTTTATATTTAGATCTGTGGTCCATTGTGACTTAGTTTTTGTGACTGGTGTAAATCTGTCTAGATTCTGTTTTTTTTTTTTTTTAATACATGGATGTCCAATTGTTCCATCACTGTTTTTTGTTGTTGTTGTTTGATTTTTTTTGTTTAAAGACTAAGTTTTTGTTTTTTTAAATTAAATTAGCTTTGCTCCTTTGATACAGATCTGTTGACAATATTTATGTAGGTCTGTTTCTGGGCTCTCCCTTCTGTTCTGTTGACCCATTTGTCTATTTTTTCACTCATAGCACATTGTCTCAGTTATGGTAGCCTTATGGTAAGCCTTAAAATCAGGTAGTATGAGTTTTCTAACTGTTCTTCAATGTTGTGTTGGCTATTACGAGGTCTTTTGCCTTTACATATTAACTTTAGAATCAGTTTCTCAATATCTACAAAATAACTTGGTGAGATTTTGATTTTGATTTCATTGAATTTATAGTTCAAGTCAGGAAGAATTGGCATTTTAACTTTATTGAGTTTTACAATCTATGAACACAGAACACTTTCCCATCTATTTAGACCTTTGATTTTTTAAGTTATTCAATTATCCACATAGTTTTGGGGCACATAGATCATATATATATATATATATATATATATATATATATATATATATATATATATATATATTTTTTTTTTTTTTTTTTTTTGTACCAGGGATTGAACCCAGGGGTGCTGAACCACTGAGCCAAATCCTCAGCCCTTTATATATATATATATTTTTTTTCTTTTGAGATAAGGTCTCACTAAGTTAAGTTACTTAGGACCTTGCTAATTTGCTGAGGCTGGCTTTGAACTCCTGATCCTCCTGCCTCAGCCTCCTTATAGGCATGTGCCACTGTGCCTGGCTTGTATTTTTTGTTTGTTTGTTTTTGTTTTTTATATTTAAAACTAAGGATTTCATGTTTTGAGTGCCATCAAAAATGATGTCCTGTATTTCAAATTCCAATTATTTCTTTGCTCAGTAAGCATTGTGGTATAGTGGTGGGCATAGCTGCCTTCCAATTATTCCTTGCTGGTATGATTTTTGTGTCTTACCTTTGCTTTTTATGATTTTGGAGTTCCAGAATTCCCTTGGGAATACCCAATGACCTAATTTACTTACTTCCAGGAATTTTTGATTTTGTCAATTCTCTGGGATTGTCTACACAGAATACCATGTTACTGGTGAAGAAGGACAGTATAATTTTCTTTTCTCCAATCTGTATACCATTTCTTCCTCTTTCCTCCCTCCCTTCCTTCTCTTTTTTCCTTATCAATGGCACTAGCTGAGATTTCCAGGGTTATGTATGGGAGTCATGAGAGAAAACACATCCTTGCCTTGTTCTCAGTCTTAGCAGGAAAATGTCCAGTTTTTCACCATGAAGTATAATGTTTGTTGTAGGATTTCATAGGTATTCATTGTAATTTATCTTTATTTCTTGTAAATTTCCTTCCCCGCCCCCCCTAGTTTGCTGAGAGATTGTGTCATGAAAATGTGCTGATTTTCCCAAATGCATTTTTTGGCACTCTTACAGTTTGTATTTTAAATGTCCCCTAAATATCCACCTGTTAAAGAGACTTGATCCCCAGCCCCTGGCAGTATTGGAAAGTGGTGGAACCTTTAAGAGGTGGGGCCAAGTGCGAGGAAGTTAGGTCATTGGGTATTTCTCAGAAGGCAATTGTGGGACTCTAGTCTCTGCCTCTTCTTCTCTTACATTTTTTGGCTGCTTTGAGGAGAGCAAATTTGCTCTACTATGTACTTCCCACCATGACATGCTGGCTTTGTCAAAGAATTAAAAGTGATGGAGTCATGTAATCATGAACTGAAATCTCCAAAACTGCAAGTCCAAATAAACATTTCCTCTTTTTAAGTTGATTTATATAGAATAGAAAGTTGACTAAAATATACATCAGTTGATAAGATCATGGAGATTTTTTTTAATGTGCTGGTGGTGGATTACATTAATTCTTTTTCTAACAATAATTTCTTTTTTGAATATTGAATCAATCTTGCATATCTGGAATAAATTTTATATGGTCATAGTATATATTTTTTACTAAATGTTGTTGTATTCAATTTGCTAATATTCTATTGAGGTTTTTTTTTTTTTACATTTGGTCTCTTGAGAAATATTTTTCTTTACTTTTTTTCTTCTTGTGATAGCTTTGACTGATTTCAAAATCAGAGTAAATCTAGCTTTATAGAATAAATTCTAAAGAATTAATGGAAGAGACTGAAGAACTGGTATCAATTTTTTCTTAAAATTTGGTAGAATTCATTCGTGAAACCATCTATTGTTGGTGTTTATTTTTTGGAGACTACAAGTTATTGATTAAGTGTATTTAACAAATATACACATATTCAGATTATACTTATAATATGAATTATATTCTTTTGCTTCTTTAAAGGAATTTGTTGGTTGTGTTCATTTCATTGAATTTTCCTATTTTGTGAGTGTAGAGTTGTTCATAGTATTTCTTGAGTTGTATTTTTTATTCTTTAGTAAAAAATATATAACAATTCATCTTGAGACATTTTCTTTGACTCATGTGTTGCTTAAAAGTGTGTGTTGTTTATTCTCTATGTATTTGAAGATTTTCCAAACATCTCTCTATTATTGATTCTAATTTTAGTCCATTGTGGGCTGAGGATAGTCTTTATATGATTTCTATACTTTAAAATTGTTAAGATATATTTTTTGGCTCCAAATGTGGTCCGTTTTGGTAACTGTTCCACATAAGCCTAAGAAGAATTGTATTCTGCTCTTGTTAGTGGAGTATTCCATAAATGTCAATTTTAGAAGCTGATTGATTGTGCTGTTCAGGTCAACTATATTCTTGCTAATTTTCTGCTTGCTTGATCTATCAATTGCCGAAAGAGAGGTGTTGAAGTCTCCAACTGTAAGAGTGGCTTTGTCTATTTCTCCTTATAGTTCTTTAAGTTTTTGCCTTATGTATTTTAAAGATATTATTTATTTATTTACTTATTTTGCTATACTGGGGATTGAATCCAAGGGTGCTCTGCCACTGAGCTATCCTCCAGTTCTTTTTAATATTTTACTTTGAGACAGAGTCTTGCTAAATTTCTAAGGGCTGTCCTAGTGCTTGTGGTCTTCCTGCCTCAGGTTCCCAAATAGCTGGAATTACAAGCATGTGCCACCATGCTTGGCTCACAGTAAAGATTATTATAGCTTCTTGGAGACTTGACCTTTTTACTATGATGTAATGCTTCTTTTTATGCCTGATAATTTTTGTTTTCTTGGTCTAAAATTAACATGACTCTATCTCTCTTTGATTAGTGTTAGTTGAAAACATATATTGCAAATTCCAGGGTAACTACTAAAAATTGTTTTAAAAAAGAGTTATACTTGATATGTTGAGAAGAGATAAAATAGAATCACATGAAATGTTTAATCAACCAGAGAAGATAGAAAAAGAGGGAACAAAAAGAAAAATAACTGCAACAAAAAGAAAAGTTCTAAATATGGTAGACAGATATTCAATGATATCAGTGATCACTTTAATTATGAACTTATGTGTTCTGTGAATTTGGCTTGGAATTGGACTGTCTGGTGTTTCCTATGGATGTAGGTGCCAAAGGCTTCAAAATCTTCTACTGTCCCTTTTTTTTTCTTCTTTGTCTCTCTTGTTGTTTTGGGCTTTTCTAAGAACTATTCTTCAAATAGAGTCTGTGCATTTTAGCCCTTTCATCTGTAATCCACTCTTATGCTTTTTATTAGAACCCTACTATTGTGACAGTGTTTGGGAGAGAGGAAGCACTCTATCATCTTATGATTAAATCTCAGTATTTTATCTGCCTCTGGGCTATGACCTCAACAAGTCTTTCTCAGCCCGCCTTCCCCCCGCTTTTTCCAGTTTTAGGTGAGAATGGAAAGTTAGAGGGGGCAGAAGTTGGATAAACGCTGTCTCCCTTAAGTGAAGGTTCCAGTAAAATCAAATGTGGGGAGTAGGCCTTTGGTATGCAGAACACTCTGGGTATATTTCAAATGGTTATTTTTTCCCCCTCCTGTAGTCTCAGAACATATTTCTTGATTCTTTTTCATAATAACTGGGTAAGATTTATAGACGTAAAACTTACATCCTAAGACTATGGCCTCCAGAGTTTCTCTTTGTTGTACTAGTATACATTCAACCCATAGGAGCTCATCAAAATTATAATCTAAGTGGTCTTACAACTTTGTGGTTCTAGTTGCTTCTGTTCTAGGTAAACATATGCCAACATTACTTTGTGTATCTGTCTCTACAGATTTTGGATGACATCTTTTCCTATAACCTCAGTTTCTTGATGAGCCCAGGAAAGAATTACTGATTTTCAAATTCTTTCAGTCTTTTTCTTATTGTAAGGATGGGAGTGATAACATCCAAATTCTTTATATGTTGGAGATAAAACCAGAAGTTCTGTATTTTATAGTTTTTTTAATGTTCATGTAATAGCATTTTTTTTTAAAAAAAATTTCAATTTCTGATTGTTGCTAGTATATAGAAATACAATCAAGATTTCTAATTTGATCTTGTAACTTTGCTAAACACACTTATTAGTTTTAGTAACTTTTATGTAAAGTCCTTAAATTTTAGACACAGTCATGTTTAAGGTAAATAAAGATAATTATACTTCTTTTCCAATCTGGATGAATTATAATTCTTTTTCTTGTCATATTGCACTAACTAAATCCTCCAGTGTAATGTTGAATACAGTGGTAAAAGCAGATATCTTTGTGTTATTTGTATATTATGGGGAAAACATTCCATCTTTCATCATTAAGTATGACCTTAGTTATAGGGTCTTCATAGGTGCATTTTATCAGGATTAAGAAATTTACTTCTTTCTCTTTGTGGTGTGTGTGCTACCAGAGATTGAACCCAGTGGTGCTTAACCACTGAGAAAAATTCCCAGCTTTTTAAATTTTTTACCTTTAAAAAGGACCTCATTAAGTTGCCCAAAGTGGCCTCAAAGTAGTTAGACTTTGTGGCATCCTGGTAGTTAGACTTTGTTTTCTCTGGCTATTGTAATATCACAAACTAGGTTTAAAACAATAGAAACTTATTTTTCAGTTCCGGAGTGTAGAAATCTGAAACCAAATTGTTGGCAGGGCCATGCCCTCTCTCTGAGATTCTGGGTAGAATCCTTACCTGCCTGTTCTTTGTCCCTTTCTTATAAGGACACCAATCATATTGAATTAAGGGCCAAACTTACTGCAGTATGACCTTTATTTAACTTAATTAGCTGCATCTTCATTGTCCCTATTTCTAAAGAAGTTCACATTCTGAGTACTAAAGGTTAGAACTTCAACACATATTTTGGGGAACATAATTCAACCCATAACTCTATGTTTTGTTTTTTCAGTGCTAGGTTTTACTGGAGGGATGCTTTACTACTGAGCTATATCCCCAGCCTTTTTAAATGTTATTTTATTTTGAGGCAGGGACTTGCTAACTTACTAAGGGTGACCTTGAACTTGCTATCCTCTTGCCTCAGTCTCCTGAGCAGCTGGGCTCACATGCAAGTGCTAATGTGCCTGACTCCATGACAGTTTTTATTTCTAGTTTGATGAGAGTTTTTATTAGAAATGCATATTGGCTGAGTGCTGTGGTGCATGCCTGTAATCCCAGTGGCTCAAGAGGCTGAGACAGGAGGATCTTGAGTTCAAAGCCAGCCTCAGGCGAGGCACTAAGCAATTCAATGAGACCCTGACTCTAAATAAAACACAAAATAGGGTTGTGGATGTTGGCTCAATGGTTGAGTGCCCCTGAGTTCAATCCTTGGTACCTTACCAGAAAAGCAATGGAGATGGATTTTACCAATTTTTCTTTGTTTGCTAAAATGGTCATTTATTTTTCTTTATTAATTTATATGAGGATAAATTATATTAATTTATATTTTAATATTAAATCAATATTACATTCTTGGTATTTTTGGTATTAGACCTTGATTATAATGTGTTATCTTTTCATTAGGTGATAAGAGTTGCTACAATTTCATTCACAAATTTTTCTGTTAATGATGAATATTGATCTGTAGTTGACTTATAATCTTTATACATGTTTTTTTCTATCATGTTAATGCAAGTTTCACAGAATGTTTGGGAAGTATTCTTTTGTGTGTGTGTGTGTGGTATTAGGGATTGAACCCAAGGTCTCATTCTTGCTAGACAAGTGCTGTACCACTAAGCTTCATCTCCATCCCTTTTTATTTGAGACAGGGTCTTGCTAACTTGCTCAGGTTGGCCTCCAACTTGCGATCCTGCTACCTCAGCCCCCAGAGTAGCTGGGATTATAGGCATGCATAACTGTGCCTAGCTCCTCCTTTTCAATTCTATGGAATAGTTTTAGTAGAATTGGTATTATTTCTTCTTTAAATTGTTGATAGAGGGCTGGGGATGTGGCTCAAGCGGTAGCGTGCTCGCCTGGCATGCGTGCGGCCCGGGTTCGATCCTCAGCACCACATACAAACAAAGATGTTGTGTCTGCCGAAAACTAAAAAATAAACATTAAAAAATTCTCTCTCCCTCTCCCCCTCCCTCTCCTCTCTCTCTTTAAAAAAAAAATTGTTGATAGAATTCACAAGTGGAACAATTTGGGCCTGCTATAATTTGTTACTGCTTATTTTTTGTTGACTTTTTGGTAGGAAGATTCTTAATAGATATCCATGTCTTTAACAGATGTAGAGATTTTTAGAATTTTCATTACATTTGGTAATTGTGCCCTTCAACACATTTGTTCATCTAATCAAGTTGTTGAATATTTTGGCATAAAGATGTTAAAAACATTCCCTTCATAACGTGGCTACCTGTCTCACTCTTTCCCCTTGAGTACTCTTCCTGCCAATTCTGAGTGTCTTGGTATCCCTGGATTCTTGCTCCATCTCTTCAATATGAGAGTCTGCCTGGGTTCCTGCTCTTTGCACCAAAGCTTAGAAGCTCTCTCAACACCACCACAGCACTCATTCCATTTTTTTCCCTCTCCTTTGAGGACCACTGACCTTTCCTGCTTGATCTCCAGTGCCTTAAATTCTTTTGTTTCATAATTTTAGCCAGTTTTTCGGTTGTTTCAGGAAGGAGAGTGAATCTGATCCTTGGTACTCCATGTTGGTCAGAAACAGAAGTCTCATTTGGTTTTCAATACCTTAGAAAAAACAGCCCCCACTTAAACATCATGGGCTCAGATGAAACGTGGCCTTTTCAAGTATCTCTGCCAATAGTTTTCACATGTCAATGTTTTACAGAATCATCAGGGAAACCTAATAAACATGCATACTCCTGTGTCCCACTCCAAGAAGTTCTGGTTGCATTGCTCTGGGATGAATCCAGAAAAATGGCAATGGTTTTTGTCAGTAATACTGACAATGGTGGTCTGAGGACCATACAAAAAAGAATCATTGCAGCTATTTTACATACTATTTCTTTTTTTTTTCTTTCTGGTACCAGTATGAATCCAGGGATACTTAACCACTGAGCCTCATTCCCCAGCCCTCTTTATATTTTATTTAGAGACAGGGTCTCACTAAATTGCTTAGGTTCTCACTAAGTTGCTGAGGCTGGCTTTGAATTCATAATCCTCCTGCCTCAGCCTCCAGAGCTGCTGGGATTACAAGTATGTACCATTGCGCCCGGCTGGACCTTACTTGTAAAGCCAACCTGTCTGTTGTAAAACCTTCGCCGACTTTCTCCTTTGGTTTACACTTGTCTCCATCCCCCACCTCTTTATATCTCTGTGTGCTCTTGTGTCTTGTAACTACTTATGTGTTTATCTCCATCCCTGGACGGTGAGCTTCCTAAGTGATGCTTGGTAAATTGTTTTATCTATTTTTGGAATAGATAAATAAATAATTGGATGAGGACAAAGGCTTTAAATAAAGTTTGGAGTTTGTGACCCTTGATTTTTCCCTTCACAGTATTCTTACAGTCTAGTCTTCTCAATACTCCCAGCAGATGCTGGACAAAAATGCAGACTCACGGAGCCAATGTGGACTTGTTCAGTTGGGCTCTGGGTTCCATGTTGGGACTAATTTGCGGCATAATATAAAGCAATAGTTCCAAAATCTGGCTGCTAATTAGAATTGCATGAGGGGCTTTTCACAGCACAAAATCTGGGACTCCCACCTCCAAATGTTCTGACCACTTCAGCATGAGAGAGAGAGAACATGAATTCATATGGTTTTTAGCCCCCAGGTGATTCATATGATTAATCATTCAGATTTGAGGATAACAGGTTTAGGGTTATTCTAACCCAGGGTGTAGGCCAAAATGTTTTTTTAAAAAAATTAAAGTTCACATGACTTGTTCCCAGCCCCAGGGTATCTGATTCAGAAGTTTCGGGATGAATCCTTGTGTGTGTGATTCTGCTATGAGATCTTGGTTAAGAACCAGCCTTATAAAATTTGGTCAATGATGTTAATAAATGAAGGTTTGGTTTCTCTCCCTTCCTTTGAGATAAATCTTATACAAATTTAATTCTGGGATTGATTGCTCTGCTGCTCCTACTTCTATTTACTTAAGGTTACTCTAGCAGAATTGAAAAGATTCAAAAACTATTTTCTCTTCCTCCTATCCTGATGCTCTTAGTCAGGTACCTGCCTAGCTAAGCTGCTTAATTAAACTTTCTAGTTAAAATGTCACCAATTTGGCTACAACAGAGAGAGGAGCTAATGGGGGAAAAATGGGGTTTTCTTTTACTTTCACCAAAATCAAGCAGACTCTTCTAGTTTTCCACCATCACCTTCTTTAAAGCTCTCTGAGATGCCATAGCAGAGCAGTCAGAGGGGACTGGTGGTCTGGGCAGCAGCAGGGAGGGGGGAAAGCAGTGGGAACAGCTGAAGTATGTGTGGGAACATCAGTGAGGCTCATTCTACCTGATTACAAACATGTCCAGGTCTGCCCGGCGCTCACACATGCCATGTAATCCGGTTCACTCTGGATGTCAAGGAATCCAGGTAAAATGTGGCAGAAAGCAGGTGGAGTCCCTCCTTCCCTTTTGTGGGGGAGAATCTCTTCCCTCTGCTTGGTGGGAACCTCCACGAGGTGATCGCTTCCTTGCTTTACGTGGTGTCAAGGCCACGATCATGTTTTACGTCAATGGAATTACTCACCTTCCAAATATATGGATGGGCTTGACAGCTTAACAGCTAATAACTGCCTCACTATTATTTTGTGAGAGGTAATCATTTTGAGGAGTTTTGCCAGCTGCTTTGAGAAAGGGAGGGAAATACCCTGGCTATAAGCAGTCAGGCTCTGACTCGCTGTCCCAAGCTGGGGAGTGGGGGGTGGGAAAACATTGGACCGATGGTCTGGGTCAGTTCCCTGCTTCAGTCAAGTGGACCTTAAATAAAAGAGCCTACATATAGGGCACCAGCAGTTTTTAATTCTTTTTCTTTCTCCTTGATTGTTCAGAACCAGGACACTTCGAGACAGGCAAGGTGTTTGTCCCGAGCTGCTCAAAGCCAGCAGGTTCTGAACTGTTTGCATGTCATGTAACAATTCATCATCTGCGTTTTTAAAGGACTCCTACTTACAAGGTGCCAAAATAGCACTAGAGAGACTGGAAAAGGTTCCGATAGGAAACTGACAAGTGAGCTTCCTATGTAGTTCTACCTGTAAGAGGAGCCTTGTTCAGAAGAACTGAAAAGTAACTTTGTGATGAAAGACTTTACTCTCCGCTGATAGGATGACTCCCGGAGAGTCACCGTGACTGGCTACTTCTCCTTCCTGTTGTACTGGAAAGTGGCAGTTATCAAAGGGATTCTTTTGCCAATGTTAGTGGATCAAATGCTCAGTTTCAAATTAAGAGATGCTTCCCCCCCACCCCCGTTCTTTTTTTCATTTAAATGTTCTTGCTTCTTGAAGCACTAATAATAGCGGAGAAAAGGACAGTAAGTGATTGCATATGGAAAATGAAAATGCTCGCTAATTTCAGTCTGAAAGGTCAGGGGTTCAAATAATTATGCTTGCATAAGTGGTCTCCAGCCCTTCACTTTGAGTTTAGGTGACATTTCTATTTCAGAACTTTATTTCAGATCCCACGCGTACTTTATGTCAAACAGATATTATCCGTGTGTCTAAAGGAAATATCCTCTAGAAAAAATGCAGATGCACACTGTTAAAACATGCAGGGATTTTCTTCTTTTGAGAAAAAACACAAATTGTGCTGTAAAACAGTATTTGTATGAAAAAACAAATTTCCTATTAGAGAACCTTCAGATTGGTTATTGTATTGGAAAATCACAGGAGTATAATAATCTTTGTTCATGTGCTTTTTGCTTGTTGGAAACTATGGCTGAGATCTTGAATAAAGGGACTGGCTGGTGATATTGGAGACTTTACTGGTACTCTGTATACTTTTGTGACTTTGACTCAGAGCTGAGCATTCACCATTTCACCATGATAATATGTTGCTCAGTGTCCATAGGGATGGATTCCAGGACCCCCATGGATACCCAAATCCTCGGATGCTCAAGTCCCTTATATAAAATTGCTTAGTATTTGCATATAATTACACATATCCTCTCACATACTTAAAATCATCCCTAGATTACTTATAATACCGAATCCGATGTAAACATCATGTAAATAGTTATTACACTGGATTGCTGAGGAAATGCTGACAAGGAAATTTTTGTATGTGTTTAGCACAGACACTATTCTTTTTATCCAAGATTTTCAACATGAGATTGGTTAGATCCATGGATTGTAGAACCCACAAATATGGAGGGAGGATTACATTTACATTTCTGAAGAATCATTTTCATTTAAGGATATCATACAATTTGTAGTCTCACTGTAGACTTACGTCGACATTTGAGATGAAGACTGCAAAATCTGCTTTCAGCAATTAAGACTTTTGTTTTGCTTTTTTAAGATGAACCCAGTGGAAAACCAGGGTTTATTTTAATACTTTTCCTTCTTGCCTATAAAACAACTAAGCAGCAGCATTTTTCAAATATACCAGTTGGTCATCTCTAAATGTCTATTGACTTCCAGATCCATCAGCTCTCACTGATAAATGCTGATCGCCCCACAAGCTTGACGGACAGGATTAAATGTCATCTCTCCAAGGACTGATCAGAAGAGTAATCACTGTATGGTATTCATATTTTTTCTTTACCTATAATTTCATTGAATATAAATACTGAACAGTGATACGAGTAATGGTAATTTTGGATATTTAATATGGCATTTTCCATCAATAAAATGTTTTATCACCATTACATAGTTAACCTCCTAACACCATTGTGAACTAATTACTTCAGTGGGGTTCATATTCTATATTACTCAAAGGAATTTTCCTACCATATCTATTGTATAATCAAGAAATATACTGATGTACTGCTCTTTAAGAAAATATACAATTTAATACAAAAGCCACATCTCATCTCCTGCCCCCAGTATGTCCCTTTTCATTGAATAGTCTAATAAACTGAAAAGAGCATTCTATTTGGGCTGAAACCCTCATTTTGAAGGCATAATATCTCTCTCTCCGCATTTGTGACTGTGTAACTTTTAGTAAAACACTTCAGTCTTCCGCTCCTCAGTTTTTCCATCTGTAAAGTGGTGATATTGCATCTTACTTGCTTTGATAGTGCCATAAAGAGATCAAGTAAAAATGCTAATAATTAATATAAAATCCTGTAATTACTATAAAAATATAGCTAAAAGGAGAGAGTGGTTGCTCCTTCCCCTTTCTTTTGGTTGTTTTTTTTCTGATCTTCAGCTATTCACAAATCATTTTCATGATTAGTGCCATTATCTTGGCCTCCCTGAGCTATTGGTCACAAATTTCCTTTAACTGTTCAAAATATAAATACATTCATTTTAAAGGGGAATTTAATGTCATGATGATAAATGGGATTTCAATACCATTGCTATACATAGAAGGTAATAATAAAAGTAAATAAAATAAAAATAAATAATACACAAAGTTGTGTGCATTGATTGCTTCTTTTTTTTTTCTTTTGGTGTGTGTGGGGGACTAGGGATTGAACCCAGGAGTACTTAACCACTGAGCTACATCCTAAGCCCCGCCCCCCCCCCTTTTTTTTTTGTATTTAGGGACAAAGTCTCGCTGAGTTGCTGAGATTGGCTTTGAACTCCTGATCCTCCTGCCTCAGCCTCCGAGCCACTGGGATTACAGGCATGTGCACCGCGATTTGAGCTCTGGGTTTGGGTGCTGCGGATGGTCATTGTGGGATTTGCCCCTATAAGTGATTCTATGCGGGGGCAGGGGACCCGCCAACCCTGAACCTGATGCTTAGCCTTGCCGGCTTCAACTTCTCAGTCCTGGTTGTCTGGCCCTCGCGGTGACGAATTGGAAGCCACTGGTTTGTGGCTCCAGGGGAGCTGGCAAGGAGAGGTCGATGGCCAATTAGGCTTCTTCTCTTTCCTTATACATAAGGGATACTTTTGTGGCGTCTGCTCAATTGGAATGTGTGACTAACTGCCAAAGAGGGTCACAAGAGTAAAATAAGAGACGCTGTTAATGCTTAGCCAATAAATAGAGCATTTTATTGGATCCGTGTCTGTGAGGCGGACTGCACTCTATTTTGAAAAACAGCGGCTGGTTTGCTGTCCTTTATGTTGTAAAAAGTAAAAGACTTGTTTGACTTCCAAAGTGCAGCTTTGAAATTTCAGAGTGCTGATACATCTCTAAGCCACGCAGCCACCGTGTGTCTGTTTCTATGAGGAGTAAACCTAAGAGGGAAAGTTTCCATTTAGGGTTCCATCTAGAACTTGATGGGGACAGAAAGTATTTCCTCCTCCAAATGGGAAGGGTCTTTGTCCTCCTTCTGGGGGATTGCTGGAGTAGGCTGGGGTTATACACTCAGCCCAATTGAACATGCTTACAGAGAGGAAATCTGCCATAAAACCATAGAAAAAAATGTCTAATATATATTAAATATACACCTATACTACGTCTGTTATTTTTACACCACAAGTACTTCAAAACCCTGGAAAATTAAAAGTGAGTTGAAGCTCAAGTCTGTATAGCAAGATTTTTCAAAGAATTAGAAATACTTTCACGTGTTATCTTATTGAATTTCTACAGTTATATGTTGGAAAGGGAAAAAAGATGTCATCATTCTTGCTAAAAACAGATGTTATAATTCTTTTTTAAACATAGATAAAACTAAGGTCCAGAGATGTAAAGCCACATTCCACAGAGTATGGATTAGAGCATGATGTTTGATCTGCCTAAAGTTAAGCTTTTATTTAAGAAATTATCCTTAAATAGGGTCAGCTCCTCTTCTGTTGATTATCCTAGATTCCCTGTAAGCCCTGGGTATCCCTGCTACCTTTCTTGTGATTTCAGTAGGTTTTACTTCATCCAGGCGAGGATTTTTTATCAATTTAAATACCTGTATGATTTTGGACTTGTTGAAGTTACCTCCTGGAAATTATCTCAATAATAAGAATGAAGAGTGCAATATCAATGCTAATGATATCAAATATTTCAAACTTAAAGATGTGTAATATTTTGCAATTTGTAATCCTAAAGCTCATGTAATGTTTCTCAAAAATGCAAGGAGATTTCTGTGGATCAGTGGGGTGCAGTGGTCAGGAATTTAAATAGAGCTCTGGTAATAAATGAAGACCCATCTGCAAATGTTATACACTGGATATGTATATTTGAAAGACCACGGATTCTCTTAAATTTTCTTTATTAACTTTTTGAAAATGTGGCTCACTCAAGTGATTATATTCATGACTAGTTTGATGCAGTTATATATTATGAAAAAAAGAATGTCTTGCATTTCCAACACTTTCATTACTTTCTTCAAGCCATTTTTAAAGGAAAATAATAATATGCTTTAAGTTCTGTTTCACTGCACATAGACTAGAAACCCTTGAGAGTCCATTATTAGTATGCATTAAAAATTCATTGATGAAAGTTTTAAATTCCTTAAAATCATTTGAAATGCCAACAGGCAATTCTCCATTACATTGCCATCGATTATAAGAATTCTAAAAATTATTTCCTTGACATCTGCCTGCCTAAAATTACATCCATTGGGCTCAAGAAGCACGAATTAATTATTCTTGTTTTCAGGGATGGAGCTGCAAATGCTTTGAAAAGAAATTGGCCCAATGTACTAGGCACATTACTAATTCAGAAGTAGAATAAAAATCAGACTCTACATTATGAAAACAAATCCATAAGCACAGGGAACATCAATTTCGGCTTTCTTTGCTAGTTATATTTAGCTCCATTTCTTTCTTGCTATTATCATCTGCAAGCATATCCTGGGCTGACTGAAATCTATTTTGCTTTCCTAATGAACTTATATAACATCTTTCCATAAGATATTAATTCTCTTGTATTCAGACATGTCTCTGAGGCCACATAAAACCACAAGACAATGGAAATGATAAACTTTGATTGTAAGGTCTGATTGTTATTATTCATGATTGAGCTGAGAAATCTATTGGAGTTAAAATCACATGTAAAAATTCGAAAAGAAATGTTTAGATAAAGTTGAAGGAAACGAGAATTATTATAAAATTATGAAGCCTATTAGCAATATAGTTTTAAGCTTGATAAATAATGCAAACAAAGAACTAAGACAATAATTAATCCAAGAGTGGAGTGCTCTAGCTATATTTGAAGAATGTAGATTCTGTGGAATTGTTCCTCTTTAATCAGAAAGCTTGAAATGATTCTCAATTTATCATACAGAATTTGTAAAGAGATGATTGATTTCATTGTTTAAATTCAGCTTTATTGCTTCACAAAAATTCTCATAAATGATCTCGTATAATAATTTCCTTCTCAAGTAAGATACTAATTAATTTCAATTAAATATATGTAAAAGAAGATATATTTTGAAAAATGTGTATCCCTTGCCATTTGTTAATATATTGAAAAAGTGTAAACCTTGAAACATTTAGCATTGAAAATATTCATTTTTGGTAATTTCTCAAGGGGGTAATTTATTAAAAGAGAGGCTTTTAACATTAGCTAAAAGCAGCCCTGTAAATCATGGGTGTCATCAAACTGCTTCATCACTTCATTAATTTAAAAGATTATTATATGCGTAACTGACATAATTTTGAACAATGTTACATGGTTAATTTATTAATGTAGAAAAGCAGAAATGACACGATGACTTGATTTATTTTTGTAATTGTATAATTTTAGAATTTTTGCCTATGACTTTCACTAACAGAAAAAAATGATTCAGTGTCTCATTGGTAATTTTATTGAGGTCTCTTCCTCTGCTAATGCTTTGCCCATAGTAATGTCTTCTGGTCACTTAATTTTAACATATATTTCAAAGAGTGGAAGACAAAGGAGTAAAGCCCAGTGGTCAAAGATAGGATACCTACCTTTCATAATAATTTTGAGATTCTAATTTGAAAAAAAAATGTTTGGAGCTTTTTGGAGACTGTCATATTATTTAAAGTAGTATAATTTTAATTACATATAATTATAAATTACTTCTGCTTTATTTTATAATACTCTCTCTTATAAACAACTAAGAAAATTGTCTCAGAGACTGCACTGTAATGATCTGATTAAATGATTCTTTTTCTTTTGTAATTATAATTGGTAAGCTTCCTTCGTATTTTGAAAGCCTAAGGAAGTAAAAGAAGTGTGCGGTTAAATTTTATCTAGGCTGAGAAATGAAAATTTCCCCCAGTTTGTTTCTAAATCTGGAGCATATAATATATATGTAACTTTTTTCTGTATTTTTTTTGTAATTATGAAATAGCAATTCTGAGAATTTATATTAAATTTATTTTATAGTTGTTTGTAATAATAATTTTTGAAATATGTACTTGGAAAGCATATGGTTATATTTTTGTTTAAGTCTTAGTCACAAAGCAGCAATAATACAGGTCTTAGAGAATCTTCTGCCTACTGCTAAATTTCTAAAGCGCTTTTTAAGCTACAAAATAGAGATTGGTACAGAGGTCATAAAACCTGTACTTCAACTTTATAGCACTGAATTTCCCAAATGAAATGCACCCATCAACTTAATTCATAAACTGAGATACAATCAAATTAGTGACTGTAGGGAGTGTTTCACATCTGTATAGGTGTGTACACAAATGAGGGGGGAAAAAACCCCAAGAAAATGGTACACACAATTTTCCGCATTCTGCTTAACGCACATATATAAATTCTATCTTGAAGTCTTTTATTTAGCAAATTTCTTAAATTATAGTGTAATCTGTTTCTGTGTTTTGAAATCTCAGTTTGCAATTTTCTGCTCAAAAGGATTATATATAACATGGTTTTAGATAGAAATTTACAAGAGCATATAATGGAAAATAGAAGTTCTGCATAGCATTTAAAGCAGTCTAATATCACTACTTACCCCAGCGTTTTTTCTACTGATGTTGAAGCTGGAGTGTACTTTACAGTATCTTCCTTAGATTGAAGCTGCTAATTACCCTAATAGGCAGCCTCCGTGGATGGTAATAATTTATTCAATGAATCATTGTAAGTACTATAATCGGCACACGACCAGCATCTTCTACTGTGAAGATTCTCAAGTTATCCCGAAGAAAGATCTTCTAACAAGTTTGGATGACCAGGGAGAGCTTTCTGTTCATCTAGAAAAACTTCTAGTACCTATTTTTTACATTCAGTTTTGATGTGTCTCTGAACCTACAAGGCAAAATAAGTTTAAAAAAATCCATCAAATATTTCCTTGAATTAATTCAGCACTGGATTATCTTAACTTGCTGATTTTTTTTTTTTTACAAATGCAGTGAGAAATAGGAAATGAATAGTTTTAAAATACATTAGAGACAGAATAGGTTAGACGTGTTTTTCACAAACATTGGTGGCCCTTGACAAACTGTCTCACCCAAGTAAGAAAGAAGGGCAATTGTTAGTTTCACTAGAATCAATATTGTTCAATATGACCCTTTACCTCCCTCCCTGCCTGCCTCTGTCCATCTTTCCTTTTGCTATCTACTAGGGAATAGATCCCATGTGAATAATCAGAACTTGACTTAGACAATGCCTACCCACTCCAATAGTTCAGTAAAAGGACAACAATCTACAGTCATTGAAATTAGGGGCCAGCATAGACAAACAGGAGTTAGCAGAGAATGGCAGTGGAAAATCTATCTCTATTTAAGATGTACTGAACCTGTCAGCACAATATTGCTCTAAAGAAAACACTGTGAAGTGCATGGTATCTGCCTTGAGGGGTAAAGATCTAAATTAGACAAATGAGATAAGCTGGACAGGAAGTCACTGTAAAGAGAGCATATGTCCTCGCAGTGAAATATTTTTGAGGTTTAACCAATTTCTGAATTCAAGAAATTTAGAGTGGAATTTGGCCAAGAGGGAATGCAAACAAATGTCTTCATCCTCCTCACATGAATTTTCTTCCATACGGCTTCATACGAAATATCTTTTGATCTTAACAAATATGTGTCTTCATGCTTCTTATGGCGAGTTTGAGAAAATAAGAATTCTATCAAGATACAGAGCCAAGAATATGATTCATCCGGATACCTCTCTGAAAGCAGGAACCTTGAGTGCTCAACTGAGGTGATTGTTCCCTTTGTGCAAAGAGCGTAGCTGTTAAAACAACTGAGTTGCGTGCCTTTGCTCAGGAAAGATTGGCAATTATGCCAAATTATGTCTAATAGTTTTAGAATGTGGGAGAGTGTTTATTAATGTCTGAACAGAGGTCCTAGATCTCCCCCCACCAACTCCAGTTTTTACTTTAACTGTCATTTTCAAAGATGAAAGAAATGGGCTTCACTAAGCAAAGGAGCCTTGAATTTCATTTTACAAATTTAAAACATGCACACACCACACCTACTTCTATTTGACAAGACTAATTACCTTTCTCAGTTTTTACCTCATAATATTTTGCTGGATCTGAAATATGAACATCATTCTACAGTTGAAACCAGTTTTTCCTCTCTCCTCTTTTTGTGCACTTTTTTGGCTACTGAGAATTTTTCACTCTTCTTGGGCTAATAAATTGATATTAAATATTTCTGAATTTGGTTATTAACTTTGAATGTTGAGTTTCTTTTCACAAGCAATAAACATTAAACTCTGGAAGGGACAAGAGTAGCACAAATACATAAATCATCCAAGAGGGAAAAACAGAATTTATGCCTTTCTTGACTTTCTTGTTTGCAGTTTTTCAAATCTGCAATTTATTAGATGTCTATTATGACAAGGTTGTATATGTAGCAATTTAACACAAAGTCCCAGACCTGTCTGGAAAAGAAGACATACATAAAGTTAAACAATAAGCAAAGATTTAAATCGCTGAAGGAAGCAAGAGACAGGATATCACCAGTCAGTTCTGTTTCTGTTTAACCAATGTGAATGGGTCTGGTTTAGAGAAGGTGCAGTTACTTTAGGCTGTGGTAGTTAGGGACATTTTAGAGTCAGGGAAGTTATGTGTAGATACTGAAGTGTATGTATGGTGTATGGTTTGCTGGGAGAAGAGAGGAAGAAGGCCCAGTCTTAAGGACCATAAAGATCCTATTATACTGTACTAATTTTGATACCACTAAAGGATCTCTCACATTCATTGAATAGTAGTTGAAACTCTCCATGCTCCTTAAGAAATCTCTGATATTTATTCCCCTTGAGTTGGTTGTCCCACCCCCCTGGGTGGAAATGGATGTTGGAAGGTCATGTTGGATGCTCTACCTTGTTCTCCACAAGTTCAGTGGGGACAATGCACTTGTCTTCTGAGGATGCCAGTGCAGGGGGACTTGGCCCATGTCTTCCATGCTTATGCACAGTTCTGTCCAGACCTAGTTAAGGGAAGGCATGGGAAGTCCGGGGATCTTCATTTGGTACAGGAAATGTTCTCAGCTGTCTACTTGGCTGTCTTGGTGTGTTTGATGGGAAGGTACAGAAAGTTATCAGTGCCCTGCGGCTCCCCCTAGCTGGAACGTGGGTATCCCCATCCATCAGGGTCTTAATGAGTACCAGGGCCAGGGAATGAGAAGGGTCTACTTCTTCTGCACTGGAGACTGTACACAATAGGCACACATGAAAAAGCCCTTAAATATATATGGTAAAAAGCAGAAGTCCCTGCTGTTCTGGTCTCCCATCCTTGGAGGTGACCATCATTATAGATTGTTTATATAAGACTAAGTGAAACACAAATAGGTTCTAATGATACATTTTTATAAATTAGCAGCCAGGTGTAGTGGTACATGCCCATAATCCTAGCTACTCAGAGGCTGAGGCAGGAGGATTCCAAGTTTAAAGCCAGTCCGGGCAACTAGTGAGACCCTGTCTCAAAATAAAAACTTTAAAAAAATTAGCAATAAAACTTAGTTTTCAACATCAATATATTTAGATCTCTTATGTTCTTTTAATAGCTGAATACTTTTCCATCCTTTGATTGAGCAGGGATTTATTTAATGCCTCTCCTGCTGGAAGTTCTGGTTGTATCATGACTTTCATTATATTTTATTTCAATATAATATTTTAATTTATAATGTAAAACAATACTGCTGTGAACATCTTGTAACATGTTTTGGCTCACCTGTTTAATCATCTCTGTGGTTAGTTCTTAACAGTGCTAAGTCACAGCGTAAACATTTAAAATTTTAAAAAAATTGCTAAATTTATTCTGAATTAATATATGCACTCAGGAAGATTTATGAGAGGACCCATTTTCTGACATTCTTGCCAATATGTGTTATGATCAATTTCTCTAAATTTTAGGACTCTGATGGGGGAAAGAGCAAATTTAAATTTAAATAAAATTATAAGTGTTTACTTTTAATTAAAAATGTTCATTTTTAATTGACACAGATTTGTACATATTTATGGGGTATAGTGTGACATTTCAATATATAGTGTGTAATGATCAGATCAAGAGGAACTGGTGGGTCTATCACCTCATAATACATGCTGGGAACATTCAAAATCCTCTCTACTAGCTATTTAAAAATATACATTAATTGTTGTCAACCATAGTTATTCTACTGTTCCATAGAACATCAGAAATGATTCCTGCTGTCCAACTATGCCCCAAATCCATTGTCAATCTTTCAATGCCTTTTTGTGTATATTCTACTTCTCTAAGATGACATATTTTTCCCCATAATAATTGGTAATGTTTCTTTTTTCATGAATTGCATGGTATTTGCTCCGCTATTCTACTGGAATTTTGTCTCATATTTTAAAATCCTTTTCCCATGAATTTATTTTAGGTATCCTTTCAAGATAGCTTTTGGTGTCAAAAAAATCTAATTATCTGAATAAAAGATAGTTTTCTTTATTGGATTTTTGTAGGCATCTTCTGGGATGCATAGAGAAAGCTCTGGCCATGGAGATCAAGAACCTCAGGCTTTCTTCTCACCAGGTTGTTAACCAACAGTGTGACTGGGGTATGCCACAGGACTCTTTAGTTTTCCTATCAGTGACATGAGGGGGTGAAACTAGATGATTTATGATATTCCATACATGAATAACTTCCAAATTCAGTCTATCAATCATTCATTTTATTCTGTAAATAATGTAATACATATTTCGCATGTATTTTAGATGTATCATATATTTTCAGAATAAATTAATGTATATTTGCAAATATATAATGTAGTACATGTTACATTATATGCATTATAAGTATCATATTTACAGAATAAATTAATGTATTATATATTTGCCAATATATAATGCCATATATATTATATTATATGTATTATATATGTATTATATATTGTAGAATGTATTATATATTTGCAGAACAAGTGAATTAGTGATTGGTAGGTTGAATCTGGGACTTATTCACATATGAGATATCATAAATCATCTATTTTCATTCTTATGTCATTGATAGGAAATCTAAAAAGGGTTGTGTGGCATGCCCACAAACCTCATATTACAAGCATCCTACAAAAGAATAGAAACAATGTATGTATTAAATTAGTTATTTGTAGAACTTTTGGAGAGCTAATGGTTTCTAAAGAACAGGGAGGGAAACCATTCTCAATCACTCAGGTAAATCTGTTACTATAAGTTATGAAGGGCGCTAAAGAAAAGCAACAGATTCTGTTACGAACAAAGAGAACTAGCCTAACCTGAGAGGGCAGGGAGAATCTGGGAATGTGTCCAAAAGGAAAGTGATGTTGGAGATGAGATTTGAAACCTGAAGGAAGTAACAGTTAACCGTTAATCCCCTACAAGTATTTTGTACAAAAACAATAGCAAAATTAACCTCTAGTAGAAATTAATATGCAACATAGGCAGTCTTATTTATTCATTACCAGTTTTCTGTGGATAAGTGAGCATCCTAAGAAAGAATGAATATTCTGGAAACCTCTGGATTAGGGGGTGATGCATGTAGGTTCACTCTGTATGTAGGTATACAGTAGTCTATACCTGCACCTTCCTAAGTGGCAGTTATAGTGGATAATATCTGTTTAAATTAATTCTTACTAAAAGGACCACTGGCTTAAAAAGACTCTGTCAAGAAAATTATAAACTGAAAATAATACCATATGAATAATGCATGCACAAATGAGCAACAGGCATTCGGCAGAGTCGGCCTTCCGATTCTGGAACAAATCATACTGAGAAAGGTCTTATTACAAGGTAAGAAAAATGGTGACCTGGTCAGATCTGATCAGGAGTTAGCCCAATTAGACAAAGGAAGAATCAAAAGGATCATGACAACTGCTTGAAATATGTATTTGCAGCCACCTTGACTCTTCCCTTAAGTTAGTGATCTTTTAACATTCAGGGTGAACTGCCCTTGGAAACACACTTAGTGCACGGAAGGGAACATTCTGAAAATAGATGCTCGGAAATATTTACAGCATTATGTGATTTTTATTCATGAAAAAAATCATGTCTTTGCCCATAAAATGCCTTCAATTCCTTTAGCTTAAAACCTTGAAAACTAAAAATTTCTGATCTGTTTAAATATCCTCCAAATAAAGAGTTTTCATGAGCTTTGAACTAAGTGTGTTAAGAATATTAACATCCCACATCTCACTCATTTCTAACAGGGAACATGGAAATTCACTTGTTGAACTGCAACAAAAACTCTTTGATCCTAAGAGAGTGTGATTGAAAACTAAGCAAAAACACGATGCTTCCGGAAGTAGAGCCAACCAAGTGCCTTTCCCATTTAGATTTACACATATTACGAAGGAACTTTTGTGGATTTGACAGATCATACAATCAAGATCTTAAAACTGAAACCAAGATTTTGGATGATATTTTAGGCCAGAACAAAAATGCTTTCTACATTGTTAATAAATAAAAATCACTTCAAATATTTTTTTCCATCTTAGCTCAGCCTTTTCTAATTTTTACTTACTGTGCTTTACAACATGTGATTCTTAATTTACAAGTATGCATCTATTGATGGTGCATGCCCATTTTAAACTGATTTAATCATTAAAAATGATCGAATCCCACTGGTACCAGCCTCAGCATTAAGTGATTCTGCAGGAAAATTGGCACTGCAGGTTCAAGGGTTCCAGAAGAGAGGTTTGATCTGTTTAGAAGGCATGGAGCAGCTGAATCAATTGTTCAATGATCTGGTTGTTCTGTGGCACCATTTATAGCTACATATAGAATCCCAATTCGTAATTCACTCCAGGCAGGGCAATGAACCAACTGTCTGATGATAGCCGATGATAATAATTTACTAATATTTGTCATTTCAGCTCTCAGGCAAGGTTCACACTCCACCAGGCAAATGGACCATTGATCAAACATTGGTTTGTTCAGGTGACAACTATATTATAGGGTCTGTTTATCTCCCTGGCACTTAGGAAATTCAGTCTCTAAATGGATCCAGATGATCTAGCCATCTCTCTCTCTCTCTCTCTCTCTCTCTCTCTCTCTCTCTCATATGTGGGCTATATACCAGGGAAGCTAAGAAGCAAAGGGAGCAGAAAAATTAGTAGTACTGAGGAATAAATTGAGTGCCAATACTTTGTGTGGGAGGGTGGGGGTGGGGTGGGTGTGTTTGATCTTTTCCCTTCCGACTCAGTAGTTTGGGCACCTCCTTTTGGTATAGTATTTCTCATTATTTTCTCAAATGATACATTCTGGGGAACTCAAAGTCATACTCTTCTATATGTGGGGGTTTAATCAATGTTAAAAATGGTCATGAGTCACCTCACATTTTTTTAATGTGTAGTCCCAGGCTGACAGAGAAAAGTTGTCCTCCTAATTCAAGGCACTTTTCTATGAGGTTTAGCATTAGTCATTCACAGGGCAGCTGGAACAAGTCATAGATCATGGTATTTCCTACATTGAATGGTTGATTCCTGGCTCTCCTCTTCTCCTCAGCCCTCAGTTGCTAGGACTGATGACTTAACTCTGAAGCTTTTGTATCATCGCTCTTGGAGATCAGTGCTCTATCAGCGGACAATATCTCATCAAAAATGATCTTGCATCCTTTAGCTTTCAAACTGAATTGTGTCCCATTATAAAGAGTTGTTTTGGGAGGTCCTAGGGCATTTCTATTATAAGGTTCATAAAAACAAAGTATTATAAAATCAGCCTTCCAGAAAAAATACTTTGACATACACTTCATTTATGATTAATTGCTTTCAAATTGCTTCTTTCTCTCCCATTCCATTACCCCTACTGAAGAAGACCACGGAAAGAAATTTGCTGTGCTGCACAATGAATGCCATCGAAAACTGCATTAAGGTTGTGCATGAAGATCAGATGAAAATCGTCCTACACGTTAGATGCAAAATTCAAGTAAGAGCAAACCAAATGAGTACTTAAATTATAAGTAACCATTTTTTGAGATAAATAGCTCATTAAAATGCCACAGAACCACTATTAAGAGGCCAGGACAATATCCAAGAGGTAAAATTGCTGGCCTGCTAATGAGCATCTATATGTAAACACAATGTTAATGTAAATAGGTGATTCCTTTGCCATCTTTCTTTTACTTCCTATTCTCTTAAATAAAACATCTGTAAGTCCGTTAGTAGTGTATCTTGTTTTATGTATAATAAATGAAACAGAGAAAAGATAATGCTAAAACGGAGTAAACACAAGCTCAACTAAACTCAATAAAAATAATAAGAAGAAATAACTTGTGGACAGAACTAATAAAATGCTAGGAACCATCCAGCTGCCCTCTTTGTGCATAGATCAAGGAACAGAGGTGAAGTAACTACCCGTTAATGTGCCTGGTGAGTAGCACATGGGGTATCCAGCCCTCTTGACCCTAGAGCTCACACGATTAATCAGTATACCATTTTACCTATCCATATTTATTTCCCAATGAATATGGAAATGAGAAACAGTTACCCCTCTGCAATGTTTTCCACTCTTATAAGTGCTTGGCACTCAGGCAAGTTCGTAACTTTCCCTCTATCTGGCTGATATTTCACACTTTTTTACTTCCCAAATGCATTTTTTTTGTATTGCTACCCATGTGGTTAATGGATCCATTTTATCAGACTTCTCACCATAGTTCTTTTCAGGGCAGGCATTAAATTAAAAGTTTGTTGAATGAATGAGTGAACATCTATTTCTTTTTTTCCCCCAAGCACAGCCTTCTCTCTCATATGTCAAAAAGAAGCCCTGTGTTTTGACTGCCTTACATTTTTAATTTCAGTTCTCTTTATTGACATGTTTTCCACTTGTGAAAATATTTGAAACTCTGTTACCTATTGTAAAAATCAGCTTTGTCGATTCAGCACTAAATGTAACATACATGCATACAGACACTTATCTCAATTGTTTTTTCAAAAGTAATGCTGGCAATTTGCAATTTTTTTTTTAACATTTTTAGCTGTAGATGGACACAATATCTTATTCTATTTATTTATTTATTTATTTATTTTTATGGTGCTGAGAATCAAATCCAGTGCCTCACACATGCTAGGCAAGTACTCTACCACTGAGCCACAACCCTAGCCCCCGCAACAGGTTTTTGAAATCATTACTGGCTTCCTAATCAGAAGCTCTGTAGGCTGACTATGTAAAGTTCATTTCTCCTTCCCTGTGGAGGCGGGTACCCCTATAGCACAGATGTTTTTCAATTCTTCTTCAGTTTACTGAAACTCAATTTATACCAATGATCTAACTTCATGAATATATAATACCCACTGAGTAGAAGGCATTTGGGAGACTATCAGAAACTGTCAGAATTCCTTGCAGTTTTGAGTGAATGACTGATTGAGTAGCCCTAGGTATTTTTGAGACTCGGTATGAAAAGAAATATCCCTGGATTTATGTCACCTGTAGAGTTCCCAGTGATTAGCTCTTGGGCATTGTTTAAAAACTCTTTCAGGATAAGTGACGTTTGTAAATTGATTTGTGCAAACACATATATATTATTTATTACCTTGTCATTTGCATGATGAGTTAGTTTGTTTTCTTCTGCTGAATACTCTTCATTTCCTGAGAGCCCTGAAGAACAGTATCATTCAGAGTCGAGGGGCTGTTCATGCATTGCTAATGTTGTTTTAGGACCCTCTGTTCCATACGATTATCTGAAAATATTCAACATATGATGAAATCTTAGAAGAGTGGTTTCTTTTGATTTTTCCCCCTATGGATAATTTCATGTATATGTATATGTGTGTGAGATTAGAAGCATTGTTAGAAATAGTCTATGCATACATAAACATGCTTTCCACGTGAACAGTAGCATAAATCAGGACTCTGGACTTGGTCTTTTCAATTTAACTAAGTCTCTTGCAAATAATTTCATATTCCCATACTATAGGCATTTGATGGCTGACTACTCAGTGTCCATTCTCCTATATGAAATACTCAGGGTCTTGTTTGTGTGTCTGTGCTCGCCTACAAACTTTCTGGGAAGCACACTACCCTGGGCTGAGTGGCTAAAGTGAATCAATACTTTCTAGTCTCCTGGCATGTCATTGAAGCTTGTACCATCAAGGTGAATCTGAGGATCCTTGCTTGGAATGCTGGGGTAGAACCACTCCCTCCTCTCTTGGAATGGAGCAAGAAATGTGTAGCTTTAATTATGGTTGATAAGTCTCCCACGAACATGAGAAAACCATTCTTGGTATGAAGCTATTATCCCTGACAGCAGAGCAGAGAGATGAAAAAAAACTGACACGTTGAGGATTTTTCACACTTATGTGACCCAGTAAATCTCCTTTATTATTTAAATCAATTTGCAATGGATTTTCTTTAACTTGAGCAAAAAGGTTCCTTACTGGCTCAGGTACATATAAATCTACCACATTTTTTTTTTTTTTTTTTAGTGGCCTTATGAATACATCACAATGTACTAAACAAAAGGTTCAGATCACTTCCGTCCTTGCTAGTACTAACCACACTGCAGCAAGTGCCCTTGATATTCAAGTCTATCAGCAGGATCAATTCTTAAGAGTCAAATTGAAGATTTCGGGATAAGATCTCAGGATATGTGCATTTTAAATTTGATTCACTGCATTTGGAAACACAAAGAACTCCTGAAGTAATACCTCTAGGTTAGGGAGCTTGGTGAATGAATATTCTTTGTGTATATATTTTTTTAAATGACTTTTAAAATGCTTTGTGGGATACCTTTTTCCCCACAGAAATAAAACAATTGTGTTCAGAAACATCAAATCAGTATCTTAAAGGCATCTTCAAAACAATCAGATCCAGCTGCTCCATTTTGCAAATAAGGAAACAGTTCCTGGGAAGTTCAGAGACGTGCCCACAGAGTTGTTGAGAGCACGCAAGGAAGAATCTAGGTTTCCAGAGATCTCACCTCTGTTCTCCCATCACGAGGCAGCAGCCTGGAATGAGATGCCCCTTCGGAGGTGGTGGTCTCGCCTGTGTGCAGAGGTGGCCTGTGTCTCTTAAGAGTTTATCAAGTTTATTGCTGTTCGTACTTAGGCTGGAGCTGCGGCTTCCCTTTGTTAAATAATGAATCAAACATAAGCATAAAGCTTAAAACAATGAATTCTTGCCCTGCTCCCTGCAGGAGGAGGATTAGTTTTATTTTAGGTGTAGGAAAACTGAGGAATTAAGATGAGTGCCCTACCAGAATTGCACAAGATCCAGACCCGCAGAGAGTGGTGCCCCAAGCTGGGTCGGAATCTGACATTTTCCAAGGGAGCCTCTTACTGAGAAAAAGATGTGCAGAAACGCTGGGCTTTGTGATGTAAATTCAGAGATAGAGGCCCTGGTCCAGCACTTCTTTGTATTGCACCGGATGTCAGAAGGCTCCCTGGATATGTTCTTGCCAAAGGTCTACCCAGAGTGCCCAGCTACCAGAAAAAAAAAAAAAAATTACAAGAATGAAACAGTCAAGGGGTGATGCAGAGACTGGGAAAAATTAAAATGCAGAAACTTATCTCCAGGAGAAGAGTATTTTTTTTTAATTTAGTTAAATAAAAGGTCACATGCATGTTTATTTATTGGACAAATTAGAAAAATCTTTTAATATCTTTTGTCTCAAATTCTCTTATTTCAAATTTTCCTCCCTCCAATGACTCATGATGGCTTATTGCGGTTGTTCCCATCTTCAAATTTAATTTTGGAAATTCACTGTTCTTCTCTTTGACCCCAAAGAAAATATGATTTTTTAAAACTGGAAAGTATTATATAGTTCAATCCCTTTATTTTAGAAATGTAAAGAGGGAACCCCAAAGATTTAGTTTATATATAGACCACTCTGAAAGCTGGGTTTTCAGCTCTTGCCTCTAAATATAGAAACACAGAATTTGTTTAAAAATAAATCAAATTCACCAAAGAATAGAAGAGTCCAAACATATCTAAAAATAGTCATATTTAAAAAAACTTAAAATATTGTTAGCTATATTTAAGACAGTCCTTATTCTTACAAATGCATGTGGAAGTTTACAAAGATGAAATTGCATGATTAGAATTTATTTTTAAAGATTTTAAGAATAAAAGATGAAACAAATAGCACAATGAAAACAGTTGCTAAATCTAGGTAATGGGAAAGGGTGGTGATTTTCTCTACTTTTTGGTATAAAGACTTTTTATAAAAAGTGAAGAAAATCATATTAACAGGTTATTCTATTACCTCATAGACTAAAATATCTTCATTGATGAATTTTTTGGGGGGAGGGGAGGGTGTAATCTTTTCTATCTATCTATCTATCTATCTATCTATCTATCTATCTATTTATTATGTGGGGCTGAGAATCTAATCCAGTGCCTCACTCATGCTAGGCTGTTTTTCCACTGAGCTACAACCTTAGCCCCATTGATGAAAATCTTGAAAACATTCATTTATAAAAGAAAAATAATAACCATAATCTGTTCACATTTCCATTAGAAAAAAATATATTCCCAACATTTTGGGGCTGTGTTCTCTTCAGTGTTCTGTGTAAATTCATACACTTTTGTAAATGTGGACCACATTCTACTGGTCATTTTGCAATCATTTTTTAAAACTTCACATATAGTAAGCCCTTTTCCATGTTATTAAAGCATTTTCTGTATCTACTTAAAAATACACATTGATTTGTCATTATTTATTGAATCATTATCCCATTTTAGGACAGTGGGAGATTTTCCCAATATATAGTGATTATAACAAATCCTTGGGGAATATTCTTGGAGCCCGAACCATGCTCATCTGTGATTATTACCTCAGAAGCACTAGAGTCTTTCCTATATGCCAGGCATTGTAGTCAATGAAGGCTTCACATGAATTATCTTATTTAATCTCCTAACCTATGAGGAACGTATTTTTACTACTCTCATTTATAGATAAAAACAAGGCTGAAGTAAACACTTAGTCTTAAACCCGTATTTAGTGGTCCCTGAACTTCATGTTGCAAGACACCAAGTTCCCTGTTGATGTGCTCTGGAAGTGGAATTGCTTTGAACCTTGTGGAGATTTTAGATATACATCATCATCTTGCTTTAGTCAAAGATTCTAGCATTTTTCATATATGCCTCCTGGTCAAAAATAATAGCAGCAAACGTATCAGTTTCATAACCCACTTGAATCAAAGTGTGAAATATGAATGTCAAGAACTATGTAATGTTTTGAACAACCAACAATAAAAATTAAAAAAAAAGAAAGTTTGATTTGGAATATTTTTTACTGTTTACAAAAGTTGCCCTTCTTGAAAAAAAAATTTAAATACTTTTTCCTTAAAAAGTCTCCATTTTGTTGCTGAAACTAATCCTGTAGGTACAGCTTTCTCCTCTTCCCCTCCATTTCTTTCTTTATTTGTTGGGTTAAAAACAAAACAACAAAATGATGTTCATTGGATCAGATATACATTACGTGGCCCTATTATCTACATGTCTGACTGCTAATGTCACTGTAACAAGATTGTGGTAGAGTTTGCTAGCTGCTAAATGAAGTCTGTTATTCTGTTTTTCCTGAGCACTCAGCTAGACTACATTTCCCAGGTTTCCTTGCAGTTCATTGTGACCATCTGACTGAGTTCTAACCAATGACATGTGAGTGAGTCTGACCAGTAGAAACCTCCTATGTGCACACTTCTATGTCTCTCTTCCTTTCAAATAATGGAATAGAAACAAGCTCTGTGGAGATCTGGGAAACCTTATTTGGAAGATGGCACAGCACCTTTTAACCATTGCATAGATACCACCTGTTAACTAGTTATACACCAGCACTGAACTATTACTTGAGTGAGAAATGAAATTACATTATGTCAAACCACTAAAATTTTGAGGCTTATTTTTTACAGCAGCTGACATCATGTTAACCAATACAAGGACTTTGGACTTTTGTTTTACATGTTTTGAAGACCATCAACATATCTGCTGGATTCGTTCTCATAGATCATGAAAATCAGATGCCTTTGTACTGATGTTCATTTAAATCAATGTTGCATAAGTCTAATATTTGCTCTGAGATATGCCATTTTGTTGTGGAGAAGTAAAATGACAGTCTAGTTTATCTGTGTCTCATTTAGTCATTGTATTTTATTTCTTCTTGTATTCAATGGCAGGAAGGTAAGTTAGTCATTCTCTGGGTTCCTGGTACTTTGCTCTCATGGGTCTGTGAAAAATCTCCTCTTGTTATAGTTTCCTTCATTTCTGATACTCTCCTTTCTTTTCCTTTAGTAGATACACATTCTGAGACATTCAATATATTTATTTGGATTTGCAAGCATTTGCATAGCATTTGTTTATATCATTATGTATTTTTCACTTAGTTATATAAAATTTTACTATAGATTTCATTTCATTTCTTATTATTTCCACTCAATAAATTGATCTCAATACCTAGCTGTATTGTATATTTATCTCTGATATTCCCTCCTCCTACCTGATACACAAAATTCCATTCTATTTTCTCCTAGAGATAGACTTCTAGACTGCCTTCAACTCACCACTTTAACAGCTCACCACAACTGATACAGTTGTGAGTGGTATGTGCCTTTTATGGGACTGTTTGAGAATTTTCTGGGAGATATATGTAGGATTACAATCATCAGACCTGCGTACCGGCAGGTTACTTTTCAAAACGTAGCACCAATTTTCAATGCATGAGAGATTGCATGGCCTTATTCCTCCTCACTGATTGGCACTATCATCCTTTCCAAGTTTTTTCTCATTCTGATGGATGCAGTGTAAACTTTCATTTTTGTTTTAATTCACATGGCTGTGATTAACAATGGGTGCCATCTCTTAAATAACAACTATGTTATTTGACTTTCCTTTTTATAAATTGCCTGTGTTTCAAAGACAAAAGAGCAGATCCCAGGTGCACACCTGTAATCTCAGCTACCAGGGAGGCTGAGGCAGGAAGCTCACAAACTTGAGATCAGTCTCAGCAACAAAGAGAGACTGGCCTCAAGTCTTACTATCTTTTAAAGTAAAAGATTAAAAAAAAAGGGGGGGGGGGTTGGGGTGTGAGGATCTTTTAATTTCCTCATAACCCATATGGAAAATCCTGCAGGAAGTGTGGAAAAATACATCATAGCTGTTCCTGATGTCCAGCTTAAACTCTTCCTCAGATATTGTCACAGGTTTTCTATAATCTCATGGACTCTTTCATCTCTTCATTCTAGAAATTCATTTTGGGCCCTGTATTGTATACAGATGTACTATGTTACAGACACCTGCCCTTGTGAAGTCTCTGAGATGATGGAAGGGATAGGTCGGTGTTTTGTTATTTTACTTTCTGGAGGAGCAAACATCAAAGTGTTACCAACTCATACCTTGATAAATGCTGAGATCCCTCTCTTATCCTTGGGTTTCTCAGTGGAATTTGCAGAACCCTTAGTAAGTTTGAGCTATGAATTGCTGGTAACAACTAACAAAAGAGAACATTCACTGATTCTAGTGCTCATTAATTCAAAAGCTCAATGAAGCATCTTTTCTTAAAAAGAAAATCACAAGTACCAGTATATTCTCTCCTTAGCAGGGTGTGGGAAGGTGGGGAGCTGAAATCTAATACACTCCTCCCCCAGTTTTGTAGTTGAGAGGATGAAGTTCAGAGCGATGTCAAAAATCCTCAGTGTAGAGCCTTCTGGAAATCTTGCCAATGCACCACTCTGGTTCCATTTTTATAACGTTGTTTTCATTTGTAACTGGATTCATGCAACTTGCTCATGTGAAATGAGAATGAAAAAAAAAAGTTCTGGAAAGGAAGAGAAGGATTAAATACAGAGTTCTGCTAGGATGTAGCCATCATGATCTAATGCACCATGGGCAGCCGAGCTTCAGGGAATGCTGACTTTCAAGGGCTGGAGCTCACAGGGACAGCTGGCACTCAGCTGGTTATGCAGCTAGTCGCACATTGCCTCAATGTCTCTCTCATAAACTGCACTGATGCTATTTAGATTTTTTTAAAAAAACTTGCGGTACAGGAAATTTTTCCTCAATGCATGTAAGAGCTGTTTGATTCCCCAAAGAAAAAGGCTTGGCAAGTCCGTTATGAGGAAAGTAGAAGCACTGAACACATGAGCACATTTTAACAAGGTCCAGTGTAACTTTCATTGCCAACAGTAGACATGCACTGGAATTTGAAACAAAGCCCAAAGGCTAAATGCAGTTGTTTTTATCTATGAAGAGAACACTGCGGTTTCATTCAGAGATGAGTCACTTTGTTCCAATTTATCCAGTTAGTAAATTTATCTGAGTTGTTTTCATTAGGGAGTTTAAAGTTTGTTTTTATTTGTTTGCCTTGTGTTGTTGTTGTTGTCATTTTTTCAGGGAAGAAAAGGATCAGAATAAGACAAGATAATGGTAGGAATAAGAGAAGATAAAATTTTATTGAAAAGCCCAATAAAGATAAAGTCAAGATGTCAGCTGCCAGTATAAAGAAGGGGGGTGGGAGTCTTGGCAGTAAGAGGGAAACCTGGGACTTCAGAAGCCCAGGACTTTGCTGTCAGTATCTGACAACATCTTTACAAGACTATCCTGGGTTGCCAAATCAGAAATACTAAGGCTTTTGTGCTGTGTGATCTCAATTTTGTCTAATGCATTAAAGGATTTCATGATGAGGTCTAGGTAACACATATTCACCTACAAGCTTGAGGTTCATCTGAGTCTATTCTGCAGGAATGGTTCCTTGGGTCCAAATAATCAGTTACTTCACTTTGATAAGAAATAGTTACTGAATGTATTCTATCTGGAGGTGTTTTCTGGGTCAGTTGACTCTATGACTGTGCTGGCTCATAGATACTGTAACCAAAAAATTAATCCACAGTTACATTAATTGTGGTCAATTGTTCTTCTGTATTTCAGTACCAAATACATTTTGACCATTAGGATAACATTTCTTTCCTTAGCTTGTTTTTTCTTCTTATTCTTTAACATTGAGCAATAATGTATCCATATTTGTAAGACCAAAGTCATCTATTAATTGGACTAATTTTTATCATACAAATAATTTCATCGTATAATAAATAGGTTATTTCGTACAGATATAAATATAGACTCTAGCCTATTTAGTGAGATAAATAGTCTCACTAAATATAAAATAGGACTGAGTTATCCATTAAGTGGCTCAACATATTTTGAAAACACAAAGTAAACAAGTGCCATTCCGATTTTTCATTCCGATCTGGTATTTTGGAGCATGTTAAATGCAAGCTGAGGTTAATTGTTGAACCTGTAAGCAATATACTCAAATAGAAAGAGAAAGAGAGAGTAAGCAGAACTACCTTAGAAACATTATTTTTTTTTCGCCCATCATTGTTTTTCTAGTCCCCCTGGATTACCAGCATGTCATGTATAATGCTTTGTTTGAAACTTAGTGGACTGGTTTGTCATTGTGGTAGCTTTTCCCCCATGAAGAATTTATTACATTCTCTAGCCTCCATCACTTGGCAGGACTGAAAAGCCTGTTTCAATATCTCTGGGCACACCTAATATGCAGAAAGATGGACAGCCTGTGTAGCAAATGTGAAAGAGTTTTCCCCAACACACCCTGGTGGCTTTTTTCAACCATGTTTCCTCTTTTATCATTTATTAGAAAAACCTTTTACTATCTCTTCTTAGTTCTTTGTCCTTTGTTAGCTACAAAGGGCAGATTTTCTTTTGAAAATCCTTAGTAATTAAATGAGCACTTCAGTGGCTGTGTAGCCTTCAATGGCCTGTTTCCTAGGTTTTGCCTTTGACAGTCATATTTTGCAAAGGCCCCTGAGATGACTCGGCATCTTCCCCTACTTAACACTAAACCAATTGAAGCCGGTGCTCACTGCATGAAGGAGGAAAAGATTCATTAAGGGCACTTCATTAAGGGGCTGAAATGGGAAGCTCTAAATGCGCCTGAACCAACTACAATCCAGAGGAGCTGTCTATTAGGAGTGCCACAAAAACAGTTTCGGAAACTGAACTCCAGCTCCACTGCATCGGATTAGGTAGAGTGATGGGATTAGTGTTTAATGACTTGGGGCAGGAGACAAAGGGAATTTCGACAAAGAGGCTTAGATATGGAAGAATTAACACTCTCTATTCCAACCAGGCCTCCAATGACTTCCAGCATTCTTTTCAGACTCAAAAGCCAAGGGAAAGGGGGAAAAAAAGTACTTTCCTACTCTCTCTCTCTCTCTTCTTCTTCTTCTTCTTCTTTTTTTTTTTTTTTTATTAACAACAATACAGAGGAAATAAAAGAACTCTTCACTCTCTGGCACTTGAAACCTCTTAAAAATAAGCATCTGCAGTTGTATAATTAGCCTTAAGGTGAGCTTGCTCAGGGTCTCAAGCATGTATCAGAATGCCACCCTGCTTCCCAGGGCTGGGACAAATCACAAACTAGCATGTGGACACCCGGGGAATCCTGTGGTGAGGGAAGACCAGATAAGTGGCTTTGAGAGTCCTTCTCCCCTCCATGACTGTTTATGTTACAGGTGCGACTGGAGGGACCCTGGAAACTGGCTTCATTGTGAACCTCCTCCTGGCGTCATCTGGCCCAGCCTCAAATGATTCCAGTGTCGATGGCCTGAGAAGTGCTTTGTGAAACGAGGTGATTATCCTGACTACGTGAGGGGATAACGTTGGAAATGTGCTTCAAGTTTGAAAGTGCACTTGAAAAGGAACCAAGTCGGTTGGAAGCGGTGTTGGAGCTTATCTATAGCATTTCCCCCTGCTTGGACAAGAATACAGTATCATTACCTAAACACAAAGCCAAATTTAAGTGGCTGACCCTGCAGTGGAGTATTATTCCTGGGGCTGTTAAGTAAATAGACTCGGTGCACCAAATGCCTGGGAGCGGTGTGTGATTATATCCTGCTGCTGCAAGTGGCGAGATGCAGGTGCGAGCATTTCTGTAGGCAAAAGTACAATCCAAATAGTGCCGTAAATGATCTCGCACTGGAAACCAATTCAATGTGTCCTTATTTTTAACCAAACTAAATTACTTGCAGAAAAGCTGGGTATTCATTTCATGTATTAACCCGTATGAAATGGTCCCGAAGCAGTTCTAGACACCAAGGTATTATTTAACCCGTGTGGTTTAGTGAGATGAGGGCAACCCCCTGCCGTAATCCATTCAGGGGCGATACGGGGCGGGGGTGGGGCGTCATTGTGAAATTAAATACATTACAGGGAATGAGCGTAATGCGTTTTATAGGCAGTTGTTCATCCACATCAAATTTTAGTTTTTAAAAATCCTAATATTTGATCTCACAACAGGAAGAGTGCCTACAGTGAGAGATTGGAGGATGGTGCTGCCAGAAAAAGGGGGCCCAGCCTCGACTTTAGTGAAGGAGCAATTGCCTAAAAGGAGCCACTTGAAATCACCGCAGCTCTGCAGGGCCACTCAGATGCCAAAGGCACCAGGTAACATTTGATCAAGTCGCTACAGGACTTGGACCTGCACCGATTGCCCCTTATTTTTTTCTACTAACATTTTTGTTTGAGGGATCGATGTTTCTCCATGGCAGTAGAACTCCCTTTCGAACAGCTAAATTGAAGTTGGGCATTAATGGGCTTCCCTCACCTCACTCCAGTCCCTCTTGACCCCAACAGGGTCTTGCAGTCTGTGCTTTGTTAAATTGAAAATGGGTAGAAAATTTTATAAAGATCTTCAGCTATATAAATAGCTTTGAAAATTGTTGTAACTTTAAAAACAGGTCAAAAAGGAAATTGAACAGCTAGTGAGTTTCATACTAGTCAGCTTTTTGAAAGGCTGTATTGGTCTTCCTAGTAAATGGTTGCTTTTATTTGGGGAGTTTCCACTTTTTTTTTTCCTGAGTTGCTTTTAATAGAAAAGGGGAATTTGGTGAATTTTTCTGATGGAATATCAAATGTATCATCAATGTCTTCTGACACCACAGTCAAAACTCAGGAAGAGTTTTGTTTGGGGCATGTGACCTGTATGCCATCACAGTACTGAGTATCCAGTTCTCCATGAATGTCTATGACTTCCTTGGTGGTGATCCCAGAGGTTCCCAGGCAAGTTCCTGAACTCTCACAGCTCATAGTGGATCTCATGTCCTTGGTATTCTTATGTTTTTGGAGCTTTGAAACCATATTCTACTTTTTTGGATATAAAAGCTTATTAAAAGCCTCTCTCTCTCTCTCTCTTTTTTTTTTTTTGCATCTTTTTCCAAAGTGGTAGACAAAGGATTTATAGCTCTTTAAAATATGGTGAAATTTAGAAGTGCTTTTTCCCTAAGCATTGTATTGAAAGTGTATAAGCTTGAAAACAATGATTTTCAGTCTTGGATGGAGGGAGGACCAATAGTTATTGCCAGGTGTTTATTAACCCATGTATAGAGTCTGGGTAAATAGCATTTTAAAAAGCACTATTGGGATTATAGTCGTTTTCATCATTATATATGGTTTCTCAAGCTATACTGAAAGTTCACCTCATGTCACTTTAGTCTGAAACTTTTTTGAAGGGGTAGAGAACACCATATGGAAGTCCATCAAGTGCCAAATAATAAAAACCCTAAAACTCACGCTAAAGTAAAAAAGAGAAATGATTGGCTCTGGGTTGCTCAGAGTTTTGTTGAGTTCTATTTGCCTTTGGCAGGCTTTGTCCAACGGGTAGCAAAAGGTTCCTTGTCCTTAACACATTATCACATAGTCCTGAAGGTTTTCAGACTCAAGAGAGACTTCATCCCAACATCCATATTCTATGCCAAAGCAGAGTTTGAATTGGCCAGCCTTACTTTATGGATCCATCTCTGAACTAATCACAGTTTTAAGGCAGAGAACATAACTGGTTGTTCAGTGCAAATCACATACTCAAACTTGCAAGGGGAAAACAGGGGAAGCCCACTGAGTGCAGATCTACCTGGGTCATATGGTGAGAAGGAGGGGAGAATTTTCACACACAAAAGAAAGGGATGAGTAGATTAGCAATACCCGCCCACTAAAAGAGGGGTCCTCACATTTACACCCATATTTATGATGTTGTTCTGGAATTATCGTTACTACTATTTTGGCTTGTTTGTTTTTGTTTTCCCTAGGAGCCTCCTCCACCAGATCTAGACTGAGTCAGCTAAGCCCTGATGAGATCACTGGGAATACTCTGAGAGGCACTGCTTCTGCAGCCAACCCCAATTGTGGTTTGTATGTTTGAGAAGAAGAAGGATGAAGTGTCAGAAACAAAAATAAAATTCTCTTAAAATTCAAATCTCAATTTTCCTCTGTAAATTTAAAACAAAACAAAATAAACTCATACACATACAGATACACACACCACCACCAAACACACACAGACACACAGACACACACACACACACACACACACACTATGGGGTTTAATTCCTGAAAGACCAGGAACATTGACTTTTAGGCTTCTCAACTTGCTTTTAGATACCTTGTCTCCTGGCATGGCTCCTGTGACAAGGAGGGCCATTCCTAGGAACTAGAACCCTGAATCACACCATCCTCACTGTAGACCTCCACCTCTCACCTCTCACCTTCCCCTGGATAAGCCATCCCTTCCCAGGAATCACTAATCCTCTTATTAATGTTCATTTAGTTTCTTTTTAAAAAATTTTTTAGTTGTAGTTGGATACAATATCTTTATTTTATTTATTTATTTTTATGTGGTGCTGAGGATTGAACCCAGCACCTCATTTGTGCTAGGTGAGTGCTCTACTGCTGAGCCCCAGCCCCAGCCCCTCATTTAGTTTCTTTATTCTGCCCTGTCTATCATTCTTTCCCCCTATATGTCTTCGGTCATTCCTTCTTATTTCCTTATTTTCCCCTACACATTTCCTTTCTTTAATATAAAACACTTTAAGTCCTTACCTTACCTTTCTCAGTTATAGGTGTCATGGACTGCCAACTGAACAGCAGATGACTTAATTCTTATAATAATAATATGACAATGCAACTAAACATTAATTGTGACCTTATTTTCTAGACTGTTCATGCGTTGTTTAATGCTCACATCAGCCCTATGGAATAGAGCAGCAGATTCATCTTCATTTGATTGGGAAGTGTTGTTCATCCTTTGAACTAATTTCCAATGTCTGAGACATTCTCTATAAGATGAATTTTTTAAGGAACTATGGACTGAACTCAGAGCCTTACATATGGAGGCAAATGCTCTACCACTGCATTGCATCCCCAGCCCCATAACATAAATTCTAATGGAATTTCCCAGCACAGAAGCAAGAAACATTCAGATACTTGCTCCAGACTCCCTTCTGGGTAGGAAGTGGACATATGACCTACATTCATACAAACAGTCATACCTGCCTCAGATTTTGAATTGCTAGCATGGGAAATGAAGTGCAGGAAAGCGGAGAATGGTGGCAGAGGTGGCTTCAAACCTCAGTTTCCAGGGCATGCAAGAGTTGTGGTGTTGACTATGGCATCTCAAATCCAAGGCCAGTAGTTGTGGTGGATAATCCCTGTTGCTTGGGACCAGCTGCACTAGTGACTGAGTCCCCACTTGCCTATCTCTGTAGTATCATTTGGGCTGTGTTTCTGATTGTTTCTAAGCTGCTTCTTTCTGCCATTTTTGAATCTGATTCTCCAGCCTTCCTGATGTCTTTAGAATCATAAATTACAACCTTCCTGGAGGTGAGCCACAGAGAAGCCATATCCTTGATCTTTCTCATATCCTGGCAGTGAATTCCCTACTAACCAGTTGTCCATAGTTAGTTTATGCTACTTGAAACACAGAATCATGGTAGATACAGAGATGTTACTTTACTTTTGTTTTGTAGTTTTGGAAAATCAGACTTAAAGAAACAAACACATTGTTCAAGGTCAAGCAAAAAGTATTAGGGTCCAAGTGACTTGAAAGCCCAGATTCATCTACATCTTTTATCCAAGCAGGGAAGAAGAGATTGGACCAGTAAGTGACATTGGCCTGAATATAATTTAAAAAGAAAGAGGTTGCCATCCCTGATTAAAGTCTCAATTCTGAACCTAACTTGTACTGTGACTTTGGGTAAGCCGTAGTTTATTTTAATTATCTTTCTTTGTTTAGAAAGATAATGGAAAGTTTGATTTACATTAGTGGTTTTTAACTATTGGGCATGGGGTCATAGGATCATTAAAAGATAAAACAAAATCAGAATCTATGGATTTCTTGTACACACAAGTGTGTTACATCTAGTTTCACCACAAGCCCATCCTGTGACGCCAATAGATTTCAGGACAAGAAACCTGAACTAGATAGTTTTGCAGTTTGGTGCCTTTCAAGTAAAATTTTGTATGATTTCATTTCTGGGTGAATTTTCTATGATTAATGACCACACAGTGTCTGTGTGTCTGTTTCTCTCTCTCTCTCTCTCTCTCTCTCTCTCTCTCTCACACACACACACACACACACACACACACACAGTCACCATAGAAGTTGAGTTCACTGTGTGCCTCACTGAGGCAAGATCTCAGAGAGGACATGAGTTTACATGCTGTCATATAAGGAATTTCTACAAAAGCTGGAGTTGCTTAGGCTTAAGAAAGGAAGACAGTCATGACGATTTGTATCAATTACTTCAAGTTTAAGTTGCTGCAAACGACTAAAAATCCAGTTGAAAGTGGTGTCAGCAATAGGTACATTTACAATTTCATGTAATAAGAACTTTGAGGGTGAGAGGTTCTAGGGTTGGTAGTCTGGTTAAAGATCTAGGCTCTTTTATGCTTTCTGCTCTGCCATCCTCTGCCAGGAAATTGACTTGTCCCTATTTCTCAACCATGAGATGGCATAGTTCTCACCAGGATATGCAGAAAACAAAATCAATAACATTTAAGGAAAGCATGTTGACTTCTGCTTTTGACCAGAACAGAGTAACTGGTACCAAATCTGCCTGTTCACTGAAAATAACTTCAAACCTGGACAAACACATGAAGAACTAATTTTCAGACATTGAGTAATGGGCATGGGACTGTGGTCCTTGAGACCTGAAAAGCACATTAGATGAGACACACTTTTCAGTCTAGGGACACTTTCTTGCTGCAGCACAAGGAGGTGGAGAACAAACAAAACAATGGTATTGCTGAGCTGCGGAAGAGGGGATCAGGGTTCCAGGTTCCTACTGCTGGCATTTCCTGGATACTGGATGAGATGGAGCTGTGCACTGGGGGCCCCTGAGGTCTGCAGGTGAACTTACAAAAATTCCTTGGCTGAGGAATGGGCTGTGAAGTCGATAAAGGTGGAGACTCATGAGACACAGACTAGAGAGAATGCTATGGACATGAAACTAAACAGTGGTAACCCAGGTCATGCAGTTTAGGGATATTGCAGTTCTGGCCAATAGAAAAGGAAAGAGCTTGGACATTCAGGTGAAACCCTAGAAACGTCATACTTCATAAAGGAATCAAAACTATGCCTTAGAGTAAGTTTCGTGCCCTAAGACTGACTAAATAAAAACCCAATAAAATAGATCACTCTGTTAAGAATGAAGCCAAACATAAGAGGATCAAAAGAATCCTCTTACGTTTAACTGAATAATTTAATGTTCAGACAAGTTCCTCACTCTTAAAAGGAAGATGATATAATTCAGTTATCTTACAAAATATCTTTCTCAAAATCCAGCATATAAATAAGCATTCATGAACACATAAAGAAGAAAACTCAGTCCCAGAATCCAGGGGTTAAAAGAAACAGGAAAAGACCACAAGAGGACTTATATTTTAAGATAATCACAGAAGGATTTTAATGAAATTGTGATGAACATATTTGAAGACGTAAAGGAAAAGATGGATGAACTGCACTCTCTGGTCCTGCCGTGTCCTCTTTCTGTTGAGTCTCCACTGTGGTGATACTTCCCTGGGGAGCTGAAACTGCAGGTTGAGATGATGCAGGTCATCGTGGAGCAATGCAGGGCTGTATTTCCCCTGGGCCACATTGCTAGGTGTGCCAGTCACAAACACCTGGAGAGTTCACTCTCTCCTGTGCACCTAGTTTACTCTAGTCATGTTACTGGAAAGCCCAGATCTGGGTGGATAGATTGGAGGATAGCCATAGAGCTTCAAGTTGACCGAGTGGCATCTCTTGCTCCACAACTCTCCTCCACTGGGAGTTCTTGGAGGATAAGGAACTGTGTGCCTTGTTCATAGGGGATGTTCAATAAATGGTTAACTGATTGGACACATGAAGCATTTCACTTGGTCTGAACTTACACACACACATACACACATACTACTGCTGCCTTCAGCAGCTTCCAAAATTCACAAACACATCCCCCACCTCTCAACCCTGCTTCAAGGAGTAAGAAACTTCGTGAAGAACCTCCCTTAGCATTTCCATTCTGACTTTCAAAAGTTCGTGGAGAGACACATTAATGTGCAACGAAACCAAGGACAACTCCTCGTTTTTAGAATTTTTAAAAAATGATTATATCCCTGTTTTATTTTTCTTTATGATTATCCAAGTAATAGAGCAGTGGCAAAAAAATCTCTCACCCCAACTCTTCAGAGCACTTCTGCTAGAGATATTATCTTTTTTTTTTCACATTAGCAGAAAGCATTTGATTGAAGAAAGGCTTTGCCACCCATTTGTAGGAAGGCACAGGGCCATTAATTCATTCAACAAGTAAGGGAGGGGGCATAGAGACAGTATCTTATCATCAGTAGTGCTAAAAGGTATAAGGACCAAAGCACACTATCTTTGGTGCAGAGCAAGCAATCCAGGGACTGTAGGAGAGTAATGGAGACCCCCCTACCATCCTTCCGTCTACCTCTCACCTGGCTTTCCCCCTCTGCACTCCCTCCCACAGTCCTTTTGACTTATTTTTTTCTTTTCCTTTGTTTTTTTCCCCCCAAACTCAGAGTTTATAGTAGCTGTCAGACCTGGGCATGCCCATAAGCTGCAGGCAAATCTTGTTTGCAAGCAGGAAGCTGTAGGAATTCTCCCCTAGTGGTGTTTTCACTCTTTCTGTGAGTGTAATCCAGGGGATTAACAAATGGATCAGCTGGAGACCTCCTCTTACCGTGAAAGGACAGACAAGTTGAAGCAGGAATAGTCCCTGAAATGTCTGGTTCTGCTGGGAGCTAACAACACAACACCTATCAGGCACCAAGCAGGGTGTGTCCCGTGGAGGTCATGGAGGACACAGCTTTGCTGACAGGGTGCCTCTTGATGCTGCTGACTTCACAGGTCCCCTCCTCTCCATCTACTTCTGCCTCTGTCTTTTGGCCCTGCCCTCCAGCCTTTCCTATCTGTAACTGGCTCCTGAGTTTCCTGTATCTCCTGCCACTAACAAGCCTCCGGATTTCTCCTGTACCTCTCCTGTCCCCTATGAACACGACTGATAATATGTTCTCTTCCTGCTCTGTCCTGTGTTGTGTGGTGTTGCAAGGCAGGGTGCCGAGAAGTAGTACTTGAGATGGGTGTTCCCTGGCAGGGGATTTTCATGGGAAAATGCTCTTAGGGAAGACAGTGGTAAGATGCAGGAAGGACTAGAGGAAGGACAAGCAAGGACAGCGTCTCACCTGGAGACTAGCTTCAATCTGATCCTATGGAAGCTCATTGCCCCACAAAATAGGTCCAATCCTGAAGCGAAGGGTCTAGTGTTTTGCACCTCCATGTTAGCCATGTGTTGGTGACTGGCTGAAAGGAGGACAGCTTCCCAGGTAAGGCAGCTCCCATTCTTCTGAGGGTAATTGTGCACAGAGGGGCTGGCTCCTGCTAGATGGATGTACTTGCTTCAGAAGGAGATCCAAGGGGGACACTGAAGCATCTATGGAATCCATAGAAGAGGACCAACTAAAGGTTTTGGGTCTGTCTCAGCTCATATAAGAGCATAAAACAAAAAAGAGCATAGGGGAATGAAAGAGAGAGAATGAGAGAGAGATAGAGAGGAGAGTGGTAGCTCTGCCCAAGAGGTGATGCTAAACACCAGATCCATCTCCAGTTAGTGCATAAGTGCTCTACTGCTTCATGTGGTATGACTGCCCCCAATTCCATCTTCTATTACTTTTTAACAAGTAACAAAATCCTAGTCCTTCATCTTGCATAACTTGAAAAAAGTTCTCTCTCAAATATTGCTGGACTTTTCCAAAGAGGGTTCCATTCTCTTGCATATGCTGCACCCCTCCTTCAGAGTTAGCTCTGAAGCTAAGCTCCTTCGGGCTTGTTCCCCTGTTCATATCTACCCCATTAATAATTACTTCTCTTTGTTCCTTCAAAAATATGATCCTCCCCTCCCCTTCATTTCTTAAGTACTAAGGGTGGCAAGTTGAAGATGACTCAGAGGAATTATAAAATAAGAAAGGAAAACCACTTGGATGACAGATTCCTAAATAACCTAAGCATCAAAATCTGGATGTCAGACTCCTAAATCCATCAGCCATGCCCTTTGTGGAAGGGTCCCTTCTATTGGTTACTGTCCTCCTTGCCCCAAGCCTTAGCCTCCAAAGTCTGCACTCTCCTGGGACTTCCTGACTGTCAGCCTCCTGTTTAATCCAGAAGAACATAATAATTGGGTCCTTTTTTGAATATATTGATCATATTTTAAGACTATTTTACCTGTAAGTCATTTATTCCATTTTTAGTTTCTTTTTCTTTCTTTCTTTTTTTTTTTTTTTTTGAACTGGGGATTAAACTCAGGGGCACTCAACTACTGACCTACATCCCCAGCCCTATTTTATATTTTATTTAGAGACTAGGTCTCACTAAATTGCTTAGCACCTTGCTTTTGCTGAGACTGACTTTGAACTTGCAATTGGATTTTAGGTAGACAAATGAAAGTGTCAGAGACCCATGGTTGAATATGGTGCTTAAACATGCAACGCATTTCATGAGCCACCGCCCCACCCCCAGTATGTCATCCAGACCAGAGCCCCACTCCTTCTGCAAGCACTGAGACCTAATGACACACATCCTTATGAGAGAGGAGGGTAGCACTGCTGCCTATGTCACTATAGATACCTGGGGTTGGCAGAACTCTGAGAGAGGGTGCCTGAGTGTTGTCCTTCAAGCAAATGTGAAGTGGAAAAATACATACATGATAAATACATAATTGAACCCATAACATCATAACCCCCCAAAACTCTAGTTTTTATACTTCCAATAGAAAACAAACCCCTGTTGTAAGTTTATCAAGAATATCAGTAGCTGGATTTATTCTATTTGATTTGATAATGGGGCAATAGAAACAACATTAACTCCCTTTGTCTTATTTTTGAAAATAAACACTGGATTAATTTTTGGGTAAGATCATTCCTTGTTGACTCTTTAACACTCAGGCCCACCACAAGATCCATTGTGGCAAGATTTTCAGGCTGGCCTGAGCCACAATGCACACTCTAAAGGGCCTCAAGAATGCCTGGTATTAATTGAAGGAATTAAGATGTCCATGGTCAACATTTTCTCTTTACAGATGGATTTTAAAGTCATAAAACTTGAAAAGAAAGGAATAGGATGATGACAGTTTACCTGGGCTACCTTTTTTTTTAAATGAGGCAGTCATTATATATCTATTTGTTACAGAGATGAAATATTTCCTGAAATGTGCTCTCATCAGGCTGGTCATCTGGTCCAACAGGCTGACTAGCAGCAGAGGTGAACTGGTTCAGCTCGTTTCTTTGGTCCTGTGAAGTACCCCCACGCCCATGCTGGTGCCTGCATATTGAGTCCTGCTCTTCTCCTTTGTTCCTCTTTTGGAACACAGTCCTACTCCCTTCAGCCTTGCCCTCTGTCCTTCCTTCCAATTCTCACACCACCCATGAAGCCATGTTCCATTGTTTATTATAGCTTTCTGTTTCCATGTGGGAGTTCTGTGCTTTAGTCTATACCATAAGATTTAGCCCTTTCACATACCATGGCTTATATTGATCAGGTTGGTTTCAAATGTATGGTTCAATGTCCTCCTCAACTAGATTCTTAAACGCAGAAGCCATGTCGTATCTACTTCCTCTATTTCCTGTGAATCTGAGCATTTGCTGGATGCAGAGGAGGTGATTAAAAGAGACGAGTAAGTGTTCAATTAAACTGATGGATTAGCTGTTAGTTAAAACTTCTAAAGTACTTCAGCTTTTTCTATGTCTTTAAAATTTTCCCCATTAGCTTGTGTGTGCGTGCATATAAAAAAAATCATTCAGTTAACATATATTTATTAAGTACTTACTATGTGTCAGGCATGGTTGCTGGCTCTGGTGATAAAAAATTAGATGTGACAAGAATTCTAATTTTTTTTTAACCCTAGATAAATAAGGAAATGAGTATTTGTTCACCAGGTTGGCAAATAGGTCCAAGGAGGGAGAATGCAGGCTATGAACAGATTCCACCACAAGAAAACAAGAAGAGCTCAAGGATCTTGGTCAACCTGGAGACCAGGTGCAAGTGCATCCTGGATGCTCATGTCCCCAGCCAGTCTTCACTAAAAGGAGCAATCAGAAATTCTGCCTCCCCTACAGCCGAGAACCAGGAAATCACAATGCTGGCATCCGTGCCTGCAACTTAGGGCCCAGTGATGTCTCCCTTGCTGTCCAAATTGATATCTGAAACCACATCATTAGACAGGGATTTTGAAAAAACAGCTTTGCTTTATGACTTCTGGTCCTCAGACCGGTAGGTGGTAGATGAGGTTGTGCACCAGGTGGTATGGGGAACTGTAGGATAAATCTTGTGAATCACCTCAGGGCATCAATTTAAGACAAAATTTTAAGAGAAGAAGCAATTTTAAGTTAACATAAACATTATGGAGTAGGATACTAACTTTGCATGGGCCCTAACGATTGCACAAAAGATGTAAATGAAACTTGGCACTTTCTGGGTTGCTGTGAGCTATTTGGTCCTTTCACAAGGACCCAAACCTCTCTTATTTGGTTAGGAAGGCCATTACTGCTGCCAGGCTCAATGGATCTGGTGGGGTGTTCACCCTCTGAATATGGGAGAATTCCTTCCTGAGCTAGGATAGCTTACTGGTTTTGGTTCAAAAAAATGCAAGGGCCCAGATATGGGCAATTTTGTCTGGCAGTGTGCTGAAAATTTTTGGGTATTCACCAGAACATTCTCTTGTGGAAGGGTTAGTATAATTTGGCATAGAAGTTTCTGGTTCCAATATGTAATATGTTCATAAAAGAGTAGCTTGGGTATGGCTTCAGAAGACCTGAAATTCCCTTCAGGTCATGATTTGATTATCATCTGGAAAATGTACAGTATCTAATCACTTGGGCTCTAATAGTTAGTTTTGCTCTTGTAAACTCCTGACTGAAAGCAATTATTTCTCAAGTTTTGGAAACGAATGAACCATAGAACGGCAGCTGTAGAACTTGTTGTAGGAAAATATCATAATTACCACGTTAGACATGTGCTAGGACAACATGTCTTTGCTAATCAACAGCTTTGCTCTTGGAGCCATCATTGAAAATATGTTGGGCAGCCAGTTCTTCATTGTACGTGCCAGTGGGAGGGAGTGGTGGGGCAGAAAATCCCAGGCAACAGATAATCCCCAAATCATTGCTCTTTGGCCTCAGGAGGTATCATACATTTCCCCCCCACCCCCCCGCCTTTGGCAGTAGATTCATGTCCTATAATTAGATCCTTTGCACATTATCGTCAATATTAGCTCTTGACTTTCAGAACAGATACTCATGGCTGGCAGGAAAGGCCACCCGGGCAACAGGGAAAAATTCATTTGGGGATTAAAAATTAGCAGGAGACAATTTTGACATGGGTAATCCTCATGTGGATAATTGAGTGTTGACTGGCAGTCATGTATTGACAACAGAGGACAGATGTAAATGAAGCTTGGCACCTTCAGGATATCCTGGGCTACCTGGTCCTTTCACAAGAACCCAAAGCTCTCTCGTGTGGTTTGGAAGGCCAGCACTGCTGCCAGGCATGTTTTTTGCTCGATGAATCTACCGGGGTTGTTATCCTCTGAGCATTTGACAATCTCCCCTTGAGCTAGCATAGCTTTCTGTTTTTGTCCATCCTTCTTATAGGACAGATAAAGAAACTGAGCCCCAGAGAAATTAAATGAGCTATAGCCTGCAGGCTAAAGCCTGAGGAGAAAAGAAGTTGGATCCATTGGTACTGAGAAAAATGTAGGTACTCAACACATGCTGTAAAATCTATTAAAAGTGACTCACTCATTTGGGATGACGTAAGTGTTGACATTAGACAATTTGGTGGACAGCATTTATTTTCCTATTTATTAAAATGTCAAAAAGAGTAGCGATGGCACCTCCTAAAAGACTTGCAGGTGGTGGTCTTCAGAAAACCACCCTCAAAGAGGATAATGATGCTAGCATTCTAGCTTCATGATGAAAACAAGACAGAGATAAGTACATCAAGGAAAACAAGTGGAGGCAGTTCATTAAAAACTATGAAAGTAAAAATCGCATATATATATATATATATATATATATATATATACACACACACACACACATATATACTTATAAACATTTATAAAATACATGGACCATAAACCACATTTAAAAGCTACAGAATATTAAACTAGAAAACGTCAGACTTCAAAGAAATTTACTCTTTGAACAAATTCGCCAATGCCCTTTCAATCATTTCCTTCTTCTCAAGTTACATTGTGTGGAATTTCCCAGTGGAAGACAATACTGCCTCTGAAATTTTACAGAGAGAGCAGAGAGGTCTAAATTTATTTGTGCACTTTTGGTTAACTGGCCATGTTCATGTAAGAATATAGTGGTCATATATGATACAGCGAGCTGGGTCCCTCATTGCACATCACAAACCAGCCTCAGAACTAAATAGTGTCACTCTGAGGCGGCTGGCTCGATTCTGCTCTCCTCGGCCATGCTCATATTTTCATCTGTGTTACTAATACACACAGAAGTGAAAAATTAAAACTATTCCCCTGAACAGCTCAAGCTTCAAATTAACATTTGCCCAATAATCTGAATATTTTGATTGTAACAGAGTAATTCCCAATTTGCCCCACTTCTTCACCTTAATCTGTCCATGCAGAACATAAAATAAACTGAATTTACATAAGTGCTGTTACCAAAAAAAAAACTTACATTAATATATTTATATAATGATTGAACCTGAAGGGGCAGAGCAGTCGCTGTATCTACACCACCCCTCCAACATCTTTGAGCAGATGAGCTGTGTCCACCCTCCTATGAATCTCCGTGAAATCTCCCAAATGAGCCGTTGGCATTTTCACATGGCAGGAAAATAGAAGCTGAAGTCAAGAAAACCGCAACATCTGGAACAGGAGGAAAGATTTCACTGGAAAGAACTTGACAAACTCCGAAAACAAAGTTCTAGACTTTACTAATTTATTTTGGCTGCAAAGCCGAGCTCAATGCAAAGCTCAAAGAGGATTTGTCCGAGGCTCCTTTCAAAGAAATAAAAAGCCAGGCTGCACTAAAATTAATGCATCGACTGCATAAACATTCAAGATAGTTATCTGATACCGAGGGAATAGAGCCACACTAGGCCTTTTTGTTATTTATGGGATTATTATTGGAGGAAACAGAAGCAATTAGATATTCCCCTGCTTTCAGAGCTGGGGAAGGAAAAAAGGTGTCAAACATAGTTTTTCAATTTGGTCTCTTGATCATTTCGTTCTTGCTACATCTTAAAATCCAAATATACATATGCCCCCGGTGCCCCACTGGTCTGTCAGCTGTTCCTTTGACTAGTTCTCCTTTATTCTTTGAGAACTCCTTGGCTTTGAATGATGTACAGGAAGACTTAAAAAATACCATAAAAACAGAAGTGGCTTTAACAACAAAGTACGTTTATAATTACAAAATAACCTATATACATATACACACATATTTATGTATATTACAGAAAAAAGAGAGATCAGAAAAGAGCCTCAAGATCACAAGAGTGGTAGAAATAGTTGCCATTTTTCATATGTTCAGTTTTTGAAGCTCCCATTTTAGAGAGTACTTACCCTTGTGTGAGTCTTTTCATGAGTTAAGGGAGGGTACAGCATGTTCCCTTGGTACAAGCAGACGTATTCCTGGAATGACCCAGAAGGAGATTTGGACAGGGCTTGATGCTGGCAGGGGAGCAGCCATGTCTGTTCTCCATTCCTCACCATGAGGATGTGCAATGGCAGTGTTGGCCGTGATGTGGTTCCAGTTGGGACATCCAGTGTCAGGTGGCAGAATGGCAGAATGGCAGGGTCATCACCCAGTGGACCCCGTGGTGTGATTTTTTGGTTGTGGTCCTGGCAGCCTGGTAGCACAATTGGCATCTTCTTGGGTACTGTCATCCAAATTCCCCTGTTCTATGCTCCCATGGGTTCCCTGATATCTACTCAGTACATTCCTTTTCTGCTTAAATCCCTAATATCTACTCAGTAGAAAAGTTTTCTGTTGCTTGTAGTTTATATCCCAGAGAGGTATTGCTATACTTCCTTTTACTTAGAGATACCCACATTTAATATTTTAGCTACCATGTGTAGGCCTTTCTTCTATACCCATAGAGCGCCTCATTTGCTATGGTCAGGACTGGGTTCTTGATACCTTGATTTAGATGCACATTCTTTTCTCAGAGGTACACAGGCACCTTTGTAACTATATTTAGCTTCTGGTAAAGGTGACTGGTGACATGAACATTTCTAGAATAGGGCCTGGGACAGCTGATGCCTGTGATGTTTGTCTCCAATAAAAATAAGAATAATTGTGATTTCATCTGGGGGCCTACTGTTTACCAGGTTCTTTACTGATTGGTTGATACAGGTTAGCTCATTTGTTTCTCACAAAATTCCTACATAGTAGTAATTGTGGTATTAATTTTATAATGTTCTATGAGATAGACATTGCTATTATTCTATCTTGTAGATGAGAAAACTGAGTCTTAGAAATGTTAAATAACAGGTCTGAATTCACTGGTAGAAAGGGGTAGCTTCATAATTTTACTCAGAGTGGTCAAATTTGGATACTCATTTTCTAACCACATCACAAGGTACCCCAGGGTAGGCTCCTCCGGTCCATAAGTCACTGGCAAGATGGCTTGTCCCTACTTTCCATGACTTGCTAGTTAGTATGGAAGTGTTTTCTGTAATCACACTCTAATGCTAATGCATCAAGAAAAAGTAGGAGACATGTCCTTTAATTCAAAGTACAATAATGAAAGTAATATGCCTTTCAAAAGCACATTATGGTTCACACAGCATTTTAATATGAACCATCTCATCTAAGGTCTTGAAATGACTAGAGAATAATCCCCCCAAATAATGGTAAAACAGGCAAACTGATTTGGGGCATAGAGAAAAAGTAAGGAGAAAGGAGTTGAGGTTCATAATGGTGAACTTCTAAAGGGAAGAGGATTTCTAGAAATTTCTTGATGGTAATTTTGGTTAATGATGGTGAACAGAAAGGTAGTCTGCAAGGTGTATATGCATATAAATATCAGCAGGTGTATGCGAGGTTCACTGGGATATGTGTTAAATCTGACGTGATTGGGATGAACCTGGCATTTGTTGGTTCCTGTTGAAATGGAATCTTATGAAAGGATTGGCCCAGCAAGAGGGTTGAGTGGGTGGGCTTACCTGAAACTCCCCAGCAGAGCCATGACATGCCACTGCCCTGTGGATATATGAAGCAACCCTGACGTGGGATCTTCCTACTGGCTAGTGGTAAATCCACCAAGGACAAACCCCTGTTGTCCTTATCCTTGAGACTCATCATGTTGGGCACAAAGAGATGAATATGAAAGAGTAGCAGGGAGAATAATGTGCTCACAGTGCTGACTGTGAGATGGGCTTAGATAGTTAACATTTTCTGGCATCTAGAGTAACAATCTCTACCACCACCACCAGGAAGCCACATGTTCTAGAAAGCTTGGGGTCAGTTATGATAAGGTTTCCTTGGATATGAATAAACAGAATGTCAGATGAGGTTGGAAATCATTGCCAAAGAGCTTAATGTACCCACAATTTGAAAAGAACAATCCAAAAGTTGCATCAGACTAAAGGAATTTCTTGCTGAAACAGATGGCAGCATGCATGCCTTGTCCTACCTCCTGCGCCCCCCACCTCCTTTAAACAATTAGGCTTGAAGAACTGAGAGCAATCAGATGGCTCTTGGTGTCACCCCTCTTCTCTGTTCCCTCCTTTAAAATGGGTGTGCACTTCTTTCATAGATATTTTTGAAAGTCGCATTCTTTTTTCTTTCAGACATGGAGGTGCATTTGGGAGGTGGCTTCAAAGGGCAGCCATCCGGAGGGTGACTCCTGGTGACTTTCACTTTCTCTGCCAGTGGTCTCCTCCTCGGGTGTGAATGTAGCCAAGGTCACAGAACCCATTTGGAGCATTGAATCAAGTGCCAGATCCGAGCATCTAGTTTTAATTGAACACAAACCAAGACATTCTCAAGGGAAGCAGTGATTATCTTTTGTCAAGGATTCGCCAGTATCATGCAAATTAAAAAGGAGCCATTGGTGAGTCTGTATAAAAGGGGGTGCTATATTGGTGCCAACTATTGGTGAGTGGCTTTGCATAGCAAAGAAATATGACTTTCATAGCCATAGCTCTAATAGACTGTTGTGGAGATCTCAGTCCCAGTTATTGAACCAGGAGATGCTGTCATTAGAAGGGAAACCATCTAAGAAGAGGGATTTTACTATGTCCTTCTTAGAGTGCAATAGTTATTTTGCCTTAGTGGTTCAATTATCATGCAGTTTTCTCTACAATAGCCAGAAATCAGTAATGGTGCTGACAGACCCAGTTCCTCCCTGGGTCCCCTTGCTAAACAGGCAGTGTTTAGTTCACAGGCTGATTGTGTTAGTAAGGTTTTGTTGTTGTTGTTGTTGTTTTGTTGTTGCTGTGACAAAATGCCTAAGGAAAAAAAAACTTAAAGGGGGGAAGATTTATTTTGGCTCATGGGTTTAGAGGTTTCAGTCCATGGTCAGCTGGCTCCAGGGCAGAAACAACATGGTAGAAGGAAGGGGATGGCAGAATAAAGCTGCTCACCTCATGGCAGCCTGGAAGGGGGAAGGGGGCTATGGAGAAGATATACTCCCCAAGTGCATGCTTTCAAGGAACTACTCCCCTCGAACCAGATCCCACCTCCTACAGTTTCCACAACCTCCCAATAGTCCATTCAGCTATGAATCCATCAATAGATTAAGCCATCAAGGAGATTAGAGCCCTCATAATCCAGTCACTTTCCCTGAAGTACCACCTTTGAACACTGCTGCATTGGGAATCAAGCTTTCAACACTCTAAACACTGATGAAGGTTCCACCCACCTCAACCTCCAATAGGAGGTCTCCCAGGGAACAAAGTGCTGCCCATGGCCCTGGATCTAGAACAGAGAGGGTGGAACATGTGGCATCCAAATCTGAGGTCTTCAGCCAGGAACAGAAAGAAGCTGGTATTGCATTTTCCTCTGGGAACCTGCTAGGTATAGCATGCAGTGAGTTGAATAGAAAGTTTGGAGTTTGAAACAGAGACACAGCCCCCCATCACCACCCCGCCACCTCCGCACCCAACTTGAGGTGGTAATGAGGTACTACTGCCCCCATGGAATCTGCTCATCCTTCTTGGATGAATTTCCCTTCATCTCCCCACCCATCCACTGTGCCCCACCAGATTCTTGCCCTCTTTTGAAATCCACTTATTGTCTGAATCACTCAGAGGACAAGTGTCTTTTTATAAATCAACACAATAATTATACTTATTTATGGGTTTTGGAGTGAGTGATATTTCAGTATAGGTACACGAAGTGTAATGATCAAATTAGGGCAATCTGCACACCCACTACCTTCAATATTTATGATTTCGTGTGTTGGGAATATTAAAAATCATTTCTTTGTAGTTATTTTGAAATATACAATAAGTTTGTGTTAATTCTAGTTGCCTTACTGTGCTATGGAACACTAAAACTTATTCCTCTTACTTTTATTTATGTATTTATTTGAGAGAGAGAGAGAGAGAGAGAGAGAGAGAGAGAGAGAGAGAGAGAGAGAGAGAGAATCTTTTTTTGTAAATGGACACAACACAATGCCTTTATTTTTATGTGGTGCTGAGAATCGAACCCAAGTCCTGTGCATGCTAGGCGAGCGCTCTACCGCTGAGTCACAGTCTCAGCCCCTCTTATATGTCCATTAACCAACCTCTCCCTATCCTCCTCTCCTCCTACCCCTTCCCAGGAACTACTCTTACACCCTCTACTTCTACAAAACCAACTTGTTTAGCTTCCATATAAATGAGAATGTGCAGTATTTATCTCTCTGTGTTTATTTTATTTAGCATAAGTTTCTCCAGTTCCATTCATGTTGCCAACAATGACAAGATTTCATTTTCTGTTATGGTTGAGTAAGTAATATTCCATTGTGCACTATGCTAGATTTTACCTATCCATTCATTTGTCATTGGATACCTAAGTTGATCTATATCTTGGCTATTATGAATCATGCTGCAATAAACAAGGGTGTGAGATACCTCTGTGACATACTAATTTCCTTTCTTTTAGATATATATTCAGTACTGGTGTTATGCTTTAGATATTAGTTGTCCCCCAAAAGCTCATGTGCAAGACACTGTAAGAACATTCAGAGGTGAAATTATTGGGCTATAAGAGCCTTAGCCCAATTAGTAAATTAATCCCCTGATGGGGATTCACTGAAGGTAGGTAGGGTGTGGCTGGAGGGGTGGGCAATGAGAATGTGACTTTGTGACTCTTTTTGTATCTGATAAATGGAGACCTTTTTCTCTGCTTTCTGATCATCATGTGAGCTGCTTCCCTCTGCCACACTCTTCCTCCATGATGTTCTGCCTCACCTCAAGCCCTGAGGAGTGGAGCCTGCTGTCTGTGAACTGAGACCTCTAAAGCAGTCAGCCCCCAAATAAACTTTTCCTCTTCTAAAAGTGTTCTTGTCAGGTCTTTTAGTCACAGTAGCAAACAAGCTGTCTAAAACAAGTCATAATGCTGGATTGTATGCTAGTTATATTTTTAGTTTTTTGAGGCACCTCCATTTATTTTCCATATGGCTGTGCTAACTTACATTCCTACCAACAATGCAGAAGAGATCCCCTTCTCTGTATCCTCACCAGAAAAAAAATATTGTTATTTTTTTCTTTTGTTTTTTTTTTTGATAATAGCAGATGACAAATGTCTGATGTGGCAATATGTCCCAACCTTTCCACATCAAGGCCATGTTACAGATAGCAAGATCTAGCAACATGGTAACCAAATTTTCATCAGTTGTGATATTTGCTATATCTAACTACTACCCAAAGTAGTAGTCTTCTATAGTAGTCTATTATAGTCTATTATCTCTTATAGTTTTATTTATGTTAGCTTTCTTCACCATAGAGTAAAAAACATTTCTATTTTAAAATTGAGCAATAACAGAGTAAGATGAGTTGATCTTAAGGGTACTATGCAATGAAATTTCATATATGCATATACTCTACAACTGCTAACCAGGACAAAAAAGAGCACACTTATTTGTTTTTAAAAAGGAAGTACCATAAAATTACCAATAATAACTTTAAAAGCATAATTTGATCTGCTTGTCAAAGTTTTCTATTAAATAATAAAATAAATGATTGCAAATGATAAATGTTTATGTCTCATCTCAATGCATCTTTTGTGACCTGAGCTGTTATGGTGTCATTCACTCGGTGATCTATTTGATGAGTATTTCTTGAGTTCCTACTGTACATAAGGCATTGTTCTAGACAGGAGGAATAGAGCAGTGAATAAAGCAGACAGAATCTTTGCTCTTATTATGTTCTAGTTGGGACAACGAACAAAAGAAAAAGCAAAAAGTACCTGACATGTCAGAGGGTGGCAAGACTAGGGAACAGAGGAAAGCTGGAGGAGGGGACAGTGAATGCGGGGCTGGGGAGGAGCTGGGACTTGGGAATTTATATCCCATGGTCAGATGAGACCTAGGATTTGCCCAAAGACTTGAAGGACCAGGGACTAAACTGTTATGGGGGATCAGAATTCCAGGTGGCTGCTTTTCTGTTCCAGAAGGCACACAGACACAGAGGCAGCAGATGGATGGGGGGTTTGAGAAGCTGGAAGAAGGAGTGGATGCAGCAGGCTGTAGAAGTCTGACTCTCCAAGTTCTTGCTCTGCCTCTGCCAGCCACTTGCAAGTCTTTGAGCAACTTAGTCAGTCTCTTGATAATGCAATGTCTTAAATTGAAAAAAGATACATTCCCTCTCATGGTTATGCTCTAGATTAGAGAAAATACATGAAAAGTAACTAGCTTAGTATTTGCTATATATTAGGGGCTTGGTGGATTACCACTGCTATTATATACAGTAGGCACTTAATAAATATATAATGATTGATGTGGAGACTGCAGTGTCCTGATCTTCAAAATGACCCTTCCTTTTGATTTTTATTCACATTTCAATAAATATTTAAATGAATAACATATGTCTTGTAAAAACACTGTGCTACACAAATCTCAGGTGATATATGACTTGCTGTCTAGTCTTTGGGAAAGTCAAATCTGGTTGGGGGAATACGAAAGATAGATACTAAGTCTGTTCGTAATTATCAGTTCTCCTTTCTGGTCTATAGAAGGACTTCATTTCTGCGCCCCTTTGAAGTTAAGGATTCTGTTTGCCAATGAGAAGTGCATACCAGAGGTGTATGTTACTTCCAGGGGAAAGCTTTAAGCCTTAGTGCATAGTGTATTCCAAAGCAGGTGTCAATATGGAATCTATCAGCCTGGGTCCCTGAGCCTTCCTACAGACCTACACAGGAAAAGTAGCATGAACAAGAAATAAACTTACTTTAAGTCAATGAGATTGTCAGTCATTTGTTACTGCAACTTCATGTGCCTTATCCTGACTGAAACCCGATATAAAACAATCAAAAGACCCAATCTAGGGTTATTGCCTCTTCATTATAATAATAATAAGAGAATAAAATAAGCCTAACTTTCTAGAATGAGAGATGTAAAGAGATGAATACAACATATTTATTTCAAAAAGAGTTGAAGAAACCAAAAATATTCTGCCTTGATGGAAAAAGTTTTTAAAAATCAACATGTAAATTTACTGCTTTGCCACTATTATTCCATATTTGACCAAAAATTTTGAGAAAATTTTCAAAAAAGTATATATGGGTGGATCTGAAAAACATGAATGCTCCAACACACATTTTTCTTAGTTCTTGAACTTCACTAATATGTTCTTTCATAGATTTTGTAATATTAGTAGTTAATTTCAATTGTAGTCCAAAGAAAATTACAATGGCTTCAAACCAAACTCTGTTATAAGTAGACAAAAATTATTATTAGAATAGAATAGAGAAGCTGGGCACAGAGGCATATGCCTGTAATCCCAGTGGCTCTGGAGGCTGAGACAGGAGGATTGAAAGTTCAAAGCTAGCCTCAGCACCAGCGAGGCACTAAGCAACTCAGTGAGACCCCTGTCTCTAAATAAAAAATACAAATCAGGCTGATGATGTGGCTCAGTGGTCGAATGCCCCTGAGTTCAATCCTCAGTACCAAAAAAAAAAAAAAAAAATAGAATAGAAATAAGCTGAGTATTCCTGAAGGAAAAAAAGTTTTAAGATGCATAAGTCTAAAATACGTTTGTTTTTAAAAGTTTTGCACTATCCAGATTCAAGATCCAAGTGTTGTGCTTTCCTGAAATACATAGGAATTTAAGAAATAATCTGTGGGTCACTGGTTCATGATTTAATGTCTCCCTAGATTCATTTACTCCTCAATTACTGAGTCTTTCTATCTGGGTTTTTTTTTTTTTTTTTTTTAAGAAACTATATGCTTTTTTAAAAGTACTTTTTTAGGTGTTGATGGACCTTTATTTTTAGTTGTCAATGTACCTTTATTTATTCATCTATATGCAGTGCTGAGAATCAAACCCAGTGCTTCATGCATGCTAGACAAGTGCTCTACCACTGAACTGTTTCTCTTCAGATCATATAAATCTTTCACCTTTTACTGAACCTTTCTTTACCAGCACTTTTGATTTCTTCTATCATTCATTTCAAATGCTCTTCTTTTCCTGAATCATTCTATCACCAGAGGCTGTAGAAGAAAATGTTAAGTAGGGGTTTAGTGATGTCCTAGAGAATTTATATTTTATGGCTAGGACATGGGGAGGTTCTCTTTTTTCATGGTGCCTCTAGTCTTCCACACCTGAAAATTGCCCAACTCTGCATTGCACTAAACACAATACAGAGCTCTTAAGGGGGAAAGAATTTCATTTTGTAAATATAAAATCATGTTAAGAGATTAATTTTCAAATTTGCAAAGAAAGGTATAATTACCTTTAGAAGCTAAACTTGAAAAAATAGCAGAGTCAAATTTTCATAGAATGTTACTTCAATTTGGAATGCTAAAAAATTAGTCAAAACATGGTGCCGCAGTCCGGCTGGCTGGGCAAAATAACCGGGGGGTGATGAACAACTTGTATACGTTGATATAGCAGGAGAGGGAGCCATTTATTGTAGGACAACAGAGGTATTTATACATTCCACACAGCTTATCTTAATTTACATAAACTAGATACAGCAGTCAACCAATAAGGAATCTCCACACTTAATGGCTCGCTGGCATTACTTCACAAACCACTCCCTCTGGCAAAATGCCAGGCGTCATCCAGACTTGTTTACAGACTCTAACATTTCTCTGGCAAAATCCCAGTCGCCATCCTGACTTGTTTACAGACTCTAACACATGGTACCAAGGTAATATCACAGCCTACACATTTCAATTTAGGTCTCCTTTAATCTTTAATCTAATTCTATATTTGGTCTGATTTGGGTCTATTTAGTCAAACAATAATCTCTGATAATCCCCCTTTTTTCCCCCATTGAATTACCAGCAGGTGAGAATTTGCCAGTACAAATGTTGATTTTTTTTCTACTCCCATCCACTGAAAGCCTTTTTGCAATCTCTTCTGCCCCCTCTTTCCACGTTGTCCTCTTTTTCTGCTTTCAAACTTTGTACGAATGTTCAGCCTAAGGATAAGAGCTGTTTTAATGATAAGACTTTACCATCCATGGATGGAGAAGAATATAGCAATGATTAGGTTTTTCTTAATTGAGGAGGTTGGAGAAAGCAGGGCAGGGTGAATGGGCTCTGAGAACACTGATCTTTACCCGTTTTCTGGCTCTACCTAAGGACAGCCCTGTCCAGGAGCAGTCCCGCTGCCTGTCTCCCCAAAGCTCTTATCCTTCTCTGTTCACAGGTTGCCCTGCTTTTCCATGCCAAGGAAGGGAAAGGCTCCAGCAAATCCAGGGCTGTTCCCAGGCTCTTGCTCCCATCTACATTGGCTCCCAATTGGTTCCTGAGGTCTCAGATACCTCCTAAAACCCTTTGCTTCTGAGCTTTTGCACTGATCTCAGCCTGGCTCAGCCACAGGTCAGAGAAGAGAAGGGCAGCCCCTGTCTCTCTTTGTCCACCCTGCTAAGTCTCTTTTGGTGATGGGAACCCACCTTGCTTAGATGCCTTCTCTAGTGAAACCCTACTCAGGAAATAATCAGAGGAGACATTGGATTCTCACTGAAGTATAAATGGATTCAAAGATGACTTAGAGGATCTCTGAGCCATTGGTCCTGAAGGCAGAGACCCAGAGAAGGAAAGTGAGAGACTTGGAACTACTCTACTCTGCTGACCATGGTGGACTTCTGAGTTACCTCCTCAGGGCTTGTTTAACTTATTATCTACTGCCTTGTTTGCTTCCTTCTGCACTGCTCAGGATTCTTCTAGTGGACCTTACTTGACTACCAAGCAGCTGGTGAGGAAGAAAAAAAGTAGTAAACCAATAGAATAAAAAAATTTTTGTTATTTTTCATCCAATCGTATAAAGGGCTAGCCGAAACATGAATGAAAATCTATTATTATTTTGTATGCCTTTATCCTTGTTTTTTTTTTAAGACATTAAAACTGTAGATAAACTGAAGATTTGCTTTGCCTTGAAACTATGAAGCTTCATGAAACCAGAGAGGGAAGTGCTCTTCTGATGGCCCACTTAGCTTGGTGCCGGGCCCAGGTTAACTAAAGTTGGGGAAAATGGAAATGTTGACATTTCTTTAAACAATAAAAATTACAAGTGATTGCCAAAGTGCCATGAGCTGACATTAACGGAGATTGTTCGCCGATTATATATATGAAATATCACAAATAATTAGCTTGTGGCAATTACCTGTCCCTTGTTATTTTGCTTTTAGAATATTTTTAAAGCTTAAGTTACTAACATTTCAAATAATCCTGGGCAGTGCGGTCATGGGTCTTTATCCAAATGAATCGTGGTCTCTTGTAAACAGTCCTATGATCTGATTTCCATTGGGACCGGAGTTGTAAAAGGCCAGGGATTTTCGATGGATTTACACATATACTGTTTCAGTTGTTACCAGGGTCGACTTAACAGCCCTTTTCCTCAGTCTTAAATGCACTTGCCACCCAGTCTCCTCCTATCACACCGGAGGGAATGGGTGATGAGATTAAAAGCAGCCGGAGATGGGGCCTGGAGCGCCCATTCTCAGGGAACTCGCCAGCATGATTTCCTTCTGCAGTAGGTGCATTTGTTGCAAGAAAGCTGATTTGTAAAGGTAGGTCGGTGTGGAGGCAGAAGCTGGTGCATTTGTCTTTTGAAAAGTCTCTTTCTGCAGAAGCCACAGTACCAGGAAAAAAATACTTGGGGAGAAAAGTGAATACCTGGAATTTGGTGGTCCCTGACGGTGCTGAAGCAAGCTGACTGCCTCCATCTTCCTGGCGCCTTCTCCATTGCCCCCTGACACCAAAGAGACAGGCTGGCTTTCTTTAGATTTGCTTAGCCCAGGCTGGAAACCATGGCAAACAAATTAATAATGCTCCATTACTGGCTACATTTTCAATGAAGTTTAAATAGTCTGAGTTATGATGATTAGTGGGAAATGTACGGATAATAAAGGTAAATGAGATTCGTATTTAATCCCCAACTCTAAACGGCCTGTTTGATTGTCTTATTCGCTTGGCAAACAATTTCATTTCTAAATGTTATTTCAGCCACAGATATAATTTCTTTAACACAGCAGAAAGGAGGAGATTAAAATATGAGATAGAGGCAAGCACTTACCTTGGACTGATTAATAGGCTCGGGCTGGTCCCCTGCTGCTAGGCTTAAAAGCAACAAGACCTGCTTTTTCTTTCCTGGCCTATATATATTGATACTTCCTGGGTGCCAGGAAAGCCTCTTTGATTAGTCAGGCTAAACCGCCACTTAAGTGGAGAGCGTGCCACAGACCCTCACTCTCCTTGATCAAGTCATAAATTTGGGGACTCTCAGGGCAGCACCTCCTTCCCTAAGGAGATGTGGAGGAGGCAGGTTCATCGGGAGTTCGCTCACTCTTAACTCACCGTACTTTCCTGGAATATGTACCTCTGGAGTTTCATCCAGAGGACCGACAAGGTCAATGTTTTGGACCAAAGAAACCACCTTTGCACTGAGAACAGACAGGGAGGTGAGGGGTGGGGGCTTCAACTTTTACCTTATGTTTTACTCATGTCGAGGTCACAGACACTGGAACCATTATGTTAATTTGAATTTTATTTGATGTGGACACAGTATATTTGTTTTAGTCAGCTATTTCACTACTGTGTCTAAAAGATCTGGCCAGAACAATTTTAAAGGAGGAAAAGTTTATTTGAGGGCTCACAGTTTCAGAGATCTTAGTCCATAGAAGGCCGACTCCATTCCTCTGGGCTTGAGGTGAGGCTGAACATCATGGCAGAAGAGTGTGGCAGAGGGAAGCAGCTCACATCATCAGGAAGCAGAGAGACAATCTCCACTCTCAAGACACAAATATAGACCCCAAAGCCATGCCCCAATTCCCACCTCCTCCAGCCACACCCTACCACTTCAATTACCACTCAGCTAAACCCAATCAGGGGACTAAGTCCCTGATTGGGTTAAGGCACTCATAACCCAATCATTTCTTCTCTGAACCTTCTTGCATTGTCTTGCATGTGAGCTTTTGGGGGACAACTCACATCCAAACCACAACACTATTTATTTATCATGTATGTTTTGAAATATATACATATATTCCTATACACACACACATACACACACATATATACATATACACATGATAGAATGACTAAATCAAGCTCACTGACATATATTAATAACTCACATAATTGTTTTTGTAGTGAGAATGCTTAAAATCTACTCTTGGTGATTTCCAAGAATAAACTTATTGTTATTAATTATGGTTACCATATTGTACAATAGATCTCTTATCTTTCTGTTCCAACTTCTGCCTAACAGCCCCCACATCCCAGCCCCTGGAAAACTCCTCAATACCCTCTACTTCTATAAGTTCAATTCTTTTTTTTTTTTTATTCTACATGTAAGTAAGAAAATGTGCCTGGCTTATTTTACTTAACGTAATATCCTCCAGGTTCACCTATGGTGTTGGAAATGACAGTATCTCCTTCTTTCTATAGAAGCTGTATAGTATTCTGTTTAGTATATAGACCATGTTTTCTTTATTCATTTGTTGATAGACATTGAGGTTGATTCCATATCTTGGTTATTGTGAAATCATTTAGAATCTGAAAGTTCAATGACAGTTTCCTAGAAAAGCAAAATGGTGTGGGTGCTGAGAAGTGCCACTCCCATGTCTTAAGGAAACTTCTAAATAATCTCCTTAGTGTTGAGTTGAGGCATGCCTTTTAAGGACGATATGCCTTCTGGAATTTTCTTTATAGCTTGCTCTTTCACCTGACTTCTCAGCACTGATCCTTAAAGCAGAAAGAAAGAGGGAGCTTACTGTCAATCTCCCTCCCCCTTCCATTTGCATCTCTGAGTACAAAACATCAATTCTGAGTAGTCCCCTGGCAAACAGAGCTTTGAACTTGCCACAAGTAAGGAAAACTGGAAAAACTGTAAAGTGTTCCTCAACCCCATGGTCAGAAATGACAGCATTCTGTAAAACTCCGCGTGAAATTCAATCTAACTCTTCCTTTCTCCAATTACAGGAACCTTGGTGTAAAATATTACGTTTTTAAGCAAAAGTGCAAAGTTCATCTATCATGGTTCACTTCCAGGTGAGATTTATTACAGATTGCTTTCCAAAAATGGTGTGCTCCCTCTGCCTATGTGGGTCAGATTCATCTTTTGATTATCCAGTTGAGAAATCCCCAGCATATGCAATGCCTGAGAATGGAGTGGGCAAGCCCACAGAATATGACACTTATGCTAATCTGCGCCCTGCTGTGGAAAAACACACACAAGGATTCCATTACCACATTCATTAGGCTGCAGCACACTCTATCCTGAATAGGGATTATGAACTATAATAGACTGAGAACAGTTGATTGAGCTCACTTAGCCAAAATGCTCTGACATTGGCCAAATATGTCGGTGCTGAGAAGATCATTGTGGCTCAGACTCTACAGAGGACTTTACCAGTTGAAAGTGTGTCCTTTTCCGTGACTGTCACAGTCATCAGCTCATGGAATATGTTATTAGCTTAGGCAGTGAATGCTGGAACCAACAGTGTATTTCAGGGTTGGAGTCTGGCATAACTGTTTGAAATGTACCTCCCGACTCTCTTCATGCACCTGTTGTGCAGTGCCTCTGACCTTCCCTATCCACACTTCCTTTCTGATTATGTACAGAGAATGAGTTGTGTGGTGATAAAATTGTGTAGCTAAAAGAGAAATTGGAATCAGATGCAAAGCCAGTTTAGCACTTAGCTTACCCAAGTCTCCTCTATTTGGTTTTTCTGGGCTACTGGATACAATTGTCACCTATCAGCCTGATCTTTCTACAATGGCAGAAATATTTACCATTGATGAGCTAAACATTTTTCAAATATTGTCAGAAACAATAAAGGAAGGAATACAAGTTGCTGCTTGGGAGATGTTGTGTGGCTATGCAAGCAGAGGGAAAAGATTTAAATAGCATCCATGTATATCATTAAGAAGATAATAATAAAAACTGTCTGTGTGAAGCATGCTTTCAGTATTAGGTTCTAAAAAACTTTTGTCTACACTTTTTCTTTGCCATTTGGGGGCTTAATGAGAAGTTCTTAAGAGTAGTTGTGTCTAGCACTTTGGTTTATATGATTGAAGTGGTCCTGAAGAGCTGCAAATAAATCAAATTTTTTCTTTTCTTTATTCTTTCTTTTTTGAACTGAATCTCATACGTGCCCCGGAAGCTTCTTTAGGCCAAAGGAACTCTACAGTGAATCCTCACTTGTGTGTAAAGTGAAGGATTTAACTTAATGAATGCTTGAAATGCATTTGGTATGTTCCAAGTTAATCTTGCTGGGCTTCCCCAAAGTGGGCTCTGCTGGAATAACAAAACAGGAACAGGGGTAGCGCTTGAGAAGAGAGCAGCTGAACTGAAATGATCGCAGCTTTATGGTTCCCCTTCTTGAAAAAACGGGACTCTCAGAGAATGGCAAACCTCATTTTTCTCTGCATGCTTAGGTGGCGTCATGTGTTTTGGAAAGGCATACCTAACCTCTTGAGTTTTCTAAACATAAACCACATCAAGAATGGCTTATGATGCCCATAAATCCAGGGGAGGAAATATGGATAGCACTCAAGTACCCTGCACTGCTCAGGGAACAGGGAAAAGGCAGCAAGCACACACAGCAGAGCCCAGTCGCTGCGAGAGCCTGCGGTGCCCAAGGCATGGCTCCTGCTGCTGCTCCAGTCTCTGAAGTCTGTCCCGCCCTTGGCCCTGAAAGTCGCTCTCAGACAGAGCCAGACACATGTGGACAGCAGAAAAGAAGAGCTCCTGGAGCAGCTTTGGGGTGTACTTCCCCACATGATGCAGCTGCACCGCCTCACTTTTCTGGAGCATCCATTTAATTGAGTCCTGCCCTGCATCTTCCAGCTCCCTAAGACACCAGGATGCATCAAACAGGTTGAAGGAGGCTCTGTTTTCTTGCCAGGGGAACATGGCCCTTTGCACTGCGATTGTAATACAATCTTTCCTCTCTGGGGCTGCGAATGCTACAGTGCAAAACCGTGTTTGAAAACCTCTTTTATCATTCATCGTCTCCAGACTGAAATCATTTTTGACAACCTCTGCAGAAAACAAGCAGCTTTCTGGCTACTGGCGAGTCGATTAAAGGGAGGAAACACATGTTCACCGTCAGACGGAGCCCCCGGAGAAAGCACTGACAACCTTTTAACCCCCTTTCCCAGGGAAAGAGCCCAAATGTTTCTCTGGAACAAAATCACCACATTGTCTTAAACATCTTTTTATTTAATGTATCTTTTCCTTTCTTCTTCCTAAGGCGAGACACTTAAAAATAATCATCCTTGGTACCTCCATTTTTATTTTGGATATTAACAGATCTCCTGTTAGGGAAGACAAGGAAAAGAGGCTAGGTCATGAATGTCTTTTATGAACTGGCCTCTTTTTTCTTTCTTTCTTTTTTTTTTTTTAAACCATCTGACCACAGTTTGAATACCAACACACTGACGAGTTCACTCACCTCATATAGTGATTCCTCGAAACCAGCCAAGAAGCCACAGGAGTGAAGTTTTCTGAACAGTAGGAAGGCCGACTAGCCCACATTATTAACATGCTGAGCAATGAGACCCGCCATGGAAACTTTTGTGAATCTCAAGGTCCTGAGCCAGAGATGTTCACACATTACTTATGTTATCAAGCGGAGCTATTTCCACAGAAGTTAATCAGCAGCAACCAGCCAGGCAGAGGGAATGTTCTATACCAAACTGAAAATGAGGTTTCAGTGTGTGGGTTTGTGTCTTAATTTTTTTTAAAGGTGACAATTGTTTTAAATACCAGTGCTATAATCATCGCAATTATAAAAATACCCAGCTTTCAATTCCTTAACCTATAACCTCAGTACTTTTTTTTTGCTCAGTCTTACTGGCCTTGGTGGCTTGGTCTATTATTATGAGAAAATGATCCACTTTACTTCTTTTTTTTTTTCCTTAAGATTACTTATGTGCTTTTAGAGCCCAAAAGCAGGGTGACTGGGGAATGCTTTAAAGTTGCTGCCTGGGAGTCTAATGCCTGAGGTCTCTCTCCACCTTCTTCTACCAGCTCTCTCTATGGCTCTCTCTCTCTCTGTTTGTCAAAATGATTTGTAATTAATTGATCAATTAATTTTCATTGATGTGAACTTCATATTACACATAATTAACAATTTTGAAGTAGATAATTAAATGACATTTAGTACATTCATAAAGTTGTGCAACCAGGATTTCTATCTCATACTAAAACATTTGTATTACTCCAAAAGAAAACTTTGTACCATTAAGCAGGTAATTCCATTTCTTCCTCCCACACACTGCATGGCAACCACTCTTCTGCTTTCTGTTGCTATGGATTTCCCTTTTCTACAGTCTATTTTGCTATTTTATGTAAATGAAATCATATGACATGTGACCTTTTAGCATAGTGTATTTCACTTAGCATAGTGCATTTGAGGTTCAACTACATTGTAGCATAAATCTACTTCTTTCCTTTTAGTGGTTGAATAATAATCCATTGTATGTAAAATACCATAATTTATCTACTCATCCACCAATGACATGTGAGGTGGCCATTGTGAATAGTCTTACTATGAACATTGGTATACAAGTATTTGAGTACATGCTTTCAATTCTTTTGGTGTAGACCTAGGAGTAGAATTGCTGGGTCATATGGTAATTCTATGTTCCGAAAATTTTTTGTATGGATGTTACAGTCTGTCATTCTTTTTTTTTTTTTTAAACATTTACTCTTTTGAGTATGGTATAACATCAGGATATACTCTAATTAAAAGCATGGAATCCAACCTGCTCCAATGCAATTCCCAATACTTCCACCCTGTCTTCTGTTTTTTGAGGAGCTGCTAAGCTGTTTCCATAGTGGTTGTATCACTTTAAATTCCTGCAAACCATGAACAAATGTTTCTATTTCTCCACATCTTCAAGAATGCTTGCTATTTTTCATTAGAAAATATTATTGTGATAGTCATTCTGGTGGGTGTGAAATGTTATCTCAGTGTGGTTTTAATTTGCATTTCTCTAATGACTAATGATCTTTCCATGTGCTTATTGGCCATGATATATCTTCTTTGGAGAAATGTCCTTTGTTTATTTTTTAATTTCATTATCTTGTTGTTGATTTATAAGAGTTTTTTATATATTCTAAATCTTTGGCTCTTATCAGCCTTATGATTTGCAATTATTTTCTTCCATGCAGTAGTCTTTTCACCATCTTGATAATGTCCTTTGATGTGCAGAATTTTTAATTTTGACTAAATCCAAGTTATCTATTTTTTGCTCCTATTTTGAAGAAGTCATATCCAAGAATTCATGAAGATTTACCCTTATGTTTTCTTCTAGAAGTTTTATCAGTTAAGCTCTTATATTTAGGTCTTTGATTTGATTTTTCTGTGGTATGAGTTGGGGTTCCAAATTTACCCTATGGCATGTGGGTATCTAGCTATCCTAGCACGCTTTGTTGAAAATTCTATTATTTCCCCATTGAGTGACACCCTTTTTGAAAATCAACTGGCCATAGATATATAGAGTCTGGCCTGTATGTCGATTCTTATGCCAGTACCACATTTGTTTTTCATCACAGTGGCTTTGTAGTAAGTTTTGAACTCAGGAAAGGGTGAGTCCCCAACTTCCTACGAACTTTCTTGATAAGCCCTATGATGAGTTTACAATTCAGAACCAGATCTTTGATTCCCCTACTTCTTATTCCTAGCAGTTATTAGACCTAAAATCTATGTAAATCGCCAAGCATATATCTATGGTATATCGCTATAAAAGAAGTGCAGTGGGGCATGGAGGGAAGTGGGGATAGGAAAAGGAAAGACAGTGGAATGAATTTGACATAATTTTTCCATGTACATATATGAGAACAACACAGTGAATCCCACCATCATGTATATCCACAAGAATGGGATCCCTAATTAGAATAAGACCTATTTCATGCTTGTATAATTATATCAAAATGAATTCTGTTGTCATATATAACTAAAAAGAACCAGTAAATAAAAAAAGAAGAAAATGATATTAAAAGAGAATTTGCTCTTAAAAGTTGAATCAAGAAAAAAAAATTGCCTTGTCGTTTTAAAGTTTTGCAGTCACCCAAAAACTTCATGAGAAATGATTTTTGTATTCTCATAATTCTCAAGCATTATTTGTCAAGGAGTAGCTTCAAGGACAGTTTACTTTCCGTTATTTGAAATATTCAAGTCTAAATTTTTTAGCAGCACCACATTCAGATTATTATTTCGGAAAATAATCTAAGAAACATTAGTGGTACTAGTTACTAGGAGTCATTAAAATATGAATGACAGCTTAGAGAAGGAGCTAGGTTGTCCTATTTCTGCAAAAATACTACCTTCTGTTCTCCCTATTGTCAGACAAATTGGGTACATCCCAGTCTCTATGCTGATCTTAGTAAAAAAAAAAAATCCTAGCCATATTTCACACCAAGTTTTACAACCAAGGTGACATACCTGTGCCTCCATATTCCTGGTGTCCACTGGGCTCTGTATGGAAGATCCAAGGGGAGTCTTGGTTTTGTTTCCATCAGGTCATTTGTGACTTTAGAGTTCATTGGCCCCTCCACCTGGAAAGGTGTGAGGCCCAGCATTTCAACCTTCTTAAGTTGATGATGAGTGAAAATACTCACATAGCACAAAGAATAAGGCTTCTTTCATTGGGGGAAAAATGCAGAGTTAAAACACTCCTTGGGAGAAGTGATGAACTAGTTTTTGGGAAAAACTGTAACTTCAATCACCACACAGAATATTAAAGTAGGAAGTTATATTACATCATTCAGTCCCTGGTTTTACTCAAGGAAGTGGGGCCCAAGGAGAGAGAGAGTATTTCGTACTTTCTACAACTGCTGTTATCTGGCTAACATGCCGTGTTTTCAATGAGAGAGAAAGACGTGAATTCAGAGGGGCACCTAAGAACTCACATTTAACATAGTAGATGCCTGGTTTCAACCTTAGCGGAAGTTTGCCTTAGAAACACAGAATGGTGAGGAGGAGGCTGCCCTGTGTGCATAGGGCTGGGAGACACTAGAGGATTCTGTTCTGTTTTCCATGCTCAGTGGCACTAAATGAGGTATGAGTGGCTGGTATTTCTTTTGGTTGTTCTCAGAAAAAAATCATATAAGAAGCAAAGTTTCATAATGCAGCAAACATTGAGAGATCAGACCAAACCAGTGGAAAGGGTCTCTCTGCATGCTCTGTCTTTTGGGGACTTCATTTCTTCTTGAAAAGTAAAATATCATTTTGGGGACGTCTCAATGAACATTCATTAAATACATACTGTATGCTTCAGACAGCACTCAGATCTTTATAATTTCTGCAAAATCTGTGACACTTTGTCTATCTCCATTCTACAGATGAGGCAACTAAGGCATAGAGAATTTGTGAGAGTCACCCAAGGAAGCAGGGCTAACACGTGGCAGAGGCATCTTTTTCTAATATAAGTGCCTCGGGCTCATCATAGAAGAAAATGGGGAATGGAGAAAATTTAGAAAAATGGGAATAAAAATCGGCTACAATATCACTCTCCATAAATAACACAAATCATCTCTTTGGACCCAAGTGTACTTGCTTTGAGCTCCAAAATGTCTGAGCAGTAGCAGACTGTCAAGTGTCTTTAATGTCACTGTAATGTCAGTTAGTGTTGTTTTTCTTCCTTTTCTGCTCTTCTTTTTCCTTTCTGTTTCCCAATTGTTGTTTTTTTCTTCTGCATTTCCTATCCCTCACCCCAGGGTTGTTTTTTTTTCTTATATCGCCTCTTTAAAAGTGGGGGCTGAGGGAAATGAAAGGCGGGGTCCCAGTGGGTGGCAGGAAAGGCATTTGGCTTCTTCCCCCCCCTCGCCATGATTTGTGCCCACCCCCCCCCTTCCCTGTTGGCCGGTTGATAAATGACATGTAGCCGGTACAAGATGAACTGACAGCCCTGTGCCGGCATGTTTACGAGCAACAGACGGTGGGAGTAAACACGGCCAAGCCATCTTTCATCCATAACACATATTATTGATTTTTCTCTAATTAAAATAGTCACAACAGTCATTGTTGTCATGCCCACGTTCCATCTTTTATATCTTAAATAGAAAGCAGCTTGCCTGTTAAAAGCTCAGCAATCCTCTTTCTTTTTTATCCCTTCTCTCTTCCTCTCAGTTGAGGGCCATCTCTTTTTAAGGGATCTTCTTGGGTCTTTTGCACTTTTATGATGTGAAGATCTCCACTCTTGTCAACCTCCATTAAATCTTCAGGTTGTAGGCTTTTATTTTGGGGAAACCAAAAGGGGAAATGGTGGGCCCTGGCATTGGCCCCTCCTCCTTCAAAACCACCCAAACTGGGAGCTTGGGGCATCTGTTTCTGTGAATCCTCCTTGTTGACTGTTACTTGTGTTAACAGCTGGCCTCGGGATCTGGAAGATTTCTTCGTCAGCAGAGATGCCACAGCCTCTGCCCCTGTCATCCCTCTGTCCCCAAGCGGCCCAAGGACAATCCGAGGCAATGGGAGAGGGCAGGGAATTGCTGGAGCAGCCACATTCTGGAAGGCAGCAATGGAGCAGTTGGGGTTCCTTCTCCCCTGGAGAATAAATGGCCCTGGTTGGAGACCCAGAAGGGGGTCTGAGCCTGGATCCTTTCATGAAGGTGGAAAGCCGTGGGAACTCTGGCACTGGGTACCAATGACAAAAAAATGTTTCATAAAAACAAACTTGCTGTTCGATGCACCAGCCAATGAGAAGAGTCTCTGAGGAATGTGTCCATCTGCCAGCAAAGGCTTCTTGGTGGTTTGGCAGCATGGAAGGCTTGCCAGGAGCAGGGCCCCAGCATCCCTGCCATGGTCTGGTTTTGTGGCTTTAAACAAACACTGAACAGTTCTGGCTTTCTGTTTTCTCCTCTGTGACAAGAAGAGATGGGGCCATGGAGTCCTTGGTCAATGGAGGGAAGGACGTGAAGACACTAGAGGGCTCTGGACCCTCCTATCCTATCATCTACAGCCACTTTAATTTCTAGTCTCTGAGGGTGTGTTGGCAAATGAGATAAAAATCTGTAACTTTAAGAAGTTTACATCCCAGTGGGAAGACAGATGACAGAGAGACATATCATGTCAGGAAGTAATAAGTGATATGAAGAAAGTGATAAGTGGTTTTAAGATTGACTGACCCTGAGGGGTGGGTATTTGGAGCCATCTTCCGAGCATGTAGAACACAAAGCAAATCATTTTTTTATGTCACTTATTTCCACAACTCCCACCCAGCAGACGTTTTTATAAATCAGAGACAAATTTGAGAGCAAAAATGCATCACATAAAGATCACACGCAGGATGAGATCGTAGGATTGGAAGAGAGAAACTGGTCCATCCACTTGAGGAAGGAGGAAGCCGTGGCTCTGGGCAGTGGTACAAGAGCCCTGGTGTCAGTAGATGGATTGCCCCCCACCTTTAGTCACTACCTTATAAAAAATCCAGATGTTTGGAATCTGAGGCTACTGCCCATATTCTGTGTTTATGTATCATGAAAGGATTACATTAGCAAGCCACGGCAGCTTAGGTCAAATCCATGAATTTGAGTGGTAAAAAGCTGTGTTTTTCATCAGGAGGCAAAAAATATATTGAAGATTGGAATTGCCTTTAATTCATAGCTCTGAATCTTCATTTTCAGTGGAAGACCCCAAAGAGCATAAAACTTGAAGAAGCAAAGCCACGATTGCACAGTTGCTTAGCCATGTCAGAGCCGGTGACTCCAGGTCTCTGCTGCTGAAGATTATCGACACCACTTAGCCATGGTCTGGGTTATTGGCTTACATATCAGTTACACAAGTAGTTATAATTGAAGTGTTTTTCCTAGGTGAATGGTCTGCTAAGTTATACCACAAAAATTAGTGGCTGTTCACCCAGGCTTGGATCCCTAATATTCTCCTAATTTTCTTTTCCTTATGAGAAACAAATAGCTCAGATGAGAATAAGGCATAAAATCTGAGGCATAAAAGGATGACTTGGCACTCACCTGACACAATTTACTATAAAGATTTTCCATTTAAACTATGCAGAAAGAAAAGAACAGAAAGAACGAAAGAAAATATCACTGTCTCTGGATGAATGAGAAACAACAGACAACCATGATTTCAACCCTCCTGTTTATGGAGTTGAACTCTTTAAATATGCAAAACAAGCCTTGTTGAGATAATCTGTGTTTGGAAGGCTCCCAATTTTTTCTCTTACTATGGATCTGTGGGAAAGAAAAAAAAAAGACCTACTGTAAGTGATTGTGTGGACTGCTGGGTTTAAATTCAGAAAACAATCCCTTATCTGTAAATGATGCATAATGGCTAGAAAACACTTTCACATCCGGGGTCTCTTCAGCCTTCAGAACAGTGTGAGGATATTTCCAGGAGTGTAAATGGCACAAAGAAGTGCAAGAAACATTTATCAGAGATCCTCTGATAAATATCAGAGGCTGAAACCTAAAATCAAGATTTCTACTTTTGGAAAAGATCTCAGAAATTGTTGAGTTAAGTCCCCAATCCCCAACTCCAATGGTAACATATCTAGTCTGTACAGGAATATCTCGGAGATGGTTACTCAGGATCCTACAAAGCAGTTCATTCCATTAAAGACAAAGTTTTGGTTGAAAAAAAAAATTTTAAATACTAGGCTTAAACCTATTTCTTTGTGACTTTTATTCATTAATCTTGGCTCAAGTGAGTGTGACAGTTATCACTTGATAGTACTTGATAGCATACTAGTTATCATGTGTGTGAAATGTCAACTATATGCCAAGTATTGCATGTAGGGCCTCCGGTTCTTATGAGCCCTCTCAAGATGAGTGCTAGCTTCCAGTTTTTAACAACAGGGGAACAGATGACCAAAGAGATTAAACTAAATAAGGAAAGATGATGATTAGTCAATGGAAAAGCTAAGATTTGAACCTAAATCTATCTTGCTTTACCAGAACACACTGCCTGAGTTTAATCCTTTTATAAAGTATTGCTCCCCGATATTTGAAAAATATATGGAAATCCTGCCAACCTCTCTACTGGAGTATCCCTTTGCTCAAGGTCTTTTTGTTGGAAGGGAAAATCAGAAAAATGCACATGTGCACCTAGCAGCCGAAAGTGCATCTTATTCTAGATATTTATATACATCACATATTAGATATTGCATATTTTAGATATTTATATATTTCAGGCTACGAGCCTGTGACTTTTCCTCCAACCATTCTTCAACAATGGGGGTCTCAGACTCACTACTTTCCGAGTCATGGTATTCTGGAATTGTACTATGCCCATGTTCTTCATTTTAGGTGATGTTTGGAGCTGAACACGCTACCTCTGCAGTCCAGAGGATGGAAAGGTACTCCAAATCAGCACCACCACTTTTGCTATGAGGAGGACTGTGCTTCTAGGAGCTCCCAAGGTTAAATGACCTGAGCAAGGTCATCAGTAATTGATAGTTACCTCTAAGACTCAAGCCTTTTCATTCTGGCCCCAGGGCTTCTTCCTCTAATGAGATCAAGTTCACCTTTGGCTAATAAGACTCCTGCTCATGTCATATCCAAATTCGTGTTGAGATTTTCTATGAACACAGTAAAAATCATTTTGCTTTATACCATTCTCCCAATACTGCAGAAGAGAGATACCTGTGTAAACAAGCCCCCATGGAATCTCTGACCAGCAAGGATGCTAGTACCCATGGTAGCGTGTTTCCACTTGGTCTCACTATTTCCATGACCTCAAGAGAAACTTTACAGGACCTCTACTCTCTTGTTACACCACATGCAGGAGAGAAATCCTTAGGAGAGGAGACAGCCTTAAAAAGGTAGTAGCATGGGCTAGGGCTGTAGCTCAGTGGTAGAGCGCTTGCCTTACAGGTGTTCTATCCTTAGTGCCACATAAAAACCAACAAACAAATAAAGATATTGTGTCCATCTCCACACACAAAAAAAATTAGTTGTCACTCAGTAGCATGACCTCTTTCCACACACTATTATTATGAGTCTTTGCTCTCTGTAAAATGAACTCAACATTTTGCTAAAATTCAGAGGGCTAGGACCCCTATGTTTAATGGTCAAGTTTTCTAAGACTGGTTGGTGCCTCATCTGTTAAAGAACCCTCCTGAGATAGTTTGTTCACCTTTGCCCTTTTTGCTTGGATCAGGGAAAAAGGAGGAGAAGCAAGGAAAAGGAGATCAATTAATACTTGTAACAGAGAGAGAAAATGATCTGTTGGGTCTCATCCAGGGGCCCAGTTGCTGTAGACATCACATCCTCCTCCTCCTCCTCCGTACTTTCTTGACCCAGCTTCTAATATGACACCCTTCCATACTTTTCTTCCACATTCCTGGTGGCTCTTTCTCACTTTGCATTGTTCATTTCACCTCGACCTTTTACTGTCAGAGTTCCCAGGGTTTAGCTCCTTGGTCCTTTCCTCTCTTTCTACATTTACCTCCTTAGGAACTTCTTCACTCTGATGGCTTTAAAGGACTATGCTTGTGCAGGTGGTTCCCAAAATTATACCTTACACCCAGGCCTTTCTTTTATACTTCAGACATAAGCCCACCTGCAGGTCTAACAGACACTCAGACTTTACATGTTCAAAAATGAACTCCTGAGCCTACCCCCAAACACACACTGCACGAGTCTTCCCCATGTCAGTTGCTCAGGAGTGTCAAAACACTCAGAGGTCATTCTTGGCCCCCCTCTCTCTCTAAGCCAACATGAACTCTGTGAGCAAGTCCTACTGGTTCTACCTTCAATCTAGATCCAGAGTCTTACTCTTTGTCTTACTCTATGCCCTCATCATTTTGTAAATTTTACAATATTTAATTGAGGAAAGTGGATATATTCAAGACACAGAACATCCGATATACATACACAATGTGTAATACTGACTACAATCAAATTAACATATCCACCAGCTCTCCCAAAATGTAAGAAATTAAAGCACAGTAAATGCACTGTTTTTCAATCATTAAACCAGCAAAGATTCTGAAGATGGTCACCTTGGCTCAGGTGAGCTACAGTCTCACAGTCCTCTTCCCACATTGTCAGTGACACTGCAAGTGGATGCTCTTCCAGTTATTTTGTTGCAAAACAAATCACCCAGCATCACCAATTAGTTTATCTCCTGGTTTCTGTGGGTTAGGATTTGGGGGCAGGACAGAGCAAGAAGAGCTTACCTTTGCTACATGAAAGCTGAACCTGGAGTCGTCTGGAGATGCCTTCATTCTGGTGTATTTCAGCTGGACCCTGATGGGGCTGTTGGCTGCTCCAGGTGTGTTTCTCTGCATGGGCTTCTTGCTTTGGAGAGAGTATTTTCTTAGAAACATTTTAGTTGAAGTGAAACATACGTACCTTAAGTGCAAAATCTCAAGTGCACAGTTGTGTGAAATTTTGTAAAGGGTGCACAATGGTGTATCTCTGAGGTCCTGATAGAGAACATCACCAGGAGACCCAGAGACCTCCTTTGTTCCTCCATTTCACTCCTTATCTTCAAGGATAGCTATTCTAATGATGTCTATGGTCAGAATTTAATTTTTCCCTTTTTGACTTTCTATGAAAGGATTTATGCACGTGTGCTCTTTAGTGTCTAGCTTCTTTAGCTAACTATGGTGTCTACTGCCATGAGACACAGCAGAAGTGGATTTTTTTCATGGCTGCATAGTTTTCCACTGAGCAAATATATTGTGACTTATTTTTTTTATTCAGTTTTTTTTTTTTAATTTTAGGGTACTTTCTTAGTTTTTAAATTGCTTTGTAAAATTTCTTTTAGCTGTGTATATGAATTTCAAAATAATTGTCTTATATTCTTTTCATTATTTTTTTTCTACATCTAAAAATTTTTTTTTTAAAAATTGATCGGCTATGGCATTCATCTTAAATTTCATTTCTCTTTCTTTTGGTACTGGCATGGTACTGGTATTGAACCCAGGAGTGCTCTACCATTAAACTATATCCCCAGCCTTTTTTGGAGGGGGGGATACTGGGGATTGAACTCACGGTCACTGGACCACTGAGGCACTTCACCAGCCCTATTTTGTACTTTATTTGGAGACAGGGTCTTACTGATTTGCTTAGCTCCTCGCCATTGCCGAATCTGGCTTTGAACTTGAGGTCCTCCTGCCTCAGCCTCCTGAGCTGCTGGGATTATAGGTGTGTACTATTGCACCTGACTTAAATTTCATTTTCTAAATGTTTGTTGCTAGTGAGTAGAAACATACTTGAATTTCATATATAGTCACTGCATCATGTGGCATTGCTAAATCCACTCATTAATTCTAGGAGGCTTTTGGGATATTTCTTTCAATTGTATCGACTTGGGGTTTTCTTTATGGGAGGTTTTTAAAGTCTCAAATGCAATTTCTTTGCCAGAAATGGAACAAATCAAGGCTATTCGTTCTTGAGTTGATTTTCATAAATTATGGTCTTATGGAATTTGGCTATGTAAGTTGGCTCTATTCTTTGGCAAACTTTTTTTTTTCAGAATATTTCATAGTACTTTCTTTAATGTCTATAAGATCTGTGGCAATTCTCCTCATTCCTGGCATATTGGTTTATGTTTTATCTATTTGAATTTTATTCTATTTTGGGCTAAAGATAAAAATATTTTCTTGATTCTTTAAAGAATTAACTTTTGGATTGCTTAAACTTTTCAATTTTCTGTCTGCTTTCTATGTTGTTTCTTTTCTCATCTCTCTATATTATCTCTTCCTTTTTATGTATATTTGGTCCCACTCTTTTTCTTCCATAGACAGTTTAGGTCATATGTATAAATAAATAGAAAGCTATTTTCTTGTCTCACTTCAACATTTAATACTGTGTCTTTCTCTTATTATTTCTCCAGTATTAAAATGTTCACTTTTTGTTGTGGCTAGGTTAAAATATTTTACTTTTAATTGTGATTTTTTAAAAAAATTTGTATTTTTTTACTTTAAACTTTTTGGTGCATTATAAATGAACATGACAGCAGTCTTCATTAGGCCATATTCGTAAATTCACATAATAATTTGATCACTCTCATTCCCCGGTACCTTCTTCTTCATTCCCCTCCCCCTCCCTTAATCTGCTTGTTCTACTTTACAGATCTCCCTTTCATTATTGTGATTTTAATTAGTGTTTTATAATTATATACTTCTGCACATATATAATTAAAATGTTACACATACACTGATTTTATGAATTAAATTACTAATTAAAATTACATAGATATGGTTCATTGTGATCCATTCGTACATAGACATATCATAATTGGGTAGATCTCACTCCCCAGTACTTTCCCATTTTCACCCTTCCTCCCTCCTACTTGATTCCCTTCCTTTATTTTATTGATTTTCCTTCTATTTTCATGAGATCCCCCTTCTATTTTTTTAAATATTTATTTCTTTTTTTTCTTTCCTACGCCTCTGTAGCTTTTGAATGTGAGAGAAAGCATTCAAACCTTGCCTTTTTGAGTCTGGCTTAGTTCATGTAGCATGATGTTCTTCAATTCCATTCATTTATGCACAAATGACATATTTTGTTCTTTATGGCTGAGTAAAACTCCATTGTGTCTATCGACCACATTTTATTTATCCATTCATCTGTTGATGGACATCAAAGCTGATACTATAACTTGGCTATTGTGAATTGTGCTTCTATGAACGTTGGTATGCATGTATCACTACAGTATGTTGGTTTTACTTCTTTTGGATGAACACTAAGGAGTGGGATCTTTGGGTCATATGGTGTTTCTGTTCCTAGTATTTTTTTTAAATACTTTTAGTTGTAGAGATGGACACAATACTTTTATTTTTTATTTATTTTTCTGTGGTGTTGAGGATCAAACCCAGTGCCTCATAAGTGCACGATAAACATTCCACCACTGAGCCACAACCTCAGCCCTTCTATTCCTAGTCTTTTGAGGAATCTCCACGCTGCTTTCCAAAGTGGCCAACCTAATTTGCAGTCCCACCAGCAATGTAGAAGTGTCCTTTTTCCTCCACATGCTCACCAGCGATTATCATTACCTGTATTCTTGATGAAGGGGAGATGAAATCTCACTGTAGTTTTGATTGTCATCTTCCTGATTGCTAAGGATGTTGAATATTTTTTCATATATTTGTTGGCCGTTTTAATTTCTTCTTTTGAGAAATGTCTGTTTACTTCATTTGCCCATTTATTGATTGGGTTATTTGTTTTCTTATGGTGTTTTATGAGTTCTGTATATATTCTGGATATTGATTTGTTGGAAGAGTAGCTGGCAAAGAATTTTCTTCCATTTTATAGGTTCTCTTTTTACACCCTTGTTTCCTTTGCTGTGCAGAAGCTTTTTAATTTGATGCCATCCCACTTATTAATTCTTGGTTTTATATCTTGAACTTTAGGAATCTTATTAAGGAAATCAATGCTTGTGCCAATATGTTGGAATGTTGCCCCTATATTTTCTTCCAGCAGTTTTTAGTATTTCTGGTCTATCTCCTAAATTGATCCACTTGAATTGATTTTGGGGCAGGGTGAGACATAGGTATCTAGTGTCATTCTTCTGCATGTGGATATCCAGTTTCCCAGCACCATTTGTTAAAAACATTACCTTTTCTCCAACATATGTTTTTGGCACATTTTCAAGATCAGATGATGGTAACTTTGTATCTTCTATTCTATTCTATTGGTCTTCATGTCTGCTTTTATGCTAATGCCATACTGGTTTGGTTACTATAGCTCTGTAGTATAATTATTTGGGGGGTGAGGTGTCTGCAGATTTAACCTAGAAGTATTTTACCTCTGAGCTACATCCTGAGAAACCTACTCCCTTCTTTTTTATTTTGAGATAGGGTTTTGCTAAGTTGCTTAGGGCCTTGCTATATGGCTGAGGCTGGCCTTAAACTTTTGTTTCTCCTGTTCTGGCCTCCTGAGTCACTGAGATTACAGTGCTACCACGCCTGGAGCTCAGTAGTATAACTTTTGAGATTGGGTTTTGTGATGCCTTCAGTATTGCTCTTGTTGCTCAGGATGGTTGGGGATATTCGGGGTCTTTTATTTTTCCACATGAATTCTAGGACTGTTTTTTTCTAATTCTGTGATGAAAGTCACTCAAAATTTGGTGAGCATTCCATGAAGTTTGTAGATTGCATTTGGAAATATGGCATTTTGACAATATTAATTCTGCTTATCCATGAACATGGGTCTTTTTAAATTTCTTTATTCAGTTTTCTATAATTTTCACTGTAGAGGTCTTTCACCTCCTTAGATTTATTCGCAGGTAATTTGTTTTATTTATTTTTTGAGGCTCTTGTGATTGGACTATTTTTTTTTTTTTTTTTGGTTTCTTTATCACCAGATTCATTGTTGAAGTATGGAAAAGCTATTGATTTTTGTATGTTGATCTTGCATTCTGCAACTTTGCTAATTTATTTTAGTTGAATCTAGAAGACTTTTGGTAGAGTTTTTTTTTTGGGGGGGAGGGTCTTATAAGTATAGGATCTTGTCATCAGCCAACAGAGATGGTTTGATTTCTTATTTTCTGACTTATATCCCTTTAATTTCCTCCTCTTTCCTAATTGCTCTGTCTAGAACTTCAAGAACTATATTGAACAGAAATGGTGAGAGTGGACTGTTGAGAGCCACAGCCGAAGGGGCCCCAGCAAACTTCCAGCTGCCGGCTGATGATTGGCTCACAGCGGCCCCAGCAACATCTAGCTGATTGGCTCCTCTGCGGTGATGCTCATTGAGCTGTTTCCCTGCCCTTTCAGACCACGGAGCTTCTCATTGGGGGACTTTTTTGGCTCCGCCCACGTGACCCAGCCAATCGGCCTCAAGAGCAGGAGGATTGTGGGAGGTGGAGAGAAGCTTGTGTTGGAGAGAGAGGCTTGTGGGAAGCCTGTGGTGGCAGTTGGGCTCTGAGGGTTTTTCCTGAGAGGCTGTTTTGTTTGGCGTGTGTGGTTCTAAAAATAAAGTTAGTTTCTTTTGACAAGTGGCTCCTGATTGTGCCCAGCCAGACTGCGGCAGTGGATGTCCTCATCTTGTTCCTGATTAACAGGGTAACAAGTGAAATAAAAAAAGCAAAAAGCAAAAATGAACAATAATAAACCAAAGTAAACAAATAATCCTAACTTCCGTAAGGCAAATCAAGGTGAAATATCAAATGGGTGAAAAACAGCAATTAAAAAATCCATGAACCAATTAGCACAGCAAGAACATATACAAATACACAGTGAAAAAAGGGAAAACAGTGAAAAAAAATCATAATGAAAAATGAAGGAATTGAATCCTCTAAGATGGACAATGGTGTGGGAAAGAATGGATGTTTCTGGCTATGCCAGACTGTCCTTCTTTCTGCTTCACTTGAATTGTGTGCTCTTTAGAGAGAGCAAGGGTTGGGGATTGTTAAATCTTCCCTCTTTGTGTTGCTCATCAATCTGCCAGCTGGAGTGGCCTGGAACCAAATCTGGTTGTAATTGTTCTCAACTTCCCTTCTCAATAGTATAAGGTAGGACAGAATGGGAAGGACTGACAACTAGAGTTTTGTCCAGACAGACTAACTAGATTTATGCACTCCCAGCACAGGGCTCATGCAGAGTTCTAAATGGCTTTGATGTTCTGGTGGCTGGTGGCTGGTAGCTGGCATTTAGCTCTGACTGGAACTTCAGAACCTTGTCAGGTGGTATCTGATCTGGAGAGATGAGATCTACACAGCCCTAGGGCCAGGCATATGCCAATTTCTATTGGGTGTCTGGATCTCAGGGGTCTCCTTAGAGGTCCAGTCATAGGGCAGGGTAACCAACCCTCCACAGGTCTCACACTTAGTTGCCCAGGAGTGTGGTCTTCCCTGGATCAGACCCCAGGTGCAATTGTACCCACCTGACCAACTTCTGGACTCTCCCTGGTGGCTGGTTCCATGAACCACCAGACCTCAAAAGAAAGCAAGTGGCATTGCCTTCCGTATCCCCAGCCAGAAACCCCTTGGGCACAACTGTCTCTCTGCCAGTTTAAGTTGTGCCCCACCCAGGCCACTGTTGAGAGCCACAGCCAAAAGGGGCCCCAGCAAACTTCCAGCTTGGAGCTGATGATTGGCTCACAGCGGCGCCAGCAAACTTCTAGCTGCCAACTGATTGGCTCCTCTGCGGTGATGCTCATTGGGCTGTTTCCCCGCCCTTTCAGACCACGGAGCTGCTCATTGGGGGACTTTTTTTGGCTCCACCCATGTGACCCAGCTAATCGGCCTCAAGAGCAGGAGGAGTGGGGGAGGTTGAGAGGCTTGTGGGAAGCCTGTAGTGGCAGTTGGGCTCTGAGGGAATTCCTGAAGAGCTGTGTGGTACCTCCTGTGTGTTCTAAAAATAAAGTTTGTTTCTTTTGACAAGTGGCTCCTGAATTGTGCCCAGCCAGACTGCTGCAGACCACTCTAGGCCTCATGGCAGGCACTTGTGAGGATAGTCCGGCAATGCCTGCTGTGTTCTCCTAAGCTCCTATAGCAGAGACCTGCAGCTTCCTCTTCAAGATGGCTCCCCCCTCAGCACTCTGCTCACCAGGTGAAAAGCCCAGAGCACTCTTCAAAAACCAGCTCTCTGTGCAGCCTCTGCTTCCACAGGTTCTTCCATGCCAAATTTGTTCATTTTGTTTCCATTTCCTCCTGGGTTACCCCTCCCCTCTGAGGTAAGCTGGTGCCACCGGTACCACTGCCCTGGTTCTAATGTACTCTGTCTTATCCCATGTTAACAGCACTGAGGTTTCTGTGTCTCTTACTGTCAAATATTCAATTTCAGTGAATTTCCCTCTCCTACTTACCTCACTGAGAAGGTGTACTCCTGCTGCTTGAACCCTGAGCCACGGAGCACCCTCCTCTCTTCTACCGTCTTTCCTTCTCTCTAACGTTAGTCTTTGATTCATGGTCTATTTAAAAGTAAGTTTATTGACTTCCAAATATTTGTGATATCACATTTGTATCTATATCTAATTTGATCACATTAGAAGCAGAGAATACACATTTTATGATATCAATTCTTTGATGTTTTTTGAGGCATTGTTTTAGCTCAGCATATGATCTATATTGTTGATCAGTACTGTCGGCTCCATTTATATTTGGAAAAAATGTGCACACTGCAGATTTTGGTTGTAGTTCTGTCAATATCGGTTAGGTGAAATTAGAGTGTTGGGGGAACACTTTCTAGATCCTTAGAGATTATTTTTCTATTTACTCTATCAAGTCTTGAAGGAGAAGTGTTAAAATTCTTAATTATAGTTATAACTATTATAACAAAAACTATAATTGTATATTTACCTCTTTCTCAATTTATTTCTGTCAATTTCTGTCTTACATAATTAGCAGCTCTGTTATTAGGGGTATACTCGTTCATAGTTTCCTAAAGAATTAACCAATTTAGCATAATCAAATATATATTTTTTTGTATTTGATACTTTGTCTTCTAAATTAGTCTTCAGAACTATGTCTTCTGAACATAGTCATCCCAACTTTTTATAATTAACATTTGAATGCTAAATCTTCCCGTTTTTACTTTTTAAAAAAGCTTTATTTTCTTATGTAAAGTGCATTTTCTTTCAAACAATGTAAGGTTGAGGCTTATTTTATTAATTATAGTGTTCATTCCATTTATTTATTCAAGTTAATTCTGTTGGTAAAGATGGCGCCCCAAGCGCTTCTCTTCTGGAGTTCAGGTCTATGACTCACTGAATGGCACAAACTTTGAAAGGTGTGTGAACCATCACCTCCAATCTGTCTATTTCCCTGCAGCAGTCAGCCATTTTGGGAATACCCACTTGACCCTCTGTCCACACGTGTGAATTGCGCGAACTTTGAATGGCGCACCTCCAATCCCTGAAGTGGCGCGAATTCTTGGCCAATAAAGAAGTAACAGCCCACTCGCCCCTGTTCCCCCTCACCCTCGCAGTTGTTTGACTTGTTGAATTTATGGAGCTTTTCCACCGTTCCTACATTGGTGCTGAAACCGGGGACAGGGATCTCTGTCGCCCAAGGTGGAACCCCGTTCCCAAACTCCTAGCCCAACCGTTCCTGTCATAGTCCACTCCTCTGATCACCTGCCTGACACCCACCACCAGCCTGCAGATTGGTCAGTTCCCCCACCCCATGAGCACCTGAACCCTAACTCACCAGAACCAGGGAATTGGCCATTGAGTGTCGGGCAATCATTCCAGGTGTTTTAGGAGGGGAAGTACACCACTCAGACCCGTCAGGGTCACAGTGGCCCCCAGGAGCTCTGCAAGGACACCCCTGGGAATCGACAGCCTGGGATGTAGGATTAATTCACCCTTTCTAACTCCTCTGTCTCCCCTCACTCTTGGCATACGGGTTAGCATGACTGAGTTCTGACTCTTCCGTTCCGCCCGGAAATCTGTTCTGCCTGGAAACAGTCTCCTTCTGACTCTTTCATTCCGCTCGAAAAACTCTCCTGACGTTGCCCGTGGCCTCGGCTCTATTTGGGTCTCACAGATCGCACTTCCCTGGTGACCACTGGGCAGTGCCTTCTGTCTATTTCCCCGCAGTGGTCAGTCATTTTGGGAATACCCACTTGACCCTCTGCCCATTCCGGAGTTTCCAGGAAGCTCTTTTCAGACCAGGTTTTCTCTCTCTCTCTCCCTCTTTCTCTGACTCCCATCTCGCCCTTCCAGCATGGGAAATTCCTTGTCTCTCCCTGCCAATTCTTCCTTGCGGGGCCTCTTAGATAATTTGAAAACCCTGAGCCTGCCCCTGATATTAAACCGAAAAGGCTCATAAAATTCTGTACCCGGGACTGGCCTACATACCCCCTAGACCACCAAAACGTTTGGCCCAAGTGTGGGTCTCTGGATCTCAATTTACTCGGGGATCTTTTTAATTACTGTGAGCGATCAAAGAAGTGAAAAGAGATTCCTTATGTGGAGGCTTTTTCCTTGCTAGGATCTCACCCAAATCTCTGCACCCAATGCAAGCCTCAACATCTACTCCTTGCTCTCAAGCCTCCTTCCTCCTCTTCTTCTCCACCCTCTGCCTCCACACTTTCTCCTCCTTCTTCCTCTTCTCTGCTCTCTGTCTCCACTTTCGACCCACCTGATGAACCACCTCCATACAGCTCTCCCCTGCCCTCAGCCCCTCTTTCCCCACTTTCACCCCTGCCCACTTCCCCATCCTCTACATCTGTAGATTCTTCTTCTGCCCACATTCCCCCACAACCTCCTCCCACTTCTGTTCCTTCCGCCCCAGTCCCTCCACCTCAGTTGAGTCCACCCGCCACCTGTTCACGCGCTAATGCAGCACCTAACCCACAAGTTACCACATCTCATCACCCGACTCAAACTTCACATGTTGTGGCCCCCCTTCGAGAGAGGTCGCCGGCTGGATGGGATTTTAAGGGTTTATGTTACTTTTTCTATGCTTGACCTTTCTCAAGTAGAAAAAAAATTGGGATCTTACACTGCGGATTGGTCAGTTCCCCCAAACTCTTTATATTAAAGAGTTTCAATACTTAACTCAAGCCTACAGCCTCACCTTTCATAACCTCTATATGATTCTGTCCAATACTCTCCTCCCTGAGGAAAGGAGAAGAGTCTGGGACCAGGCTAGGGCCTATGCAGACCAGGTTCATCAGACTGATGCCCACCATCCCCTAGGGGCCCAGGCGGTTCCAGACCAAGACCCCCAATGGGATTATAATGACCCCCAAGACCTGGGATGCAGGGAACACCTTATTACCTGTCTGATAGCTGGCCTAAAGGCAGCAGCACAAAAGGTTATTAACTTTGATAACCTCCAGGAAGTCGTCCAGGAGAAGAATGAAAACCCCTCGGCCTTCCTAGACCCACTAACAAAGGCTCTCCTTCAGTACACTAATTTGGACCCTGAATCCCCAGATGGGAGGCAACTTCTTATGACCTATTTTTTCTCACAAAGCTACCCCGACATACGGGCAAAGCTAAAAAATTAGAGTAGGGACACTTGACTCCTCAGACCAAGGTGTTGGCCACGGCCTCCAAGGTCTACCACAACAGAGATGAAAGAGCAAAACGCCAAAAATGCCAGATGTTGGTCCAGATGTTACAGGGCTCCTTCTAACCTATGGAAAAGGGGAGACAACAACCCACACAACGAGGACCCCCTGGGCCCTGCTTTAAGTGTGGTAATAAAGGAAACTGGGCTAAGACTTTCCCACCCCAGGGCACCACCCAGACCATGCCCAGATGCTGACCTCCAGGCCAATGGGGATCACAATGCCCCAATTCCCAGAGGGCAGCTGAGGTCAGTCTCCCCGTCAGTGACTTGTTGGGCCTAGCAGCCGAGTATTGATGGGGCCCTGGATCTTCTGTCCTGACCTATTCAATTACCAAACAGGAACCCAGGATGGTTATCTGAGTGGATGGGCGTCCCATGAACTTTTTGGTAGACACTGGGGCCACATTCTCGGTTCTGAGAGAGTTTTGGGGAACTACCTATCCCTCTGAGTCTCCTATTGTTGGGGTAGGGGCTCAAACCATCATCCCGCACAGAACTCCTCCCCTCACTTGCTCCTTATCTATCTAGTTCTTATCTATCTAGCTCTTATCTATCTAGCTCCTTATCTATTTAGTTCTCCTTTTCAATCATTTTTTGGTTATGCCCCAATTCCCCAGTCCCCTTGCTGGGAAGGGATATATTATCCATCTTGAAGACTTCCATAACCTTACCCTTATTGTCCTCTCCTACTTATATCTTTGTCATGGCATTACTCCCTTACGAAGAAGAGATTTTACCTCTTTGTGTCTGGTGTGGAGACCCCAACAAATACCAGAACACACATTTTCCCCTCCCCTGTAAAATAGTAGATCCAATTGTATGGGACACTGAAACCCCATCCTCTGCTCCCCCATGGAAGTGTATCTTAAAGACCCTAAACACTTCCCAAACCAGGCCCAATACCTGCTGCTGACAGCCAGCCTTAAGGACTTAAAGCCAATTATTCAGAGCTTATTAAGAAAGGGGTTCCTCTGTCCCCTACACTCTCCATTCAATACCCCAATTTTAGCAGTAAAAACGCCTAATGGAACATACAGTTTGGTGCAGGACTTAAGGTTAATAAATTCTTCAACCAGGCCCATATATCCCCTGGTTCCAAACCCTTATACTATCTTTTCCTCCATTCCTGCAAACTCCACCTGTTTTTCAGTTATTGATCTTGAAGATGACTTCTTTTCGATTCCACTATTCATCTCTTCCCAAGACATATTTGCCTTCACCTGGACTGATCCAGAAACTAGACATTCCCGACAGTTAACCTGGACTGTCCTGCCCAGGGGTTTCGAGACAGACCACATATTTTTGGACAAGTCCTCACTGGAGATCTCAAGGATTTTTTTTCCCTCTATGTCCCAACTCAACCCTCCCACAATATGTTGATGACCTTCTCCTCTGTAGTCCCTCATTAGAAACCTCAAAGTCTGACACAGCCTCCCTCCTGAATTTTCTTGCTCACCAAGGATATAGGGTTTCTCCACAAAAGGTACAGCTCTCTCTCTCTCTGAGGTTGCTTACTTAGGGTTCCACATTTCCCAAGGGAAGAAAGCTATCACAACCAATAGAAAAGGCCTTATTGAAAGCCTCCAAGTACCAAAAAATAAAGAGGAGATTCTCTCGTTCCTGGGTCTGGAAGGCTATTTTAGGGCATGGGTACCAAATTACTCATTACTTGCCAGACCACTATATGACCCAGCAAAAGGAAACAAGCATGAGCCCTTGTTATTTTCAGCTGCATCACACTTCAGAACCCTCCAGAAGTCCCTCTTATAAGCACTGGCTCTACACCTGCCAGATGTTAATAGGCCTTTTACTCTCTAAGTTCATGAAAACAAAGGGCAAGGCTTGGGGGTGCTGAGATAAACGTATGGGCCCACCTTCGCTCTGGTGGCATACCTCTTAAAACAGTTAGATCCAACTGTCCGGGGATGGGCTCCTTGTCTCCACGCCCTGGTGACCTCCTATGTTTTACTGAAAGAATCACAAAAGCTTACCTTTGGAGCTCAAATCACTGTCACCTCTCCTCATCACCTCAAGGACTTGCTAATCTACAAAGGACTGCAAACCCTCCTTTCCCGTCGAATTCTCTTTCTTGTCTCTTTCCTCTATGACTCTTCCGTGTCCTTCCAAACCTGTGCCCCTCTCAACCTGGAAACTCTGTTACCCACTCAGGCTCAAGGTCAAACACAACCCTCAATACATAAATGCAGGGAAATTCTAGAAATTTTCTTCCCATGCTCAATTAATATCACTGAGGGACCTCTAGACCAATCTGATTACACATGGTTCACTGATGGAAGCTCCTTTATGCATGAGGGGATCAGAAAAGCTGGATATGCCATAGTGTCCCTATCATAAGTAATAGAAGCTAATCCCCTGCCTGCAAATACCACCAACCAACAGGCTAAGCTGGTAGCTGCAACACAAGCCTGCAAATTGGCAATGGGGGAAAAATCTTATGCTTTATATTGATTCCAAATATGTTTTCCATATTCTCTTATCTCATACAGCAATTTGGAAGGAGAGAGGTCTCCTGAACTCAATGGGCACCTCTACAAGCCTCCCAGCTTCCTAAAAAACTTGGAGTTGTCCATTGCAGATCACACCAAAATGACTCCTCCCCATCACACAGGGACATTCAAAATCAGATTAGGCAGCCAGGTCAGCTGCCCTTTCCGACCCTATGGAATCTCTCGTCACCACATGCATTCCAACATTACCCAATAATGGAGACCCACCTAAACATGCCCTCCTTACTTACTTCCACTCCATTTTCCACACCAGTTTGCAGACTCTCAAAGCCTTTCTCCACTCTCCCTTTAAGTGACTCCCCAGTATAAAGAAGTGATATAGCAAATCACAGCCTCATGCCAGATATGCATAAGGGTGAATCCCAAAACATCTTTAAAACCATGAACCTTCCCTTCTTATCAGGCTAGGGGCCATATTGCTGGGGTAGATTGGCAAATCGACTTTACCAACATGCCCAGAATAAAAAACTTCAAATACCTACTAGTTTTAATAAACACAATCTCAGGTTGGGTAGAGGCCTTCCCTACCTCAAATAATCAGGCTACCATGGTGGCTAACATCCTCCTGACTGAAGTAATCCCTTGGTTTGGGATGCCCTCTCCAATCCAATCTGACAACGGGCCTGAGTTTGTCTCTCAAGCAACCAAGAATGTGGCAAAGACATTGTCCATCCCTTGTCACTTTCATTGTCCCTATCACCCCCAAGCCTCAGGTTAAGGTTGAGTGAGCCAACCGCACAATGAAAGACATCATAACAAAGCTGTCTTTAGAGACTCATTTACATTGGGTTAAGCTCCTCCCTCTTGCCCTACTACACCTGAGGGCTTTACCAAAATGTCATTCTCTCCCCCAGGGAATCTCACCAGAGCCTTGGCCCCTCCCCTACCAATATGCTCTTCCCCTTCTCTTCTTTATACATTATGAGCTATGGAAGCAACAACATTTGTTGCTTCTGGATCCAGAGAACTCAACTGCCTCCTTTCCCCTCAAACCAGGTGAATGGGTCTACTTTTCTTCCCCAGGGGAAAGATCCCCCTTAACCCCAAAAGGGGAAGGGGTCATTACAGGTAGTCCTGTGTACACCCAATGCCGCAAAACTCCAACAGGGAGGAAAGAAACTAACCCCTGGATTCATATTTCTAGGTTAAAACCAGCGGCATGCCCTCCAGAGGACAATCCCACCACAGCTCCCAAGCTTGCAGGACCCCCACAATTGCCCAGATTTACCTGTGAGATATCCCCAGATTACCCTCTCAAGCTCTGCTTTTCAGTCACGCACCACCCTTCCTTCCATTCCAGAGGAGAAGAACACACATAAGAATGGGCCTCCTGATAGGATCTAGGAACCCACAACACAGTACACCCACACTCTTTTGGGACCCATGTCTACTGACTTTATACCTGCTAACTCTCTTTCAAAGCATAGTGCAGGGAAAGCCAAACCCTGTACCACCCTGTTCCATGAACTGTAGCCAAACTCCTCCTAAGAGGAGTTTTAAATTCTTCAATGAAACTCCTCCAAAGTACTGTTACCATGGTGATCCCCACGCCTGTGAGCACAATAACAATAAATACTGGAAGGCCATTGATAAAAACCCAGGCCTGGCTCCCCCCACACCATGCCCAAGTGGCTGGACATTCAACAGGAAGAATTGCTGGAAGAGGACAATTGATATATCCAATTGGCTGCCTGATTTGGTTAAGGCAAAAACAGTCAAAGATCCTCTTCTCTCTCTTAAACTTGTCAGTATGTCTCTCAATCTGTTAAAGGCTACTAATAATACAAACTATGTACAGGGATGTTGGCCTGTGTTTGCAGGCTAGAACTGAATCCCCAAAACTAATAGCACATCCGATAAATAGTTCTCAGGCTACACTCAATGAGACCTCTTCAACTCAGGACACCACAGCCAAACTCTCAGGTGTCCCTCTCTACCAGGCTGCTCCATTACGTTTTCAGTCACTGGGAAACGTACCAGTAGGAAACTTATTTGAGAAGCAATGTCAACAAAAAATACCTCTCTACCAAAAGGTAGTAAGACCCACTGTCCACCAGTCTCTGAAGCATCACTTTTATGTGGGATGACTGTATACCGCTATCTGTCCCCTGACTGGACAGGCGCATGTACTCTTGCTCTATTGTTCCCCTATGTAGACATAGTTCCAGGAGATACAGAAATACCAATCCTTCTCACGACACACATAAGACCCAAATAGGCGATCCAATTCATACCTCTCCTTGCTACTTTAGGAATTACAGCAGGCTTGGTATTGTACAGCGGGTTTGGCTACCTTCTTCATATACTATGATCAATTGTCTAAATCGTTCATAGATGACCTCCAACAGGTGACTGAGTCCATACTTACCCTCCAAAATCAATTAGATTCCCTAGTGGCAGTAGTCCTACAAAACCGCCAAGGCTTAGATCTACTCACAGCAGAGAAAGGAGGCCTCTGCCTGTTCTTACAGGAAGAATGTTGTTTTTATGTTAATCAGTCAGTGAAAGATAAGATTAAACAGCTACAGGAACAACTAGAAAAAAGAAAGCTGCAATTGGCACAGCAATACTAATGGGACATCTTCACAAACCCCCTCATCCATTGCATTCTCCAGATACTGGGACCTCCAGTTGGGGTCTTTTTATTCTGTGTCTTTCTTCCTTGCATTTTAAAATTTTTTCAAGGACAAATTAACAAAATCTCTAACCAAACTTTCAATTAGTTCCTCCTCAGGGATTACCAGCTACTTGCCAATGAGCTGGACGACACTCATGTCCACTCATCCCAAGAAACCTCCACCAAGTGCTGAAAGATGAAGATACCAAATGACAACTCCACTGAAGGGCCATCTCTACTCCACCATTCCAAAGAAATAAGCCCTTGGATTTTAGCTCTATATGTTCTAATCTGCCTTCTCCTGGGCATAGGCCTTTCTTCTACCAGCCCTACAGAATGGACGACATGCCAGAAATTAATGCTGTCTCTTTTGTTTCTTTTCATAGCTGCAGGTTTGTGGCTTATGTTGTACCTATGACCCTCCTCCTAGTGAAGATGACACCTGTTGCCCTCCGATGCATGCAATTCTTACAAGCCCTACAGGAAGATAGTTGGCTTATCCCCCCACCCAGCCACCCCAATGAATGGCTCATTATATCCAACAATTTGTGGTTCCAGTGCATGTTCATGGACTTCTCCCTGGAGGAAATCCATGCCTTCAGTGCATAGATATGGGGCCTCCTGGCCCTCCTTCTCCAACCAACTGACCTCCTTCCTCTAAATGATGCCCCAACTCAGCAGGAAATAGCCAGATCGAGTATTGCATCACCAAACCAAAACAAAAAATGGAGGAGTGTTGGTAAAGATAGCACCCGGAGTGCTTCTCTTCTGGGAGTTCAGGTCCATGATGCACTAAATGGCATGACTTTGAATGGTGCCCGAACCATCACCTCCAATCCCTGTGAATTGCACGAACTTTGAAGGCGCACCTCCAATCCCTGAAGTGGCACAAACTCTTGACCAATAAAGAAGTAACAGCCCACTCACCCCTGCTCCCCTCACCCCACGTTGAGCCCATACATATCAACACCTTGTTCATGCGCTCTCTCTCTCTCTCTCTCTCTCTCTCTCTCTCTCTCTCTCTCATTCTCTCGACCCCCTTCTCTTCTCTTCTGCGACCAGCCACTATGGTCCCGCTAATAAAACTCGGACAGGTAAATTGTTGTTCAGCTTCTTGAATTTATTGAACTTTTCCGCCATTCCTAACACATTCCATTTATTGTAATTAGTGATATGGTTGTGTCTATCATCATGTTGATAGACACTATAATAATAATATTATATTATTATTATTATATATTATTATTATTTCTATCAGATACTTGTTCTTTTGTTCCTTTTTTTTTTTTTTTTGCTATTCTTATTTATTTTGGCCTTTAAAATGATGTCCATGGGATTTAAGTGTGCATCCTTAACATAATTTTCCTTGATTCATTAAATTCAAGTTTTATAACTTTGGGTCACTATACAAAACTTATCTCCTTCACATTTTTTAGGTGATTATATTTGACTTCTGCATGTATTATAAATACCACAATACACTATGATTATTATTATTTGTGCTTTAAACAATTACTTTTCAAGAGACTGAGGGATAATTTATTTGCCCATAGTTATCATTTCTGGTGTTTCTCATCCCCTTATTCAGGTGTGATTCTCTGTTAACTATTTCATTCAGCCTGAAGACTTTTCTTTCACATTTTTTTTGTAGTATATGCATCTGGTGATAAATTTGCTTGCTTTTCTTTATCTGACATTGACTTTATTATTCCACTTACATTTTTGAAGGATATTTTACCTGGATATATATATTTCTTGTTTGATGCATTATTGTTTATCACTTCTTTGAAGATGTCTTCTGGTTTTTCTGAGGAAACATCAATCATTTTCTTATCACTGTTTTCCAATATGTAATGTGTATTCTTTTCTTGTGGCTGACTTGTCACTGTTTCTCTTTATCTTAGTTTTCCGACAATTTGATAATGATGTGTGTAGGTTTGATTTTTTTTTTTTTTTTGCTGTTTTTATTCATCCTGCTTAGGATTCATTGAAATTATTGGATCTGAGGGTTGTTTTCCCATTAAACTTGGGAAAAATTGGGCAATTGTTTTTTCAAACATATTTTTCTTCTATTCTTTCTCTCCTTTTCCTCTGGGATGCCTAATATTTGTATGTTAGCCTTCATGATGTTATCTCAAAATAACATGCTTTGTTTTGTTCTTTTTTCTCATTCTTTTTTCACTGTTTTTTAGTTTGGGTAACTTCTATTGACCTAACTTCAAACTCACCTAAGCTATATTCTGTAGTGTCCCATCTGTTACTAAACTTATTCAATGAATACAGAATTGTAATTTTCAGTTGCTATAAAATTTGCATTTGTTGCCAGGTGCAGTGGTGTATGCCTGTAATCCTAGCAGCTAAGGAGGCCGAAGCAGGAGAATCTCAAGTTCAAAGCCAGCCTCAGCAATTTAGCAAGGTCATGAGCAATGTAGCGAGACGCTGTCTCAAAATAAAAATAAAACGAACTGGGGATGTTGCTCAGTGGTTAGGTGCCCCTGAGTTCAAGTTCTGGTACCAAAATGAATACATAAATTAGCATTTGTTGATTTTTATACTTTCTGTTGATTTTCTGAAATATTTTATTTCTTTACCCTTTTATATCCATCTTTTCCTATATATTCATATACACACAAACATAAACCCACATATGTGTGTATATATTTTTTTCTTGTCCATTAATTTCTACAATCATGTCATCTGTGGTTCTGCTTTTAATGACTATGATTTGTTTTAATTTTCCATTTTCCCTCTGTTTTCTAAGCTTTATATTTTAATGTTTTTGTTCTAGACATTGTAAAGAAGAGAATAATGAGTGCTAAAGCAGTATACTACTTTGTTTTGCTTATCTACCAGATATTTAATCCTTTTCTTTGGACAGTTATGGTTAATCACTAGTCATTTAGATTCTTCCTAGAATCAAATTGAACGTCAGTTTTAATTATATTGAGTTCACCTGTGAATAGCTCAACCCTGAATTTCTCTCATAGCTATCTTTTTGATGTTTCCAGTACTGGAGCTGAGAGGGATTGGTACTGCACTTCTAGATATATTTGGATTCAATTCAACCACTCAGCCACTTGAGTCCCTGGGATTACAGGGACACAAGAATCAAATTACTGTGACAATGAACAATATCAGACGTCCAGATCCACTCCACTAGTGCTTTCTTGGCAAACATTTAGGGACATGGAAAGGGGGAATATTTTTCAAGATCTACCAATTTTATTTTTGCAATTGGGACTTTTACAGATTCTGATTTGTACTGCCAGCTTCCATGATCTTCTAAGGCTTATCTGATTTCTCCTCATTAATGCAGTCTCTCTGATTATGAGAAGCTGGATCTTCTATCTACCAGGTGGTCACCTCTTAGGTATGAAAGTTCTTTTCTCACTGTGAAGGAGTCATTTCCTTCTAGAACTCAGTTTACTAAGGACTCCTTACCAATAGCATTCTTTTCTAGTTGGTTAGGCCATTCTTATTATTACCACGAGAAAAGTGATCTTTGGCTCCTAATTAAAAGAAGAAGTATCTTGTATTTATTTTTGAGAAATACTTTATTATTAGGTATAGAATTCTGGATTTAAAGGGTTTTTTAAAATATTCTTCTTCTTTTTTTTTTAGTTGTAGTTGGACATAATACTTTATTTACTTTTATGTGGTGCTGAGGATAGAGCCCAGGGCCTCTCATGTGCTAGGCGAGTGCTTTACTTCTGAGCCACAACCGCAGCCCTGTTATTTTTAAGAACACTTTGATGATGCTATTCCATGTTCTATTTTCCATATTTTCTGTTTCAGAGTCAACCATAAGTCTAATTCTTGCCTTTTGAAGGTAATATGTCTTTTCTCTCTATTCAGATACTTTTGAGATTTCTTTCTCTGACTTTGGTTTTCAACCGTTATGCTAAGATAAACTTAGGTATGATGCTATTACAAATAATCCTAGGAGAAAATTTGTGGTGAGCTTCTCTTACCTTCTCTTTACCTTTCTCATTATGTGCTTGGCATTGATTAATTGGACTCACAGTAACCATGCCACACACTTGCTTTTACAGCATTTGGTGACATTCTTCTTATCTGAACAAGTGATTCCTCAGAGAAGGCAATGGGGGTGATGATGGAAATGATGATGATGATGATGACAACGATGACAGCTAGTTTTTATTGAGTACTTACTATGTGTCAGTAACTTTCAGAATTTTTAAAAATAATTTTTTTTTAGTTGTGAATGTACACAATACTTTTTATATTTATTTATTTTTATGTGGTGCTGAGGATCAAATCTAGTGCCTCACGCATGCTAGGCAAGTACTCTACCACTGAGCTACAACTCCAACCCCTCAAAATTTTTTATTAATATGCTCTCCTGGTTTTTGGGGGGAGCATTGGGGATTAAACTCAGGGGTTCTTGACCATGAGGCACATCCCCAGCCCTTTTTATTTTTTATTCTGAGACAGTATCGTCACCTCTCCAAGTTGCTGAGGCTGGCTTTGAACTTGCAATCCTGCCTCAGACTCCCAAGCCTCTGAGATTACAGATGTGCAGCACCACACCCAGATTTTAATATGCTCTTATAATCATTACATCAATCCTAGGAGATAAACATTATTTTTATCTTGATTTTACAGTGGAGAAATTGAGACATAGAGAAGAATAAATAAATGAATATATAAATAAATGAGTTTCACTACCTAAATCATTCAGGCATATTAAGTAAGAGACTGAAATCATGTATGTTTTTTGAATCTAAACCATCCCTTCCTTTCTGATACCTCCTCTTAAAAACACTCGAGAGGGAAATAAAAGCTATTGTTCAGGCATTTGGAGTTCTGCTCTCCTCCTTGTAATTTTTCCTTCTCCTGGGGTTGTCTCTATACTGTGTAAATATTCCAAGTAAGAAAAGAGGCAAGAAGTGGTTAAAGGAAGACATACAACCGCCTCCCAACCACATGTTCACTTTGGTTAAGATTCTCTTTTACAACCTGAGTTTTGAGTTTGCTATGGCTACAAGCCAGACCTGGGCAACTATAAAACAGGCAGTGCCTCTCAATGTCAGAGAAATAATGATGGAATAGCCAGTGGAGGAAAAGTGTGGTCTGAGTATTTATTCATTTCCCCCCATATATTTATTGAATGACTACTATGTACCTGGCCTTATGCTAGGTGCCTGGAGCATAATGGCAAATAGAAATGATCTCTGCCCTCACAACACTTAAAGCCTAGAGAATAATCCAAGATTAGGTCATTGCATGATTGAGAAAAAGTGACTGCAGCTATGTTAGGTCCTGAATTCCTTACATTTTAGTAGCAATCACTATAGATATTCAAGCTGTAATCTTTCAGCCAACCTGTCTGACAAGAAAGAAACTAGTGCTTCCAGAGACTCAAAACTTGTAGTGGAAATTATCTACAATCCTAAACCTGGAGTTGCAAATGAGATTGAAGACAATCCCAGCCTTTCAGTGCCTTTTTTCTTCTGAGTTGGGCTGACCTAGTTCCCATGATCTGCATCCAAACCATTCTGTTGAGATCAGAATCTCCCCTGAACCCTAGTTCCTGTGGTTGAGAGATGGGTATCTTACCTTGCTCTTCATTACTGTACTCAATATATGCTGGTGACAGTTCTAGTTCTTGCAAGCTTCTTCCCCTAAGAGCTGGACCCTGTTTCTGGTAACTCCAGCTGCTGGCTGGGGTCTTATTCCAAAACAGATGGACCACCCAGAACCATGACATTGTTGGCTTTCTGACTCCAGGCATCGTTGCTGTCTGGATACTGCTGCTGCTATTCCATGTCCTCCAAATCCCTTCAACGTTAGCAAGTGCCCCATGGGAGACTGTTTCCTATACTACTTTGTGCTGGTGGCCACTCCCCATGGGACTACTCCTCCTTATTGGGTAAAGCTTCCATCTCCATTTCTGCCTTTTTCTATTTCTTCCCCCTCCCCAACAGCCGGTTGCTAAGTCTTAGCATGCCTCTCATCAAAGCCATCCAGGGCTGTGACAAACTTTTGTTCCTGGTTGTTAATCCTGATTTTTATTGTCTTGGATCTCATGAGCCAACGTCTGGCACTTTATCTATTTACCTCTTCTTATTTTCCCACAGCGACATGATTTTCCAGACAGCTCCCTTAATTCTTGTTGCGTGTCTTTTGGCGGCATGTTTTCTCCCAGGATCCAACAGAGAGGGCTGGAGTCAGGGCATGTTGGAAGGCTTGGGTTTCCTTGCTCTCCTACTGTGTGTTTATGTGGCCTTAGACAAGTAATTTCCTTTTGCTCTGACCTAGTTTCCTCATCAGTAAAATGAAAAGGGTCGGCTACAAGGTTTCTGGTTCCAGCTAGTTCACAAATTTGTTGACATTCAATTGGCCGAGAATAATTGTTTTGTAAGCAACTCCCAACGTGATTTGTTCTCTTCCATGCCCATCAGGAAAAATATCAGCTAGGGCTGTGGCTCAGCAGTAGAGCACTCACCTAGCACATGTGAGGAACTGGTTTCGATCCTCAGCACCACATATAAATAATTAAAATAAAGGTATTATGTCCACCTACAACTAAAAAAAATAGAGCAAGAAAATATCAGTCAATGAACACTTCTCCAGCTTTGGATGAAATATGTTTCTAAATAATATTTATACATCCATCAATTTTGACTTCCAATTCTGTTATATTTAAACATTAACAATTCCTTAAGCTTAAAGAATATTTTATGCTTGTCCAATTCTTTTGCGATTATTATCCTACCAGATCTTCCTATAGACTTCATGTGTTAGGAAGGACACCATTTCTCTCTCTCTTACTTCTCTCTCTTCTCCTCTCTCGTTCTCTCTCTCTTCTTTTTACTCCTGTTCTTCTAAAAGAATCAAGTATTTGAAGCATGGAGAAGCAATATTTATATATTCAGCATCTGAACAGATTTTTGAAAGAAGAGATATTAATCAACTGACAAAGGAAAAAGCACTCCACATCTCTGACCATCAGAGAGATTCAAATATTTTTTAAAAGATGAAAAATGATGAGTTCTGGTGAGATGTGGAGAAAAGAGAATGCTGTATGGTATTGCTGGGAATGTAAATTAGTATAACCAATTTAGAAAATAAACTAAAAATACAATTACCATGTAATTCAGCAATCCCACTTCTGGGTATATAGCCAAAGGAATTGAAATTGGTACATTGAAGAGATATTTGTACTTTCATGTTCATTGCAAACTTATTCAAAATAGCTAGTACATGGAAGCAGATTAAGTGCCCATCAATGAACAAATAAATAAAGAAAACAGGATATATATATATATATATATATATATATATATATATATACACTCTAGTATGCAACATAGCTTTTAAAATTATAGAAATTCTTTCATTAGCAAAAACTTAAATGGAACTGAAGGACATTATTCCCGGTTGAATTAACCAGGCACAGAAAGACAACTACTGCATAATCTCTTAAATGTGGAATCTTAAAACATGATTTCACCAGAAGCTGTGGGGGTTGGGCAATGAGGAAAGGGAGGAAAGGAAAAATGTTGATCAAAGGACACAAAGTTTCAGTTAGATTGGAGGAATAAATTCTAGTAAATTTATTGCAGTGCATGGTGACAAAAGTTAGTAATAATGTATAATTTTTTCAAGGTTACTTCAAAAGATTTTTAACATTTTCATTAAAAAAATGATAAATTGTTGAGGAAATGGATATGTTTATTAGTTCAGTAAGCTCTTCCTATAGGGTATATATAGATTAAGACATCACATTACACTACATAAATATACAAATTATTTGTCATTTAAACAAAAATAAAATTTATCAAAGTAAGAGATTTAGTTTCCCAAGGTAGCACAACTAGTTAGTGGCATATCCTGAACTAGAATTTCAGATCTCCTGACTACTAGTTTTTTTCACCTTCAAGTTTACCTTATTTGTATTTATATATTATAATTATGAATATATATTGATTGTATAATTTAATAGAATTCACTGTACTGTTTCAATACATGCATATATCAAGAGTAGATCATGCCAGTCTACCTTTTTTATACCCTCTCTCCCCTTCCCAGCTCCTAATGGTCCTGCTTCTACTTTCAAGTCATCTTTCCCCCGCCCCCTTTGGTTTCCACATATGAGAGAAAACATGTGATACTTGTCTTTCTGTATCTGGCTTATTTCACTTAGCACAGTTTCATTCATTTTTTTTGCAAGTGACGGGAAAAAGGATTTCACTCTTCTTTATCACTCTTCTTTATGGCTGAATAATGTACCATTTTATATATATATATATATATATATATATATATATATATATATATACAAAAAATATATATATGTATATATACAAATATATATATATATTTTTCTTATGCATTCATCTGTTGATGGGCATCTAAGCTAATTTCACATCTTTGTTATTTTGAATAATACCATAACAAACATGGGCATACAGTTTTCTCTTTTGTATGCTGACTTCATTTCCTTTGAATCTATATATAGAAGTGGTATAGCTGAATCATTTGGTAGTTCAATTTTTAATTTTTCAGGAATCTCCATACCATTTTCCATAGTGTATGTTCTATAAATCCTACCAACCATGTATAGGGTTCTTTTTTCTTCATACCCTCGCCAGCATTTTTTTAAAAATTTTTTTTTATAATAGCCATTCTTACTGGGATAAACTAGACTCTCATTGTATGTTTGATTTGCATTTCCCTGATGGCTAAAGATAGTGAACTTTTTTTTTTCATGTATTTTTGGCCATCTTTATTTCTTCTTTGAAAAGCTGACACTAGTTTAATGGACTTTTGACTCTTCTACGTTCCATTTCTCACACAAGCTTTTTTTCTACAGATAGTCTTTTTAATTCCTCCAATATCACTAAGGCTCTGCTTGTTTACATGAATATAGTCTGAATATAGAAGGAATGCATGAAATAAATTCTTCCCTCCTTGAGATACAAATTCTGTGGTAGTTGGTGTGAGTCATTTTTGCTTGGTACCTGTCTCTCTGGGCTGCAGAGATTGTCAACATGTGGTTCTCTGGTCAGGGACTCAGATATTTCATCACATGTATTCAACTCAGTGATTTGATGAAGCCCAAGTTATGGTAAGGGAAGAAGTAAAAGAGGAATTTTAGACAACAACAATGGCCTAGTTTCACTGGATGGGCCATACATTACCAAGGTTGCATAATTTAGAATTTTCCCAAGAGCTGACAGGACTGCATGTGTTCCCCACTCTTCGGTATCAGGAAGGAGGGATTAAGTGAATGTTTTCAGTTTCACAGGAAAAGGTAATAAAAATACAAGTATATCTTGGGTCAAGTTCAATTTCTGCTTGCTTCTCCCAAATCTCTATGAAGAAAATAGATGGTAGCACAACACGAACTTTAACACCCAAGCAGATAAGATTCTTTATACAACCCAGGTAGTTATCAGCTCCCCAATACAAAACCTAATTACAGCGACTAATATAGTAAGCCTAATAAAATGGGGAGGAAAGTTAAAGATAGTTGGGTCAGGTCTGTCAGTCATAGTAAGACCATCATTAGTTACTATTTTAATGGTTCATTTGATTAAATGCTAAGCTATTGTCTTGTAATTATGTGTATTCAAGGGAAAAATACTCAGGTTCAATTAGGAATGTATCTTTTCCTGCACTATGTTTAATGAAGTCGCAACATCACCATAATAAGCAAGGAATAATGAAAATCTTTTTTTTTTTTGAAATTGCAATAGAAGTATTTGCAGAGAAGTAGCTGGCATGTGTAACACGATGAGTTCCCTTAAATGGCTCAACTGTTGATCAAAAAAGCAAATTATATAAGTGGATACTGCAAGGCAGAAACATGTGGACACAGCTGGAGTGTCATGTGTCACGGTTCCAGTCATTGCCAGCTGGCGGTCACACAAAGACAGGCCAAGCCAAACAATTACTGTTATTCATAAGAGCAAATGTGCATTCCAAATACACAGTGCAGGCTTTATGAAATAACTGAGCGTTCAGATGCATCCAGACAGCCGAGCTTTTTTTTCATCACACGTCCCTGGGTACCAGGCCAATATGGCAAACTGACTCTGCTATTCAGAAACCCTTATCTTTACCCAATTAACCAAATCACTGTGATGTTTAAGAGTTCCTCATGCACTTTGCTGAGTGCGTCAAACCAGCAGGCTTACTGGGCGGCAGATGCACAGCTTCTGGAAGCAATCTGCTTTTTTTAAAAAAATTTTTTTTTCCTTGAGCTGTAAATACCACGTTAGACCATTGCCCGTTACGAGCTAGAGCTTGGAGTCAGATGTTAACATCTGAACATCCGGTACCCATCCTTGTCCTCTGTGTACCTATGCCATGGATGTCTTCCAAAATGTGGCCTTGAGAGGGTCAAGGATGGCCAAGCAGTGGGTAATAGAGAGTCATACGCTTATTTAGCAGAGAAAAGGAATTTAATAGGAGAGCGGGTCTAGAAGAGAATCTAATGGACTGAAACAAAAATCCTTGGATTGTTTAAATATAGACACCAAAGGAAGAAGTAAAATAAAGCTGTTATATTCATAATTTTACTTAATTTATTGTAACAAAATGTAGTCCCAGCTCCCTACCTGCTATGTCTTTCAAATAGACAGGGTTACAGGAGCATGTGAAAATGTAGAGGGACATCATTACCCTAAGTCCATGTATGAAGACAAGAGTGGTGTGAATATACTTTGTAAACAACCAGAAATGTGAAAAACTGTGCTCTATATGTGTAATATGAATTGTAATGCATTCTGCTTTCATATATAACAAATTAAAATAAAAAAATTTAAAAAAAGAAAAGGAAAAGAAAATGTGTACCTTAATGCCTACTTCCAGTTGTGTCAGAATAGAAAGAATTCTAGAAAGGAAAGTGAACAGTTGCTAGGGATCTTTCAATGAAATATAAAATGAGTGGCTATATCCTGAACAGTTTTTTCAAAGACAGGTCAGAGTCCTCTGTCCAGACAAGTACCATCCCATAGAAATATAATGCAAGCCATATTTGTGAGTAAACTTCTTGAATAGCCACATTCAAGAAAGTAAAAAGAAACCACTGAAATTAATTTTAATAACATATTTTATTTATTTAACTTTATATATTTAAGATATCATTTCAATATATAATCAACAATCTGTGTGTGTGTGTGTGTGTGTGTGTGTGTGTGTTGCTAGGGATCAAACTGAGGTCCTCACACGCCAGCCTCAACATAAAATTATTAGTGAAATATTTTTACATTTTTTTGTGTGCTAAGTCAGAAAAGTTAGTGTGTAATTCCAGTGCATCTTGATTTGGGCTAGCTGCCTTTCCCATCCTCAAAGGCCAATTGTGGCGCATAGTAACCATTTTGGACAAGGCAGTGCTAGATCCTCAGTACTGGGAATTTTGAGTATGTCCAAGGACAATTCATCCAGTGCCATAGAGGAATATCTTAACAGTATGAGATGTCAATATCCTGTTTCTGGTCCCAACTCTACTGTCAACCTTCTACCATCTCCATGAAGTTCTATGAGTTCAAATTAGAAAAAAGAAGTCTATTTTGAGAAATGGACCATGTTCAATAAGTATTAGATGAAGCCCTGAACCCCGCCCCCCCCCCCCCAAACTCGTTGACAGTGACTGGAAGTTTTAGGAGGTGAAGAAAACCATTATTTCCCTTTAATTTTCGGTTAATTTGTTCACAGGGTAGGTTTTAAAATCAGGAGTGATTGTAAAGGTCTTCAGCGTATTTAAAAAGTATCTGCAACACAAATGTATGGTCACTCTTCTTTTGTGTGAGTGGTTTTCCTCCAAGGCTGAGTGGCCCCGTAGGTGTGGATTCCAGTCTTCCTTGGAAACCCAAGATGAGCAACACTGTTGGCAAACGTCAGTTCAGCAGACCTCAGGGCTCATAAGGTGTCTTTGCTGTTGTGCTTCATTCTTCAGATAATAGGTATCAGAGAGCTCAGAGTCCTGCCCATTTCCTTTGTCCATGGCCATCTCAGACCACACTGGTCCGGGCTCTCCCCTGCTGTCTACAGTTGTTGGATAACAAGGGAACTCTTTATTTTGGGGTTTCCTATATTCAAGTGCATTGTCCTGTCCAGTGACAGGAACATCAGCAGTTCTAGTCCTTAAGGCACCATATCAAATCTCATCAACCCAGATCTGCTGCAATTAACAATACTTAGCATTAAAGGTTTGCTAAGGCTAACTCTGCTGGTAACTAGGACAAACATCTTTGAATACATAGATAGTAATTTCTTATTTAGATTCTAAATCATAGTCATGACGCTCGTACTTCACACAGTACCTTAAATTTTAAAAGATTATTCAGATTGAGATTTGTAATTTGTCACCAAAATGATACCTGAAGCAGTTCTAGAAAAAGTTTAACATCTAGGGCATATACAGGAAGGAGTCCAGGGCCAGGAGTAAGGAATTCACAAGCAAGTTTCAATTTTTCTACTGAGATGCTGTGTGATTATAACCTGTCTCTGCCTCAGTTTCACTTTCTATAAATCAGGGACAAAAAAAAATCTGTGTCCTGCACACCTCACAGGCTATTTGTAAAGAAGAGATGAAATCATGGCAAGAAAGTATTTGACAGGACCAAATTCTTTTATAGCTGTGTTAGTCAGCTTTTCATTACTGTGACAAAATACCTGAGATAAACAACTTACAAGGAGAAAAAACTTACTTTGGTGCAGTTTCAGAGATTTTTAGACCATGACCACTTGGCCCTGTTGCTTTGGACCTGTGGTAGCACAGAAAATCATGGTGGGAACAGGTGGCAAAGGCAGTCTGTTTACCAGATGAAGGCCAGGAAGCAGTCTTACCCAAATAGAAGGTATACATGTTTCTTTCCATCATTGTCCATTTTTCTAAAATGCAAGCTCCATGAAAGCAAGGTCTTTCTCTGGGGCTTAAGTCTTCTATCTAGTACACAATATTCTTATTCATACAATATTCCTTGTATGACTAAGTGAACAAAGTTCTTGTTGAACTTTTCCTAAGTCATTAGGGAAAAGTTTTCACTGAATGAAATGCTTGTCTTTCCCCCACAAAACATTACAATACAAACACATTCATCTTGGAAACACTGGGCCTGAGTTTGCAACAAGGCTCCGTGGTCACAGCTGACCTGCTGGTGGGTGCTGTGCTAGAGAAGTGAGACACCAGGCTAGGTGTGGTATGCGGCTTGAGACCCCAGACCCTCCTGGCTGCCAAGGTCATTCATTCACTCATTCAACAAATATCTCTTGAATACTCAGTATATGCTGGGACTCAAATAGGTGCTGTGGAGAGACACTGGTGATCAAAGTCCCCAAATATTCTCTGTCCTCATGGGACTTACAGTCTGGCTGTTTCCTTCAGAATCTTGGGGTACAAAAGGAGATAAAATCTCTGGGTTTCCAAAGAACCAAAGGCTGAATGTTTTCTCTGATACATGGATGCTAATTCACAGTGGGGGTACGGGGGAAGCTAGGGAAGAATAGAGGTACTTTGGATTAGACAATGGGGAGTGAAGGGAGGGGACAGGTACGGGGATAGGAAGGATAGTAGAATGCATTGGACATTATTACCCTATGATCAATGTAATTCTACACCATATACAACCAGAAGGATGAGAAGTTATATTCCATGTATGTATGATGTATCAAAATGCATTCTACTGTCATGTTTAATTATTTTTGAACAAATAAAATCTCTGGGTTTCTGTATGCAGAACTATATACATAGTTTGTGTCAATCAAAGGATGAAGAAGTTTCTTTTGCTTTAAAAAAAAATGCCACTTTGACCTCCCTCGCTCACTCCCACCATTCTCTGATTTTAGAAGCTTTATTAACAGCACTCAACAATAGAACATCTCCAAAGACCCTCCTGCTCTTCCTTTTTTAAAAAAAAAAATCTATTTATTTATTTATTTGTTAATTATACAGGGGCATTTAACCACTGAGCAACATCTCAGGTGTTTTTTTTTTTTTTTTTAATTTTGAGACAGAGTCTCACTAAGTTGCTTAGGGCCTCACTAAGATGCTGAGGCTGGGCTAGGATTATGGCTCAGTAGCAGAGAGGTTGCCTCACTGTGTGAGGCACTGGGTTCAATCCTCAGCACCACATAAAAACAAAGAAACAAACAAACAAATAAAAGTATTGTGTCCATCTAGAACTAAAATATATATTTTAAAAAAATATGCTGAGGCTGGCTTTGAACTTGGGATCCTCCTGTCTCAGCCTCCTGCTGAGATGATAGGAGTGCCCTACCCTTCCTCTTGCTCCCCCTGCTGCTCCTCCTTCCTCCTTCTTTTGTAGAATGTTTCACAAATTTGCATTCCATTTTTGGGCAGGAGCCATTCTTCTCCACAACGTTTCAATTTTAGCATACATGCTGGAGAAGCGAGTACCATGGCCACTCTTGAGACATGCCCAAGTTCATTAGAAATCAGTTTCCCCTCCCCTGCCTTCGCCAGTCAAAAACAGCCAAGGACATTGATCGGGAAGGTCACCCTGAAGCTGCTGTGGAAGGACCCCAAACCCACATCAGACGTCCTGATTTCCAGGTCTGTGCACATGCACACCGCGCATGTCTCTGGCCAAATCCTAACTGCTCCAGCTGCTGTGTGACAGTCCAGACTCTGGGGAACTTGAGCTGAGTGAGGACAGCCGGCCTCCAGGTGCTCCTCTCTTCTTTCCTGGTTTCTTTCCACCACTCCTGACACTTCTTGGCCACCCATCATTTTCCATTTGGAGGTGGGCAGTCTTCTTATCTTCAAAGTGGCTTTCTTTGCTGGCGAAGGGAAGCCGGCCTCTGAATACAGTTCCTGGTTCCCTGCACAAACAGGCAACCTTTGCCAGGAACCCAGCTGCTTTCAGACCCTTGCCACACAGCCTCTGCCTGCATTTCCGCATTTCCACTACAGGAATAGATTCCTTGGAAGGAGGACTTGCTTCCTTTGGGCCCTGAGGCCTCCTTTTCCAAGAGGGAAGACAGAATGAGAAAAAGCTCAGGGGACCCTGGCTTCGAGATTCCATGAAAAAGTTCCTTCAGGCCTGGCTTGAACGGTGTTTCTGTGTGACAGAAGAAGCCCTCAGTCTTTCTGGTTTTTGGCTGGAGCTCCTGCTTCGTGGGATGCTGATGAATTTGTGCCTGGTTCCTCTCTTATGATTACCTCTGTGTTTACACTGTACAGCCTCAGAGTCGCTGCTGTATCTTGAATGCTCATTCAAGGAGACTAACTCCAGGGCTGACAGCTGGTGAGGTCATTCTGCAGTCTAGCCAAGGCCCCGTGTGCCATTACAATGAAGTAATAATGTATTTATAACACACCTAACCACCGATGGCTTCTATTGCTGTGGTTTCCACCCCCTGCATTTGCACAGATGTTTTTTGAGAACTCAAGAACTGGCCTCCAGAAACAACCTTCTAACAAACAAACTCTGCCTGTTGACTCTGGCGGGTGCTTATAACGAGAGTTGTTAGCACGCGGGATTTATGTTTCAAATATCATTTTAATTTCTCAGGCAGCATTTTTACCACAAGATGTTAATTCACTGGTGCACTTGAATCCCACAGCACCTCTCTCTCTCTCTCTCTCTTTCTCTCACTTTCTCTCTCTCTCACTCCACTGTGCGCTCTCTCTCTCTCTCTCTTAATGAAAATATGGACTTGGTTTCTAAGGAAATATTCTCAGTGCCTGCTTCATTGAAACACAGTGCATTCATTTTCCATGGAATTTACTCTAAAATGTCATACTCTTTTTACTTGATAAATTATGTACCTTTGTGATTCATTAAGCCCCTCTCTTTATTCCTTAGTAGCACCCTCTTTGTCATGCACAAAGACTAGGCAATTAGTCCCAACAGGAGCAGATGGTTTTCCCCAGAGACACAAGCCACTTTTAACATTTATCAGAAAACAAGGGGAAGCATTTAAAGATGGTGCACACACTAGGTAGACACTTACCACGCATTTCTTGGGTTTGCAATTGCACCCCTGATACCACAATCAGCATTCTAGCTATTAAAAATAAAAGCAGTTAGATACTTTTACTCTACTGTCTCCAGAGTCCCTTTCCTCTTTTTCCTCTCCTGCAATCCTGCTGCATTTCATCTTGGCTTCCTGGTTGAATCAGCTCTGGGGTACATTGCCTCCCATGAAGGCAAACCTTGGCTCACCAGTCCCCTTCTGAACCCCAAAGTGAGATGATTTCTAAGCTCAACATCCATGCTACTTTTTCACCAGCTCTAAACACATGATATCAACTCTGAGTCTTGAGACCAGAGGATAAAACTTCCTTTCTCTCCCCCACCTCCCACACCCTTGAACTAGTGCAATTGGTTTTTTTTTATTATTTATTTATTTTTTTTGGGGGATGCAGAGATTGAACCCAGGGCTTCCCCAGTGCTAAGCAAGACACACCCCCTGCCCCTGCAATTGGCTTTTGGCACACATCCTTCACCACAGATGACTCCACAATGTCTGCTTGGTTCTCAAACCCTTGACTTCTTTCCATACTCTCCACAAAGCATTTTTCCCAGGGGTCTCTGCCACTGTTCCTTGCTAGATATCCTCTGACTTTGACTTCTGTCACTGCTAATTCTCCTCTTTGGTGACTGTAGCTCTTGGGTTGCCTTCTGACTCTGGTGCTAAACTCTCTCCTCTGTAATCTCTTCCAACATGACCACCTATGGCTTCTATCATATTTCTGGTTTTAGTTCTAATGCTCACTTCTTACTACTGAATGTGCCTGTGGCTGGTGTCTGGGAGGGGATGATTTTCACGTCAGTGCTGGACTGACCCATTCTCCTCTGGGGATAAAGTCTCAGCTCTTCACCCAGAAGGCCCAGGTAGAGATCTTACTATCATGGCTGTCATCTCCTCCCTGTCCCCAGCCTTTCTTGCATGCTGGTCTACTCCTTCACATCATCTTATTGGTTCTTCATCTTTACTGTCACTAGGCACATCAGAATCACCTTGGCATTCAGAAACCTACACTTGCTGGCACCACCCTGGAGATTGTGATTCAGTATGCTTGGGGTGGGGCCAGGCCTCTGTGTCTTTTGTTGAAGCTCTGGACATGTAGCCGGGTGAAAAGGCAATACTGGAAATCCTGACTCCTCTTATTCATTCCCAGGGCAAATGAGTCCTTCATCAAACCCCACCCCTGGTTTGCCCCTGCTTTCCTGACTTCCTGCCTGCCAACAGACACCCTACAACAGCCAGAAGAGTTTTCTAAGACATACACCCAATTATGTCTCTCCCTTATTTAAAAATGTCAGCTATACCAGGTGTGGTGGTTCACATCTGTAATCCCAGAGATTCAGGAGGCTGAGGCAGGAAGATCACAAGTTGGAGGCCAGCCTCAGCAATTTAATGAGACCCCCAATTTAGTGAGCCCCATCTCAATATTAAAAATAAAAAAAAGGGCTTGGGATGTGGCTCAGTGGTAAAATGCCTCTGGGGATTCAATCCCCAGTATTAAAAAAAAAAAAATGGAAAAAAAAAGTCACCTACTTCTTTTTACCTACAAGTTCAAGTCCACTCCCTTATCATGGTGATTTGTCATTTTTTTCTTCATGTTTTCCCTTCTGGGCACCTTTTGAATGGCTTTCCCACTGTAAGAAATGCACTGCACTCCTTCCTGTATCCCATGGATCATTCTTACAGCACCTATTTTGGAGCTGGAGTAGTGTCTGGGTATAAAGCCAGCTCTCTTGTCCAGTGGGGGAAGACTTTCTTGGTGGCTGGCACTCCTCTTCCATGCTCCACAGCCCAGCACTGTGGATGATGACCCCCTCCCCCTGTGACCTGGGGCCTTCTGGGATAATTGCCTATGTGCCAGCCCGTTCCTCTCCCCACCACCCCCAGGGAGGAACCTCTTAAAAACTGAGCTTGTAGCCCATTGCCTTCAATGTTCCCCTCAGTGTTTGCACAGCAACCAGCACTGACACATGCATCAGGAGACAATGGACATCAGTGTTCTCAGAGACTCAAGTAATGTAAGAGATAAGGTTAAGAGGTAAGGAAGGGTTATCAATACACATATACACACAAAATAGAGTTCATTAACTTTTTTTTTTCTTTTGGCAGAAACTTGATCCACTTAACAGCATCCTCAGTGTGGTGACGGTGGGCTTCTCAGTGGCTCTCTATTGGACACACACTGTCCTGGGGAAGGACAAGGGCCAGAGACAACAGGAGCAAATCCTGATCCTACCTTTTCTCAATGTGCAATCCTGAACCAGGTGTTCCACATCTTTGTGTCTTGGTCCCTTCATCTGCAAAAGAAGGGGTATTACACGTCCTTCACAGGTTTGAAATGGGAAAGAAACTAGGTGCTCTATAAGAAAGCACTTGGAGCCAGACACGGTGGTGCATGCCTATAATCCCAGCAGCTCAGGAGGCTGAGGCAGGAGGAACAAGAGTTTAAAGCCAGCCTCAGCAATGGTGAGGAGCTAAGCAACTCAGGGAGACCTTGTCTCTAAATAAAATACAAAATAGGGCTTGGGATGTGGCTCAGTGGTTGAGCGCTCCAGGGTTCAATCCCTAATACTGCCCCCCCCCCCTAAAAAAAAGCTTGGCACACTGAGGATGCCTGACAGATGCCATTCTGTTTCCTCTCCAGGAACCAGGGTATGTTTTTGTCAGTCACCCCCAGAGCTGCCCTGTCTGCCCTGACCGCTCTCCCCAGGCTTTGTTCAGCCCCCACCACTCCCTCCTTCCTCAGAGTTCTATATGGTAGGAGGCTGCAAATGGATGGCCTGGTTTGAAGTCAGACTATCTTAGTTTGACCTTAGAGAAATTACTTAATCTCTGTGGACCTCAGTATTCTCTGCCGCAGTCTGGCTGGGCACAAATCATGAGCCACTCAAGCAGGAACAAACTTTATTTACGAACTCCCCAGAACGCCACCCACGCGGCCTTCTCCGGGACACACCACACACCAACCGGAACTCCCTCCACCGAACTTCACCAATCAACGCAAACTCTCCAGGAATCCCCGCGAGAGCCCAACCGGAACTCAACCGGAACTCCACGAGAACTCAAAAGTACTGGCAAAATGCTAGGTGCCATCCCAACTCGGCTGTGGCTCTCAACAATTCTCTTCTGCAAAATGTGATAGTAACAATAGTGCCTTTCTCGTCGTTTCATAGTAGGGTCTTTATGATATAGTACCTGTGCAGCATTAAGCACCAGGCCTGGCACAAAGGGTCAGTATGCATTAGCTGTCTAGAGTAGGAGGATTAGCAGAGGGGAGGCAAGAGTGATGTACAGCGTTGACCAACTGTCAGTGTCAATGGGCACAACCAAGAGAGGTACCCCTCTCTCACTGCTATCTCCTCCCAGGTTGTCTTCTAGTACATCAGAGTTTCCATTTAACCATCTGACAAAAGAGTAATTTGAATGCTTCTACCCTACTCTTTTGGCAAGTTTTCATTGTGCTAAGCAATTTAATGTAATTAATTATAGGATTTAATGTGATTATACTTAAATAATTATACTTATATAATTAATTGAATCATCCACTCAACTTTTTTTTTTTTTTTTTTTTTTTTACTGAGTGTACACCTCCTCACCCAAGGCTTTGCCTCAAGCTTCCAGAACAGAAGGTGACTTTCTACCTTTTTTCAGTGTTTAGGAAAACAGGAGGGGAGAGGGCTAAAGATGTGATTGGGTTACCTCTCTTCTTAGATATTGAGACTGCAAAGGAGCCTGTGTTTGTGACTGCGCTCCATTCTGGCTATTTCTCCCTATGGAGAAAAAACACAGGGCTGAGGTCTAGAGGCTATCTGGGTAAAGTCTGAATGACTCTTCTTGGCAAGCCACACAATCCTCTTCCCTCGGTGCAGGCAGAGGCCGTGTTGCTTGGGCTTTTTTTCTGTGAGATTTTGGATCCTGGAAAAATTTTTCAACTTAATACAGCCTAATAGAGTTGTGAATAGTAGCCATATAAAGCCAATCTTCTTTTCTGCACAAATACTTGCTAAACAACACCAGTTAAGGAGATGGAAACAGGGTACAAATAGGGGTAGGAACACACATCAGCCAGCCATAGGCCCCACCTACTTAGGTTTTACATAATTCAGATCTTTGAATCTCAAGCAGAAAGTGTTTAACATGGGCTGCCTATTTCTTCCTGTGACAGGAACTATGCTTTCAAAAAGAGTAACTGATGTTTGGGGTTTAACAGTCACCAAAGGATTATTCAGTAAGAGCTCGAGATGAATGGCATGGAGGAAAGTGTACCAGGCTCAGAGCCGTGGCACATGTTAATGTTACACGTTAAACCATTTCCCCCCACCCCCAAATCCCTTCTGGTTTTAAGAGCCAAGGGTTAGTTTGTCCCTTAGGTTGAGATGAATTTGAAGATGGAATGTTTCTTCCCGATTGCTGTTTCTTGGAAGGAGCAATCAGGCCTTGATCCTGTGGCTGGTATGATCTAAAACTGTAACACTGCTCCTTGTGGAAAGAGAATCTTCTATCTTGCAGAAGCTACAGGGAATAAAGAAGGCCCAGAAGCACCCAGGCTTGTTCTTGGGCTCTGACACTGTGAAGCCTTTTTAAATCAATATCTACCATGTTTCCAGCACTGTGATTAAATAGTCCTCAGTGAAAAGAATTATTCATTAATTCTGAACCTATCAGAGATATCTAATGATTGACACTTATTTCACTTCTGCATCTGTGGATGAGCTCACATTGAACTGATTTGTACTGGCTTTGGCTTCAAGCAGCTGAAACTCTCTTCCATGTGGCTCTCATCTACCTTGTGTGCCCGAAGCACACAAAGATCTAGTCCAACTAGGCAACTATTTCATGTCTCTGCCTAAGTTACACCCATTCACATCCCATTGGCCAAAGAAGAAACACTGTTAAATCCAAAGTAAGGGGCTCCAACTCCATCCATCCTTGAGCCAAAGCAGGTGGTGAATGAGGGTTAAGGAGGCATGAGGGAGTAAATATTTGCTGGACAATAAAATAAACTACCAGAGTACCACATTCATTCCAACTGTAAGCCAAGGCATTGAAACTTACATTATTTTAGTTAAGTTTTGGATGACCAGAGCATCGTTTATCGTAAATAATTTTCATTGTGAATTTTTAGTCCAGTGAAAAAACATACACACACACACACAAGAGAGCTGGAGATGAAAGGCCACATCCTGTGTCTATGACTTGCTGAGGGGGTGATCTATGGACCAATGAACTCATTGGTCCTCAGCACTTGGGCCTCAGTTTTCCATTAGCAAATGCAGACCATTCTACAACTTGGATCCCAGTATTTCCGGAGGTTAAAGGTTGCTTTGGACCTGGGATCTCATAATGATGAGAGAAGTAATTAGAAAACTAATGCATTGCTTAAATTATTTATTTTTGTTCTAATTAGCAGGATGTGAAAGTCCTTACAAGTCAAAATATTGCTCACTCTTTCTATGTAGGAGCTGATTATGGGTTAGAGAATTCAGGTTTGGATCTCAACTCCACTCATTCTTTGGCCTTTCTGAACCTTAGCATCTTTCTCTGTAAAAAAATGAAAATCGTAATTATCCACTCTGTTCATCCCCAGTGTTTGGGGGACATAAAATGAGACAGTGGATGAAAAATACTCCATGAACTGTCAAGTGCTGTGCTACCTGCAACCGGAACTTGGAGCTAAGAGTTAGTGAAACTGACATCTGTCATCTGCATGAGGGGGAATCACAACGAATTACAGGTTCACAGTGGTTAATCCTTATATGCAAATGTGGGTTTGGAAGAATAAGTTTTAAGATAAGCATAAAGAAGTCTGTATTTGTAAGTCTGAAGGCAGACAGAGAAATTCATGATGGAGAGGACAGTTTTGGTGGAAATTTGAAAACTGGGTTCCCCTCTGGGGAAAAGCAAGCCTAGGGGCACAGATGTGTCCAGGAGCTTGTTAGGGGGCATCTAAGTTCCCAGAATTCAGGTTGTGTTCCAGATGCTTGTTTCTTTGGGTCTTTGAATCAGCTGAGTTTAAAGCAGGGAACTGAATAGGAGGCAGGGAGGTGTGACTAGTAGTTCAGAGCATGAGAACATGGACCTGCATTTACACCTCTGTTTTGCTACTTACAGAGCGGCCGTGTGACCTTGGGATGGTTATTGTATTTTAACACATAGTTGTTGCCCCTGCCCAATCCTTGCACCATTGTGTCATCATGGCATGGCATCATTCTGTTCTTCAGACTGTTAAAAAGGTAAACAGAGCAACAATATAAAGGCAAACACGGCTTAAAGAGTGGCGCTGAGGATAGCGCATCAGAAAAGAAAACCAATGACAGGCGCAGAATCTTTCAACACACAGAAGATTAAATTTTGTAAGTCCAGACTTTGCAATACCGCAGTAAATTTTCTCAAGTGTAATATTTTGACTATCATGCACAAATCGATAGCAACAAATGGTTTTTTTTTTTTTTTTCAGACTGGGAAAATATTCCCTAAACTGTGACGAAGAAATGATGTGCATAGATTTGAACGACTCAACTTTAATGTATATTCATGAGTATCCTATGAATTCTAATCTTGCACCAAAGAGTGTTTAGTTATAAATGATTTTTATGTAATTCTGATACAATTAAAAAAACAGCTTTATATAAAGGTCACACCCCATTGTTGCCCCCCACTCTCAAATTGGCATGTAACAGACAATGAATATGCATTGAAATACAGTACTTCACTTGGCTGTGTCTGGGTTTTCTTGTCTGTTCAAAGGGAGTGGCAGCAGTGTATAATTAACATGGAATGATCATTGTCTGATAGACAGGTGAAAGGCCACCTTATCCCAGTAGTCTTAGGGTCAGGCCAGGTTTACCTGAAGGAAGAGCAGAAATAGAAGAGAGGGCACTCTCTCAGAGTAAGATGAGTGGCTGCCTGGGGCCTCAGGGTGGACCGTAGCACAGGGTGACTATATATTCAGGAACTTGCTCTCTGTTCTCATCTTAGCGCTCATGGATCACCTCTAAATATCAAAATGCCCAGACTGCATTTCGACCCAATTAAATCAGCATTGCTGGGCCTGCATCTGAGTGCCAGCATCTTCTCACTCCCTAGGCAGACAGCTTGCACTATTCTAGTGCATCCAGCAGCTTCTTCCCATGAACCAAGTTCACATGGTTGTTGGGATGTGCGAGGCTTTGAAATTAGACACGTCTGGCTTTGAAACCTGTCTCCACTGCTTATTCACTGTGGACCTTGGATCTCAATTTCCTAACCTGTAAAAGAGACCCCATGGCCCTTACCTCAGGAAATCTGTCGCAAAGATGAAATGAAATAAATGTGAACTTACTGAAATACAACAAGTGTTCACAAAATGGTAGCTATTGTTATTGAAAGAGGTCTTTCTTGAAAATCACTACATTTAATGTGCCTCCCCTCTGATCACACATCTATTCTCTACCGGGCTATTTGGTTTTGTTTCCTATGCTTTGTTTCCACATAAGAGGGTCACAAATAATTTTTGCTTATTTATTGAAATATAAGTGCTATCATGACAGGGCTCTGGTGTGTCCTTCCAAGTTTGATCCTAATAGTCTTTCTTCCGGTCCACTTGTGAGTTTTTAACTATTGAGTTTCCTTTAAAAGAGATCAGTTGCTACTGCAGGGGTTATGTTGGGGGGGACCTTCTAGAAACTTGTGGTTACGGATACAGCATAGTTTTGGAGGCAGCTCTGGGAGAAACTCGTTTTCCTGCCCTGGAGAAGGGAGAGTGCACACCTGCATTTCTTTTTCTCCCTGACTGACTACACAAACAGGGAGATTTGGAGAAGTCCCCCCTCCCTGCAAAATGAACTCCATCCCAGGTCGTGGGGAGGAGGGGTGAGAAGCCAGCATTGTTGTCTCCCCCATCCTCCATCTCTTCCACCTGTCCCCTCAGGAGCCCGCCTAGGAGACTGCGGATGTCAAGCATGCACTCACCTTTCCTTAACCTGTGGGCTTTTCACAACAAACAAGCCTCTTAAAGAGGAAGAAAGGCTTCCAGGCAGTTTGTGGAAATACTTAAAGGCACGACTGGCAAGTCTGCACTAGTTGGTGAACTCAGGTGGGTTGTTTTTCTTGTCAATTGAAATCCCAATTGGGGGACATCAAGGCCAATGGATAACCACACTTGGAAGGTGTCTCCAACAGGTCCTGGGACTAGAAATCTGAGGGGGGTAGACCCTGGGGCCTAGCTGACTCTCCAGACTGAAACTCTAAGACAGCACTCTCCCTGTGCAGCCCAACGCTTTCCATTTCACAAAAGTGGAAACTGAGGTCCATAGAGTACAAAGTGCAGGTTCAAATCTCCCACCTGGTGACTATGAACCCAAGACTGGACCCTCATTCTCTCATCCTGTTTTTATTCTTGGAGTGAGATTATTCCTTCTCGACTCTTCTGATTCTCAGAAAACACAAGCAACCAAAACTGACCTCAGGAAAGCAGTAAATCAAAATAGAACTATAAATAAGGCATAAATCCAAAATGCTATCCAATAATTGCTTTTGAAAGAAACTTTCTCATCCTGGTTCAATCGGTTTTTTACAACACACTTGTTCAGTTTTTTTGTTTACAATGAAAACAGCATAACAGTAGATTTGATCTCTTGGCTAAACCAGACTGAGTGAAGGGCCCAGACTTTGTAAATCCTGAAATTGTGAAGTGGGGAACTTGAAAAAAGCCCAAGTGCCCAGATAACTGAGTTCCTGAATCTTGAAGTGAATTTCTGGTTGACTCAAGGGGAAGTCTTTTTAAATTTTTTTTTTTAAATTTATTTTTCCCTCCAATGAGCATTCTAGGTTTTGTGGGAAAACATAGTTTATCGTTGTTAATTTTTTTCCTTTGCCTAGAGCCATACTTAGGTATGGAGAGTTTGTACTTGTCAGAAACTCCACAGACCCTTAAATATTTCATCTGGGGGAATCTCTAGGAGGGGTGGGACTTGAGCTCGGATGTGATAAAGATAATGTGAGCTAGACCTGGCTATCATTCATGGTCTGGGCTTTGCTTTCTTTATCTCATTCTTCACACCTGTATCTGCTGGTTTTTCAGTGCAGTCATTTCTTGTGTATAAAAAATGTACTGTATTCATGGTTCCCCATGCATTATGTAGTTTGCAGTAGTTGTTTCGTTAGAGCATTTACAAAGTGCTCCATGATCATTTTGTTTACCAAGCCACCATTGAGACAGGCTCAGAGACAGTGGAAATTGCCACACAGCAATTTGTCATTCGTAATCAACACAGACTCCAAGCTGACTAAATCTATATTTAATAAGAAGCCCAATGGATTCATGTGGTGTTCAGGTTAATCAGAAAGGGGAATTATATTGGTAAATTGTTTTTATTCCTGGAGTGAGATTATTCCTTCCTTGACGCCTCTAATTCTTGGAAAATACCAGTAACCAAAATTGACCTAAGAAAAGCAGTAAATCAAAATAGAACTATAAATAAGGCATAAATCTAAAATGCTGTCCAATAATTGCTTTTGAAAGAAACTTCAACCCCAGATCATTATTTGGAGTGATTTTTTTTTTCTAAGTTTTAGTGAAAATTCCCATTATATATAAATTGTTCTAAAGCAAAGGAAGAAAGCCATTGCAATTGATTTTTCAAGGCTAGCACATTCCTGATACCAAAACCCAACATAAAAATGACATAAAAAGAAAGCCACAAATCAATCTCACTCATGAATAGTGAGGAGTAATAATTCTAAATAAAATTCTAGTAAATTCAATCTAGTACTATATAAAGAATGATTTACTATGAAAACCAGAACTTATTAAGCAAATTTTAAAACATTTTATCATAGGAAGTCTACTAATATAATTGTTAAAAGAAAACAATTATAATAGAATAATCCTTACAGACCTTTAAAACATTTCCTAAAATTGAATGTTCATTAATGATTTTTTAGAAATCATAAATGCTTAATCTCTGACTAGAGGGGATTTTCCTTAATTCAGTATAGAAAATGGAACACAAACCAAGACGCAATGCCATTTGTGAGAATTAAATGGGAAAGGCATTCTTAATAAAGTCAGGAACAAGGGAGAGGCTGGCCGTCACCACTGATATTTAATACTGTTCTGAAATTCCTCGTGAATAAAATTGGTGACAAAGAATGAATAGCTTTATTTGGAAAGGAGTATAAGTGGTATCATTATTTGTGGATTATAGAAATGTCTACCAAGAACAATTGAGCAAATTCAAAATACATTAGCTAAAATTGCATTTATAATAAATTTGCACACATTCCATTTATAATAGAAAAATACTTAGGAAATACCTAGTGAAATAATATTCACAAAATAATAAAAACAATAAGATACACATTATCTAGGAATAAACATATAAAATACTTTGGATTTATTTTGGGGAAAAAACTATAAACTTCACTGAGTGCCAAAAAAGAAAAATGAATAAAAGGAATATTAATTTGCTGATTAAATATTGCAAAATTTCAGCTTCAGTATAAACTCAGTGTAATTACACAAAGAATCCCAATATAATTCTTATTTTATTTTAGAATCAAGCTTTGACAAAATGATACTAAAATATACCTTTAACAATAAATGGATACAAATCTTTCAGAAATTTCAAAAAACAGAAAAAGCAAGAGCATTTGTGATTTACAATATTAAAATATTTTAATTCTAAAATTATAAAATGGTTCCATACTAGTGCATGAATTGACAAACATCTCTGGAAATTAAATAGAGTTCAAACATTGTATTTGAGAAAATGTAGCATTACAAATAGGTAGGGAAAGTAATTTTTTTCATAAAATGTTTCTCAGATTGTGAATTAACATTTTGAAAAGTGTTCAAAAATGAATAATTTCATTATCATTAATGAGTGAAAATTTAATATGTATTAGAGATGCAAAGGCAAGAGATTAAAAAAAATACAAAACTCTTACAAGAAAACATAAGTATAAGTCTTCATGACTTTGGACCCTGGCAATGATCCCTTAGATTTAACACCAAATACATAAACAGGAAGAGAAAAAAATATAGGGATAAAATGGCTTCATTGAAATTTAAAATTTTTATGTTTCAAAAGTGAGAAAATAATCCATGACATCAAAGAAAATACTTGCAAATCATATACCTGATCACAGACTTGTATTAAGAATTCATAAAGAACCCCGTCAAGGGGGCTAGGGATATAGCTCAGTTGGTAGAGTGCTTGCTTTGCATGCACAAGGTTCTGGGTTTGATCCCCATCACCACACACACACACACACACACAGAATCCTTCAAGCTGGGCGCAGTGGTGCACACTTGTAATCCCAGCAGCTCAGAGGATGGCGGGTTCAAAGCCAGCCTCAGCAACGGATTGGTGCTAAGCAATTCAGTGAAATCCTATCTCTAAATAAAACACAAAATATGGCTAGGGATGTGACTCAGTGGTAGAATGCCCTTGAGTTCAACCTCCTGTACTCTCCCACATGAAAAATAAATAAATAAATAAACAAAAAATTCAATTGAACAATAAAGAGACAAATAATTAAATTTTAAAACAGGCAAAGATTTGAATAGATCTTTCTCCAGAGAATGTATAGAAATGGCCAATAAACACATGATGTTCAATATAATTAGTCATTAAGAGAGAAAAAATCACAAACACAATGAGGTACAACTTTATACACACTAGCATGCAAAGTAGCCAGTGTGGGTGAAAAGATGGAGCAGAAAACAACTTGACAATTCTTAAAAGTTACACATAAAATTACCAGACTACACAACACTTCCACTCCTGAATATACATGCAAGAGAACTAAAAACATATGTGAATATATTAAAAACTGCTCATGCAAAAGAATATTTATATTGGCATTATTCCTAATAGCCCCAAAATAAAAACAACCCAAATTTCTATCCAGTGATGAATGGATAAACAAAATGTGATATGATACAAAGGAATATTATTCAGTTAAAAAGAAGAATGAAGTACTAGCCCATACCAAAATCTGGATGAACTTTTAAACCATACTAAGTTAAAGAAGTCAGACCTAAAAGGGCAAATAACATATGATCATGCTTATGTTATGTTCCACATAGGACAATCTATACATACAGAAAGTAATTGAGTGGTTGCCAGGAGACAGGCAGGGAGGGTAAAAGAAGTGACCGGGTTTTTTTCACATTTTTTAATTTGTGCATTATAATTGTACATAATGGTGGGATTTGTTATTACATATTTGTATATTCACACAATTTGACAACATACATAGGGTCCAGGTATGATGAGAATGTTCTGGATTCACAGTGATGGTTATACAACTCTGTGAATATATCAAAAACTACTTCCTAGCACATTTTAAAGTGGTGAATTTTTGGTATATAAATTTTACTTCAATAAAGCTATTTATTAAACAGCTTCAGAGGTACATTGCCTTTGGTGAATGAAATTGGCAACTTGAAAAGGAAGGTAATAGTTTGGGGGTTGGGGGATAGTTCAGTGGTAGGACACTTGTCTAACACATGCAAGATCCTGGCATGACATTCTCCAACTCCAACTATTTACCTTGAAATGCCATATTTTTTTCCCAGCACTGCAAACAACAACAAAAATAATAGTGTTCACAATCACTCGTACATGTTTCCTGGCGATTTAAAGGGTGTCTTTTCATAAGTATCAATAACAACCAAAATACTTACATCTTCTCACCTATTATTTATATTTCATATTCCATGTAGTCAAATATTTATATCACCCCACCCATATTTTGTATAAGCATGTTCATTGGCAAACTGGAAATATTCTGTATGGCTTGTACAATGGATATTGGTTAAACATTTTTGTGTGGCTCTATGCTAGAACTTCATGTGATCATTAAAATCATATTATAAGAGAATATTTAATGACTCAGTGAAGCTTGTGATTATAATTTTAAGTGAAAAAAGGCAGCATACAGAAGTTTCTGAACTTGGACCCCTCTGTGTGCCTATGAGAGAGAGAAAAAGAGAATGAAATTATACCAGTGATCAATGCATCTCTTAAAATGTGAAAAACAGGCAAAGAGAAGAAAATACACTAGGCACTGTCTTCGTAACACACTAGAGAAGAACTGCTAGATGCCATGTTTTACACTTGGTATTCCACTCACCGTGACTAGTATTGGATTTCTTTTTCCAACTTCATTCAACTCAGTTCAATTAAACAAATATTTACTAGGTACCCACCAGATGGAAGACCTTGTTCCAAGCGCTATAGGAAAAGCAGAGATGAATAAGTAAATAGGTAAGATAAAGAGAAGCACTGATCACAGCAGGATCCAAGCCTGATAGGATGACTTAAAGATGGGATGAGGGTATAAAGATGAAATTGCTCTCCTGAGGCCCAGGGAAGGACCTTGTTCCTGTTTGATCCAGAGTTAAACTAGAGGTGAAGGATTGCCTAGAGGATCAGTGAGAGGCTGGAGAGAGAGGGAGGGAGGGAACTGGGAAAATAAGCATCAGGGTATCAGAAAACTGGGTGCTAATTCTGGAAGGAAAGAGAGAGTCAAACAGGGAGAGCTGAAATCAATTCTCACTTCCCATGATCTACCTTCTAACTGAGAGTTTGTTTCATGGGATGAGTTCTGTTAGCATCTTCAGTGGGAATGGAATGGGTTGACTGTACATAGTATTTTTCTAAAGAGAAGTGCATATGCTTTAGAATGATAATTATTATAAAAAAACAGCTAACTTCATAAGTGGGGCACTTATCTAAATGTGCACATTTATATATTTTTATTTGTTCTAATGAGTTATATGTGACAGCAGAATTCATTTTGTTTCATTGTACATAAATGGGACACAGCTTTTCATTCCTCTGGTTGTGCACGATGTAGAGTCACACCATTTGTGCAATCTACATGTACCTAAGGTAATGATGTCCTTCTCATTCCTCCACCTTCCTACCCCCATACCCCTCCCCTCCCTCGCCTTTGCCCAACCAAAGTTCTTCCATCTTCCCATCCCGCCTCCCCCCATTAAGAATCAGCATCCATTTATCAGAGAGAACATTTGACCTTTGTTTTTTGGGGGGATTGATTTACTTCGCTTAGCAAGACATTCTCCAACTCCCTCCATTTACCTGTAAATGCCATAATTTTATTATCTTTTAATGCTAAGTAATATTTCATTATGTATATGTACCACAGTTTCTTTATCCAGTCATCTATTGAAGGACATCTAAGTTGCTTCCACAGTTTAGCTATTGTGAATTGAGCTGCTATAAACATTAATGTGGCCGTGTCACTATAGTATGCTGATTTTAAATCCTTTGGGTATAGACCAAGGAGTGGGATATCTGAGTCAAATGGTGGTTCTAAATGCACACATTTATAATAATAGAATCAACTTCAATAATCTTATCAGAGTAGATACTATTATTAGTCCTGTTTTACAAATGAGGTAAATCAGGCATAGATAGGTTAAGCAACTTGCCCAAGGTTTCATAACTAGAAAGTAGAGGAATTGGGATTCTAACTTAGGCAACCTGGTGTTAAACCTATGCTCTTATTTCTCTACTATACTATACCAAGTGGTATGTAGAAGTAGTATTATTCTGGGACAGTCTCGCTCTCATCTACTAGCAAATCAATGGACTAGTTTCCATAATAATGTAGAATGGTACTTGGCATCCTGGAATGTGGTCTTTGGAAGATCAGAGCCACTGGGAATCTGTATACCACATACATGTCCCTGTAAAGGATACATGGTGAGTACAGCGGACCAAAAAAGGCTGAAATAAAAAATCCCTTTAATTTTGCTTCACTTGGCATTTCCCAAATTTAAGCTAATTCACCTAGTAAGTGTTTCAGCTAATTTTACCTAAGATTCAAAAAATTAAAGAGTAATGGATAAATATTGGAGGCAAGCACCATGTCAGTAAAAAGAAGTGACAGTTAAAAAATAGAAAGTGTGAAAATAGAAAAACTCAAAAACTTACTTGGGTACATCACATGAAATGCAAAATGAGGTCCTGAGAATGGGTTAGAAGGGGACAATAAACATAGCTCCAGGTTGTGTGTCAGAAATGAAGAGCCATCTGCAGCAGGCTGAGCAGTGGAAAAGGTCCCAGCAAAGAGTCTAGAACAGGGGAGACCAGGACAGGGGAGACCAGGACAGGGAGCCATAAGGAATTCTTAAGAGCAGAGAAGTACATGGTCTAATTTGACTTGGTTTGCTTTCTGTAATGTAAAACCCCTCTGTGGATTCAAATTTTCAGGAAAATCTATTACTCCAGAGCCTTGTGTGATTACATTTCAGGGGCTGAGTCTAATCTGGGTGACCTGGAGAGCATTCAAAGATCCAAATGACACCAAGAATTTAGTGGAAGCAGAAAGTTAGGGACAAGAATGGGTGAACACAAGAATTTGTAGACCTTGAAATTTCAAGAAATCCTCATTAGAACACGAGATAAGGATGCTTAAGTTAATTTTACAGAGATCTGTCCTTCTGGGTCTCTATTAGTGTGTGACTGCAGTGATCATTGGGAGGGTGATCTGAGGAACAGTGAGTGGTGGAGAGGGATAGAAGATTAGGTAGGGGAAGTAGCAGGATTCTTTAGGGTCTTGTCCATGTCAAGGGGCATGGCTCCCCAACCCCAAATACAAGAGGACACTATTGGAGTATCTTTAGCAGAGGTGGGACAAGACCTGTGACCACTCAGACTGCCTTGTGAAGTGTCCAGGAGTGGAATCAGGAGGCCCATTAAGAAGCTATTGCAGCCTGCCAGGTGAGAGAGATGTAGGTAGAATAAGGTGCTGGGAGAAGGGGGGGCAGATTCAGGGTATAATTTGGATTTAGATATAACAGGATCCATTGATGGATGGGAAATTGTAAAGTAAAAAAAAAAGAGAATGCTTAGATTTTGAACTTGAAAGAATGGGTGAATAGAGGCTGTGTTTACTGAATAAGAAAAACAGAAGACTTGGTTAAGAGAAATGAGTTTAGGGGCTGGGGTTGTGTGGTAGAAAAGTTGCCTGAACCCCCTGGTGCTGAGGGTTCAACCCTCAGCATCCTATAAAAATAAATAAAATAAAGTTATTGTGTCCATCTGCAACTAAAAATATTTTTTAAAAAGAGAGAAATGACTTTCACTCATGTTAAGATGAAAGGATTAGCAACCTCTTCAAAGGAAGAGAGGAGGGGATGAGAGGTGTTGGGAGGTACACTCAACTCACGGATGGTGTTGTACAGACTGTTTTGCATGAGGAAGGATCAAGATTTATTGAGGCTAAAGTATTTGTCTTATCCTAGCTTGTCAGGAGCAGACTTGACACTGGAACCCAGGTGTTGTGACTTTTTCTATTAGACAGCAGAGGTTGGTGTCTGCTGAAGGGTCATAGACACTAGGCACTGGGCATCAGAGATTTATCTAATCTAACACTTGTTAACTGACCTAGACCCTCAGAGCATTATCACCTCAAATTTTAAAAAAAAAATTTTTAGTTGTAGATGGACACAATTCCTTTATTTATTTATTTACTTTTTAAAGTTTGGTGCTGAGAATCGAACCCACTGCCTCATACATGCTAGGCAAGTGCTATACCACTAAGCTACCTAACCCCAGCCCTATCACCTCAATTTTTGGATAAGGAAATCAAGTCTTAGAGAGTTAAGTAACTTGTTCTTTATGCAAACACATTCAGCGAGTGACATTTCTAGATGAATAATCAAATAATCTCAGATCTTAGAAATAATTACATCCAACTCTCTCCTCTTGCTAATCAGATATGCAGTACCCAGGGAAGTAAAGTAACTTCCTTCCAACTCCTCAGTGGTAGGGCTAAATCTGAATTTAGATTTCATGACTCTTTTTTTCAATGCTTAAAATAAAATAATTGAATGTCTAAATATTTTTTTTTTCACGTAATTGTTTAAAATGTCATGTTGGAGGGAATTGAATATGTTATTTAAAACCAATATAGGTTGTGTTTCCCAATTTCCCTCAGTTTAATGTATTTTTTACTATCCTAGGAGTAGATGAGAGGCTTGGAAGGGACTTTAATAGTATTCGTAATGTCACAGTGCCCACTTCCTAACACCTTCTACTAACGTGTGTCAAAACATTGATTTTGTGATAATCCTTTCCTGTGTCTAATCAGGTCAATAAATTACACTTACAGGTCTGTTACTCTAGGTCATTCTCCTTCCTTTAACAAAGAGCTTTAGCCATTGTCTCTGTCCATGCATTACTCTCCAATGTTCACTTGCTCCTTCCGAAGCTCACATGGAAGATACACACCATGACTTCTTTTCCACCCCTGGCTGCTATCATGCCTTTGCTGTCTCCAAAGACAATGAACCATGATAGCTACTTCCTTTTATTCAACAGAAAGACATCCTGCTTCTGATCTCTGATTGACCCTCTCCCCCTCCCCACCAAAAAAGATATTTAAGAATACCAAAACATCCTGCTGGAATTCCTAATCTTAGGTCACATTTCCAGATTGGGGAACATATTCAATATGCTAGGGAAAAAAAAATCACATTCTTCCAATGATTTCCAAATTTCTTTGAGAGTTATCTAAAGATAAGTTTTTAGGCTTTGCACAATGAAGATGAAACATTCATATTTAGAACATAAAAAAAATACATTGGGGGTGATTAGAGTACAAATTCTGCTACGGTAATTTCCTATTTAAATTAAGCAGATTAGCTCTCTTTTTTCAAACATGCCACTCAATTTTAGCTTGGCCCTAGTCACAAGAAATGGGGAAAAGAAGTATCTGCCTTTTATAGTACATGCCAACCATATTCTTGGCCACTCAGTATGCTGTTTCCAAATGCTGTTACTTCATCTTTGAGCCATTATCAGCACCAGTGATTAATTAATGGATTATTTACTAAAGTTCATTTCCTTTCTTCTCTCCTTCTGAAAAAGACACAGGGGACAAGTGAGGAAAAGCCAGACATGTGTATTCCATTTGAAATCCATGATTAAAAAGCTTAAAAATTCAAACCAATGTAAAAAACTGTTTTATTTTAATACTCTGGAAGGTTTCAGTGAACTCCATTATTTTCACTCACTATTTGCTTGAATAATTTAGGCAAGAAAGCTAAATTATACATAAAGTGTACAGTTAGAAGAAAAAGTTCATGCACAGCCCTAGGCTATAGCCTTCCCCTAATGATGTCTGAAGTCAGTGAAAAGAACTCGTTAGACTGAGAGTAATTTCTCAGGGTTTAATTTTTTTTTCTTAAAGCAATAATGTTCTTATAAAAATCTGACAAATAGTACACTAAAAGAAAAGCCACAAAAGAGAGCCTCCAGTTGAGGCCTCAGACCCTGTAAACTTATTTAATTTCATATAAAAGTTGGTTTTCTATGCACCACCATAATGATGGTTGGCAGCCTCCAGTGATCTGATTCAACAAGGAAAATACAAGTCGTGACTGAATAGAGTCACTATTTGGCCTCATCAGTATTCTGAAGTAACGGAGTTAAAAGGAGATGCTTCAGGCTTAGAGACAAATCCGAATCTACTGTGGAAAGGGAATCAGCACCCACTCAGTTACCATCGTCTGAACAAGTGGTTGCTGCTTGCAAGGGTATTGTACTTAAGGAGCTACCCGTGTCATTAAACATTTACAGATTGACTAAAATGCTCGCATTCCCTTCAAGCATAACAACAGAGCCTCTGCTGCAAGATGACAGGAATATCAAAATGGTACCGTTGTCACCTTTGATTTCTGAGCCGCCTTTGTTCTTCTCTTAAATTACACCATTGTAGAACATGAGGAATCCAGTTCAACCCCTTCATTTTACAGAAGAGGAACTTGAAACCCAGCAAGGTGAACTGATAAGCTCAAGGCTATGCTGCTAATGTATTTGTTCATTCATCCTCAAATGTTTATACATTGAGAGAGAGAGAGAGAGAGAGAGAGAGAGAGAGAGAGAGAGAGAAAGGAATTACCAAGTAGAGAGATCAGCCACATGTGAAGGTCAAGGGTGGGAACTGGCATGATGTGTTGGCAAGCAAAAAGTGCCAATTATTATCTGGTCACTTCCCAAGCTCCCCCAAATTCCCTCAAAATTTATTTTTTAATTTTTTGAAAATACTTGTTTATTGCATTCCCCCCCCCCCAGATTTTATGTCCAGATTTTTCCCCCTTTAATGTACTTCATTAAAGAAGAGGAATTGGCATTCATTTATGCCTGACTGAGCCTGGCCATGTTGATTGTGCAAAGACATTTCTAAGCAAACATTTCTCACGTATTATGAAGCTGGCCCTAAGTTAGTGTCACCAAGAATAAAAATAAAAGGGACAAAGTCTAACTTCCTCGTGGAAGGGAAGTCAGTAAAAAGAAAGATCTCCACCATTGGAATTTCTCTTCACGTGGCCTTTTAATTTTGCTGTTCCTCAAGTAAAATGGGGGTTAGGTCATCTTCCTTGTCTTGACAAGTCTTCAAAATCAACTGGAAAACACATATTTTATAAGCTAATCCCATGACTAGACGAGGTATTAAGTCTACCAGTGGCAGAATCTCTGGCTTTCATTCCTCTGCATCTCTTCTCCCCTCTGTATCTGTTCATTCTCCATTTCCAAAAGGGGAGATCCCCGCGGGGTGAGCTTTCCACATCTCTGTTTGGCTCTATATGCTTCAGTGACAATGAAAATCCAACGGATAATGCACAGAGCCCAAACAATGTGCAGGAAAAGGAGCAGAGGTCATTTCGCACCACGATTGGAGAAGTTCCCATTTCTTCCTAAGACTGGAAGCACTAGGTTGGGGTGGAAGAGACAAAAAGATGGACCTGCTGCTTGTCATGATTCCCATTTACTGTGATTATGTTTTGAAAAGTGTTTTCCTAAAAAAAAAATTTCCCAGTCATTTCCACAAATAGCTTTTTTTTTTTTTTCCCAAAGATCTGGGTCATCTTAGAGATCAGAGGTTTAGAAGCTCTTCCTTGTTGCAGTGATATAAACCATGCACATCATTTCTTCATTACAAATCCCATTTGCTGCTCTTGCCTGGCAGTGAATTTTGCTGGTAAGAACGAGGATTGTAGTGAGGACAGTGTCTTTGTGAGGTGAAGAGTGAGTGAGGGAAGGAGTGTAACTATCAAAATCAATGGGCACCATCTCTTCATAAAGATTACCTCCTGGATTTGGCCATAATGGACTTCAGGAAGTTTTGGCTGCCAAGTGATTCCAGTGGAATCTTCTGGGAAAGGATTCTGAAGAGTTATGGAAAGGAAAGAAGTCACGAGACCAGTTGGTCAGAAGGAAAGGATAATTGGGATAACAGTTATCATTAAGGGGGTTTTCTCCAAAGCAACCTTTGTTTTCCATGTTTGTAGATCATTCTAATCCATACGGACCCCAGAGGCAGAATGCTGAAGCAGCTGTTCCCTCCTGTAGGTCCTGCAATTAGAGGATTTTCATTTTTCATAGAGCTTATTGGGGTCCAACTTGCAAGATCTGCTAGATTGGTGGTTGCCCTTGAAACACAAGTCTTGGAGAACCACAAGCAATCATTTGGTGAATTTTGCTTAGGCATGCTGGCGATGAAATGTCTGCTGTAATTACCAGGCAATGGATACCATCTTGGAAAGACCAAGTTAAAGGTAAATTTCTCTTCTTTTGTGTTTTACTGGAAAGAGACTTTACCTCTAGACTCTTGTTCAGTCTTAGGAAGATGGAAGAAGAGGCTGTGTGTGCTTTCTTTATTGCTCTTCTTGCCTTGGGTTCCAACTTGGTTTCTGGTTTGGGGTGATCACACTCTCCCTTTGGCTAAAAAAATATGAAGTGTCCATCATGCTTCTGGAAGTTGTTGACTGGGAAGCCCCTGGGGGCCCCCAACAAGGAATTATTTTGGAGGCCCAACATGATTGGAACAGCATTTCCTCTGCCACCTCTGCTGGGTTTTGTCACAGATCTCAGGTCCCAAGTAGATCTCGTATACTTTCTTTGTCATCATAGCTGCACACCCACACAACCAGGTGAGGCTTCTTGAGGATGAGGGAGTGGTAGTTGTTAGATTAGCCTAGCTACTCAGATGGAGCAGGGAATCGGGCCTCTCCTGGCACCTGTTGGGCTATTCTGTGGTAGTTTCTTAGCATTATATCCTGCCTACACATTTCTTTGTCTTCAGAACCAAAGTCCTCAGTTCCATGATAAATCTGGGTCACATACAGGTTTCTTTGTTTTCAGTTGCCCTCAGAAGTGCTCCAGAATTTTGCTCTCAAATGTTCTTAATGTTATTGCATCATCCACTCAAGCAACTTGGGCCAGGGGACTATTTTCTGATGTTGATCGATGAGCAGGGAGCGTGGGACCTGTCCCCAGTACACTTTTAATGGAATCTATACTCAAGTAGAATATGGTGGTTGGTAAGAGTGCAGGCTCCTTGGGATTATATCCTGCCTCGGCCTGGCAGCACCTCTCAGATCTTCAGCAGTTAACTTGTTTCTCTCTGATTTATTTTCTACAATAGTAGAAAGATAGTGATAATAATAGAGCCTACTTTCTAGGGATGTTTTGAAGAGAACTTGGGCATTAATGCATATAAAGTGTTTACAGACAATGCCTAGCACATAAAAGTTACATACATATTAGTCATTATTATTAATATTTGTAGATAGTGAACTCTTCCGTATGAATTACATCTCTTGGTCATACCTTGTCAAACAGGGGTTGGGTAATTGACCCGGGGTGGAATATCTGTCAAGCGCCCAGTGTTTTATGACTTATGTGACCTAGATTGGAAGAAACAAATTGGGCCATCAGAGTAGGGTCATCACAAGTTATGAAATAGGCAATCGAAGACTTGGGCAAAGTAACCAAGAGGCTGAGAGAAAAGATAATTATAAAGACTCAGGACAGGGCAGGTAACATGGTCCCAAGGGAAAAAAATGAAGCTTTGAGGAAGCTTATTGGTCAAGAGTGGAGAATGAGATGCCCTTGGGTACAAGCACATACACCTAAACACAGAACCTCAGTTCCCATAAACTTTTTATGTCTACCTCAGTTCTATGCATAAACAACTCTCACCTCCCCCATCCCCTTATTTGGAAGTGGCTGGAGTGAGTCTCAGGGCCTCACAGTCTCTCTCTCTCTCACACACACACACACACACACAAAAAAAAAAAAAAACCTACTAAGAACTAACAGGTACTTCTGCCAGCAGATGACACGTGTTGGGGGTGGGGTATGATAAAAGACGACACTGGGATACAAGCAGAGGCCAGTTGTGAAAGCCTGCTTAATTCTTCTTCCAAAAGTCACTGGAGATGATTGAAGGACTTCAACAGGTGAGTCATGTCCTATCAGATGGCATTAGTTCTGCAGGATCATCCAAGCAGCAACAGTAATGGTACATTTGAAGGGAAAGAAAGACCAGAGGAGGAGGCTTGTCAAAAGACTCTGGGCATAATATAGGTAAAACCTAACCGAAACCTGAACTAAGATAATAGTGTAGAAATCCAAAGAAAAATATATAGATAAAGGGTTATGAAGAAAGGGTGACTTGCTGTGGGACATGGGGAAGCAGCTGAAGTGTAGGCAAGATTTCTGATTTAAATGTTCAGATAGATGAATTAGAAAATAATTTGGGAGTAGGGGCTGGGCGTGGTGACGCACACCTGTAATTCCAGGGGCTTGGGAGATGGAGGCAGGAGGATCTTGAGTTCAAAGCCAGCCTCAGCAATTTAGGCGCTAAACAACTCAATGAGACCCTCTCTCTAATAAAATGCAAAATAGAGCTGGGGATGTGGCTCAGTGGTCAAGTGTCCCTGAGTTCAATCCCAAGTACTCTCCCCCCGCAAAAAAAGAAAGAAAAGAATAGAATTTGCTTGTAGAAATCAAGAGGATTGCCTTTGCCAAAGCTGAATGTGAGACACCTGTGGGAAATCTAAGTGAAGACATCCGAGTGCATGTGGATATGTAATATGGAGCCCCACAAAGACCCTGGCATGATAGATTTAGGGACTTGGAGGATAGAAGTGACACTTGAGATTAAGGTTTTAGATAACATCTTTCAGGGTGAATATAAGTGGTTAGAAGAAAGTGCCAAGTTTCTAGTTTGGGGAAGACCAACACATAGGGAGCAAGCAGAGGAGCCTTCCCAAGAATCCAGGAAAAAGTGGACAGAGAAATGGAAGAGACCCAGAGGAGAGTATGTAAGCAGGGGATTTAGGCCCCAAGAAGGGAAGAAATTTCAAGGTGCACAGAATGATCAGCAACATGGAGTGCAGAAGAAAGTTGGTGTAAGTTAAGGAAACCATCCATTGAATGTGGCAGCCTGGAGATTATTAGGAATCAAAGCTAAAAGATTGAGAACAAAATAAAGATGACAACAGGTGAAACTAGGAAGGGAAGAGAAAGTTAAGTATAACCCAACTGTCAGAGAAAGAAAGGTGAAAAGAATCTGGGGCCAAATAAAGGTCATTTCTTTGCTTGTGTGTTTAATCCAGAATAGACTTGGCATACTGGTGAATTAAGTCAGAAAAAAGAAATTAGTGATACAGGATAAAGGGGGCTGGATGGATCCAGCTAGGTCCTGCAGGGGCAGGAGAATACAAGTTCCCCGGTCCAGGTGGAAGGATGAGCCTTGCACAGAAAGAGGGCTAATGCTACCATGGAAACAGCAGGAAATAAGGCAAAGATGGAAGCCAGTAAAGATGAGTTGTGGTTGCAAATTCAGCAAGTTGAGGGGAGTTTGTGTTTGAGGATCTGTTTCTCCTAGTGTGGTAGGAAGCAAGAACCTTTGCTGAAAATAAGAGGGAAGGCTCTGATACAGGGGATTTGGAGAGAAAAGATAGAGAAAAAAAAAAGAAACAAAAAACATTGTAAGGGCCAGAAGAAGGACTGAGCAGGAAATATAGGACCAATTAAGCCAAGTTGAGTCTGAAAAGCCATTGCTGTATGTATGGTGACGCCAGTTCCTGTGATGGTTTGATTGCTCCAGCAGCAGTCCACGTGCAAGCGAGGGAGGAAAGACACCAGAAAACTGGAGATTGCAGGACAGGTTTGATGGAGAAGCATGATGAATGATTTATGTTTCAAAGAGGTAGAGATGAGTCAAAAGGGAGGTCTCAGCTTGAGGAGAAATGAAGGAGGGTTTGGGCTGGGAGTTCTCAGGAAGTGGGAAGTACCCCCCCCCACACACCCCCCCAAAAAAAAAAGAGTGGAAGAAAATTGAAGGACCCAAGTTTGTCATTGTGTGGGATAGCCAAGTTTAAGATTTCAGAAATAAAACAGTTAATTATTGCCAAAACTGAGCCCAGGGATAGGTCTCCCACTTGAGTCAGAGATTTTTCTATTCCTGGAAAGCCCTGGCTTCTCTGAAGAGACCTGGCGCCAAAACTAGATAACCAAACTTGTTATAGTCTGGCATGGATGGTTGCCAGGAGGTTTATGCTCTTTTGTCCCTGTGGTTCCAACCAAGGCTGGAAAAGACGGGGAAAGTTTAGTCACACTGTTCTTCGGAGTCCATGGCAAGGCATTAATAACTTGCTGTGATAAGAGCAGTTTTACATCTTTTGCTGGCATCGTTTTGTCACATTAGTTTAATATTGTCATCATGTAGCTTAGGATTAATGTGATACAAAAGTAAAACTTACATGTGCACTTTTCATATTGTTATATTGAAATTCAGTGTGTATGCTACACTAATACTATTCAATTCCATAAAATACACTGTTCCCAACATAAAGACATTTTAATGTTATGTTAGAATAAGAGTACAGATCACTACATTTCCAGAACCATGCAGTGGAGGCAAAAGGAATAAAGAGACTGACATTTATGAGCCCTGGTGAAGGAAATATGACAATGGGTTCCATGCATGAAGCCCCACATTCCACTTTTCCTTACCTGCAATAACAACACTCCTCATGGGCCAGTTGTAATAGGACAAGTCAATAAACTTTTTCTCTAAAGGGTCAGCTAGTAAATACTTATGTCTTTGAGGATCCAGTTGGTCTCTGTAGCAACCATTCAAGTCAGCCCAGAGAGCACAAAAAGACCATAGGCAAAATGTTAATGAATGAGTGTGGCTGCGTACTGATCAAACTTTGTGCATGGATGCTGAAATTTGAACTTCATGTAATTTTAACAGAATGAAATAGCATTCTTCTTTTGAGATTCTTTTTAATCATTTAAAAATGAAAAAAACACTCTTAGTGTACAAGCCATGCAAAAACAAGCAGAATTCAATTTGGCCCATTGGTCTTAGTTCTCTGACCCCTAATTTAGAAGGCTATGAATCTAGAGGAGCTAATTTAGAATTGCCTGCCAACCTTTAGTGGATCCAAGCTTTCTTGCAAAACTTATGTAGGCTAATGTGTACATTCCCAAAAGTGACTTTGAGAGGGAAGAGACATATGTGCCACATATATATATATATATATATATATATATATATATATATAATTTTTAAAAATATTTTTCAATTTCCTCACCTCCCTCCCACAGAGAGCTGGCTTTGGTTGACCTTCACAGTGCTCTGATCCCTGGCCAGAACATCAAAGGAGGCATGCCATGACCTTCTTTGTCAGAAATAAAAGAACATAATTCTTTAACTTAGACCAAATCTTTAAATGCCCTTCCCTTTACATTTAGTAGCAAAATATTTCTCAAGCATAAGGCCAGACTTATGCTAGTAAATGCAATAGATTCCTCTATTGAAATGGCACATGGCAATCAATGTATGGTTAATAGAAGAGGCATGTCATCTTGTACCATCTTTCCCCAAGTAGCAGTTTGGTTTTTTTTTGTTTGTTTGTTTTTTGTTTTGTTTGGTTTGATTTGGGGCTTTTTTTTTCCTTTGGCTGGAACTGACTTTGAAATTTCCAAGTCCATTTGTCTTCCAGTTCTTTTTCTTAGAATGAAATGCTGTTACCATTAGGGTTCAGCATCTATCTCAACAGCAAAAAGCCCTTCTGAGGTTTCAGAATACTTCCCAGAGCTTTTCTTTTCCTATTATAGTTTCCATTCATTGAGGTCTTGAACACTGTCAAATCGTCCTGCCGGTTTCCCGGATTGCAACTGTGCAACATCATGGAGGATAAGGTCACCTGCTGCCCCAAGGCCATTGGTTCATTCAATTTTTAACATCCAAGTCACCCAAATAGATCAATTTCAGACTCTATTCTTGCCAACACCAATATGAGCAGGATCTTCAAATAGCATGGATTTATTTCTAATTGAAAGATGAATAAAATTCAGAAGTTGAACTAGAAGTAGGACTCATCTATGAGTCATGCCCATTTCTCCACAGCGCCCCTGTTTAGGAACAAGATGGTTCTATCCCAAACACTTCACTGGATAAACTTTCAAGAGGCCCAAGAAAGGGTATTATTGATACTCTCTCATTATTTAAAACATTTATGTTACTAAAGTATTATTCAAATTGAAATCTCATTTTCAACACCATGTATGGTCAATACTTGACCACAGCTTTCCCTACACAAACCCAGGGCAATTACTGCTCATCAAGTGAAACTTAGTATGTGAGCCTGGTTGTACCCGACACAACAGTCCATGAAACCGCTGGCAACTGGCCAGTCCAGTCCAGCCCCTGGACTCTATTTTTCTTTCATTTTGTGATTCCCTGTTAACAGAGTACCACCATCCAAAGCACATAATGTTTATCTGCGCTCTGATATATGAATCCATACCGCATTATACAAAACTTCTACTAATAGAAGACTCTCATAGAAGAGTCCTCTGAACACTCTCTATTGACGACAAGTAATAGTTTAGCACTAAAATGATCTACAGCCAATGCTGGGACTCAACTCTACAGGAATAATAATAAGTGCACCTAAAGATGCAAGCACACCATTGTGAGAGCAAAAAGTATGTGACAATCTAAATGTAAAATAGGGGAATAATTAATCAGTATGATAATTTCATGTAGGATAAGAAAATATAACCATTAAAATGAGGAAAAGCAATTTGCGTTGCTCCCAAAAGAAATGTGTTGGTGGTTGCACCTGCAACCGCCGAGCTCCAGTTGAAGGAGAAGGGGTAAGTGAGGAAGTCTTTCTACCATGACCCATACAAAGCAGACTGCCCACAAATCCAGCGGTGGTAAAGCACCCAGGAAACAACTGGCTACAAAAGCCGCTTGCAAGAGTGCACCCTCTACTGGAGGGGTGAAGAAACCTCGTGGTTACAGGCCTGGTGAAATCAGACCTTATCACAAGAACACTGAACTTTTACAAACTCCCCTTCCAGTGACTGGTGCCAGCCAGGACTTCAAAATATATCTGTTTGCAGAGTGCAGCTGTTAGCACTTTGAGGAAGACAAGTGAGACCTATCTGATTGGCCTTTTTGAAGACACCAACCTGTCTGCTATATCCATGCCAAATGGGTAACAACTATGCCAAAAGACATCCAACTAGCATGATGCATGCGTGAAGAATGCACTTAAGAATTCACTCTGACGGGAAACACTTCATTCTCAAAAAAATATTTTTTCCTTCTTCTTCCTGTTATTGGTGGTTCTGAATTATATTAATATATAATATATTAAATATATTGTATTTAATATATAATATTATAGTATATAATATATTAAATATAAATATACATTTAATAATATATTATTATATTCCCCCCCCCGGGTGCTCAAAAGGTACCTAAACACATGATCGCGAGTGGAAGAATGGGGGACAGAAATCAAGTATTGGCCATCTTTCGATATTCATTTGTGTGTGAATTTTTAATATAATTGTGGGATATAAAGCATGAATGCAAGTCGGAATGTTTCAGTGAACATTTGAATGTTTCAGCAGTTCAACATTATAACAATTATAAATAAAACTGTTAAATTTTTCTGGACAATACCAGCATTTGGAGTTTTTTAAAAACAAGTAAATTTCCTATTGACAGCAACTAAATGGTATTTGTAGCATTTTTATCATACAGTAGATTCCATCCAAGTATAGTGATACTTTTCTGAGTTGGCCTACATGCAAGTACCTGTTTTTAATGTGGTCTGTCTTCTGTGCTGTCCCTGTAAGTTTGCTATTAAAATACACCAACCTATAAAAAAGAAATATGTGCTGATGAAATCTAGATTAAAAATACATATGTGTGTGAATGTGTTTATACACAAAGGTATGTTTGGTATAATTCCATCAAAAGAAAAGTATTTGAAAGATGATACAGAAAATCATAAAGAATGGTAATTCTTGCTGGGTGCAGTAGCATACGCCTGTATCCCAACAATTCAGGAGGCTGAGACAGGAGGATCACAAGTTCAAAGTCAGCCTCAGCAAAAAGCAAGGCACTAAGCAACTCAATGAGACTCTGTCTCTAAATAAAATATAAAATAGGGCTGGGGATGTAGCTCAGTGGTCAAGTGCCCCTGAGTTCAATCCCTAGTACCAAAAAAAAAAAAAAAAAAAGAATGGTAATTCTTGGGGCCCAAGGTGGAGAAAGTGTCACTCCTAGACTTTTTTTTAAAAAAGCGGTCCTATGGGTGTATCCATTTATGAAAAGTATACCACTAGAATGTGTACATTCCATTACAATAACTCTTATCAAATAAACGTAATAATAATTAAGTGGAAGTGGGAAATGAGTAGAGCTACAGATGATAGAAGAATGGACAAGGTGATAATTGTTGAAGGTAGAAAATATACATAAGGGTTCATTAGAGTCCTTGGTTTATTTTGTATGTTTAATTTTTTCTTCAAGAAGAATATTTATTTTCAATTTGTTATTTTACTTGTTCATATTTATGAGGTACAGCATGATAATCTGATACAAGTATAAATTTGTTTGATCAAATCAGGGTAATTAATGTTTTCCCTCATCATCACTGGAGTTTAGAGTCCTCAAGCTCCTTTCTTATATTGACTGTGAACTACAGTCTCCCCACTGTACTGAAGATCTCTAGAACTTTCCCTTCAATCTAACTGTGCTTTGGAACCCATCATCCAACCTCCTCTGTCTCCTCTCCCCACCACAGAAAGTTAATTTTTTTTTTTTTAAGTAAAGTTGTACAGTGCCATGGAGATTGTCCGAGGGGCCCATGAACAAGGGCTTATTTAAGAAGTAGCCATTGAAACCAGTCTCAAATAAATAAATAAACAAAAATTCTTAAAATGGCCAGGAAAGAACATTGGTATATTTTTGTCATCTCAAAGCTATCACAAGATTATTACAGGTTTTCCTATTCAGACCTTTAAGAAAAACAAATAGAAACAGACAAATACAAATATCTGCAATACTCCAAAGCATTATTTTTGAGCTAATACATAGAATTTCAAAACTGTAACTTGCTTTTAGTTAGATGGCATGTCAGTCAGCAGGCTTTAGACCAAATTCTAGACCATTTGAATCCATTGTGAAGAGACATCATAATTTATTATACCCTTGCACTATAAGAGAATTCCCCTTGCCTGCTTGTTTTTTGACTTGGTCCAGTTGTGAAGGACAGATGGTCATAATAGATCTTTAAGCAACCAAAAGATCTATGTGATATGCAGATGCACTTCAGAAAGAAACGTGAACTTAGATCACTCAGAGCATCTCACCAACGGGAAGGGGAAGGGACTGAGGCTTTTGGAGGATGAGGGGTGAGGAATCATGATAGGTGGAGACAAGGGACCAGGGACCATTTTTCTTCATGTTCCAGCTGGGTCCCTTCCAGTTGAAGGGTTGGGCAGGTGCAAGGGGGTGTCATGGGAGATAGAGAAACTGATTACCGGAGCAGCAGCATTACAGAGGTGGATCTGGGATTCTTTGATTAGGCCTTGGCCCAGCAAAAAGGACTGACTGTGGATGACAGGAAATGTTCATTGTCATATCACCTGGATATTCAATATGAAGAAATAGTAGATCGCTATCAAAAGAGGAGGGCAGGATACTTCTAACATCCTTTAGGGCCTCAGAGTATTGAATCCATCCTGTCCATTCTGGAGGGAGAATATATATCTGATAGTGTGTTTCAATGTTATAACCACAGACTTGGCTCTGTATCATGTCACCCCAGCCTGTCCTGTGGAGATGCGCAATGGGGCTCTTCCCTACAGAGCCAGGTTGGTATGGCCTGATCCTCATTGAAGATGGCCAATCCTCGAGAAGGAAGATTTCCCAGTTACAAAGAATTCATTCACCCTTTGAAAGCCTACAGCAAAAGAGTAGACTCATCATATGAGCATACAGCTGATCATAGGACAATCCCACACATTTATGTCCTGACTCATTATTAATTGTGCCCCTTCATTTTTAGCTATCAAGTTTGATAATAAATTAGATGATCACCCTAACTAAAAGTTGTTATATTCCAAGTCAGTTTTTGTGCTTAAATTCGAACTGCAATATCATAATTTAATCACAATTTAATTGAAAGCCCATGATCTCCAGCTACTTCAGGGGACAGTCTGGTCCAAAGTGACATTTTCAATGTGAGGAGCAGAGTTGAGTGGGGCAGAAGAAAAGGTATATTTGGATGGGGGGTTGAAAAACCATCACAAAGAAAATGCTTCAAGCAGAGGAGAAAGTATCACAGGCAAAGGGGACAGGAAAACAGAGGCTCAGAAGTGAGGAATAGCATTGAAAAGTTTGGGACACTGAGAGGTGAGAGAGTGACTGCAGTATAGAAAGCAAGCCGGGTGGATGAGCCCAAAGAAAAGAGGTTGGAGAGGGAGGCAAGTTCAGGTTCACTAGGGCCCTTTGTGCCTTGCTGGGGAGTTTTACTTTTATTTCATAGGACATTGGCACTGAAGTCTGCTGAGTCTGTAGAAAAATCTAGAAAAAGCTTTGAAAGCTGACTTATTCAACCCAAATGAAAAAAAAAGTTGTCATCCAATTAAGAAAATATAAATATGGATTGAGTATTCATTGCATTAAGAAACCATCACTACTTTTATATGTTTCAAATAATATATCTGAGATTTACTTTGAAATACTCTCGCAAAAAAAGAAAGAAAGAAAAAAGAGGATGTGAATATTGAAAAACAAAGTGGATGGGATATAAGGAAATGTTGAGGGCTGTTGAATTTGGAGAGTAGGCTTCAGGGGACTGATTTTTTGTGTTTTCTACCTTTAAGTTTAAAATTGTCATAACAAGGAGCCAATAAAAATAAATCTATGTTCCCTGAGTCTCACACTGACCTACTAAATCAGAATCTCTATGTAATAGGATGAGATTTTAGAAAAATTCCCTCTGCGGTGACGGAGGTGTTGGATGGAGGGGTGATGGGAGGCAGGCTGGGGGAATGATCTGAAATGCCAAGACAATTGTCCAGGAGAGAGACAACAGGAGTTTGGACCAAGGTAGTGAGGTGGTGAGAAAGGTCACATGTGAGCTGCAGACAAGACCCAGTGTCTGATGAGACAGAGATGAAGGTGACTCTTCCCCAGCTCAGTGACTGAATGCGTAAGAAACACAGAAGGAGCATATTCGCATATTGAAAACTAGAGAATTCACAGTTTTAGTTTTCCAAGTATGAAAAATATCAGAGGCACCTCCATTAATACCATTTTCTTTTACCCCCTCACTTTTCTTCTTATTAATTCCCTCTCGACACTCAAAATGTACACAAATAATAACAATTTCTCTTCTCTGTCTTCCAGGAATGTGTCTTTACTCAGGGTTTTCAGCAGGTCTGCCTTCAAGTTAATTTGATCTAATTCACTATTTACAGAGGCATGTACCCTTGACCTTCTGGTGTCTCCAGTGCCTTTTGTGGTTTTTTTCTCTGCCTTTCCCCACTATCCTATCATTCTTGTTATTAGAGAATAAGCAATAGGCAAAGGTTTTCAGGAACCAAACTGTAGTGTCTTTGTGTCTTTTGAATGGTCTCCTAAATGTAGAAGTGTATGTAGCCAGGAGCTTGGAAACCCCAAGATCTGTTCTTTAAGCATTTTTATTTTTTAAAAAAAACATAATTTCCCTTTTTTGTTCAGTTGTAAGAATCTGAGGCTGAGACAAGACATCTTTTAGGAAATCCAGTTAAACCCTGGCTTTCAAACAACTAGGTTTAGATATGCCCACGGGACCTAAGAAAGCAGCCGGCCAGCCTGTCCTGTGCTGGGAACCTGTCTGGAGACGGGGTCTTTCCTGTAATCTTCACGGACTCTTTTCAGAAAGCCATATTTCTTCCAAGTCTTTCTTTTCATCCTTGTCTGAACCTGCCTTCATCTTCCTAATGGCTAATTAAAAAATTACAACCCAGAGCATTAAATAGTCAACCCCTTCCCTGCTGTTCTCTGCTTAATTTCTGAGTCCCCAAGCAAAATGTCTTTAAAAAGAATTAGGAAGAGCCACCACTCTGCTTGTAAACTGCATGATAAACAGCACTCTAGTGGGGAGGACTTTATTCTAATGAGTAGCCCCTCACTTCAGGGTGTGCTTACATTATTTGCTCTTTTTTCCTTGTTTGTTTTGCAATACTGGGGATGAAACTCAGGGTCTCATGCATGCTAGACGAGTACTCTACCACTGAGCTACACTGCCAGCCCTTTTTAAATTTCACTTTGAGACAGGGTCTCACTAAGTTGCCCAGGCTGGACTTGAACTCATCATCCTCCTGCCTCTGTCATGCAAATAGCTGAGATCACAGGCATGTACCACCATCCCTGACTTCTTTATTTTCTTCCTATTCTAGAAAAATAGAGTTCAAGGTGTCAGATGCTCCCCAACGTTATGAGTCTTCACTCATGCATGCTTAAAGAACTTTGTTGAGTGTGTGTGCATGCATGTGTGCGTGTTTGTGTGTGTGTGTTTCTTCTCCCCAGTTGCCTGCTGTGGGAATCTCATACACCAAAGCAACTGTGAGTTTTTCAGCTCACAATTATTTCTTTTTAAGTTAGGAGTCTAAGCTTAATGAAAACTCTTTCCCATTCATGACATGCACACTTAAGCTGCCGCTCCTATTCCATTTGCAGAGAGAGAGAGAGCTTGGAGGGCAGTGTCTAAATAATCATCAACACAGTGCTCTAGTTGGATTTGTTTATACATTATCTTAACACTCGATTACATATTTTAATAGGACAAGAGTTTAAAAGCCGGAATCAGACATAGTTGGCTTGGTCTATTTTAGAATGTTCTTCATCAATTGTTTTTTCTTGTGATTATACAGTTTTACTTTATCATCCCTTTGATAACAATTTCTGCATGAAAATTGACTTTATATTTCATTTTTCCCGTCTGTTATCTTAGCGGCATTCATACGCAAACACCCTTTGTGCAGCACTGGTAATATAACTGATCAGGCGAAGCTGCGCCATAAGAAATCAAAACCATAATAATGTCTTTGGGTTTTGCATTTTAAATACTGCGTTCATTGTTGCACTGAGCTTTCTGATCCCTTTCCAGACATTACAGAGATTACCTTTGGTAATGCCTATTTCATTGTACTTTGATATAAAATAATGTGTGTCATAAATCATCTGGGCGACTGTCATTAAACAGGAAAGCACCTACTTATGATATGTAACAATTTGCTTTTCTAATTTGAAGAAGATTGAGGCATTTTAATTATGGAAGGTCTTTGTAAATGAGACTGGAATTCAATATAAAAGTGTATTCCTTGTGGAATTGTAGGTTAGACATAATCAAATCCGTATTCATTAATTTTACATTATTTTTTTTTGCAAGTGCTAAATAAAAACATTCATAGGAGGCTTTCCTAACGAAAGCCTTATGCTTTTGTTACCATTAATCTGAGAAAAAAGTTATGCTGACTTCTTTAAGAAAAGAGGCACCAGAGACTCAGTTGGTTAGGCAGGTTAACTGGCAATTGTGCATTTAAAACATTTTAAAATTTAAAACTGGGAGAGGCATTGCCTTAAAAAGTTAAGAAGAGACAAAGAAGAGGCGTAAAGAGACAAGGGTGTGGGGGGAAGCTATTTAGAACGATCGGTCTGCTTCATAGTATTAAGATTGTGTCCATTTGGGAGAGAATGGGGGCTTGGTGCCTTCTCAATAAAGAACAATTGAAAATTATTGGAGCCCCTCTCTTTAAAGGTGATCAGATCTCTGAACACAGATGTTGCAGCATGATTTAAAATCAGGAGAGCTCTTCCAATTGTTTAGAACATTGATTTTTTATGAAATGGATTTCCACATTGTATTTCTTCAGTCAGGAGGTCATTACGGAGACCTGGAGACTAAGGTGCTTCCTTCTGAAACTAGCATTTTTTTTTCCTTTGGTCCCTTTCCTTTTCTCCCCTTCTGCACTCTTCCCCCACTTAATAAGTTTCCTAGTTCCCCTTGCTGCTGGGATAGACACATCATTCTTTGTTCTTGCTCATAAATCACTCTGTGACCAAGGAACCAGGAAGTTATTAGGGGTGAGAGGAAGGTCAGGTCGAAAATTCAGATTGATCTAAACTATTCTTGCAAAAAGAGCACTTTACCTACCTCAAATCCAAAGCAAAGCACCAGAGCAAGGCTATTCCAACACCACTTTTAATAATACCTCACAAGAGGGGAGATGTCATTGGCTTCTACAGACAGTGTTATAACCATTCATAGGAAAACCACGAAGTTGTCACCCGTTAAGTATTTAGTCACAGTTGTATTTGCACACTATTCCAAACATGCTGCCTTCCTTCTTTCCTCTGTTTTTTTTCTCCCATTCTCTCTTCCCCTCTTTGTCTTTTATTAATACAAATAGCCGAAAAGGAAATTCTAGAATGCATGGCAGAGACTGATCAAATCAGAAAGGGCATCTTGTAGTTGGGAACCCTACATGTTTCTCTCCATGTGTTAGATATTGGTCTTGTGTAAACACACACGCGTGCTTGCACATACACACCGAGACTCTTGTGCAAACTAACCAGGGAAGCAATAAGAGATAATTACCTCAAGGACTGTAGTTTAAATAACTAATTCCATTTCTCCATTCCTTAAAAAGTTCCCTTCCTCTGGCTCTGCTGTCCTCTGTGTTGGTTAAGGGCGGAAGCAGTATTCCATGTGTTTTGTAAAAAGCTTTATCAAAGTGAATCGAACAAAATATTAGGTCTCCGTCAGCCTGAACGCACACCTGCCACACACGAGGTTTGTTGGCCTTTCATGCACATCATAACTTGATTCTAAATCTAAAGGAACAGGAGAAGCAATAGAGCAAAGCTATCCAGATGTTGCTCAGTCTGTGTGATTGTAAATTTTAAAAGAACCAGCTTTCCATCCAGATTTTAGTGCAGTGGGAACTATATGAAAATTCCAAGACATACTGGTTTATTGAAGTGTCTGGCCATTTCTATATGAATTTTGGAACAGATGTACTGAGGTAGGCAATAAAACTGTGATAATAAGGAACATTTCCACATCAACTCACTAAACTACTAATCTGTAATGAGGACCAAAACTCAGCAGTGGAGGAGGGAAGGGGATTTTCATTATTACTTTTTAAAAACTCAGTGTCAATTATGCAAATTCATCCTTGACTTCGGCTTTGGTCAAGATTTGCAGGTATCGTGGAAGCATTTGGGACTGACATGCTTTATTCAGAATTTCAGTTTTAATTTTTTCAGCCAATAAAAATAATATAGGAACATGGTATGGTACTGTGATTTTATGTTTATAAAAGTTTATTATCATTTTATGATAATATGCAATACCCAAGAAGCCCCAGTCACATGCTTTGGAGTCCCTTTGAATTTCAGTTTGTGTCTGATTCTCAGAGCCACCACAAGAAACAGAGTATCCCACTCCAAGAGCTGGGGGTATGGTTTGGGCACGCTTCTAGTAACCAACACTTCCAGATGGACAAGAAAGTGCACCATCTTGATTGACTGTTCTTGCTGCCTTCTCATTCCTATTCATATCCCAACCCAATGACTCCTTCATCTGAGAGCATTCCAGGATGCAGTTCTAGGAATGGGCCCCTGGGATTGTAAATACAGAATCATGTTTTCTGCTTAGCCCCTTTCTGTCCCTTTCTGGGATCTGCAAAGCAGTATGCAATGGGAGATTTGGAACTAATGGGGCTTCCCAGCAGTCCTGACCAGTTCTTCCTTGCTAGACTGACTATAACTGAGAGATCGCCATTAGAAGGAACATAAAACAATTAAACAAAAACACAAGTGGAATGCAACTATTTGGTAGCATATGGATTTTTCATTCTTAGCTCTTTCTCTACTAACCTGTGTGATTAGAAATCAGATTTTTTTAAAAAATGAATATTTTCACTCTGATACTACTAGGAAGAGTACAGAGACTTGGGAAGCAAAGGAAACAGTCCGTGGGAAAAGGAAGGAAGAGGAGGAAGGTTTGTAAAAGATGCAGGCTTTGACCTCAGGAGAGGTCCTGAAGGACTGGGCTTGGGGCAGGAGAACACGGTGGAGCATGTCACAGAACGTGGTGAAGCACAGTTACAGAGGTGTCCTCAGCCTCAAAGCCCTGTTTCTGGGAAATAGTAAAGCCAGTATGGACTCATTTGCTCTTCTAAGGAATTGAATATTTTTTTTTTCCCTAGCATTACTCCACTTCCCCAAAGCATGTTTTGTTTGTCTTTATTTCTTATTTTACTATAACGTGGTGGTCACTGCTTACTTCATATGTTTCCTGATCCTTGTTTTGAAAGAGTCCTGCAGCTCTCAGGAAGCAGCAAAATGGCCAATAACGGGAGGAAGCAATAGAAGCAAAAAGAAGAAAATATGTTAGTGGCCTCTATTTATGGGGAAAATCAGCTCTTTTCTCTGAACAGAGTTTCTTAGAGGCAGAGAGAGCCACTTGCTTGTGTTTGTTTTTCTTTTGATATCCTTGGTATATTAAGAAAGCAGTCATGCTCAAAATACAGATTAAAAAGCAGTGGTATATTCCAAATATTTACATTTAACAAACTAATAATTGTAAAACACACAGAAATACAATGACCATGTGTTTATGTTCATTTGAAGAGAAACTCAAAAGTCCACACTGGAAGCTTTCATGAATGTGAGCCGTAGGACAAATGGCTCATTCCCAAATTAACCACCGCCCATCTCCAAGCCACAGACACATGTCTATCAAGGAGAATGCAATGGGTGTCTTAAACAACCACTTTGGGCGACAATATGAAAGTAACCTATAATATTATGGGCCAGGTACCTCACTTAAAGTGTGGCTAGCAATTGAGCTATAAAATTATTTTCTTCTCCTCCCTCCTGTCATTTTTTAATATTTTATTTAGACTTGAACTTGGAGGATGGTCTTACAGCAGTATTTGTAAATTTCACTTAGGTGGAATTCTTCTTGCTTGCGAGTGCTGGTCTATATGAAGAGAAGATGATGTCTGGGAGGAAAAGGTGGGTCATGGGTATGTGACACGATACGCTGCTTGCTAACAAATAAGGGAGAAAGGAATGCAATAATTTTGAAGTCCCTGGTGGGCTACAGGCTTTGTTCCGCTATCTTGTTTTATGTTCCCTGTATTACATATTATTATATGGGAATCAAAAGCAACAATGATGAGCTTTACTTTATCAGCATTGCTCTTTTAAATTAGGTTTTTAGGGTTGAAGGAAGATGGCGGCGAGGGGAGTGCATTACCCCCGTGTGCTGCTTCACTGTGTGGGAGTATGACAAGTCAGGACGGCTAAAGGATATCTTGTTAGGAATTTCCAGCAATAGTGGGGTGCGCCGGAACCTGGAGGAAGGATTTCCATTGCACGAGGATCGGCTACGGGGACTCAAACGCGAGAGGTTTGTCGCACGGAGGGTAAAACTGCTTATTCAGCAAATCGCCCCGCGGCTAGAGTCTGCAACGCGCGCTGGGATAGAGACGCAGGGTTACAGTGCTGCAGTTTCTGCCAGCCGCGCAAGCACCGCACTCAGGGCTGAATTCTGGGTTCGAGACGGGGGAAGGAAGCGGTCCATCTCGGTTCTCCACACCGGTCAGACCACAGAGGAGGCCAGCAGCCACCATGTTGGTAAACTGACGTCACCATACCTGTTTTCGACTGACCGCAGCTCATTCAGCCATAGAACAGGTAATTTCAGGCTGCAATTCGCCTGCGGCTTGCAGACAGATTGCTAGGGTTCAGCGCCTGGGTGCTTCTTAAAATCTGATCTTATCGGAGTGAACACCGATCGCGGGGCGGCCGAGTTCCGGCTCCCGGAACCGTCCCGGAACCGCCCTGGCTCAGGGCTGCGGAGCCCGCAGAGGCTGCTTCTTGGACCCTGCTACTATCAGAGCATACACCAAGCACTAAGCAGCCGAATTCCGGCTCCCGGAACTGAGCCCGCGGGGGCTGCTTCTTGGAGCTTACACTTATAGGAGCTTACACCGAGCACGGAGCGGCCGAGTTCCGGCTCCCGGAACCGTCCCAGAACCGCCCTGGCTCAGGGCTGTGGAGCCTGCGGAGGCTGCTTCTTGGACCCTGCTACTATCAGAGCAAACACCAAGCACTAAGCAGCCGAATTCCGGCTCCCGGAACTGAGCCCGCGGGGACTGCTTCTTGGAGCTTACACTTATAGGAGCTTACACTGAGCACGGAGCGGCCGAGTTCCGGCTCCCGGAACTTCCCTGGACCGGGGCTAGGAGCCCGCGGAAACTGCGTCTCGGTCCGGGTCCTGCTGAGGGCCGGTCAGGACTCACCCGTTGCTTGGGTTGCCCGGCAAGGGGAACGAAATGCTGCCATTCGCATAGGATACCAACATGGCAGAGATCTGATGTCAGCAGAAAGCGGTGGAGGAGAGATCTTCATCAATACCAGCGGTGACATAAGCAGTTGGTCTCCTGGTAAGGGGGGTGAGGCTCAGTCACCCGAGTCTCCTCAATTTGTCCTCGAGCCAGAGGGAAGGAGCCGGGCCGCCGCCAGCCCCCGGAGCAGGCCCAGCGGCTTGCCAGCGTGGTGACCGCGTGACCCCAATTGCAGAGGGGGCGGAGCGGAGCCACCACCCACACCCGCCAGGTGGGCAGACCCACGACCCAGTAGTACATGGGCGTGGTAGGAGGGGCAGGGCAGAGCCGCCCTTCGCGCTTGCAAGGTAAACAGACCTGTGACAGCCTGGCGGGTCAGGCCCAGTGGCCTGCCAGTGTGGTACACACATCACCCCAACTCGAGTAGGGGCAGAGCAGATCCTTCTCCCACGCCCGGATCAGGCCCTGCCGGTGTGGTGGTCACGTGACCCCAATTGGAGTGGGGGCGGAGCGGAAACGCCACCCGTGCCCGCAGGGTGAGCAGACCAGTGATCAACCTGCAGATCAGGCCCAGGGGTCCGCAGGCGTGGTAGGAGGGGCAGGGCAGATCCGCCGCCCGCGCCTTCAAGGTAGGCAGACCTACAACAGACCGGCGGATCAGGCCCAGGAGCCTGCCGGCATGGTACAAACACCACCCTAATTGGAGTAGTGACAGACAGCGTCACCCCCATTTGGAGGAGGGGCAGAGTAGAGCTGCCGCCCGCGCCTGCAGGGTAGGCAAACCTGCAACCGACCGGCGGATCAGGCCCGGTGGCCTGCCGGCGTGGTACACTCGTCACCCCAATTGGAGTAGGGGCAGAACAGAGCCGCCACCAGCCCCAGAACAGGCCCAGTGACCTGCTGGCGTGGTAGCCACGACACCCCAATTGGAATAAGGAGAGAGCAGAGCCGCCGCCCGCACCTGCAGGAAAGATACGCAAGCAGTATGAAAAGACAAGGAAAGAAAGGACCACAAGCAATGCAGGTCAACGCAACTTTAGAAGAGGTAACAGCTGCAGCAGATGGAATGTCAGATAAAGAATTCAGGATATACATGCTTCAGATGATCTGGAGTATCAAGGAAGACATTAAACAGCAAAATCAGACAATGAAAGATCACTTCGACAACGGATTACGCAAACAAATCCAGGAAGCAAAGGATCAACTATACAGGGAGATAGAGGTTATAAAAAACAAGCAATCAGAAATCCTAGAAATGCAGGAAGCAATAAACCAACTTAAAAACTCAATGGAGAATACTACCAACAGAGTAGAACACTTAGAAGATAGAACATCAGACAATGAAGACAAAGTATTTCAACTGGAAAAGAACATAGACAGCTCAGCAAGACTGTTAAGAAACCATGAGCAGAACATCCAAGAAATATGGGATAACATTAAGAGACCAAACTTAAGAGTCATTGGGATACAGGAAGGTACAGAGCTCCAAACCAAAGGAATGAGCAGTCTATTCAATGAAATAATACAAGAAAACTTCCCAGACTTGAAGAATGAGACAGAATCCCAAATCCTAGAAGCCTACAGGACGCCGAATGTGCAAAATCATAAGAGATCCACACCTAGACACATTATAATGAAGATGCCCAACATACAGAATAAGGAGAGAATTTTAAAAGCTACAAGAGAAAGGAAGCAGATTACATTTAGGGGTAAGCCAATCAGGATAACAGCTGATCTTTCAACACAGACTCTGAAAGCTAGAAGATCCTGGAATAACATATTTCAAACACTGAAAGAAAATGGGTTCCAACCAAGAATTGTGTATCCAGCGAAATTAAGCTTCAGGATGGAGAATGAAATTAAAACCTTCCACGATAAACAAAAGTTTAAAGAATTCGCAGCTAGAAAACCATCTCTTCAAAACATCCTCGCCAAAGGATTACAGGAAGAGGAAATGGAAAATAACAATGAAAACCAACAGTGGGAGGTAGGACAGTAAAGGGGGGGGGAAATAATCAAAGAGGAAAACAAACCATGTTTAGTAACAGAAATAAACAAATATGGCTGGAAGAACAACCCATATCTCAATAATAACCCTAAATGTTAATGGCTTAAACTCACCAATTAAGAGACACAGGCTAGTAGAATGGATCACAAAACAAGACCCAACAATATGCTGCCTACAGGAGATGCATTTGATAGGAAAAGACATACATAGGCTGAAGGTGAAAGGTTGGGAAAAATCATATCACTCATATGGACTTCGGAAACAAGCAGGCGTGTCCATACTCATATCAAATAAAATAGATTTCAAGCCAAAGTTAATCAAAAGAGATAAAGAGGGACACTACATACTGCTTAAGGGAACCATACACCAACAAGACATAACAATCATAAATATTTATGCCCCAAACAATGGTGCAGCTATGTTCGTCAAACAAACTCTTCTCAAGTTCAAGAGTCTAATAGACCACCACACCATAATCATGGGAGACTTCAACACACCTCTCTCGCCACTGGACAGATCTTCCAAACAAAAGTTGAATAAGGAAACTATAGAACTCAATAACACTATTAATAACCTAGACCTAATTGACATATATAGAGTATACCACCCAACATCAAGCAGTTACACTTTTTTCTCAGCAGCACATGGATCCTTCTCAAAAATAGATCATATATTATGTCACAGGGCAACTCTTAGACAATATAAAGGAGTAGAGATAATACCATGCATCTTATCTGATCATAATGGAATGAAACTGAAAATCAACGATAAAAGAAGGAAGGAAAAAGCATACATCACTTGGAGAATGAACAATAGGTTACTGAATGATCAATGGGTTATAGAAGACATCAAGGAGGAAATTAAAAAATTCTTAGAGATAAATGAAAACACAGACACAACATATCGGAATCTATGGGACACATTGAAAGCAGTTCTAAGAGGAAAATTCATTGCTTGGAGTTCATTCCTTAAAAAAAGAAAAAACCAACAAATAAATGATCTCATACTTCATCTCAAAATCCTTGAAAAAGAAGAGCAAAACAACAGCAAAAGAAGTAGAAGGCAAGAAATAATTAAAATCAGAGCTGAAATTAATGAAATCGAAACAAAAGAAACAATTGAAAAAATTGACAAAACTAAAAGTTGGTTCTTTGAAAAAATAAACAAAATCGACAGACCCTTAGCGATGCTAGCGAAGAGAAGAAGAGAGAGAACTCAAATTACTAGCATACGGGATGAAAAAGGCAATATCACAACAGACACTTCAGAAATACAGAAGACAATCAAAAACTATTTTGAATCCTTATACTCCAATAAATTAGAAGATAGTGAAGGCATAGATAAATTTCTTAAGTCATATGATCTGCCCAGATTGAGTCAGGAGGATATAGAAAACCTAAACAGACCAATATCAATTGAGGAAATAGAAGAAACCATAAAAAGACTACCAACTAAGAAAAGCCCAGGTCCGGATGGGTATACAGCAGAATTTTACAAAACCTTTAAAGAAGAACTAATACCAATACTTTTCAAGCTACTTCAGGAAATAGAAAAGGAGGGAGAACTTCCAAATTCATTCTATGAGGCCAACATCACCCTGATACCTAAACCAGACAAAGACACTTCAAAGAAAGAAAACTACAGACCAATATCTCTAATAAACCTAGATGCAAAAATCCTCAATAAAATTCTGGTGAATCGGATACAAAGACATATCAAAAAATTGTACACCATGATCAAGTAGGATTCATCCCTGGGATGCAAGGCTGGTTCAATATACGGAAATCAATAAATGTTATTCACCACATCAATAGACTTAAAAATAAGAACCATATGATCATCTCGATAGATGCGGAAAAAGCATTCGACAAAGTACAGCATCCCTTTATGTTCAAAACTCTAGAAAAACTAGGGATAACAGGAACATACCTCAATATTGTAAAAGCAATCTATGCTAAGCCTCAGGCTAGCATCATTCTGAATGGAGAAAAACTGAAGGCATTCCCTCTAAAATCTGGAACAAGACAGGGATGCCCTCTCTCTCCACTTCTCTTCAACATAGTTCTCGAAACACTGGCCAGAGCAATTAGACAGACGAAAGAAATTAAAGGCATAAAAATAGGAAAAGAAGAACTTAAATTATCACTATTTGCAGATGATATGATTCTATATCTAGCAGACCCAAAAGGCTCTACAAAGAAACTATTAGAGCTAATAAATGAATTCAGCAAAGTGGCAGGATTTAAAATCAACACGCATAAATCAAAGGCATTCCTGTATATCAGCGACAAATCCTCTGAAATGGAAATGAGGACAACCACTCCATTCAAAATATCTTCAAAAAAAATAAAATACTTGGGAATCAACCTAACAAAAGAGGTGAAAGACTTATACAATGAAAACTACAGAACCCTAAAGAGAGAAATAGAAGAAGATCTTAGAAGATGGAAAAATATACCCTGTTCATGGATAGGCAGAACTAACATCATCAAAATGGCGATATTACCAAAAGTTCTCTATAGGTTTAATGCAATGCCAATCAAAATCCCAACGGCATTTCTTGTAGAAATAGAGAAAGCAATCATGAAATTCATATGGAAAAATAAAAGACCCAGAATAGCAAAAACAATGCTAAGCAGGAAGTGTGAATCAGGCGGTATAGCGATACCAGACTTCAAACTATACTACAGAGCAATAGTAACAAAAACAGCATGGTACTGGTACCAAAACAGGCAGGTGGACCAATGGTACAGAATAGAGGACACAGAAACCAATCCACAAAACTACAACTATCTTATATTTGATAAAGGGGCTAAAAGCATGCAATGGAGGAAGGATAGCATCTTCAACAAATGGTGCTGGGAAAACTGGAAATCCATATGCAACAAAATGAAACTGAATCCCTTTCTCTCGCCATGCACAAAAGTGAATTCAAAATGGATCAAGGAGCTTGATATCAAATCAGAGACGTGCCGTCTGATAGAAGAAAAAGTTGGCTACCATCTACATTCGGTGGGGTCGGGCTCCAAATTCCTCAATAGGACACCCATAGCACAAAAGTTAATAACTAGAATCAACAAATGGGACTTACTCAAACTAAAAAGTTTTTTCTCAGCAAAAGAAACAATAAGAGATGTAAATAGGGAGCCTACATCCTGGGAACAAATCTTTACTCCTCACACTTCAGATAGAGCCCTAATATCCAGAGTATACAAAGAACTCAAAAAATTAGACAATAAGAGAACAAACAACCCAATCAACAAATGGGCCAAGGACCTGAACAGACACTTCTCAGAGGAGGACATACAGTCAATCAACAAGTACATGAAAAAATGCTCACCATCTCTAGCTGTCAGAGAAATACAAATCAAAACCACCCTAAGATACCATCTCACTCCAGTAAGATTGGCAGCCATTATGAAGTCAAACAACAACAAGTGCTGGCGAGGATGTGGGGAAAAGGGTACACTTGTACATTGCTGGTGGGACTGCAGATTGGTGCAGCCAATTTGGAAAGCAGTATGGAGATTTCTTGGAAAGCTGGGAATGGAGCCACCATTTGACCCAGCTATTCCCCTTCTTGGTCTATTCCCTAAAGACCTAAAAAGAGCATGCTACAGGGACACTGCTACATCGATGTTCATAGCAGCACAGTTCACAATAGCAAGACTGTGGAACCAACCTAGATGCCCTTCAATAGACGAATGGATAAAAAAAATGTGGCATTTATACACAATGGAGTATTACTCTGCATTAAAAAATGACAAAATCATAGAATTTACAGGGAAATGGATGGCATTAGAGCAGATTATGCTAAGTGAAGCTAGCCAATCCCTAAAAAACAAATGTCAAATGTCTTCTTTGATATAAGGAGAGTAACTAAGATCAGAGTAGGGACGAAGAGCAGGAGAAGAAGATTAACATTTAACAGGGATGAGAGGTGGGAGGGAAAGGGAGAGAGAAGGGAAATTGCATGGTAATGGAAGGAGACCCTCAGGGTTATACAGTGGAGGGGGTAGAGAGAGAGGAGGGGAGGGGAGGGGAGAGGTGGGGAGGGGGGAGGGTGGAGGATGGGAAAGGCAGCGGAGCACAACAGACACTAGTATGGCAATTTGTAAATCAATGGATGTGTAACTGATGTGATTCTGCAATCTGTGTATGGGGTGAAGGTGGGAGTTCATAACCCACTTGAATCAAAGTGTGGAATATGATATGTCAAGAAATTTGTAATGTTTTGAACAACCCACAATAAAAAATTAAAAAAAATAAAATAAAATAAATTAGGTTTTTATTATGGAAAATTTAAAATATGCACAAAAATAAAACAACTTAAGGAACCCCCTTGCACCCATCACTGATATTCACCAGTGCTGGGCAATGCACTTCAAAATACACGTCTGTAAAAATGGTAGCAGGAAGAAGGAGCTGGGTGGTTTTGCTCCATGACCACCTGTGCATTCATGCAACTAAACCACATACAACTGCACCCACAGAAGAATTCACAGCTGCTTTTGAATCAGGAAAACTGCATAGATTGTCATGGAAAGGGAGATTCAAAGTGAACAAGGTTAGAATAACCCCTAAATTGATGCTTTCCTCGTTTTTAATTTAAGACTTGCAAGTAACTTAAGCATGGCAGTTGACAGCTAGAGGCAAAGAGGGAAAAAAAGAAATGAAAAATTGGGTAAATACAGAATCATGTTTTCTGCTTAGTTACTTGCTCTGAGAGGAGCCAGAACTGCGTGTGTATGTGTGTGTGCCTGTGTGTGTATAGAAATGCAAAGAAAAATTAAGTCAGAAAAACAGAACTACCTAAAAAAAAAAGTGAAATCCCTTGATAAGGCTTTTGCAGAGCACATCTGGAAATGAAGCTTTTCCTTTTTTTTAATGGTAGTGTCATGTCTAGGGCACACACACAAAAAAAAAAAAAATTAATAGAACCGTTGATATATCCTATTGTGTAAAGGGAAGTAATCTAGCTCTATAACCAGGTTTTCTTTTGATATTATCACCTCCATGTGATGATATGTTTTCTAGTTAAAAACCGGTGCCAAAGATGAAGCAGAACTGACTTGGCAAGGAAAATGTTTACAGGCCACGAGTGCCAGGGTTTACTAAACAGAAGGATAGGCAGCTTTGGTGACAACTGGGAATTGTGATGCCCAGTTCTAGGTTGCATCCCCTAGAACTGAAGGATCTGGCATTAGGGATATCATGTGATCTTTGTGTGTTTCAGCTCCCTCACCTGTCAGGGCCTAAAGACAACCCTTGCCTTCTAGGTGGATAAGAGCCAAGAGTTTTAAAAGGAAAGGGCAATGTGTGACTGTGAATTTTGATTTTATGACCCCAATATTTTATAAAGGGTTTGAGATCCTTGGTAAGATGGATAGTGTGCTTGGAGGAAGAGAGAGAGAGAGAGAGAGAGAGAGAGAGAGAGAGAAACCCTACCCAAGTTCATTTTGTGGCTCCTCCCACTAAAAGCTCCAGAGGCTGGGCTGGCTTCAAAAAGCATCTGAACTGTGCCATCTGGGGTCCCTGTTTGTAAGTACTCTTGTCTCCATCTTGAAAACTTTTGTTTTGGACAAGGGGCTCCATATTTTGTTTTAATTTATTTTTTTTATTTATATATGACAGCAGAATGCATTACAATTCTTATTACACATACAGAGCACATTTTTCATATCTCTAGTTGTATAAATGGTATATTCACACCAATTCGTGTCTTTAAACCTTTAGGGGGCTCCATATTTTTAATTAGGCCTCACAAATCTAGCAGCTATTCCTGCCCAAAGACTCTTTGGGGACAAGCCACTGTCCCTGTGATAGCAGAACTCTTATACTAAGAGTGTCTGCACTGCCTAATTCATGTCTGGGACTTCCCTTGTAGACTGAAAATGAGATGAAAGCTAGCTGTCTTAGTCCATGGCAGAGGCTGTAACAAAATACTTTCCACTGACTCATTGGTAAACAACAAAAATCTACAGCTCACCATTCTAGAGGCTGGGAAGTCTGAGATCAAAGCACCAGCAGGTATCTAGTGAAGACTCACCCTTTTCTTTGATAAGAGCACCTTCTAGCAATGTGTTCACAGGCTCCATCAGGCCTTTTTTAAAGGCATTAATCTGATTCACTTCCTGGAGGCTCTATCTCTCAATACCACCACGTTGGGGTCTAGGTTTCAACATATGGATTTAGGGGTGGGTATAAAAACATTCAGACTATAGCTCTAGATTTTAGGAGACTTCTAAATCACATATCAGGAAAATTGAAATTCCAAAATATTCTGAGAGTAGACCTGGAGGTTAAAGGGATCTCTGAGAAGATCTTTTTAAAATATCTACACTGGAAAAATAAATGTCAGACCTCCCACAGATTGCCATTTGGTGGTACCAAGATGAGACTCTTTTTTTACTGTTGCATTCTTTCTCTGTATCAAGCATTATTCAAAAGCATCATTCAATCTCAACAATTTTTATAGTCTTTGAAATCATTCTACTTTATACCATTGATTATGAGTTTGTTGTGTTTGACATTGAACACGTGTTGATTTCAATAAGAGCAAACTTTTCCTATTTTATGATTTCTTCTAAAATTTTGGATTTTTACTTACTTAATTTTCCAGTGAACAGCATTATCTGTCTGTTCTTTAATGTTTGCCTGCTAAGCACTTAGAGGCCCAGGGTTGGTCACTAAACATGCTAAATCACATGGAGGTTTGAGATCACTCAGGATTTTAGTTACTTCTGAATGTCAAGGATGGAATACCATCCCTCTCTAAGAAATTTCTAAAATGAAACCTGTACGTCTCAGTATTCCGAGGAAGAGGTGTTTTATCCTCAGGTGAAAAGCAGGCAGGATCCTGGAATGGTATTATATGACAGGAAAAACGCAGGAGGCAGGCAGAGAGAGGTGTGAGCATGGGGCAGGGCCAGAGCAGAGGTCTTCTATGACATGTAGAGTTTTATGAAGCCTGCAAGGATGTTTTCAAAAGTTTAAGCACTTGAGCCCAATGGCTGCTGATCACACGTCCCCAGTCTACAAAATGTCTTGATTTGCAAATTCTCCTGTAGGAAGCAGGACCTCAAACATTATATCCTAAAAATCTCTTTTTAAATGTTGCCTAACTGGGAAATAGACACAAAGTGGTGTTTCCCTGGGTCCACAACTTGTATAGCGCTTGACAGACATCCCAATTAAGAGAGGTAAAAAGAAGTGCTTCCCCCTTATTTGGTTCTGCTTTAATTTAGTGCCAATTGTAAGAGGTACTAAGCAGAAGTCAGACAGATGGAAATCAGGACATCAGCTTTGAGAGAGGCTTAGGTTCTTGGACATTTCACCTCTTTATTGGGTTCATATTCAGTGAGTCACAGGTTCCACCTGTGCTGGGGAAACCTCCAAGCAGAGAGTGGGCACCTTGGCATGGAGATATTTCCTCAGGAGAGAACCAGCGAGTTCCGGGACGTTCCTGCTTAGTTACTTCTCTCCAACTTGCCAATCTGAGACAGTAATGGAGAAAAACTAAGAAAATAATTGTCATCATAGAAATACCTTTAGGTGAAGATATAAATAAGGAATAATCATTCTGTTAATAATAAATAGAAGGAAAGAGTTATCTCTTTTGAGTTTTACATATGATACCAACAGGGAAATGTTACCAATTCACATTATAATAACAGAGAAATATTTTTTAAATGTCAAAGTAACTCCCCTAAAGAAGATTTATTAGCTCAACATTCTTTTCAGTCATTAAAGAAGGAAAAAAGATGACTTACAAAAATTTTCAAAGTTACTTTGTTAGCATATAAAACAATGGATATGTTAATACTATTTCATATTCAGGAAAAGGACCATTGGGATGTCTGCATGGCCAGACCACACACAGTAGGATGGTCCACGGTTCTATACATTTTTGGAAGTAAAGGCATGGCCAGGCATGGTGGTGCCTGCCTATAATCCCAGCGGCTCAGGAGGCTAAGGCAGGAGGATCAAGAGTTGAGAGCCAACCTCAGCAACTCAGCAAGGACTAAGCAACTCAGTGAGATCCTGTGTCTCAATAAAAAAATAAAAAGGGCTGAAGATGTGGCTCCGTGGTTGAGTGCCCCTGGGTTTAATGGTTTAATCCCCAGTACCAAAAACAAAACTAAACTAAACTAAAAAACAACAAAAAAGGAATTTCTTCAAAATAGTCTCTAATTTATGATTATCGTGGCAGTGAATGCAGATTTCCCTGCTTTGCCTCCCCATTTGCCCGAATTTGGGCTGCTTTGCTACATTAGCAATTCCAGGCTTATGTCACAAGGACACACACCTGGCTACCTTAAAGATCTTTTCTGGGTTTTTTCCCACTGGATTTCCGGTCCCTCAAAGGAATCTATCTCTACTCCATCCCTTCCTTAACAAAACCTTTCATTTGTTTAGCGCACTAAGAGGCCTGGGGCAGGTGGGCCTGAGATGCTGGTTCCTTAACACAGGCTTGCTCAGGAAGCCAGTCAGGCTGCCCCAAAAGTCAGCAGTGCTCACGAGCAGAATTCAGTCCTGGTTTGCGTTAAGCCGGCTCTGAGAGTTTCCCTTCCTTTCCACAGAACATTTGCAAAGATTAAACAGGGCACGGGGCTTCTTATTTCAGGGCTCAAGCTTTATGGTGTTACAGGACAAAGAGGAAGATAATTCAGTTAAGAAGTAACACAATCGCCTTTGATAATTGTATTTTTAGGTCATCTTGGATGCAAAAAGGATATTGTATGGGGGCAGGGTGGTCTCCCTGAAGAATCTATTCCAAGAGGGTACCATTATTGTGCTGGTGGAAGGGCCTCATGACTTGGCTGGCTGTGGATCTGGGTTCTCTCCGTGGGAACACACCCTCATTTGAGGGATGCTTGTTTGGAGAGGGCAGCAGCCTCTCTCTCAGATGATTTATTATAATGACGATGATTATTGTTGGATTATGATAGTCATTCACTGGCAGGGTTATAGTTAAAATTTTGGCAGTGCTTGTACAGTAAATGACTATTTTTACAGCTCAGCTATAAAAGTTTACTTAGATCTGAAATTTGATATAAAAGCTCTCCATCCAGGAGTGCTTTCCTTTCAAATAGAATTTTTTTAAAAAATAGTTAATAAAATTGGTCTGTCTAATTTTCCTGAGTTATAGGAATGCTTTGGAAAAACAAATGTATCATTTGTGCAGGCTTTCTAGTGCTTTTTCTTAGTCGGCTTTGAGTTTAAACAAGGTGCTTAAATTATTTAACTTGGGCTTGGATGGATTGAGAAGAAATGATATTATGCATGGGGAAACACTAGAGAACAGAGGAAAAGCAAGGAAACTTTCTAGTTAACTTTAAAAATTCTATCTGTGGCCTAGGAGGAGAAGAAGCCCTTTTGAAACAATTAGCACTGTGCATTTTCATTATGCATTTTATACCTCTAAGTACGTAATCACCTGCTCATGTCTATCTGATAAATAATGAGATTTTTATTTCACATTTGCATTGTTAATTACAGTATATTATAGAAGTATGATTCCAAGCATCTGTTATTAATAGATTGTAATTTTTTGAAATAGCAAGGGCACTTTAAATAGACAAAGAGAAAGCATCCTTTACTGGAGGCTACCCAGATCTATTCGAGAGCTTTTTGTTTGGACATTAAGGTAGATGTGGCAGGAATGGGGGGGGGGGGGCGGAAATACCACATGCATTGAAGCCAGAAAAATACAATGTACACTCTATCCCTTATAGTCTGGCAAGGGTTTATGTCCTTACCCTTGAGAAAGAAGTCTCAAGTTTTATAAATGCAAAGGCAATAAGAATATATTGATGTTGCGAAGATGAAAACTCCAACCCCATTAGTTCCTTCCTAGCATTGGACAGCCTCTGATCACAGTGTGAGGGCTCAGTTAAGGCCATCTCAGGATCATTGTCCTCACTATGTGAAGATGTTTCTTCTAAGCAGGTATTATGATTTAAATATGGGTGTCCCCTAAAAGCTCATGTGTGAGAATGCAAGAAGGTTCAGAGGTGAAACAATTAGATTGGGAAAGTTTTAACCTCATCAGTGGATTAATCCACTAATATGGATTAACTAAGCTATAGACAGGTAGGGAATGGCTGGAGGAGGTAGATCACTGGGGGTGTGCCTTTGGGGTTTATATTTTGTTTCTGGTGAGTGGGACTCTCTCTCTACTACCCGTTGCCATGTCCTGAGCTGCTTTCCCCCTTCATGCTCTCCCACCGTGAAGTTCTCCTTCATCTTGGGCAATGGCGTTGGCCATCTATAGACTGAGACCTCTGAAACTGTGAGCCCCAAATGAACTGTTTCCTACTCTGTGTTGTTCTTGTCAGGTCTTCTGGTCACAGCAATGAAAAATCTGACTAAAACAGCAGGGTTCACCCTCTTGTCCCACTTTCCCTCATGGGGTCTCATTGAGAGGTAATGTGGTAAGAAGAGTAGCAGATAAAAGCACTAGGAGCCTGGGGACTCTCTATCTGCTCATTACCATAAGCACCCAGGTGATGGTTAAACTCACTGAATAAATGATGTGTACCAACACTGCCCTTCCTACCCCAGAGGGCTGTGCTGAGAACCACAGGGCAATGAATGCACAGAGAAAAGCAGACACATGATAAAAATGCAAGTAATCAAGTAATCAAGTAATGACTGCCCCCTGGGAAAGACATGAATTCAGTGTTTAGTGCCTATTCTTCTTGGCAATAGATTTTGTAGCTTTGTCAGCCACTATCATCAGGATATAAAATGATTTTTGCAGGAAGGAGGTGGAACATCCCAAAATTTCTTCCTTTATACTTATACCTTCCCTCCAACCCTGACCTGATCTATTCTCCATTACCTAATTTTGTCACTTTCTGAATGTTATCTAAATAGAATCACACAGTATGCAACTCTTGGAGACTGGTTTTTCAGTCAGCATAAAACCCTTGAGATTCATCTAAGCTGTTGCATGTATCAATAATTTAGTCCTTTTAATTGCTGGGTAGCATTCTGTTGTATAAATGTGCTGCTGTTTGCTTATCCATTCATTCATCAAAAGACCTTTGAGCCATTTCTAGTTTTTGGTTATTACAAAAAAAAAAATTTCAGTGAGCATCTGTATATAGGATTTTATATAAGCACAAATTTTCATTTCCTTGGGAGAAGTATCCTAAGCGTGGTTACTGGTTCATATGGTAAGTATATGCTTAACTACATTAGAACTGGACAAACTATTTTCCAGAGTAACTGTGCCATCTTACATTCTTACCAGCAACACATGAAAGATCCAGTTGTTCTGTAGCCACAACAGCATTTGCTATTATCAGTGTATTCACCTTAGCCATTTGAACATGAGTATAGTTTATATGGCATTGGAGTTTTATCTGCATTTCTCTATTGGATAATAGTGTTCAACGTCTTTTCATGTATAATTTGCCATCTATACAGTGAAGTGTCTCTTCAAGTTATTTGTCCATTTAGAAAATGAGGTTTTGAAGAAGTTCTTCACTACATTGTGACTGTACTCTTCCTAAGGGATGTTCCTGAGAAGCTGTAGAAATAAGTTAAATTGGTAAGCAATTGTGAATGTTGCTTATGCTAGAATGGGAAATGATGTAGTACTCATGAAAATGAAATGATGTTCTTCTAATGCATCTTTTCTTGGTTCCATATTCCATGCCTCTATTGGACTATCCCTTTCTTTGTTTCCCACCAGGGACAAAAAAGGAATCTCACTAATTCAGAATGATGAAGGAAAAATTCAGAATGATGAAGGATGCCTTGAGGGAAAACATACACACAAATGTGTTTTTAAATAAATGTGGCTAATTGGGGAAATGCAAATAAAAACTACACTGAGATTCCATCTCACTCAAGTAGGAATGGCAATCATTAAGAATGCAAATAACAATAAATGCTGGGGAGGATGGGTGGGGAGGAACTCTTCTGCATTGTGGTGGGAATGTAAATTAGTACAGCTGCCATGGAAATCTGGCTAGATGTTCCTCAAGAAACTAAAAATGGAACTACCATACAATCCAGCTATACCACTTCTTGGTGCTCATTTGAAAGAATTAAAGTCAACATGTATTTCTAAAAAAATACATGCATGTTGATCACAGCATAATTCATAATAGCCAAGTTATAGAACCTGCTTAGGTGTCTATTGACAGAGGACTGAATAAAGAAAATGTGGTATACATCCACAATGGAGATTTACTCAAACATAAAGAAGAATGAAATTATGTTATTTGCAGGAAAATTGATGGAAATGGAGAGCCTCATTTTAAGCAAAAATAAGACTCTGAAAGACAAGCATCTATGTTTTTTTCTCTTATGTGAAAGCTAGTGAGGAAAAAAAAAGAAAAAGAATGTTTTGAAATTAGAAGGGAGACCCTTAGGTGAAAGGAAGGAGATGGGGGAGGGAAGAGGGGGAGGTAAAAAGAGTGAACTTGATCAAAGAATGTTACAGGCATGTGACAATGTACCACAATGTAGCCCACCATTCTATATAATTAATATGCATCAATACAAAAAGAATAAATAAATAAATAAAGCTAGATTAGAAGTCTGACTTCCATCAAGAAATCAACAAAATCTGATGTATAAATATTCAATAGAGCATGATAGTTAATTTAGAGGCTGATTAGCTACCAATAAAAAGTAAAAAGAGAATTGAGAATCCACTTTATAAAAAAGGAGGATTTCATTAGTATTTAATTTGACATTAGCATATATTCAAAATATTACCTAACTTGAAAAGCTATACTTTTCCAGATCTGTATCTCTAGATAGATCAGAAAATTCCTAAGAATGTACATTTAAATTTTTTATGTGTGCAAATACTAGGAAGTAAATCAGAGTTGTTTATGCAAAATAAAGTTTATGATATTTTACTTTGAAAAGCTAATCAAAATACAAATTTCCTTTCATAGAGAAGGAAAACATGTGACTTAAGAAATTGAAGTTCTATTGAAAGAACCTTAATATGAGGAATGTTTATTTTGAAAAAAAAAATTTATTCTAGAGTTCCTTTATTTTAAAGCTATCTCTGTGAGATCTGGGCATCTGGGTTTCCTGCTTTGGGTTCCACACTTTAGAAACCCCAATTTGGCCCAATCTAGATGCTTCCTTTCCTTCAAGGAGAGGGTTCTCAGGGGTGAATAGGAATGCTGCCTTGGAGCTTGTACGAGACCACCCCTTTTCAGGTACATCTCAGTTTCCAGGGATCTGTAAGTGGCTGTTCAGAAGGACTGAGCCTGCTACCAGGGCCTACTTGGGCCTTTTCCTCAATGCTTCTTTCACCTTCTTCGTAGATGACCAGGCTTCTGGTGTCTTGGTGCTTTGGTAGGCCCAGGGAGTAGCAAGAGTGGCTGTTTTGTGGAGCATGGTTTGGGGCTGAGTTTGCATTGGATGCTAGTTTCCCTCTTCATACATGTGAGGCTTTAATGGAGCCAGGGATGGAAAGAGATGAAGGTAAGCCTCAGGTTGCAGAGGCGGGTAGGACCTCCATTGTGCTCTAGCCACAGGTCCTAAAAACACCAGGGCCAAGTCTACTTGTAAGAACGACTGTGCGAGTCTTCAGAAGCAGTGCATTTCAAGCTCCATCTCAAAATTCACCTCTGCCACAACTGAAATATTTCCATTTTCTAGCTGACGTAGTGCATTTCACATCTTAACAAAGATACTCTTTCTGACAACTCCTGTAATACTTAGTCGGTACTGTGCAGTTTAGCATTTAGTTATAGTCTGTGGTTTTGTTTTATGAGAGTTTTATTTTATTTTGTCCAACTAGACTGTAAGTCCCTAGAGATAGAAAATAAGACTTATTCCTCTGTGATTTGTAGCAACTGTAACTAGAAGAACTTTGAATCTAGAGTAGATAATAATACTGCTTGATTGATAGACCTATAATGCTTTTTAACATGTTTTGTTGTTTGTTTCTTTTTTTGAAACTGTGAATTGAACCCAGGGCTTCATCCACTGAGCTGCATCCCAGCTCATTATAAATAGGTTAAATAAGACTTAGGCTAATGATTTAAAAACCCGACGCTTTGGAGAAAAAGCAGGAGCATCTCAGGTACACAAGAAAACAGTACAAACCTGGGAAAAGGAAGATAAAGACAAAGGAAGGCATTTGAGCATCTGGCTTAGTTTGGGATGAGGCCGGAAAAAGGACTTTGCATGGACATTTCTGTGCCCCCAAAGCCCCGTTCCTTCAGGGTCTTTTAAGAATTGGTGGGCAGGGCTGGGGTTCTATAGATCAGCGGTAGAGAGCTTGCCTTGCACATGTGAGGCACTGGGTTCCATCCTCAGCACCACATAAAAATAAATAAAATAAATAAAGTAAAGATATTGTGTCCATCTAAAAAAAAAGAAAAAGAATTGATGGGCAGACCTGAGTAGGACCTGATAGACAGGCCTGGTTTTATTTGTGCAAACAGTGGTGAAGTGAGAGATTCGAGAAGATCTGTTGTTTCATAGCAAACAATATTTGCACCCAAATCAACAAAATATAAACACAAGGATTTATATGTGTGATGAAGAGGCTTACCTGTCAGGAAATCTGCTTTTGTGATTAAGGCACAAGCAACAGTAATTACCTCTGTCTTTCCAAAACTCTTTCATGTTACCTTGTATTCTCGTTAAAAAAAAAATAATGACAATTGGTTTATTCTTCTCAAAATCAGTTTCTCTTATTTTCTAAGGTTGATAGAATGGATGTTTTGACAGTTAATGGCTTTAATTTTCTGTGTAATGTGATTTGATTTGAGTTGGCTGTTATAGACTGGACTCAACGTCTTGCCAACTTCCTGTGTAACTACGTCTTCTCTGAGAATAGCACATGCTTCCCATAAAGCAACACATCTCGATGTGTGGTCCTGGACCCATGGGGAGATCCCTGAGACCCTTCAGGACGTCTTCAGAATCCATACTCTTTTACAAAAAGCTAATATGTTACTTAATTGCTCATTTGTATTTTCTCATACAGTGGAGTCTTCTAGAAGCTGCAAGATGTGATGACATCATTGTGCTATTAAATCATAGGCTGTAGACTTGCCTATCCTGAATCTGAAAGACTTCTCAGTCTTCATTTTTAGTATAGTGAATATTAACAAACATAACCCACCTAAACATAACGTCTTTGGGGTCCTTCACTTTTAAGAGTGTGGAGAGGGTCCAGAGAGCAGAAAGTTTGAGCACTGATCCCTCAAAGACCTAAACAGCTACCTGTAACTCCTTAATCTTTGCAGGTACCAAAGTTCAATGGAAAGTCACAGAGATGATTAAAAGTTAGAAAGTTAGATTTATGAGCAGAGGTAGAAGGAATAGGGATTGATCAGCCCAGAGAAGAGAAGTTGGAAAGTTGCCCTAATAATGATCTTCAAGTATGTGAAGGTTGACATACAGAACGAGAAGAAATGGGCTTAAAGTGCAGTGTGCGAGATTTAAACTAGAGATAAAGAGGAATTCTCTGACAGGGGTTGTTAAACAGCAGAGTGGGTGACTGACTGGGCCTGTGGAATCTCCCCCTCTGGAGGTCCTTTTAAAACGGGATAGATTTCCATCTGTCTGGGATGATTTAAATGTGGTCATGCCAGAAAGCTGGGGGAATGGATAAGATGGTGTCTTGGGCTCCCCTTCCAGCCCCTCCATTCTATAATTAACTTGATGAAAGGCGCTGTGGTGATTTGCTATGAAGGGTTGAGACAGGAATGTGCCTGCTGATCTCTGGATAGGTCCTGTGTGGGAAAGCCAGAGGTCTTGCTTTGTGGCTGGTGGCAATCCCATATCATCTAGGAAAATGACCGATGCCCGGAGACGTCCATTTCGGGTCAGATTTAGAAGGATTGGGCCCTAGATTCGTGCCGAACCTTCCTCATTGTTTCAGGAACAGAAAGAAAAGGAATTTGACAGAATGATTTTAGTCAAGTGGATCCTGGAAAATGTCAAATATTACATGGAGGCATTTGGGCATGGGATGTTCATGAACCCAAAGGAAAAAGAAAATAAAATGCACTCTTTAATTTTATAGAAAGACAATATGAGAACATCTGAATGGGAAGTATGAGAATAACGTTCTTTATGGACACTCTCTCCGTTTTACTAGGTGTGGGCATACTTTATTTTCTCCTGCAAAGTTAGTGAAATTTCATTGCTTCTGATTTTGAAAACCACTTTGCATTTTGGAGATTAGAGCTTTATGTTTCCCTGTACTGGGTCAGAGATGCAGAGAACCAGTTCAATCGTGAGGTAGTTTGTTTCCTTTGCTTATCACTTGAATTTCCATAAATAATAAGCCTGAGTCAAAACAAGAGGAAGGAAAAGAATGCAAATGTGCTGGAGTTCCTCCTGCTGGATCCTGACATTAGGGACAAACACAGTAGAAATCAGTGGAACCATCAGGGATAATGAGCTAGGTTAGAGGATATAAATGAGATTTTATCTAAATGTAGATACAATCACCATCAGCTCTGTTGACACTTAAAAAATATTTGGATCACATATTATCTTGGCTTGGCCTGATTGATAGAAAGCAGAGAAAGAAGTTAGCAAGACCCCCTTGGGTACTTTCAGAGACTGCAGGGTAGTTTGATCAGATATCATTCAGGCAAACAACCCTGGCAGATAGCAGATAACCCCATTGTGGGAAATGATTACCAGGCTCTGCCTATCTCCCAAAGATTCCAAGAGGCTACTGACCTCTCTTTTGATAAAGTCTTGGTGTTGAATGATATGGGAAGATCATGCCTGGGGCAACATGGCCAATAAGCCTTGTGCCCCAAAGAAGAGGAGAGAGCAAGAATTTCAGTTTTAAGAAAGTAAACCTTGAGTTTTAAAATCCATATCATGCAAACGCTTAAAAAGAAAGCATCTTTTGCTATTATTTTGCAGCTCAAATTCATGGCCCTTGATGGAGGGAAGAGAAAAAGAGAGAGATGGACATAGAAAGAGAAAAGAGAGAAATTCTTTTTTTGGGGGGGAAAGCAAAGAGCTATCTTAACAAAAGCATTAAAATATCACATTTGGAATTTTAAAATGAGCTGGACAAGGTCCTCATTTTTTTTTTCCCTAACCACCCTTGTAGTTAAGCTCTCTAAAATAATGAAGGTAAGGACAAGTTGATCAGCACCTTTGTGGATTAGGAAGGAAATTCTTTTCTTTTGCGGCAGAGCAAACCTGTGACCAGAAAGATATGAGTCAGTCTTTGTAGCTGGAAAAGGGGCAAATAACTTCTGTGTGTGTGTGACTGTGTGTGTGTGTGTGCGTGTTTGTATGTGTGTGTGTGTGTGTGTGTGTGTGTGTGTATTTAAAGCTCTTCTAAGTCAGTCAAGAGCAACCTCTGTTAGGGGCTCTGGGTTACACCAAAAAATTTCAATTGTGACATTTTGTCTTCCCTTCTTTTCTCCAGAAGTTTCTTTGGTGATTACCCCTGCCTGCTGAATTCTTTTCTCCCTTGGTACCCAGATTGTCATATAGCCAAAGTTTTATTCATTTCCCAAGATGAGCTTTCATTCCACTGTAACCTCCTCACCTTCCAGAGCCCCAGGATAACCTACTTTCCTCCTAACCCTATCCTAAGACATTACTATTTACCTAGTACTAGAGTTCATTGTGGAAATATCCACTTTTACCATTTAGTCGTGTGTTCCTGTAGGGCAGCAACCAAGCTCTGTTTTATTTTCAGATTTGAGGCCTGTACCTACTAATTGCTCAATTAATACTTCCTTCTGAGTGTAATGTGACTAAACTCATCTTTTCCAGAAACAGAGAGTGATCCAGATACCTGTAGTATATCTCGCTTCTGGAAATTTATTTATTAGCACTAAATAGTAAAGCTACGGATCTTATGCATTCAAAAATAGATGCAATGGGAAAGTTCCATTCTAAATGCATATTTATTCAGATAATTATTCAATAGGACAGTGAAAAGAATACTTGCACATGTATGCACGTGTGTATATACTGTGAGAATGCCAATGATTCATACCTACATTTTAGTTTTCAACCACAAATCACATAAAATAAAGAGGCTTTAGAAGTGAACAGACATTTCAAATGTCAGATGAAAATCCTTGGTGAATAATGTCCTTATTTTCATACAATAAACAGAACAAGGAAGAAAAAGAACAACAAATAAAATTACCATTCTGCCTCCTTCTAACAGAATTTTCTCCTTTTTGTAAAAAAAAAATCTGCACTTCGAAAGGCCAATAGATTTTCTAAATTTTTATGCCAATAGTCAACTACTGAAAAACATGTAAAGATGAAATCTAAAAGGTAATGTAGTCACTGGTTTTCTTATTTTTTATTCTGTCCTTTAGGTGAGGAAAGTTACAAATTATTTTCAAGGGAGAAATATGACATTTCCACAGATGGGTACTTTCCAGCACAAATGTAAATTGCAGAGCAAATAACTTTTTCTTTTCATGAGAAATGGTCTCTGTAGTTGTACAAAGCATACTTTAAAATTATAAGGAACATGGAAAACACTTTGAATAATTATTGTTGGTGGAGACATAATCATGTTTAAATTTCTCCTTTGCCCATGTACTTATTCTCTTCCTTTTTGATTCCTGAACTAAATTCCTTTTAGGAATCAGGTTTCAAACTTGAATTAATTTTTATTTTACAAATTTAGATGTATGACAGTGTTTTGGAATGCATGTTACACCAGATTTTTTTAAGCTTCTTTTGAGAGATTTGCTTTTATAAAATCCACTTCAGTTGTTTGCTTAGACCTTTTCTTTTTCTTGTTAGGGACAGAAATCAATTATTTGCATTCCTATGTTTTAATATATGAAAATAGTCACCCAGAGAGGGCCTGCAAACAGGCAGTGACAAAATGAGGATTGAGATTTGGGTTATGTCCCTTATTCTACTTTAAATTTTTTTTTAATGTTGATTTGATTATTTTCCAGCAAACTATTGCTCTTTTTTGTTGTTGTTGTTAAACAGAGAGAGAGAGAGAAAGAGAGAGAGAATTTTTAAATATTTATTTTTCAGTTTTTGGTGGACACAACATCTTTATTTTATTTTTATGTGGTGCTGAGGATCGAACCCAGCGCCCCGTGCATGCCAGGCGAGCACATTACCTACCGCTTGAGCCACATCCACAGCCCAAACTATTGCTCTTTGTAGAAACAATATTGATCACAGTATTAGTGAAAATTGCAGAATCTGTGATAATGTAAGAACATATACTCTAGAAAAATTGACTTAAAAGCATCACTCATTTTATCTTCTATTCTCCAAAAGGTCCTTGCAATAAACACTTTCAACCTTGATCTGAGTAAGATTCTCAATGTAGAATAGATTCCAAGTTGAGTTAGACCACAATGAAGTGTGTTGAAAGCCATTAGCAATTAAGAGCATGGCTCTATGCTGATTTGCTTTATGGTATATTTCATGCCGCTCATGCACCGTAGATAATACACATGGATTCAGCATAAATTTAATTTTGCACATTAAGCAAAGTGCCATAGATAAATTATGCCTGAAGAGAAGCCACCAGCTGCTGTAGCCACTTCAACTAATGTACCCCGGAGGTGCCTGAGCACATCAGTTGTGTCGAACCACTAATGCATCCTGCATATCTGCATGGATACATTTGCTGTGTGTCTTGGCTCTCCGGGAGAGGCTGAGGAAGGGAACTGGTCCAGCTTCCTGGGGCTGAGCTGCCCCCCTGGGTTCTTGAGAGTGCTTTGCCACGCCTGGCCTCATTCAAGAGCTTGGTGGAAGGGTCCTAGACAGGATTTTCTCACGACCTGGGAAGTGAGAAGGAGGGGAGGGACTCCAAACATCCCTCCCCTGGCTTAGCCGAAGGATCTAGAGTCCATATGAAATGGGAATTCCACTGAGGATTCAGAAATCGGAAAGGATGCCTTACTGCAAAGAGGGCTGAATTAGAGGTGCTGGGGGAACACTTACATTTGAATTTCCTGGCATCCTTGGACCTCATTTCTCAACCTTAATGTTCATTTTATGGTCATTTTTTTTTTTGTATTTAATATATCTACTTCCCATATAGGGAACTGAAGCAGAATACTCTGAGGAGTTTAAGGAAGAAAACAGATCTCCTCTCTGTGGCAGGATTCATTCCTGTGGCCAGGAATGGTGATGACATGCTTTCAGTTATTTGAGATGAGTAAGCAGTTACAAGTTCCATTGGAAAGGGAGCTCTGATTGTTTTCAGGCAAACCCTGATAATGGAAGTTTCATCCTCTGGGCCATCCCCTCCTGGGGCCCTGCGACTGCACCTGTTCCAGGCTTGCACTTTTTCCCACGAGGTGGGGAGGAATGCCTCATGGGCGCCTGTCATCTTGTCCTTTTGCCCATCAAAAGCACCCTGCTAGGCCTGGCTTTCTTCAAATAGTCCATTTGCCAGACTCTTCTTCTGGCATGAATGGATTCTCCCAGCAGCTGCTGCATCTTAGAAAAGGGGAACCCAGACACTGGATCTTGTGAAAGGCCATACAGGACCACCAAAGGGTAATGACAGTAGCAACATACCATGAGCCAGACTCTATGTTCATTACTTGCCTCACATTATCTAAGTCCTCATGGAAACCCTATTGTCATTTTCATTTTGCTGAGGAGCAAACTGAGGTGGTGAAATTCCAGTTAATTCGCCGAGAGTAGATGCATCTGGTAAGAAGCTGGGCCCGTGTTCAAATCCAGACTACTGGATACAGGGCCCATGTTCCTCGCTAGGACATTATCCCACTTTACTCTGCACTTAAGTACACTTTGCCTTTGAGTTGTGGCTCTTTTTCCCCCTCTGTAAAAAATAAAAACAAAAATAATTTAAAAAATAAAGATTTTCTTCAACTTGTTTTTTTTGTTTTGTTTTGTTTTGTTTATAGATAAAGCAGATCACTTTGTCTTTAAATGGAAACATTTCTTTGGAATGGAGACAAAAGAATGCTCTTTATATAGCTAGTCTGTTCATGATGAATCACTTCTGTTTGCTCCAAAGAGTCTGAGGTAGGAAGAGAGAGAGAGAGAGAGAGAGAGAGAGAGAGACACTGCTATTACCTATTAATTAGTTGACTGATAGAAATCACCTTGCAGTTTCAAATGCTCCCTCTGAAAGAAGAACTCAAACCAAAAGAGTAGTGGATTTCTGGTTCCCTTGAGGTCCTTCCCTGGGCTCAGGGAAGAGGGATCAGAAAGTGGGTGGGATACATTGTGCATGCCTACTGTGTGTTCAGTGACGTCATGTTGGTAACTTGACATTGGCCATGTTTGGAGTACTTATGCTATAGATACTTGTAAGCACAAACCAGAGCTTTATTTTAAAATTAATTAATTTCAATTTTTATCACCTAGCATACCTCCCTGGCCTCTAGGACCCTCTGGATACTTGGTAATTACTCTTTCTGTAGTGCAGGATTTTCAAAGGGAGAAATAATTCTCATTAGCAACACAAAATTATAACATATAAAGCATTATTCATGTGTTGGGTTGAGCAATGTTATAATTAGGCATTATTTATTAGGCCAAAGAGCAGATTTTGCAATACTAATAATGCTGAAAGTGAGTGTACACTGGTAGAGTTTCCCAAAACCTTTTTCTAAATACACTCATGTTCTACACAGGAAAGAGAAACAGATTCTAAAAACTGTAATGAAGACAGAAGATACATATCATTTGACAGAGATTATTGCTGTGGACATAAATGCTTTTCACCAATGATTGTTTCTGTTTTGTATTCAATTTGTAGTGAATAAGATTTCAAAGGCTAAAAATTGAGCATTAGGTTCTCAAGATTTCACGCTTAACTTTGCCTCAAATTCCCTATGGGCTCCAGGCACATCATCGAACCCCTCTGCATCTAAACTGCCTAGTCCTAAATTGTGTTTCACTTAGGGTTCTGCGGTTATAGGCAACAGGAACTAGCTTAAGCCAAAAAGAAATTTATTAAATGATTATTAGAAGGCTCAAAGAACACGGGGATGAGAAGGTGGTAGAACCAAGCTCTGAGAAGGGCTGGAACCAGGGCATTAGCACAATTCACTTTTTCAACAATTGGAAAGGAATTTAGCCCCAGTCCTTTTTCCCTCCTATTATTGCATAGTTATGATTCAATGTCTTGGAGGAACAAACTGGGCCAACTGTCAGTTTGGAAGGGAGAGGGACAGAGCACCTTCACATAAACCAGAGGAAAAGCAACTCTCTGAAAGGGAATCAGGATGCATTACCCAGACACTGAAACAGACACAGTGTGGCCATCCTTGGTCTCTCCTTCACCACTACAGCATTCAATGGAAAAGACTAGAACCACTGTCTAGATCACAACACATAATTATAAAATGCTTTGAACTTCAATGATAAAGTTCTGAATGCCTAGGCTATTTGTGAGTCACATAGTCTTGAATAAGTTTTATTTTTACCTTGAAATGAAGAAGTCTGAGTCAAATTTGAGCCTGGTATATAGAAGTCTGTGAGTTTATATCAGATCCATTCCTGTTTCCATTTGATATGTTTACCCTGTTTTTTTTTTCTGCTTTATGTTCACCTAATTTTTGTAATGGGGATCTATTTCGTTTATCTTCCTAAGCTGCCGAGAACCCATTTGGCAACAAGGCAGTACATAAATAAATAGATACATGCAATCATTTCTTACTATTCTTTTCTAATTTTAAATGTCCTATTGTTCCCATTCAGAAAGATTTGATATCTGAGTGTTCTCTTAAATTCAAATATAGTATCAGAATTGGGCTGCCTTCATAGATACTTAGTCAAAACAGAGATGCTTTTTAAATCTCTACTTAAATTCACATGCAGGAGAAAGCAAAGCCATAGAAGTAAGAGGAATGGTAATTATTTCCCTAGAGAACAATAATTTTGCAATAAATTTCAAAAACAGCACAATTTAGCAAATTGAACTTAGAGCCAAGGATATTAAATAGAGTTAACTTTGTAGAAATAAATCCTGATAGCACAGGCTTCAAGCATTACTTTAAATGTGCTCGTTTTGAAAAAAAGCTAGAAAAGGGCGTCCATAAGGCCTTTGTTTAGGACATTGGGTTTTGTTTTTAAAGGCTGGGAAAATGAAACCTTTTTCACACCAGGCAGAATATAATGAATATATGCATTGCTGTATGTTCGCTTTACTTTAATATTAATAGACTGCTGAATAAGCAATATTGGTAGCAACATCCCCTTCAAAGGAAACTCATACTTTCTAGTCATGCTTCTATTCTTTGGCAACTCCACATGGAAACAGCCTTTCTTTGATCTTATATTTAGAATTGATATTGTTTATGTTTAAACGTTAAAAATAACTCTTTCAACCACATGCCCTAAAGTTATTAATAAAGGCACATTCTCACCTTTAGAGAAGTTTATAAGATTCTGGGGCAACTTCTGTAGCCATAGACTTAGCTACAAAGCCTGAGAGGGCTTGACTTGAGCAATGATTCCTTATGAAAATCTTCCCTTTGAATTCTCTCCCCTACATATGTGCTTTGGCCTTATTGAATGACTAACTTGTCTTTCTTCTTGTTATTTTGGTCAGGCTTTGTTCAAGAGAATCACTGAAATATCAATCCATGAAGAAGAGGAAGAAGAGGAAGAGGAGGAGGGATGGAAGAGGAGAAGGGGTGGTTAGAAAAAGAAAGAAGACACAGTCTATTGATCCATCTCTATCTCCACATGTGTCTCTCCAGCTGTGTGTCACCTATTTATCTCTCCATCCATTTATCTAAGAGATACTGTCTTTTTCTCTGCCTTAATCCAGGAAAAACAAAAAACAGTTCACAAACAGAAAGACAGAAATTGGCCCTGTCTTGCTTAAGTCAGATGCATTCACCCCAAAGTGCTGATGCCGGTCTGTTGTTAGACCACAATGCATTCTCTCATTAATATTAACCATTTCCTCTAAAGTGTCTTACCCTTTGACCCACTGTGTTTCAAGAAGCTGCTATTTTCAAAGTGGTTTCTAAGTCACCATCAAAGAATTCTAAGATCCTGGGAATACAGGAAATCGACAATATTAGTCCATTGGTCTTTTTGTAGGTGGTGTGAAGTAATTTTGAAAGACCTGAAGAAATTGTGGCTGGGTTTGTCTATCTGAGTTGAAGCATCTTGGAAATGCATTTTGGGGGATGGGGTGTATTTGGGATTGAATTCAGGAGCACTAGGCTACTGAGCCTCATCCCTAGCCCTATTTTGTATTTTATTTAGAGACAGGGTCTCACTGAGTTGCTTAGTGTTTTGCTTTTTTGCTGAGGCTGGCTTTGAATTGTGATCCTCCTGTCTCAGCCTCCCAAGCAGCTGTAAGAATTGGCCACATTGTTACCAATGCACGGCTCTGGAGAAGAAGCCTGTCTAAAGAACTGGATGTGCTTGTACATGTGCGTTGCTATAAATGACATTTGTTCTTTTTATGCCTAGGATACTTTTTTAGAAGAAAACCAAGAGGGTGTATGGCCACCTCAGTCCAATCTAGTCCAGAATTGAAATTTCTTCTCAATCTATTCACAGGTTGGTTGGTAGTCAGGCTAGTTGTTGATAGGAGGGGAAAGGGAAGGGTCTTAGTGTGTTTTTGTTTTGTTTTCTGATGGTATCAAAAGGGTGACTGTGTGGCTTAGTAATCAGAGATGAACTATTCAGAAAAGTGTCTTGTTGAATGCTTTCTTTGATTGCTGCTGATTAATCAAATCTCTTTAGTCTAACCTTGGCCTCCAAACCCAAACTCACTCCAAAACTTGCTTCTACAATACCACATGCGGCAGATCTGTGATCTTGCCAAACCACCTGAAAAGAATTATTTTCCTTGCACACACACACACACACAAAAAAAATAATAATTGTCAGTTCTTTAACGTTCAGGCTGTAAAGGTTTTGAATAATTAAAACCTTTTCTACACCTTGGTAGCACTCCCAAAGGTTAAATACGTTTCTGTTCTAGCATCTACAAGATAATTATGCGAAAGGGAATGAGATTCTTCTCGGAAAAGACATGGAAACTAAGTAGTTATTTGTGACTGCAAATCCTTTTGGGTCTAAAGAACCAGCAAGATAATAAATTGTTTTGCTAAAAACAGGAAGTTTGGCAAAGATGCAAAAGTACAGCTAAACTTTGGCCAGGCAACCCAAAACATTGTGTTCTTCTTTGAAAGTATTTCCAGCAAGAAAAAAAAAAAAGTGGAGTGCCTTGAATACATAGTTGAAGAAACAGTGAAGGCATCTGGCAACATGAGCAGCTTGCCAAACTTGTGGCTGTGCTGTGCTTGCTGATGGAAGGATGTGCCAGTTTTCGATGACTTATGTCACGCACAGCTGGACATAAGCCCACGCATCAATAAGACCTGGAGGGTTGTGAGGACCCAAAAGATTTGAGCAAATGTCCCCCCTCCCCTTTTCTCTCCTTTCATCTAAACTGTAAAATATATATATACTAAAGAAAAGGATTGATTTGGAATTTAGGTAGGAGGCTGCCAACTTCAGATTTCTCGGGGAAACCTGTTTCTAGTGCTCAATCCGTTAGACACATTCTGGAAGTTGTTAGCCTCCCCCCCACCCCGCCGCACCACCCAATGCTTCATACTCACTATTGCCAGCTTTATTAATATGATTGTGATTATGTGGCATCTGTTTTGGACATACTCGATCGGATTGTAATTTCCACTTTAGTTCATCAGTCTGGAAAGGCTTCAAAATGTGGGCCAGAAAAAATAAAGTAATTAATCCGGGAAGTCTGGAAAGGAGACTATCCTGCTTCTGTCAATTTGAGCTGCAGGGAACCCTGGGATGTCTTGACTGGAGAAGAAGTGGTGCTCCTCGCTCCACTGGCATCTTCCAGCTGGCAATGGTAATGGGACCTCTTTTGTTATTGTTCTACATTGGGTGATTTGGCTTGTGGTTTTGAGCTTAGAATCCCAGAAGGGAAACTCCTAATTTTAGTACTTTCCACTTATTTGGGACAGGAGCAATTGTCCCTCAGTACCTTATTTGAGTAATGGGGGCAGGAGGCAGAGCATCCTTCAAGGGGCAGCAAATAGCACCTTAGGACAGGGATCTGTGGGCACCTGCCCTGGGTAATAGGAGCAGGCACAGCTGAAATCGGTCCTCTTTCATCTGGTTAGATGGCTTTTCTCTGGTCGTTATTCTCTCTCTCATCTTTGATGCTTGGTTTCACTTTTGAGGCAACTCTTGATTGTCATTTCAAGTGATTTCCCCTTGGGAGAAAGACTGGGGAACCTGGCTGTCTAGTGTAGTGATGGAGAGGGATGTGGGCTCCTAGCCCTGGCTCTGCAGCCTATCACCAAGCCCATCTGCATCTAAGGTGTGGGTGCTTCATCCATTGATGAGTCCTTTTTTAAAATTTTTTTTAGTTGTAGATGGACACAATACCTTTATTTTATTTTATTTTTTAATGTGGTTCTGAGGATTGAATCCAGGGCTTCACACATGTGAGGCAAGCACTCTACCACTGAGCCACAACCCCGGCCCCCTGTTGATGAGTTCTAATAACAGGGCCTACCTCAAAGACAAGTTGGAAAGAATAAATAAGTGAATGTAAGACAGGCCTGACCTGTGCTTCTGGATCATGTTGCTTAGTATGTAATCACCAAATGCTGGCTGTCAAGGGGACAGGGACTCACTGGGTAATTTCTATCCAGGATTGAGGTAGCAATGCCCTTGGTTTGTCCCAGCATGGATTTGTTCTTTATAGAGATAAATCCTGAGACTGTCACTTTGGAATGTAACAGAAATATATGGTCTTCACTTGCTAATTATTAAATGGTTGGGTGTTTATTATAAGGATTTTGAAGGGAGAAGATAAAAAACAACCTTAATTCATCATCTAGAAATAGCCACTATATATGTTGACATATTTCCTTCCAGTCTCTTTGCTATGGTTTTGTCTTGAATTATTAAATTGGAACGTTATTATATAACCTAAGCATTTTGCCATATGTTACATAAAGAACAGTTTCCCACTTCATTAAACATGATCTTAAAATTGCCTAAAATGTTACTTTAAAGGGTTTTTACAATATTCCATTATATGGATACTCTTTTTGGAAGTAAGATTTTTTTTCCTCTTTTCTTATAACATCATGATGCATATCTTTGTCTTCATTTATACTTCCTTAGGATAGAATCATTATATTTGAATCAGTATTTTTGAGAACTCTTGACAAGTGACAGTTATGTTTTGAAGCTATGAGAAATTTACTTTCTTTAGAAAGAGTAGAGGGAGAGATCTTGACACATCCTAAATCAAGAGAGCACTGGCCAAAGCAGACTGGGAGTTGAAGTGGCTTCTTGCAGTACTAGGGACCTGAAGCCCTCCACTCCCACTGGAAATCAATATACATTCCTTATCTGTACAGTATCTATCTATCTATCTATCTATCTATCTATCTATCCAACCACTGTGTGTGTATCTATACACTAATGTACGTATGGATCTACATGTATATTATATTGTGTGTGTGTATGTGTGTGTACATAAGTACATGGAACAAGGATAGAGGAGGAAAATTCTAATTCTGTCTTTATCCCCCCCCCCCACACACACACCAACTCATCTTGGATTGGTTTTGATCTTCAGGGAGAGAGAGAGGCAGAAGATTGAAGGAGTTGCCTTCAGGACTGGGGGCTCTGAGAATGAAACGAACAATGCCTGGGAGACTACAGTGGCAGAGGAGAGACACAGTCTCCACCTTTGCATGGACCCTTGCTCTCTTTTTGCCCCTGGAGGACTGACAGCTTTGGCTACTCCAAGAGGCAGCACCCTGTCTACACATGGCTGTTCTCATGGTCAGGGCGGACAAGAGTGAGAACTGCAAAACTTCTTTAGGGCGCTTTTTAAGAATAGGGTTCCAGAAAAGAAGGAAACCTGCTCAAGTAAGAAATTCTCAGGGCAGACTGGCTCACAGCATCGGTGAGATAGCTGTGGGGAAGTGGCAAGCCCAGAGACAAAATTGTTAGTGTTGCTGCAGAGACTAGACTTTCTGTTCCAACCAATGGGGACAGCTGCTCGTCAGAGGTGGATTTAACTGCTAATACCATTTTATGTGATCCACAGCCTGGCCAAGCTGGGGGGTTGTTGGCTTTCATATATACAGGGCCCTATTCAATGAGGTGTAGAAAATGGAGCAGAAACCGAGAAAAGGGGGGGAAATGTGATTAAAGGGGAAAAATGAAGCCATGCAAATCTAAAGTTTTAAGAAACTGGAGCTGAGAAGGGTTACTGAGAGTTATAGAACATGCAGGCTGGAAGGAACAGTAGAGGTCTTCCAACCCTCTCATTTTCCAGAGTGGTGGCCTGGGGAGTTGACCCATAGAGATCTTGACAGCTCATCAGCGATCCTCTTCCACTCCCTCACTCACCTCTGCATCCATGCCTTTAAGACCATGGGTGCTTTCAGAGAGGGGACAATGCTTACTGATAGTTCCTCAGAGATAGCTCTTGAGACTGGACTTCAGGGTCAGGTGAGTGTCCTCCTGCCTGGCTTTAGATTCTCCTAGAGAGTGTCCTATAGATCCTGAGACCAGGATCTCTGAGGGTAGGGCCCAGCATCAGTATAGGGAAAAGCTGCTCAGGGGGATTCCTAAGGCAGCCAGGGGTTAGGACCCTATGTGAGAGGAGGGGCACACCACTGTGCTTAGCAGCATGGCCTGGGGCCTGGTTTTTACAGAGCTTTGGCAGCTTGTTACACTCACCACTGGCTCATCTGTTATGTGGTGGCTATAGATTTATCTAGCCAAAGTCTGGCGGGGTAGACCAACTGAAGTCCTTCTCAATTCTAGAGCCCAGGAGAATAAGTAAAAAGAGACATTGTTTGGAATAGTTTTCACTGAGCACAACTTTTCTTCATCCTATATATTTTTTTTTCTTTTCATTCCCTGCCTCAGAGATTTCTCCCACCCCTGCATCACTCTTGAAAGGACAAGGATTGAAAGCATGCCGGGTTGCCCTGGGATCATGGGTCTCCCCCAAGGTCTCTGGTGCTGTTGGCTGCGGCTGTGGTATGGGACCCTTATGTACTTCAGGTACAGCACTCCTGGCTCTCTGGGCCCTCCACGTGCACTGTCACACTGCCCACCACCTCAAAGACCTGGTTTTGGAAACACCAGCGTCATGCTTATGAAGTCACACCCCGTGAGGTTTGGTCTTGGAGAAGTGTTACGGCTGAAAGAACACAGTCCATGCAATGAGAAGTAATTTCAAAAAAATAAATCAAGTCCTCACTTCTCAAATGCAATGTGTGAGTGAGAAACCAGGCCAAGATCTCTCACCTTCTGCCTTTTTCTTCCCCATGCCTTGTGCCCGCAGGGGGCCACTGCTCCTCAAAATGCTCCCCCAGAGTCCCTGCAGCCTTTGCCTCACACACCAATGTGGTCCTATCTCCTGCTCCTTTTCACTCACATCTCTACCCAGAGGCCCATGAATCTTCTCTCAGAAGGAAGGACTGCCCTCAGATAGCTGAAGGAGGTGAAAACCCTAAAGGCAGGTGAAGAGGCACCTTGTGGAGAGAAAGGCCAGGAGCACTGTGTGCTGAGTGCTAGCCCTCTACCTGGAAATCAGCCTGAACCTTCTTTAGCTAGACATAGGTCATCGCTGAGGCCCACGGGGCACTGAGGCCAGCCAGGAAGGAGACAGGAAATATGGGCACTGGTTGCTTGAAAGTAGAGAGCTGGATTGGCAACCTCTTGAGCTTCTTTACTACTAAGGATCCTTTCCCCCTCACTGTTCACGTACAGAAAGTTTAGCCAGCAGCATCTCACCTCAAAGTAGACTATCACCGTCTTTGACACAGCTGGCCATAAAATCCAAGTTCCATTAGGCTCACTGGCTACAGTTCTTCAGTGAAGACGTTAGAAACGGGACAAGTGAACGTGGTTTAATGTTTCCTCAGAGTTTTCCCGAAAGTAGGGGAGAGGGCTCTCTTTTTTCCTTGGTTTATTTATTGCCCCAATTTTCTTTTTCTTTTATTGCAACTCCTGGGGTCAAAACTGAGGGGCCCCAGAGAAAGCTTCATTGCCATGACATCATTTTATGGACAGAAAGTTCCATTCTCCTCCTCTGTAAATGTTGAGGATATCCTGTAGCATGACATGGGGCCAGGCTCAGAAGAATGCTTGGAGCCCTCTTTGGAGCCACACGGGTAGAAGGAGATATAAGGATAGTTGGTAGGCATTCTTTAAGTAAAGGGAAAGAGGCTGAGGAAGCCTCTTAAAAACTTACTGCCTTGCAGGGCAGGAGAGCATGCATTCAAATATATCCTAAGAATGTCGATTATTCAGATAGGGAAAAGGGGACACTTAACCTCAGGTGTCTATTTCATTCATCACAGATGTGAATCCATTTCATGTAGCTGGGGATGTATGCTTCTCTCTGCCCCACAGAAAGAAACCTCAACAGTAGGCTTAGAATTTGGAAAAGAACTCAAGAGAGGCCCAAAGCAAGTGGCCACAGAAACTTCAGGGTGCTAGAAATGTTTACCCACAAAAGTTGTTCTCAGTGCAGCCTCTTAGTGAAATAGGGAAAAGATGGGTTTTTGAACCAGAATGATGTGGACTTGCACATGATTCATTAATTATGTAAATTTGGGTCCCTTAAGTGTTTGTCTCTGTTCATGGTGCATATTAATCATTTTCCTTATCTAATCCAGCATTGAAGGAGGACAGAGGAGACATTTCCAGCGTGCTGGCATGGTGCCTGGCTCATAGTAGTTGCCCAGTGAACTCCACACTTCTGTTCTTCTTCAGATACCTACATGCACACACCTGGAATAATTTTCAAAGAACTTTTTTTCAAAAGATCCACTTCTTTAGTTTGCAAGCACCAGTTCCTAGCAGGCAGACACAAGTGGATAGAGACATCTTCTTTCTAAAATATGGGTGAATACTTAGTCTCTAAATAAGTAACTGAGTGTTAGCCTTCTTCATTTAGGAGGAGCTAATGAAGTAGAAAACTGTCTGCTGTCCTCACTGAGCACACAGTGAAGCCGGATGACAAGAGACACATCATCCAGATGCAGAAATGAGGAATAAAGACATTAAGAGTCTTGTCCCTGTCTAAGTTAGATACTAAGGCTCCCCAATATGATATCAGTCACCTAAAGTCAGATGGTTCCCACGTACCATTTGTGTGGAGTCTCTTTCCCTGAGTGCCTCTTTGGCTGGTGGTAACAGCATGGCTACGGTTTTTCTTGGGGACACCCACCCCACCAGATTCCAGGCTTTGCGGACTCTCCCATGGCTCATCCAGCCCCACTCAGGCAGAGGCTGAGATTTCTCTCCCTCCTGGTCTCCAGTGGCTTCACTGGAGCTTACTAATCCACCCTTGCCCAAAGCAGAAAGTGCTCCAAGGTGCACCTCTTTCAACCTATCTCACGTCACCACTGTTAGACAGTGATGTGTGAGTGCCAGGTGAGACACTGGAGCCACAATGCATTACTTCCAGTCTTGCTTCTTCCGACCCCTACCTGTGACTTCACACAAGTTGACAAAGGTTCAATTTCCCTCTCCAGAAAACAGGGCTCATAAATTAGTCCCTGCTTCATTTTGAGGATGAAATGAGGTGACGTGAATTTAGTTTAGCGGGAACATTTGCTATTGCTACCTAATTATTGCAGTTTTGTGGTGTTAGACGTACACCTGACTTACTGCTAGAGGTGGGCTAGTGGTCCTCTGGCCACCCTCCTCGGTTCTCTGTGTCTCAGGATAGGACACACAATTTTATAACTCACTTCTCCTTGGGGAGACCTGCTTTTCTTTTTCTGGGATCCCTTCCTTTCTTCCCAAGTCTTTGCTGTACTGTTCAGTCCCTGCATTAGTTTAAGATTCTTAATCCTTACCATCTAGGAGCCCTATCATCAGTCTCAAAGAACACAGCAATGTTTCTTCCAAGTTGCTTGGTTCTGAAACATTGCCAAAGAGACAGTGGAGCCTGTTTGACCTTTCCGAGGTCCAAGAATGGATGTGAATACCAGGCACCCTATTAAACCAGCAATGGAAGCCATGTTGTCACCAGAGTGATGGTAATGTAAGTGCTCTTGGAGTTTAGAGAAAGTCTTTTTTGAGGAAGGGGTAGTAGAACTCAGCAGTGCTCAACCACTGAGCCACATCACTAGTCCTTTTTAGTTTTTATTTTGAGACAGGGTCTCACTAAGTTTCTGAGGCTGTCTTTGAATCTGCGACCCTCTTGCCTCAGCCTCCCAAGTCACTGGGATTAGAGGTGTGTTCCATCACAGCTGGTGAGAAAGAGCTTTTGACTCTGCAAGGTGGACACCAGTTTATGACAATCCAGCACTCAGCTGAGTTGGCTGTGGCCTCAGTGGGGCTGCTCTTGGTTGGGATTCTCTATCTGTAAAATGGAGACACCTGGGAGTGGTCATTCAGACTGAGGAATCTTCAAACATGATGTAAGGTCATCTCTTTGACTGAACCCCAGATAGTGAAGAACAGAGCAAGGGTAGGAAGAATTTGGAAATTCCATGGAGAGCTAGAAATGCCAACCAGAAGGAGGGCAAATTGTTCACTGGAGAAACGAAAAGGACAAAAATGGAGAAGAAGGAAATGCAAAGCAGAGGAGCAAAAGCACAAAAGGGAAGGAAAAGAAACATAAAAACTAACATGGCTATTTAAGAGAATGAAGAAGGGTGGATATAGGACTGCAGAAGAAAACTTGCTCCCATCTCTCAGATTAAAACTCTTCAATCAATTGCAAAGCGCAAGAAGCATCCTAAAAGCATCTTATCTCAAGTGTATTTTTGTTTCTGGTTTTTGATACTTTTTGGAGGGTTCTGACATTGAACTAGAGCATACAGGTGGTTATGTGGGGCATGACCATTCTGGAAATGACATCACAGGCATCCGGTTTAGAGCCTGGCTCTCCAGACATTCAGGCTTCAATTTGATGAAAATAAGAGTTTGCTTGATTCTCCACTATGATCTCATCCTTGACCCACACTGGAATGACTTCCATACGTTTCCTTCTGCCATATTATAAGATGAGAATGATTTGCTTAAAGAAAGTGGTTTAAAAATATATCATTGATCTTGGGAAATATTTAAAAGTCTATGACATTACTTGGCTCAGCAAGGTCAATTTTTGTTCTAAAGTTTCTAAAGAAAAACTCTTACCTCTAAAGGGCTGATTGATTTATTTCAAATAGCAATATGATTCCTTCTTGTACTTCATAAGACATCTTTGTCTTTAAACTTGGTTCTCTAAGGTCTCTAAACTCATTAAACCCATAAGAAGGAGCATCCACCTCTATAATTCTTTTTATAATTCTTTTTCATGGTCTCAGATCCATTAGGAGCTCCATGGTCCTGACCACGAGCAAGGTGTCACTCTCCAGGTGTGACTGGGCATTACTTAGGACCCTGTAGGGTAACCTGCACTTTTGTGCCTTGTTGGGCAAGAGAGAAGAAGGTAGGTGGCGATCTGAGAGTCAGTCTAGTGTGTCGCTTCTGAATAATGTTAATCTTAGGATATAAATACTGAGTACAAACAACAAAGTAATGGTTATGCCACTTGCTTAAGTGACAGATTAGTAAATCAAGAACAAGGATGCTTAAGGCTTGAATTTGACATTCACATTTGACATCCTTCCAAGTTCCTGGACCTTTGCCTGCACCCCTTCTGTGGTTTCTCTGTATGTCCCTCATTCCTCTCTGCCCATAACCTTTCTGCAAGAAAAGAACTCCCAGATTTTGTACATGAATATTTTAATAAGAGGCCAAGGTCCATCTCCTCCTATGATGGTCCCATTGTGATCTTTTTTTTAAAGAACTGAATTTATGTTTTATTTATTACCATGAGAACTTCTTATATTAATATAGAGTAATAAGTACAAACGTGATATGAGAATTTTTATTAATATAAAGCAATAAGTAAAAATATCCTATGATTGATTTAGTCTAAAGCCAAAAATGAGGTGGCTAGTTTTTTCACTCAATTTCTCTTCTGCTCATAATTAGTCAGTTGCTTAGGTGATTTTGATTTACTTCTTAGCCTATTCCAACTGTCTGGATGAAGTAAACCAACACGTCTTACTGTCCGGATGATTTTGGATATGCCATTGATGCCCCTAGGATCCCATTGTTTACTGTTTTTGTTCTTTTGTTTGAAATGGAGCGCTTGGGAGGACTCGATGACATCATGCATGAAAAGGTTTTGGAAGCTGTGAAATGTGACATCAGTGGGCCAATGTCCAGCCTGCTCTTAAGTTGCATGAGGTAGGAGGCAAGAGTGTGCCTGGGGCCACCTGCCACCTGTCTCCATCTCTAAAAGTTAACACCAACTGCTAAGCCAAAACATCAAACACCTGCATGAAGACCCAAAAGACTCAGTTGAAATTTAGAATTTGGGGTTCCTTGAAGTCTGTTTCAGTCAGATTTTCTGTCACTGTGACCAAAACATCACAGCGGGGGCTTACAGTTGTGGAGGTCTGAGTCCATAGATGGCTGACTCCACTACTTTAGGCCCAAGGTGAGGTAGCACATCATGGGGGAAGGTCCCAGGGGAGGAAAGTTGCATCCCTCATTGGCAGGATCAGGAGAAGAGAGAAAGAGGGAGAGAGAGAAGAGAGAAAGGGGCCACAGGAAGACCAACCCATCTAGGGCATGCCTCAGTGCCCGCCTCGTCTCCCTACCTGCCTGAAGTTACCACCCAGTCAGTCCATTCAATCTAGGATGGACCAATCAAGTTATGGCTCTCATAATCTAATCATTTAGTCTCTGATTATTCCTGCATTAGTAGAAGATGGTGAAGGTCACCTCATATCCAAACCATAACAAAGTCCTCTGAAGTGGAATCCTCCCTTCCCACACCTCTTACCTTCTCTTCTTGCTTTATTTTTCCTCTGTCTTACCACAGAAGATCTAGGTACACACATGTGGGTATTGTCCATAGCCAAGCTCTGTGTACCTGCTCCTTCCCCCAAAAAGCTGCTTCTTGCACCCCCCCATGGTGTGGAGCTGTCCCAGGACCAGAACAGGGAGCAATGAGTGGTTCTGATAATGATTCACAACAATGGGGCTTTTCTTTCTCTTTTCTCCTTTCTTCTCTCTTTTTTTTTCTTTTATTTTTGACAGTGATCTTAAATTTGTAATTGTCAAGATGAGAGGGCCATTGGTTGTCCCAAGTCCACTCTTTGAAATAATTATCGTACAGTGTTTTCCCAGCATAGATGATCATTTACCCAAGATATTTAATGGCCAAAGAATGAATTTTGTCTTTGTCATTTAGTTTCTCATACTTCTGGAATTCCAAAAATAAATTCATTTCCTCTGACCCTTTCCTTCTCTTTCCAGTTTTAGTTTCTATTTTAAACAAGCCACGGTCGAGAAATACAATTGAGACTTGTTATAGTCTCAATGCAAAATACTCTTCACTGATGTGTGTTTAATAGTGCTATTGCTATTAGTTATTATACTTAGTTAATAATGTGTCCTGAGACTACATAGGAGGTTGGGGGGAAGCAATTTTAAATTTACCCGGAGACTGCTTATTCCCTTATCAAATATTTAAGTGGCTTCTGCTCCACAATGTGACGGTTTGAAATCCAAAAGGCACAGGAAGACATTAATGGAGGTAAAGTATTGATCTGACTCAATTGAACCTCTGACTACTACAGGGGGACATATCACCACAGTTAGCAAGAGTTGCAAGATTGGCTTTTAACCGGAGTTTGCCACTTGGAAAATGAAAAATCATTTTGAACTGCTGCTTTTAGATGTAAGAAGTAGGTAATATCAGTCCCTTGCCTTATTACATGATATTTAGATGCTTAGTATAAAAATATGGCCTACCTTGGAAAAATTACCAACTAGGACATGACTCTCAAGGTCTCCCATGAGAACCCTGTGGCAAGGTCATAATCATGATTCTCAGTGGGTAAGCACAGAGCACTGTTCAATCTAAGGATGGACGTCAAGGAGACACACCTGCCCGGGAAGTTCTGTGTACCAGCCACTGAATCTCCAGCTGATGATTTTAAAGAAAGGACTTGTGGCACCTCTCTCTGGTAGCCTCTGGGAGTCAGAAAAGGTAGAATAAAACCAGAAATGGTTTTGAGCATGTCTCACTAGGCTTACTACTAACTAATTGGTACCAATTAGAAATTCTACCAACAGAGCTTAAGCTATTAAATTTGAGGCTTTGATATTTATGAATTTATCTGTTTAAGGCTTTGATATATGTTAGTTTCACTTATCAGACTTTTTGGTCAGAAGTTTAGGAACCAAGATGAACATTTTGATGCCACTGAGGTTGCAACTATTGTGTTACCGAGGACCTCTCATGACACCAAGAATATATATTGTTAATGAAACAATTACTATATTTGATTCTATACCAAGTTCCCCACAGGCGTTTTATCCTCTAAATATTACAATGACCCTGTGAGATACTATTATTATATTTGTTACACAGAAGAGAAAATCAAGGCAAAGTGATGTTAAATACCTCGCAAGAGATCTCAGAGCTGCAGAGATGGTGAGATTTGGTTTCAAACGTAGACGTGGGATCAAAGATGAATGCAGCATCTCAGTGATCCCTGTTAATATTTAAGTTATAGGACTCTCAATGAGGGCTTTGACTGTGTCAGATTTTGGGATGTAGATTTGAACTCATTTTCCCTAGATCTTATGGGACCTGGAGTCTCTGCTAACATCTGTTTTACACTTGTTAATAGAAAGAAAAGGGTGAAATTTTGATTAATTTTTAGGAGACAATATAACAGAGTTCTGGAGTTTGTGGTCCAAGGGAATGAAATAATCCCCCAAATCATCCACAATCTAAGGCTGCAGAAAAAGGAAGCAATTGTCTATCTGTGTTCAGAATTCAGGCCCCTGGCCAGGTCTGGCTAACATCAACGATGGATGCACACTAAGCAGCAATGTTGTTCTTTACCAAGCCCATGGCTGTTGGTTGCATCAGGGCCTGGAACAGCTCCAGAGGCAGGCTGGTCTCTGGGATGGATTCATCAGTTCCCCCACCCACCCAACTTTCCAGCCCCCAACCGGGCTTTTGGATTGAATGTTCAAGGATCTGCCGCCGTATTGGCCTGAAATTTCCAGTTCTACAAACCTGATCTCTCCCCAAGGCTTACCTTGATGTTGATTCCAAGTCTAGTGTACAGGGCTGACGATGATGTAAGAGACAAATGTTTGAAAATTGGCATTGGGCCCTTTTCAGAAAAGGCTATGGCAGAGCTGATGGCCAGACTTTGCTTTAGAGGTTTGAGGAATTGAGCGGATGGCGAGGGAAAAGTCACACCAAGCATTCATTGTGATTTTTTTCCCTGCAAACTTGAAGGGGTATGCTGTCATGATGGAGCAGCAGAGGCATCTTTTAAAAAATCCATGTCTTGATTTCTCCAAATGCAAGATGTGGGATAATAATCTTAGATGCTTTGTAAAAACCTTACAGGAACAGGGCTAATAGAAAAACAAGTTTTGCAAGCTGTTATTATACACGAAACATGCAACGCTGAGTTTCAAAAAAAAAAATAACCTTTAATTCATTTACGTGATGTGAATCAAAGCAATGACATTGAGCTCAAAATACTGAACTAGTTTTTAATCCCTTCTAAAATACATGATTATTAGGGTGGTAATTATTAAAGGGGACATTGTGTACACTTTGTCGTGCTCATTGAGTCTTTGCCTTCAATCTTTGAAGGCAGGCACCAAGATTTTAGCTTTCACCAAATGGTAAAATTAAATCTGAATGATAATAATACACATGATACACATAATAAGTGGAGACTGACATAAAGTTTGGAACTTTAAAACTTTTATTTCCTAATTGCACATATAGCAGCTGAGTCTAGTCTCCTTTTTTAAAAACACCAAACAATGTAGATAAAGCAAAAGCCTGTGGTGTCATTCACCTAATCTCAGTATCTCCCAAAGAGGGGACTGCCACAATCAGTTTGCAGTGCCTCCTTTCAGATCTTTCTGTATGTATTTACAAACATATGGAAGTCTTTATAGCAGTACCTACTTTGGACGGGTTGTTTATGTAGATGCACCACACAGTACATTTATTGTCATTTGGGTTCTTTCTTTTTTCCTTAATCTTGGTGAATTTTTTTCTGCACAAATGCAGCTCTATCTCATTTTTTTAAACTGCTGTACCTAATTCCATAGTGTGACTCCATCATGGTTTATTTAACATTCCCTTTTCCTTGAATATTCTTCTTTTTGCACATGTGTGGGTGTCCTGAAGAAACCTTCTCACAGTGATATGTATACAGCTTGCCATTTTTTCCATGTAAGGGTTTTTTTTTTTTTCTTTTTTTTTTTCCATGTAAGGGTTTTAATGAAAAACAAGTTTCCATGTACTCTCTCCACCGTTTTCTAAAATAAAAATGTAAAAGGACAATTGTCTATTTTAAAAGGAGCGTAATTATAGAAAGAAAAAAAATACAAAAAAGACTGTCAATTTTGAGAAATGATAGATGGAACTTTATCATATTTTCATAGCAGACCAGTGAAATTTTCATCAAGGATGAGCCGTGGTGCAAGTATCTGATTTGGGGAACCACTGCTTGAGCAGGACATTAAAACTAAATATATATATATATATATATATATATATATATATATATATATATATATATATATATATATGAAATGAATGAGTATGTCTTAAATCAACTAGGGCTGCAAAAGAAAACAACAGAAGACTGGTAGCTCTGGATTCCAGTTCTTGGTGGCTCATTTCCCTTGTTCCCTGAGCTGCTTGCCATATCCACACCACCCTTGTGTCTTCTACAGAGGCACCAATGGGCAACTGTTAGCTGAGGGCCAGTCTATGCACACTGCTCAGGAAGCTCATTCAACACCAACAAGATCTGGCTCCTTCTTGCTCTAAGAACTCTGAGTCTTTATTTTCAGGCTGTTTCCTAAGTTGTACTTAGTATTCCCAGGAGCATGCCAGATGGATTGATGATGTGGCACATGGGTAAGCATTCTTTGATTTCATAATTTGATATTATTAAAAAATGGAAAAATTAATTACTGTGTGCTCCAAGAAGTATGGATTGATTGAAAGAAAAAAAAATATTTGGAATTAGAATTGCATGTATGAAAACCGGAAAATCACCAGGGTTAAAGTGTTAAAGTAAACACTCTTCTTATGATCCTGAGTAATTTCCACAGTCATTTGACATCACTGTCTCCTCATCTTTAAAATGGGTTCAGTAATACTCACTTCACTGGAGTGTCACAAAGTTTATGTGAAATAGAGAATAGGAAACGTTTAGCACATAACAGGTGTGAATAGATGTAGGGTTTACTCCTCCTTTTCTGCTTCTTTCTCTTCCTTCCTATTAGGATTTAGATCTTAAATATCCTCCAATGTCCTTGTTTTGAAGACTTGGTTGCAACCTTGTGGTTCTATTGGGAGGTGGTAGAACTACTAGGAGGCTGGTCCTAATGGGAGAAAGTCAGATTATTGGGGGTATGCCCTGAAAAGGGGACATTGGAACCTTAGTTCCTTTGTCTCTCTTCCTCTTTCCTTCCCAGACAGCATGAGGTGAGAAGCTTTGCTCTATCATATGTTCTGTACCATGATATTCTGCCTTACCACAGGACCAAACACAAAGGAGCCAAATGATCATAGACTGACACCTCTAAAGCCATGAGCCAAAATAATTTTTTCCTTTATTAAGTTGATTTATCTCAGGTATTTTGTCACAGTAGCAGAAATCTGACTAATATATCCCACTAGCCTTCTCTACCCCAAGTTCTAATTCCAAGGCTCTTTTGGAAATTTGGTTCATCTAAGTTTCACTAAGATGTGAGTTGTCAACAATTGTATTTGCATTCTGATTGCACAAGTTCTGAAAACCAACAGACCTTCTATTCATAAATGAATAAATATTTCAGTGATGGGATTTCAGATCCACAGAGGACAGTCTTGTAAAGGGAGACATTCCTCAAGACAGAAAAAGAACACCACCTAGATTCGTTGTCAGGTCCAAATGGGGTGCCAAGGAGTCAACATTTGCCATATTCTAATGAACAGCTGTCACATCCTGTGGGCCAAGGTATTTGCTTTCTGGACTACAAAACCAAAATAAGAATCCATTAAGGTCTGAAAATAAATTTAGTTTCTTGGGAAAAAAAATAATAAAACCAACTATGGCTACTCACCCAGGAATAACCAAAGGGAAGTGAAAGCGCTAGGATCCATTTTGAAGCTGGGTTTTATTTTCCAGTGGATTGGCATACACAAAGAAGCATGGTTTGCAGGAATCTCCCATGAGCTCCCCAAGGTCCTTTGTGAAAATGTAAGGTATACTGACTCTCACCCAGAGTGAGAGAGGCATGTATTGTCTGGAAACAATTAGAGGTATTTTTCCATCTTGGTCTGACAACCTCGGATACATAAGCAGTTGGTGGGGTGGGAGGGAGGAGGCAACCGGGTCTGAGTTCTACTGTTAACCATTTAAATGGTTAAAGTATTAAAACTGATTATGCCGAATACGCTTGTAGCCCCAAATGGTGGGCATTGATGGAGCAGGGAGTCTCAGAGAGGCTTAAAAGTCACCAGGAAGAAAGATCTGGGAGCTCAGGAAAATATTTTGTCACCGCTAATGGTTTTCCAAGACACTTCAGAAAAATAGTGTGACAGGGAGAGGCTATTCAGGGCAATTCCTGAAGCAACATCAGGGGTGACCTGGGGACCTGGGTGACTGCAGGTGAGCCTGGTATCACCGGATTTAAGGTGTAGCATCAGTGTTGTGGCCCAGACCAGATGAGGCAGAGGGACTCGAGAGCAACAGGCTACTTGCACACAATGGCCTTTTTGTGAAAATGTACCGATCTCCTGGAAACGGCCCTTGGATTATTAAAAGGAGGAATTATATGCGTTTACTTATTGGTTTGTTTGTTTTGAAAGAAGGCTGGAGTGGAAAGAGGGGTCAGCGAGGGGTCAGGAAGGCTTGAGAAGGTGCTCAAGGAAAATGGGCCACTAAATACAAGGACATATGCAAAACACAGGCTTACAGCTTTAGCAAGTTTCGTGAAAAACCTTTTAAGCTCTATTTTAAAACTGAATTTAGGGGCATATGTTCCCACCTTTCCTGTGTTTGACAGCAAAGTCCAAATTGGCAACTGCTGCAAAGGACAATTGTGTCAACAGCACAAGATTTTGCATCTGCCAAATGGTCGTCAGCAAAAACGCCTCCTGTTTGTGCAGGGACCTAACACTCTGTGGTGTGTTTTCACAGCTATGGATTAGTGGATCCTTATGGCAAAAGTACAGAGGAAGCAGGAAGGCATCACCATTTCAAAGACAGGGTCAAGGAGACTGTGAGAGATGAAGAGTCTTGCACAATATCACAGAGCTAGCAAGTTCTGGTGTGAGGATTCATACCTGACCTTCCCTCCATGCTCAGATTCAGTGAGATAGTAGGAGTGGGGCCATAAGATTGTGACATTGCAGTCCATTCCTTTCCTTCCTCTCCTTCTCCATTTCTTCTTCTGCAATGTGTCTCTAGCTTCCCAGATGGAAATTAGCCTGAGGAAAACACCTTAAGACCGAAGCTGAAGCAGAACTTAAAAAACTATGGTATGAGATGCTTGAAGTCTTAAGTTTCAGGCTGAGCGAGGGAGCATGCTTCAGTTGGATTTCAAAATAAACTTTCTAAAATATAAAATTCAACAGAAAATTTCTGCCTGCAGACTATGAGCAGATTTGGTCAAGGATGAGAAGATATCTCAGCTTTCTCCACCCAGATCGAAGACTTGTTCTTGAGAAGATGCCCTCTTCTTGAAAATTACCAGCTTTCTTTTTTAATAGATAAAATAAAATATTTTCCTTGTTCAATAAGAAGCAAAATAGCACTAAAGACTAAAAAATAAAAATATTCATAACATTGATTCTATGCGGAGGAAAGCTAGTAGGTCTTTTCTTGGACTCCATTCATCACAAATGGAGTCTCTTCCCCTTGATCAGAAATGACCCTTGGAATTGGTAATATTGCTACCTTTTGATTCTTGAGACAAGTTGGTAATCACCCTCTGCCTTCATCTGCGACTCTGGAGCTGGCAATTTTGCCCATGCAGACCTTCAGAAAGGTGGGTGGGTCATGGGCAACACCATGGGCTTCCAAAAAGAAAAATTAGAAATGTCAAAGACCAGGCACCAAAACTCTAGCAGGACCATTTTGGCCCGTCCCTGTTTTGGCATCTCTTTGTCCTCATTTAATGCAAAATTTGAATTCATGTGTCTAACATTTTCTTGGCAAATTTGATCCACAGGAAAAAAAAAGTGAAAGTTAAGAGCCCAACAACAAAAGCCGTGTAAAGCCCACAAGACAGTAGTTACAGATACCCCTCCTGTGGGGCCATTCTGTCTGAGGGCAAATGATATCACACATGTCAATACACTTTGACTTTTGTTCCCCTACCCTCTACAATACTTCAGCTCCCAAGTTAGACTTGGCACCTACTACTTGCAGGAAATGTATAGCATTAATGAAAAAGTATTTTTTATCTGAATAATTAAAATAAATGTATTAGGCTGTACTGTTTTTTTTTATCATGGTAAAAAACAAAATTACCACTTTACCTATTTTTAAGTATACAGTTCAGTATGCTAAGTGCAGGCATCTATCTCTTAAGGAGGAGATACCTTCTGAGAAACGGGGTGCGTGGCAATTTTGTCCTTGTGTAGACATCATCCACTTGCCCAGTTACAATGTCACTATCATCTTAAGAGACCACAGACCCAGACGTGGCCCTTTGCCGACTGAAATGTAGTTACCCAGCGTGTGACTGGATGCTCGCTTTGCTGTGTTTCCAGAACTTGCAAAACTGACATTTTTCTACATGTTAAAGAACAACTCCCATTTTCCCTCTCCCTCCCAGCACTTACATTCTTTCTCTATGAATTTGACTACTTAAGAGACCTGACAGAAGGGCAATCACATCGTATTTCCCCTTTTATTTCACTTAGCATGGTATCCTCAAGGTCCATCCATATCATAGTGTGGGCCTTCTGAGATTTCCTTTTCTCTTTTTGGGCTGAGTCATATGCCCCTGTACATGCACGTCCCTCCCCCCACCCCACTACATCTCACTTCTCCATTTATCTGTTGGTGGAAATTTGAGTAGCTACTTTTATCTTTTATTGGTTTGTGAAGAGGTAATTCCTCTGTCACTCAGAAAACATGACTATAAAAATAACTATAAAAGGAATTTTTATTCAAATCATTTATAGAAAGCTGAGTTTTCTTTGTAACAATCTAGGGTTGTGATATTCCAGGGCTAGTCACTTTTATCTCTGTCCCTGAACAAGGACCTCATTGTCACCTGTGGGTGACCCATTTTCTTCTCATTCAAACCTTTGGGCATGAGTGCTTCTTTTCTCTTTTCCACGTGCCTCCGCTCCCACCCTATGACCTTCTTTCCCTATGCAGAGGGAAGTCCTGACCTGTCCAGGGCCCCTCCTGTCCTTACCTGGAGGGGACCACCACCCGCCTCACCTCATTGGTCATCATTATTATGTCATCCAGATCAATCAGTGGGCACTTGCGCTGTGGTAACTGTTACTTTGATCATTCGTTACACTTTGTTAGTCCTCATCAGATCCAGGTCCCACTAATCGGAAACAGCGGGCCTCCAAAAGCAAGGCAGCCTGGTGACCAGGGGCAATTACCACATTGTTTGGTTTTTAAATTAGTCCCTTCTTGGTGCTCTGATCACCATCAGGAGGCTGGTGATTCAGAAACCCAGGGGGTGCCTGCTGTGAGCAAGGAGGGCTGTCTTGGGTTCATGCTCCTCCAGCCAAAGGTTCCAGGTAGAGGGTGACCTCGGTGGGCCTGAAAACCATAGTCCATGACCTAGAAGTGTAGGCTACTCCTAAAAGGGAGTCTTTGCTGGAGCTTCTCATCCACAGGCCTTTATACTCAAGATGATTCCGTTATAGTGTGGCCTCCACGGCGGGGAGCTATGGGAACTTGTCATGAAAAGCCACAGCAGCAACAGAATCCCATGACACAACAGAAGTCATTTTTCTTCTGGCAAAACTCGGAAGGTTTCCAGAACTGACGATGAGGTCTCGGAGACAGGCAACTCAGGCTTTCCCATAACTGAGAAAGAGCTCCAGCTTCCAGCTCACATGCCTGGGGCTGGCCCAGAGAAAGGTGTGACAGGGTCATTTGGTAGGAAATTACAGGTCAGTCTGAGCCATCTTCCGGTACTTCACTTTCCTGAATGTCAGTGTCTCCCAAACTTCAGGTATTTATATGTACTACTCCTATGATTTGTTTTTTTTTTTTTTTTTGCCATGCCCACTCCACTTTTATATTTTAAAAAAAGTACTTAAAAGGAAACTGTGTCTTGCATTTTGAATGGGAAACAAATGTTCCTCGTCTTCCTTTCAGCAACGAGAGTCTAAAGATGCTATTTATTCCCTCTCTACCCAGCACTCACCCCTGTGGTCAGCTGAGTGAATTCCCCAGGTTCCCTGTTAGTAGGATTGTATAGCCTTTATCGTTACTTGGTGTGGGACCACTTAACAGCCCCCAAATAGTAGGAATTGGATTTGGCCGATTGCTATTGCTAATGAGCAGTTGTAGCTCATTCCTAAAATGATTTCTGTGAATTAAATGCGGTAATGTCTTGTGTTGGAGGACTTTGATGGTTTCAGGATAGGCTATGTGGGATGGGACAGGAATTTTTAGCCAGGGTCCCTTGGCTCATACCAGGCAGGGCTTATCTTCTTACATAAGGTTGGAGCTGACATCCATCCTTCCCATCCTCTCTCTACACACCTTTGCCTGCTCTTTCCTGGGACAGGCATCAGCTCTCATGTTTTAATGGCCATACCAGTGACATTCTCTTATCGCAAAGCTTTTACTCCCAAGATGTCCCCTTGAGTACCTATAAACTATATCAAAGCACAAACTCAGTTTGCGGCCTTAGATATCACATGGTGCAGTTGTAGCCCAAATAGGCAAATTTCTAAGTACCTCTGATTTTTCTGTTTTCCTTCTCAGAAGCCACAGTTATCAGTAGGGGCATAGCTGAAGCATGCCTTTTGATTTAAAAGTAAAAAGGAGATATTTTGTTTTTCAGTAAGGCAGAATATATCTTAATGTAGTAATTGAATTTACTTCTATTTAGTCTAGTTTGATGGGGGTAGAGCTAAAATTGTGAGGCCAGAATTGACATCGTTTAATACTTAACAGATGGATAGAAAACAAAAAGTTTAGGAGATAAGAATGTCAGAAGGTTACCAGCTGCTGTGGGCATAGAGTTAAATGGCATTTATTCAAAAGGTTTGTCTTATGTTTATTGATACATGTCTTTCCTTTTGTTACATCTTAGATTTGCGAATTACTGAGTGGAAGGCTGTCTTTTGGATAAACCTTAAGTGGGATGCTGAGTTCTAACAGTGTTTTTGGTTTTATATAAATGGACCTTATGAAGCAAGAAGATGGTTTTTACCATTGGATGGTATAGAATTTGGGGTAGTATTTTGTCAGCATGTTAACTCCATAAAGTGGTAGGCATTCATTTCTATTCTCAAATTCAAATATCTGAAGCCCATCCAACAATTACAGAAGGGTAATCTACATTAATTTTCATGTATACTAGATATGAAAGTCTACTTCTAAGGGAACTCCTGAGTTAAAGGCCATCTTTATACCCTGGAAAGGGTAAAGTCACCATTATAACTGGAGGCAATTACTCTCTTGAAAGTTTCCTAAGACTTTTGGCACCAACTCCTTATCCACTGAATCTGTGTCTAATGTGGAATCAGTCAAAAATGACTCCAGGTGCTGAGGAACGATGGGAGCCCAACAGGAAACACTTCCCAGCTGAGGCAGTGACTTCCTCGGGGATGTTTGGCCAACCCCATACCCATGGATTCAGTCTCCCCAGCTTCCCAGTGGAGATCCATTTGCTTAACTGTTTAGCAGGGATTCTTTAAAAAGCAGTGGGTTCATTCTTTCTTGAGAAGCCGTTGAAGCTATACTAAGTACTATTATGGTTAGGTCTAGGAAGGTTACTTTTATGCACATCTCCTGTGAAAACCATTAAATAATTCTTTGGGTCAAAAGGACAATGCATTAGGATAAATGAGTAGGAAATAAGAGAAGTTATCGAAGAGAAAGCAGAATCCTTTACAGGAACTCTGCGTGTGGTGGGATGGATTGATTCTAGGGTTACAGGGGATTGCCGAAGGAAAATGAATTTATGGGGAGGGCAGGAAGAGGGGGGGAAGGATGGGCAGGTTACTGATGAGAACCTGGCTAAACAATTGAAGTTCCAGAAACCTAAATATAAAACCAAACATGATATTTCCTTAAAGCGCCACCTAGTACTCATTCTATCTTGAAAGCAAGTCATACCCAATCAATAATTATTTGTTGAATGAGAGCTATACACTTACTACTATATTGAGATTGATGGGCAACACTGATGTGTGAGGAGTCCCAGACCTCAAGGAATTTATAAACCCATTGGGGAACCAAGGGTTGGATATAATAAGAGGCTGTAAGGGAGTAATTCTATCAAGGGCAAGTGTTAACTTTTAGGGGTTCAAGTATATCAGTGAAGGCTAGGATTCTTATACATGGAAACTTTGGGATAGCTGCCAAAGGCTTCATGAGAAGGTGGCATTTGACTTGGGCTGTGAAGGATTTTATTTGCTCACCAATTTTTGGTAGGAAAAAAAAATTCCACTTTAAGCCATTTTTGTTTTAAATCAAGACTGCTCTCTCCCCCATCCCCCCACCCCCATCTCCAGGTTGCGGTACTACTTTCTCCTTTTATGCTGATTGTTTTTGGGTTTTTTTTTTTCTTTTTTTTTTTTTTTTGTCTTTTTGGTACCCAGGGGCACTTAACCACTGAGCCACATCCCCAGCCCTCACCCACTGAGGCACTTATAACCCAGAGGCATTTAACCCCTGAGCCACATCCCAAGCCCTTTTTAAGAAAATATATTTTATTTAGAGACAGGGTCTTACTAGGTTACTTAGAGCCTCGCTAAGTTGCCGAGTCTGGCTTTGAACGCGTGATCCTCCTGCCTCAGCCTCCTGAACCAATGGGATTACAGACATGCGCCACCATGCATAGCAATGTTGGTATTCCTCAAGTTTGGAATGTGACTGTCTTCCAATTCTATGCACAAATCCAAACATTGTCAATATGCTGTGTTCAAAATGCAAATTAAAAAAAATTAAAAAGGTGCCCCAGCACAGTGTTAAAAAAGAAAAAAAAAATGCAAATGTTAATAAGGAATAATATAACATGACAGGAAAATGTGTATCAGTAGATAGAATATAATTAAGAGTAGTGGGGCTTGTGGTGAAATGGAGCATTCTTTTCCTGCCTAGTGGCATTCAGATTTAAGTTTAAATATATGTATATGCTTTTCAGGCTCAGCAATTTACCTCTGTTAGCTGGAATTTGGGATACCATTGTTCTTAAAACCTGAGCTCTTCTCTTGAGTTTCAGATTTGTTTTGGTAACTACATAGTAGTCATCTGCATCTGAAGTAGCCCAGATATTTTAAATCTGGATTGGCAAACTTCGACCCATGGGCCAAATATGATCCACCTCCGCATCCCCCATTATAGAGGAATGCAGCCTCAACTATTCATTTCTATTACATCTGGTCTATAGCTGTCTTCTCCCAACAAAGACAGAGTCCAATAGTTGTGACAGAGACTGCCTGGTCAACAAAGCCTGAAATATTTACTATCTGGTTTTCCAAACCCCACCTTAAGCCAACATATTCCCAGGTGAAGTCATCCTTTCCTTCCCCAGACCATCTGAATTGACTCCCCACTAATTTTGAACTCTCTCTGACTCCTTCTTCTACCTTCACCCCCTCACCTAAGACCTGACCTCAGACCTGACATTGCTTATATCTGTCCCCTCCTCCACCATGTTCCTGGATCCCTATTTATCATCTAGGATCTGGTATTTCTACATGACCACTAGATTTACATTTTTATAAAAGCAAATCTAACCAAGTCACCGCTTAGACTCCTTTCATGATGTCCATTTCCTGCTAGATAAGGATGCACTGTCCTTCCTCATTTATATTCCCACCTGCACGTTTAGAATAATTTCCTTCCTTTCTTCTTACTCTCTCTAAAGTTTATCTTACTAAAGTGATTAGCATTGCCTTGAATGAGTCATTCTCTTCTTCATGCCTCAGAGAGATCTGCACTGCTTTCCTTTTAGCTCTTGGTTTTACATCTAAGGACCTTAATTGTCAAAATTCAACTTCGGCATCACCGTCCCATCCCTGAGCTCTCATGCAACACTATCCTCACTAGAGTTATGGCCCTTCTGGATCTGCGGTACATTATGTGTAACTATTAGAGTATGTCTTAAATTACATTAAATTCTAATTATATTTAATTCTCTTCCCCCTTTAGGTGTGAATTCCCAGAGGGACTCTTTCTTTTATGTATTTATATCCCTATAGCTATCATAATGCTTGGCAAAGATTAGGTGGCTCAATAAATGTTCAGTGAGTTCCTGAAGCTGATTAAAAGCCAATGAGTCTTTTACAAACAAGAACTAATCCCTAACTGATGCACATTCGCAGTTTGGAGAACCACCAAAATGGGGTGTAAGTAATAAGAACAAATTTATAATTGATCAAATGAGTTAATTCAGAAAGGAGCCTTTGAAATGCAAATTGCAACGTGTTATCCCATCCTTGAGCCTTCGCTTCTCTGCTTCCATTGCATTTGGAATAAAGCTCGAGTCTTTGAGTCAACCAATATGAAGCTGGAATAGGCAGTGAGCCTCTTCCCGGCTTCCCCTGGCTCACAGTGCTCTGGGCACCCTGTCCTCTCTCCGCTTTCTCAGAGGAGCCACTGTCTCTTCTTCTTGGGTTCTTTGCACCTGCTTTCCACCGTTCAGGAACACTCTCCTGCTCTTTCTTTGAACAAATGCTCTGAATCTTGATTGTCACAGTCCACAGGTCATATCCTCTAGGAACTTCTCAGACCTAGAATTTTTTTTTATGGCACCTGGTCTTTCCCGCTAAAGCACTCACTACTATTTATAACAGTATGCTTACTTGTTGGTTGGTGTGTTGAACAGCTGCCACTCTTCCATGGAAAGCACACCTGGCAAGGGTCATATCTATTTTACTTATCATTGGCATTACTTGTCACATTCTAGGTGCGCAATAGGATTTGCTAAATCAGCAAATAAGTGTCAAAGTGAACGTTCTGGATATTTCTGAATAGCAAGTGGTTAGAAGTGTCAGCAATATGTGGGGTAGATTAGAGTGAGCAGTAGGGTAGATTGGAGTGAAGATTAATAGGAAGCTCTTGCATCTGTGTGAAGCAAAGGTGTTTGAATAACTGTGGTGAAGTGGAAGTGGGGTTGGAAAGGAAGAGGCAAGATTATATCTCTTCAGATTCTGATCTTTCCTATCATGAGAGCTTGGGGGGAAAAATCTGTAAGGATGAATATAAAGTTAAAGTTGGCCATTTTCAAAAATATGTGTACTAAAATCAGAGTTTTCCCACATAAAAAAAAAAAGACAACAGAGTCAATGTTTCATTCAAATAGCAAAAGGCAAAAGATGAAAAGTTTTGGATAACTTTTAAATAAGTGTTGCATAAGAAATATATGAAATGTATGAAAACACGAATGGTGTGATTATACTTTATATACAACCAGAGATATGAAAAATTGTGCTCTACATGTGTAATATGAATTGTAATTCATTCTTCCATTATATGTAACAAATTAGAATAAAAAAGAAATATGAAAGACTTCAAAAATCATAGCGAAATTATAAAGAAAATGTCAATACATCTTTTGATTATTATATATTTCAATGAGAAGCCTCAATGTTATAAAAGGCAAATTATCACTATTAATCTGTAAGTGTAATGCAGTTCTTCTCAAAGTGCTTGGTGGATTTTGGTGAAATTTAATAAACATGATTTAAAGATCACCTGGATGAATAAATATTTGAGAATGACAAAATTATTTATTTAAAAAAAAGAGGCAATGAGGAGAAATATATTTTCCATAAATTAATAATCTTAAGCTATAATAATTAAAACAGTATGATAAACAGTGTAAGAAGAGCCAAAGAAACTAGTTGAACCAAATGAAAAATACAGAAATAGAACCAAATCTTTATAAAAGTTTTTAATATGATAAGATATTTTAGTCGCTGAGGCAAGGATGAATTATTCAATAAACAATTTTGTACTCTGTAAATATAGTTGAAAAATTGAAAATATATCTCTATTTCATAACAAAAATTATATTTAGAGTTAAAAATATATAATATATCATTAATATATAATGAATAGTAATTCATATAATTCATAAACATATGTCAAACTTAGCAACTTTTCCTCAAGAGGGAATCCCATAGGTCCAAATTTTAAACTCAATAATAATTTATTATATATACATTAAACCACTAAAATATTAAAAGAAATTATTCATGTACTCTTTGGGTAGGAAAGTGCTTTCTATAATGATATAAATGTAGAACTCCCAAAGGAAAAGTTTGATATATATTTAACTATGTAAACATTTATTTGTTTGAAAACTACCAATTTTAACAGTTACATTGTAACCTAGAAAAATGTGTGCAACATTAATAATAGAAATATATAAATCCTCCTAATATATAATAGGCTCTTATAAATTCAAAACTTTAAATGGAACATCTTCTCCAAAATGGATAAATTTAGGCAATTAACAAAATCACATATACATTAACACACTAACTTATGCATTTTACTAGCCAACAAAGAAATACAAAAACTGTCAATATCAAGATACAATTTTCACCCACCTATCTGATGAAATAAACATTAAAAGATAACTTTAAAATAAATATGGGGGGGGGTGATGAAAATTGCCAAAAATTTCTAGAGGGTGGTACATGTCAAAAATCTCAAAAAAATAGAGAGAAGAATATAATTATTTTAAATCATAAATCTCATTTCTAGAAAATTTTCTCCACAAATTAAAACTATACCCAAAGATTTTATAAATTCAGAAATTTATAACTTGCATTTTTTCTTTTTCTTTTTTTAATTGACTTTATTTTTTTAAATACATGATAGCAGAATGCATCACAATTCTTATTACACATATAGAGCACAATTTTTCATATCTCTGTATATAAAGTATATTCACACCAATTCATGTCTTCATACATGTACTTTGGATAGTGATGTCTATCACATTCCACCATCATTGCTAACCCCCTGCCCTCTCCCTTCCCCTCTCACACCTCTGCCCTATCTAGAGTTCATCAATTTCTCCTATGCTCCCCCTTCCTACTCCACTATGGGTCAGTCACCTTATATCAGAGAAAACATTCGGCATTTGTTTTTTGGGGATTGGCTAACTTCACTTAGCATTATTTTCTCCAACACCATCTATTTTCCTGCAAATGTCATGATTTTATTCTCTTTTATTGCTGAATAATATTCCAATGTGTATATATGCCACATTTTTTTTATCCATTCATCCACTGAAGGGCATCTAGATTGGCTCCACAGTTTAGCTATTGTGAATTGTGCTGCTATAAACATTGATGTGGCTGTGTCCTTGGAGTATGCTGTTTTTGAGTCCTTTGGGTATAGACCAAGGAGAGGGATAGCTGGGTCAAATGGTGGTTCCATTCCCAGTTTTCCAAGGAATCTCCATACTGCTTTCCATATTGGCTGCACCAATTTGCAGTCCCACCAGCAGTGTATGAGTGTGCCTTTTTCCCCACATCCTCGCCAAGACTTATTGTTATTTGTCTTCATAATAGCTGCCATTCTGACTGGAGTGAGATGATATCTTAGAGTAGTTTTGATTTGCATTTCTCTAATGGTGAGAGATGATGAACATTTTTTCATATATTTGTTAATTGGTTGTATATCCTCTTCTGAGAAGTGTCTGTTCATGCCTTTGGCCCATTTATTGATTGGGTTATTTGGTGTTTTTTGTTTGTTTGTTTGTTTGTTTTGGTGCTCAGCTTTTTGAGTTCTTTATATACCCTAGAGATTAGTGCTCTAACTGATGTGTGAGGGAAGGCGCCAAAAACATGCATTGGAGAAAAGATAGCGTCTTCCTGGGAAAACTGGAAATCCATATGCAACAAAATGAAATTAAACCCCTATCTCTCACCATGCATAAAACTCAACTCAAAGTGGATCAAGGACCTAGGAATTAAACCAGGGACTCTGTGTCTAATAGAAGAAAAAGTAGGCCCAAATCTCCATCATGTGGGATTAGGCCCCAACTTCCTTAATAAGACTCCTATAGCATTTTTTCTTTATATACTTTTTGAGCACCCACATGCTTCTGGCTACTGTAACCATAGGTTGAGACACAGAAATAAAGAAATAAGAATCCCTGCCCTTATAGAACTTTCATTCTTATAGAAAAAACAGCAAGTAACCAGATCAGTGAATACAATAATAAGGGATTGTTGAATGTGCTATGAAGAAAATCAACAGTCAGGGGATCATCAGGGAAGGTCTGAATAAGCAACCAGGAAAATTAGTTAGGAAGTGATTAGAAAGTCCAAGGCAGCAGAATCAATGCAAGTGATGATGGAGAAAATGAGAATGGGACCAAAATGGTTTAATATGGCAAAATCAAATTTAGAAACTTCTATATTCTACCAGAGGGTGCACTGAATAAAATTATGTGCTTTTAAGCAAAATTCATGGTCAGTGGAAAAAAAGGGTGTGACTGTGCTTTTGCCACTTAGAGCATGTAAATAAAATTTACATAAAGGATTATACCCAAAATCCACATGTGACCTTAGATTTATTTTTCAGTCAGAAAGCAGTTCCACACTTGAAAAAAATTAGGATCAATTTGTATGTATGGGGCTAAAGACAGAACAGAGAATACTGATATGGAAGCAAATAAAGTGACTTTAGCTTATAGAAGGAGGTTGACTAAATTATGAGAAGAGTCGAGTTGGGCAGGACCAAGTCTTTCCTGTGTAAAATTAAACTCCCCTTCAAATCCATCTCCCACCTCCCACTTGCCCCTCTCTGTTTTAACATTAGTGTTCTGGCTTCTTGCCCAAGAACTTGAAAATGAAAGGATAAAAAGTAAGCTTAATGTTCTTTGCTAAGCATAAGTCCCCTTTCTTCTTTAACACAGACGTAGGAGCTCCCCTGGGGACTAAAGAGTAAGAATGCAGTATTTTTCATAGATTTGAGGGCAGCATCCTAAGGATTTAGTGGGAGCTGTAAGAACAGGGGCCCCCCTTTGGTCTCTGAGGTCTGTTCCCCAGAGTCTGACCATGCTGTTTTCACATATGGGAAAATGCAGGTGGAATTTCTTTCCAATCTTAACATCCTCCGGTTAAGTCATATGCTTGCCTTTCTCAATCACTTCTGTGCAAACATGTTTTCCTAATGAGGCATTATATGTCTATAAAATCAAGATGCTTTTCCTCAAAACTAATATTTTGTTTTTTAAAAAATAATATTTGTATTAGTTTGTGGACAATAACATGGTATTTTTAAAAACTAGTCTATGGTGATACTTCCAAATACTGGCAGTCATCTGCAATTTATTTGTGTTGTGAAAAAGAATTTTGGGGACATGTTTCCACATAGAAGTCATAAAAATCTGCTTAATGAAGTAAAAAAAAGTCTAAAATAATTAATTGTCATGGTTAAAGATAAAGCTGAAAGTTTTCAAAATTATTGATAGTAAATGGCAATGCAAAAGAAGAAACAAAGCCCAGAAAGGTTAGAGAAAAAAATACACTCAAAACATTAAATATGATATGTGTAGTTTTTTTTTTAAGTGGGTAAATTGGAAAAAAGATTTTTAGATAGGGTGACATGGAGATTTTGAGAAGGGTTCCAGAAACTTTTAGGGGCTGGGAAAATAATGCAACAGCACTTTCACTAAGTTGCCTTCCTAGAAAAATGAGCAGATTTTTCTTGGTGCTGCCTATTGCTGATAATTCGGCTTGGTCTGGGGCTCACAAATGGGAAGCAGATAGGAAGAGAAAAATTGAAGTGCGGCAGGCAATACTTCTGAGGCAAAAGCAGATGGTGGGTTTCTTGGAATCTTTTCTCATGTAAAACCCAGCGTTCCTTCCAGTCCTCTTTATGAATCTCTCCAAGTGACTTTTTTCTTACCCATGGATCCATCTATTGAATGTAAGTTGATGAGTCTCAAATTGGGTCCTCGAGTTCACATTATCGTTCCAAACTTCAGACATATCTCACACCTCGTGCAGGCTTGTCTCGCAATTGAAAAAGTGATATTTGTCCAACAAGCACATTCATGCCCCGCCCCCCACCCCCAGTCTTTCCCAATCCTGTCTCTCCCAGGAGGCAAAAGAAAGCAAGCCCTGCCCAAATTCCTGCCTCGGTTATAGCATCCTTCCTTTGTGTCCCCAGACACCTGAGCCAGCTGGACTAGGGTCAACTTTGACTTTCTTTCCTCCTTGGGCCCCACACGCAATCAGTAATTGCATCCTCTCAATTTTCCCTACCAGGTATCTCTCAACTGTGTGTGCTCCTCTCCATCCCTCGCAGAACAGCCATAATTCACTTACCTTGATAGCCAGTCGACCTGCCTTCCGCCTTGCGCCCTGGGGGACCAACAAAGGGATTGTTCCTCTGTTCAAAACCCTTCAGGGGCTTCCCCTAGTTTACCATGGAATTTTCTAAAGGAAACCACCTGCTTTAATCAAGCACAGGGAACTGGGGAGGGGTGGGTAGAAGACCTCCTTCCTGTTCATGTACAGATCCTTGCGCCCCATTCTGGGGCAGTAGAGTCTAGATCTTTGGGAGAAAATGAATGGGTGAGACTTAGAAATGTACATTTTAAAGCAAGTTTGAGTGATTTTTTTTTGGATTTTTTTATTTTATTTTATTTATTTTAGTTATACATGGACACAATATCTTTATTTTGTTTATTTATTTTTTTATGATCGAACCCAGGGTCTCACAAGTGCGAGGTGAGTGCTCTACCGCTGAGCGGCATCCCCAGCCCAAGTTTGAGTGATTTTTAAAAATGGAAATCACCGAGTGATGTTGGATGAGCGCCACTCTTTTCCCTGGCGCATCGTCTTCTGGGCTCCTTCCACTGTGGCTTTTCTTTCTCCTCTGACACTCACCGGGCTTCTCCTGGATTCTCTTGCATGCCTGTCTTTGCCTGGCCTGGAATGGCCTTCTGGCCGCCGTCTCTTTGGTAAACGTGATTCATTTTTCAAATCCCGGCAAAGGCTGTAAAATTGAGTTAGAAGAAAAGCAATTATTTGTCCAAGGTTTCTGAGGGTGCTTGTGGCTGTTCTTAGGGCACATTTTAATGGCCATTTTCTATGTCTCCTTTGGTTCCTATTAAAGAAACCACCAGAAATCCTCTGTTCTCTGATCTTTATTTAAGGATAGAACCAACCATGCCATTAGAAAATGGGGCATAAAAATAAACTCGCACCTGTCCCCACTGACATTTACAATGGGGCCATATCTGAACCACCTGCAAACAGGCTTTTTTTTTTTTTTAAAGTGGCTTTGTCAATGGAAGGACCCTTAAAAAGCAAGAATAATAATTGTTATTTGTTCTAAAATCCAAATGTATATTTTTCCATCCTTTTATTTACAATATAAAGTGCTTTTCTCAGTAAATCAACAAATATGAGTATTCATGTCACCAAGTGCTGATGATTAAAAATAATTACTTTAATGGGAGCTGGCCCAATGCCAAACACGATCAGGTTTTGCATTTCAAGCATGATGGTGGATAATTTACATCTCCTTTCGCACCAATACCCACCATTCTTAATGGATTCTATTTTAGTTTTTATGAATTAATAGAAATTTAGTAGCTAATTCTCTACACTGCAATCTACCATTTGCTTTTAGAATCCATAGATTTTTTTTTAAACAGAGGCTCAAAAAATCACATAATTCTTTAAGTTACTTATTTAAAATGTTTAGCTGTCTGCTTTCCATGAGTTCTAAGAGGACAGAATGGAGAGGAAAAACAGGACCAGGTATCCTACAGCTCAGGAGGGCTCTTATTTAATACAGGAGGCCTTTGTACCAAGTTGGTACATTGTCTCCTTCACACACACACACACACACACACACACAAAAAAAAAAAACACAAGTCCCCTCAACTCAAAATTCCCAGCCACACCTGAGGGGCCTGGTCCTCTAGCTGCAGGTAGTCCCTCTCTATGTGAGAGAAGACAGAAAGACAGAATCACCTCCTTTCTTAATTTTCTTATTTCTTTGAGGTTTCATATATAATGAAAATATGTCAAAACAGGGTTACAAAGAATTGTAGCAGATTTTTAAGTGTTTATGTTTAACAAATTAACACCTTTAAGAAAAAATAGCATCATATTCTTCAGAAGATAATTATAGGATTTATTAAAAAGATATATACTAATACATTGTACCCTAAAGGCAGTGTGATCCTTTAAATAATCCAGTTTCTATTTGTATGATTTTTTTTCAATACTGCCCATATATTTCTGTGACACCATATAGACAAATTATAGCATATGGTCATTTGAAGATAATGCCCAAAGTAAAAATGTGACTTTACCAAGTGAATACACCCCAAGACTTGTGCAAATACCTCAAGTATATACACCTTTAAAATATTTTCATTGTTGAAATGATCAGGGGGGAAAAGGGGAAGCATTTGACTCAAAAAATTTGGCTATAGCAAGCGAAGAAGACTTGGAAATCTCACCAAATCTTGGGTCAATAGGAGACTCTACTGGTACAGGGAAGAGGCAGGAAAAGAGTTAATGTATGAGGTGCTCCAGGGACACATAAATCCAGGGCGGCTCGTTCTAAACATTCCTTGAATAACTTGGCCAATTGTAGACATGGAGAAGACATAGATTTATTTGCTTATTCTGATTTGTCACTTTTGCCATTCTCTCTGAAAGTGGAAAAATGTCACTGTAACTAAGGTGGTGCCTTTGTTTATAGTATTTCTTTTGACCTTGAAAGCTCAAGGTAACTTGGGAGAAAGAATAGTGAAGCCATTTTGCAGAAAGAGATAACTGGGATTTGAGATGTCAGATGAGCACACATTTTATAATATGGTTGGAAGAAATGACTAAAATAATTCCATTGGCTTTGGGAAAAAAGCAAATGCATATTAGATACTAGCTGAACACCTACAAATGAAGCTCTTTTACACAATTATACACACACACACACACACACACAGAATGTACTTTATTCCCCCAAGAATAGTGTATTCTCCCACTTTTCCTGGCTTAGGATGTACCATTGGTATGAAATCATTTTGGACAATGACACTCCTTATTCCCCAGCCCAACCAAATTGTAGGGTTTAGTAGCTCCATTCAGCTGGCAATTATATAGTATATAGGAAAGTTCCCCTAGGTGTGAGTGATAAAGTGAGAAGTGTGGTATGCCAAAGCCATCCGTATCTCATCCTACAAAGTCACCTATACTTTCTATGGAAACTCTCTGTAAAAGTGACAAAACACACACACACACACACACACACACACAAAGACAGAAGGCTTCGAAACCTATTCAGCATCTTGGGATAAACTCTTTCCCATAGGGTGGCAACCCTGCCCAATCAAAGTCCTTCTTTTTGAAAGTGTAAAAACCTAAACAATCCATCATTGAGCTCTGATCAAGGTCAAAATAGGAGATCCTGGGACCCAAAGAGTTGCAAATGATACCTTGTCTCTTATTATCCATGCCCTATACTTCCTTGCATCTTCCTCACTTTCTCCACGATTCTAAGGAAGTTGCCTCCTACAGAATCCATAAAATAAAAATTTGTTTTGTAATAAATGCAAAAGAAGAGGAAGGAGGAGGAGGAAAAGAAGAGGAGGAAGAAAAGACAGAAAGGAAGAGAAAATAACTGGGGACATATGGCATGGGTGGAGGGAGATAGGGATAGGTAGATGATAGTTAGGGGCTGATTTCACTTTGACCTCTCAGACTACCTCTGACCAAGGCATCAAGATGCACATGAGCCACCTATAAGAATATGCTAAGAAATGAAGCATATGCAATAGAAGTTACTCTTTCTTTATTTACATTCTTCCCTAACACAAATAATTTAATGTCTCCAATGATATGAGTATCATTAGTCATTAGAAACAAAATTAGCTTATAAGACAGTATTTATTTTTGGAGAGATGGCAATATAGTGGGTAAATAGACATAAAAACAGACCATTATAACATGGTATGGAAAGTTCTTGAAATCTGGCTATGTGCTCTAGAGGAGGGAGTGATCTAGCAGAGGCAAAACTTGGAATCTTTGCTGAGCAAGCCCTAGAGATTCTCTTGGAAGAAGGACCTAATTAATTGATAAGTAAAGAAGCCTTGTGTAAGAATGTTATGTTCTGTGCTCATAAGGAGGAATTGTAATCCTAATGGTTCAGGAAATCAGAAGAGTGTCTGTGATCCAACTAGGGCCTGTGCAGCAAGGGCAGACACAGGTGGAAATTACAGCTGCGGAGGGATCTCATTTTTTAAAAAAATAATCATAGTAGTTAAACTGAATATAGTTGTTATTTTGTTGTAGTTTAAATAAATAATCCTATTTAATCCTTACAATAATGCTTTGAGGCAGGCATAGTGAGTACATCCATTCTAGATAAATCAAATGAAGTTTGCCTTTGGTCTGAAATCTTGCAGCTGGAAAATGATGTAGCTAGGATTTGGACACCAAAAACCCATGAACTCTTTTCATAAGGCCCTTTCTGTCTCCTCCACTGACTTGGTCCACCCTCCTGGTAGCTTTTGTGCTATTTTCTGAAGCTGCAAAATAGTGCCAGACTTGACATCCCTAACCAAGGGGTAGGGATGGAGAGAGTGGCCATTTCTCCATTTGTGACAGAGGTGGGTTGACCGAGGACCTCAAGTTTGCTGCTGTTGTAGCCTCAGTTAAGAGGGAAGAACGTGACTCTCGTGATGCTATGATATATGTACAATAATGACAGATCTCCCCAAAACTCTTAGCCCTCTATTGGTTGCTTTAAAGTTGATGGCTTATTGCTGATCTGAAAGGATGAAAATAAAAAGAAAGAAAGAAACCATAAACTCATTTTGTAAACAAGGCCATTTCTAATATGCAATGGTGGTTTAGAGCTGGGTCATGAGAGCCCTGGAACCTATTATTCAAGTCTGTGACTTATGTAGGTCAGTGTAAATAACCTCAGGCTCAAAAAGGTTAATGGTTATGAAGGGTGAGGCATCTAATCAAGTGGGTGGATCAACATGAGTTATAATGATTTGAGCCAATTTTTGACTCAGTAAAGGTACAAAGACTTGGTAGCAACTGAATTTTGTTCCTTCTCAGTGTCAAGGAAATCAGTGGGATCACTTAGAAATGCTAGGAGTGCCTATTTTAACATATTTTCCAAGTCTCTTTGGGTACGTTGTAACTAGGAAATTCTGTTTTGGTACCTCAGTTATTGAAAATCCCCCAAAATGCTTCAAAGGCATTAAAAATGCTTAAAAGCATTTTGCAGTCAAATTTCTCACATAAAACAAAAACCAATAATAGCAAATGGATTTAAATGGGAGGGTAATAAATGTATGTGATTTTTTTCCCTTATAAATCTTACATGACTTTGTCAACTTGCATAAGCAAATATTGCCACATAACCATAACTTTATCACAGTGACAAAAGTTCATGAGACAGTGTCAGCATCTTGTTTTGGGAAATGCTCAGTCATTTTTTTTTAAATTCTTGCTCTTTTTGCTTTAATGTTATGTGCAAAAGACATGCTTTCATCATAACCTTCCATATAAGATGCTGCTATTGACATACGAGGATTAAGTTTTAATTGAATTAAGATTTAAAATGGTCTATTATCTATGATCCCTGTATAATGATCACAAAGACATTCTAGAGTAGGCAATGAAACAGACAAATATATTGAAAAGACAGCTAACAGCTCCATTTAGCTCACCCACGCTTGCCAAACTTGACACACACAATTTATCCTGGGCGGATGGAAAGGGAGCGTAAAATATAGCCATATTGTGGTACTGCATGTCCCTCAGATGGTGCTTCCTTGGACTGAAAACCGGGTTTCTCATATGCCCAGACATGGTATTTCAACAGCAACCAGTGGGCTTTTTGCCCACTCTCATATTTTTTTATGCTTTGATTTGAAACTTTCCTTAAGAGCCAGAAGAAAAAGTAGGGAGATACTCATGACTAAACCCAAACCAAAATCTACCAGCAAAGTAAGCAGAAGAGAATCCAGAAATGTCTAACAAATAATAATAATTTGCAACACTGATCATATGCAACGGGGAAGAAAACGTCCTAGGTTTGCAATAAAAGTGGTTCCCACAATAGTTTTTTTTTTTTTTTTTTTTTGATCTTCACTCAACAGTTTTGCCAGGGAGACATGCCAAAGGGAATTCTGCTCTGGGCTGATCTGTCTCAATTTGAGTTTGTTTTCAGAAGTGATTCAGTAACTTGGATTCCAATTGCTTGGAGAAGACGCAGAACAAGGCTTGATTGCAGTTTCAGGTGGAGTAGGGAACAAGATCACAGCTGCAGCATTGTTTATTTTTATTAATAAGGACAGTCTCTTCCATATGTGACCCTCTCCTGCGACAGTCAGCCAGCCACTTCCCACTTCCCAGCTCAGGACTTACTGAGACTGGGCTATACCAAACCCAGGACCTGTCCAACATGCCAGTGAGGGAAACCTCTGGTGGATATAACCTGCCCCTGCTGCTTCCCAACACCCTTGTCCTTGATTACTTACGACATCAGAGACATAGAGGTTGAGAAAGGGTGGATGAGGAGGTCAAGGCAAAGTGACTCCTCTTGGCTCCAGGGTGGGTTTGGGTGCTACTGACTTGACAGCTGAAGACGTTCTTCTGCTGTCACTCATTCCCTTTCTTCCATTTCCAACCTGGTCCAAAGGTCTCATTTTCCTCCTCCACCTAAATGAATCAAGCAAGAGGTAAAATTGGGATATAAAAACAGCAACATGCAAAAGAGCTCCTCTCATAAGTGAAACCAGCAAAAGTTCTCTTTTGTTTCCCAAAGGAGAGCTTGAAGAACAGGGTGGTAGTGACCAAGACATTATGAATAGGAACCTACTGCAGAGAAGCCCTTGCATTGCATAAGCCATAGGCAACCAAATAGAAGTTACTGTGTGGCCTCATCATCAGAGAGAGCTGAATGTCTGGTAGGAAGATGGGCAGTATCACGAGGATGAGCCACTTTGCTGGGGGTGGTGGTGTAGTGTGTGCAGATACAGGAGAAAGAAGTGTTCTGGTTTTTTCCATTTGCTTACTTGGAGGAGGTGTGTCCATCCTCTAAACAACTGGCTCACGACCTTCTTAGGAAAACACTCCTTCCTCCTGTCTTCGATGTTCCACCCTTACTGGGTATCTGGCTCTGCTCTCAGAGTTTTGCATTGTCCCAGGATGCCCAGGAGACCAGGACTGTTGAGTTGACTAAAGAGCCTGTAACCTCTGGCCAAGAGTCATTGCAAGTCAGAAAACACAGGTTTCAACTCAACAGAAGGGATGGAGGCCAATTTAAGACAACCTCAGGGGTACTAACCCCAAGGGCTCTTGCTTCAGCCTGGATCCCTTTTCCTCTTCTCTATCTGGAAACTTCCCCCTTAGCTACCCAAACCCAATTCTCCCAGCCAAAGCTGGTGGCACCTTTCCCCATGACACCAGCTCTCTCCTCCCTAGGCGGGTCAGACTGCACCTTTCCAGAAAGAGGTCCTGTGTTCATCTTTGTGTTCTGCAAACACTAGTGTTGTTAACTGACGACAATGATGATGGAAACACACTCACATAGTATGTCCTACCTGCCAGCCATCATCCCAAGTGACTCACATATCTTCACCCATTATTCTTCATGACAATCCTACGGGGCAGGTTCTACTATACCACTCAGTTTACAAATGACAAAACCGAGACCTGGAATTGTCCAATAGTCCTTTAAAGGTTAGACAACACAATCATTTGACTTCTGAATGGAGACTGCAGGTGGGCACACTCAGAATTTCGCCTCTGTTTTCTCGACTGCTAGAGCACGCAGCAGGGAATCAAAAAATGATTTTTTTCATGAACCAATGAATGGATGAAGAGATTGGGAAGGAATCCAAAACAGGTGCCACTAAAGAAGGTTTTCAATTTTTTTAATCTATAAGTATAGACATTAGACTTTGTCTTCGAACTCTTGGTCACAAGATTTATTTCTTGATTAATAAATTTCTTAATATGAAAAATCTTAGAGAAGCATAAAAATAAGTGCTGTTTAGTTATATGGAACACATTAGCAAATATAAGTGTACATATATATGTGTATAGATATTTAAAATTTGAAACATAAGGCTGTAAAGAGTCTGGAATGAAGTAATTTAAATGTAAAATCATCTGGATCCACCCTATCCCCTCTGCTAGAAGGCATTTGTTGACAAAAATCATATAAACTTAGTTTGAGCTCCTTCGGGGAAATACACTACCTTTCAGAACAACCAAATATTCTTCAAGTGGATCCACTGTTGAGTATATTCTTTATAGTGAACTGCAGTGTAATGATAGATCTCAAGTGACCCGGTTAACTTTCTGAAGTGTCTAGTCACAAATCTAGGAGGAGGCAAAGTTGTGAGGCTAGAAGATTTATTTGGCTCCCTTTCCTCTATAAACATCCATATTATTATATGTTAACTCCTTTGTCATAAAGGAACTCATCCTTAGATCTTACTCTTTGTCTTCCTGTCTTATGGCTTGACATTGCTGCATTTTCTCAAGTTTGGGGGACCTAGGAAAGAAGAAGGTGAGATTGCTAAATAAAGAGCAAACACAATAATGGCATGCGTAAGTCACTTAGAATGGTGCTTCTTAAAGTTTAAGTTGAATGAGTACACAAATCTGGGGATCTTGTGAAAATACACAGATTCTGACCCATAGTTCTGATAGCATTTGAGATTCCAAATTCCTATTAGACTCTAATTGGTGCTAGTAGAGCTGATTGAGAAGCTAGACTCTGAATAGCAAAGAACTTCCAAGGGTGTGAGACTGTCCATTTGTGCAACAATTATCCTGTTTTAGGCATGTTACATATTTAACTAGCATCCATGATTGTTTAAAAACTATAGTTTTCCACTTACCTAACAGCAGGATTTCTCAAACTTTAGTGGGTATCAAGAATCATGTGGAAGATTGCTTAAAAATTCAGATGCTTGGTCCTTTTCTGGACATGCTGATTACATAGGTATAAAGTGGAGTCCAAAGATGTGGATTTTTTAACAAGTGGGTCTCCACATATGATTTTAATGCAGATGGTCTTTAGTTCAGTCTTGAGAAATATTGCCTGGAATGAATAATTTAAGTGGAAGCACCGGTTTTCTACATAGCTCATCATTCTTAATAATCAGAGTGAAGGATGTCAACTAAATGGTGACCATATTTAGGAGTTGGTAATGAAGACCCAGAGTCCCATTTTTGGTCAGACTACTCCCTAACAGCCAAAAGGACATGCTCCAAAAATGCCTTCCTGACTGGAGAATACTGTACATATGTTTTTGTTGCAGGAAGACTCCAATAAATAATAATATGCAGAGAGTAAATGATGTAGTGGACATATGGATACCATTTATTATTGAATTAGCTGGGCCAGGGTACCATTTATTTGGGTTTAGCCTGGTAACAAATGGCATCTTTATAAAATGCAATGATGCTACAAGGCCCATGCCAAATAAGTAGCTCTCTTGTTTTAATCTGGATGGTTAGAAAAGTCATCCAATTCCCAAAGAGCCCCAGAAGAAATGTAGCCACATTTGAAAATATCCAAAGACTATGAACCCTCAACTTTTTTTTAATATGTTTTCTTCTCAGAGGGTGTTAAAGGAACAAGTAAGCAAGGTCAGTGTTCTTAACTAATCCCTGGAAATTTAGTGTCCAGGGGTTACTAATAAGGGTCAGACAGAATAGGAAAGGAAGGCTAGAGAGAGATCTGCTCTCTACATGATGAAGCTGTGACCATGGAAACTTCCATGTTGATTTCTTGAGATGTTGGAAGGTGAGCAGAATTTCTGTCATGGATATTTGTTAGGAAGCCCAAAGTCCAATTTGGTTCCTGCTCATGCAGTAGGTAAAGGAGTGAATGAAATGTGGATTTTCTTGTACTATGTGTGTATCACCAGAACTGTTGGCTCATTTGCACAGACTCACATAATTATTCCTAAATGACCTTGTTGTGTTGAAAGCTTATTAAGGTTTTGGTGAGATGATGAAATGAAATTTATGCTGCCGACGGGGGAAACAGACATTTTAAATGTGGACTCTGTGTGCATGCATTTTTCTGTTGATTGTGTGTTGGAACAACATGACTTTTGCTATTGGGACATCTGGCAATGTGTTAGTAATATCTAAAAACAAAATGGTTAGGAAAATGATGGCAAGATGGAGATGTACATGCAGGAATCTTGGATACACCCATTCACATAGCAGCAGAGATGTACCCTCTCCACTCTCAAGTCCTTACAGGCTGATTGGATGTGACCATAGAGGATCAAAGGGGCTTTCGGGACAGCCATCCTCTGACCTTTTCCAAAGCAGACAAACATTCAGAGTTGCATAGAGACATAACAACATACAGTGACACAGAGATTCTTGTAACAAGACACAGATGTAAACAACCAAGAAACGTGCCCAACTCTGCCCGCCTTGATTAGTGGCTGTAGTTTCATTCCTTTTTTCGAATTAACAAATTCCTAGGTCTTATGAGAATTGATAGGCTTCTTAAGAAAGGATTTCCAAATCATTGACATTCTGGGACCACATAGTCCAACTCTTAAGATTAAGATTACTAAACACTGAGGTTAAGTCAGTTTGTTCAAAAATCACATGCAGTAGTTAGCTGATTGCAAAACCAGAAAGTTGGGAATAAGACTCCAGTTTGACACCCTCTATATAAGCACTTGTTCTGTCTGTCATCTAAGTACAAGAATAGACAGGATTTGTGTCACCTTGGTTACTTAACCTTGACATATTTATTTGTATGATGGTATTTCTGAATTGTGTATCCTATATCCCCAATTCCTAGCTTGGAAGAAAGTAAACTAGCAAAAAACATTCTTTACAATATTTACTAAGTGAATGAACAAAAGTATAAGTGAATCTTGTCTGTTGGTTATCTTTTCAAACCATCTCCCTTTCTCAAATGTACATTTTTACACCAGGGTATTCTTTTTTACTATCAATTGATTTTTTTTAACAAATATAAACTATCTTTTGAATTTCCTTTTTTTTTTTGCACGTATTTTCAGTCAGCAGTGGTCTTACCAATGTTACCATCATGATTCCTCCTCCTTAACACACACAGCCTATGTTCAAAACCATTCAAATTCAATTTTGCTTTTCAAGGGTCAGATTCTCAGGAGAGCCAATCACAAGTGGTAAAAATTACCTCATGGGAAATATTTATATAGAGAGCTTAGAATCCATTTTCTTCAGTGATAGTCTTACCAATTGGATTCCTATCTGTAGTTCTAACTCCAGCTAATATCAATAACCACAATTATATAAAATCTTCTGCCCCTTCAGTTGTCTTTCTAGTATTCCTGGTTGTTATCTGCCAGTGGCAACTGCCTCATAAGCCAGGACCTACCTTATTTTCTACTAGTGAATGAGAAAAGGTAGACCAAAAACTCATGAATACAGTTCCTCTTCCTTTGAGCTCAGGGAAGTGCCACTGGGATTGTGGCACTGAAGTAAAAGGAGAGGTCTTTCGTTCTTTCCAGGTTGAGCCAGCTCGCTCTGAATTGAACTAGAAACTCTCTGGCTGCCCCTGCTATTTCTCTTCTGCCATCCTGTTGGCTCAGAGCATGTGCACCTTCAAATTTAACAAAATAGAACTGCATGGAAAGGCACCATTGAAATCAAGATTTCTGGCTCCCTTGTTCATGCATCAGCAGCATGTGCCTGTGTGTGTGTGTTTGTTTGAGGGGTGTGGTTGGAAAGCAAAAAAGAAAAAAAAAGAGGTATACTTGAGCTTTTTTTCTGTTGACATTTAATAATCCTCTTTCGGCCAGATTTTCATGATTGTTCGAAAGTAATTTTGCCTCCTGAAAGCCTCTTTCACAACAGGATGTTGCTATTTACCCAATCTGAGTCAGATGCTCTACGTGATGAGGTCATATGAATCCTCTGTGATGCCAAACAGAAAATCCAATGACAACCACAAAGAGCCCCCAATCCCTATAGATTCCAATCCCTGTGGATACCAAGAAAAGTAACCTACGAGTCAGATTTAAAATTCTAAAACTATTTTACATTAAATGATCTAGAATCTGTACCATACAAAATAATATTATATGCATACAAGTAGGTTTGCAGCTCTGAAAATACGTGCTCATTTCTCAGTGATGTCACATCCGTTTTTATTGATCTGTCAACAATGGAAGGTTCTCGATATCCCTGTGAAGGTTCTGCTACAGAAGGCCTGGTGCAGAAAGTGGGAAAATGTGGCGAGGAGCCCAGGCAGGTCCACTGTGGGTCAGCTCCCTATGCAGGGGAACTGCGGCCTGATGAACTCTGAGAGCTCTTTCTACTCAGCCGCTTTGCAGCGCTTCATCTGAGACATCTCACAGTCCCTGGGCCCAATAGGAGGTGAACTTGACTCTCACCTACTTCTGCTTCAAATAAGTAAATCTAAGGGGTTCTTGGATGGCCCAAATTTGAGAGCCCACCTCTTGGTTTTCTTCCTTTTCTTTGATGCCAAGCATGATAACAGAAATGGGCTCTTTGTTAGGTTCACCTGCTCAGGTTGGGACAAGCAGTGTGTGAAACCCTCACCCGCCCCTCTGAAGCACCATCTCCACCCTGAGCCGTGGCCTCAGGACTGCTTCAGGTGTGCGACTTCGGCTCATTTCATTTCTGGTCTCGACTCCTGCTTTGCCCAGGAGTATAGATGAGGCAATCGTTTTCTACCTGTCATGATGAGCCAGTGCCCTGGGGAACATTTCCTAACCCAGCTCCACCCTCCCTGAGAATGAGTTTAACTCTAGATTCCTTAAAAGGTCCCCAAGGAGTGATGAACGACGCCCCCGAGAGTGGGTTCTAGCCTGCTGATGGTGGGCCGCACAGAAGGAACAGGATGTGACAGTGACATCCTACTCTCTGGAGGCACAACTTCAAGGAATGTAGTGCCTTTTAAAAATGAACACACTCTCAATACCTCTTTGTGCAGGTATTTCTCCCTTTTTTTATATCCTACCCCACTACCACGGACACCACTACCACCACTTCCAGGCCTATGTAGCATAATCAAATTGATCCGAATTGAAATCCTCTTGTGCCATTGGAGCTTAGACATGATATTTAACTTTGCACACCTCAGTTTCCTCAGATGAGAAGAACAAACATGTGCTGGGTGCGGTGGGGCATCCCTGTAACCCCAGCGGCTCAGGAGGCTGAGGCAGGAGGATAGCAAGTTTAAAGCCAGCCTCAGCAATGGCGAAGCACTAAGCAACTCAGTGAGACCTTGTCTCTAAATGAAATACAAAATAGGGCTGGGGATGTGTCTCAGCAGAGTGCCCCTAAGTTTAATTCCTGGTACCCCCACCCCTGTGACAAAAAAAAATAAACATGAATATACCCCTCATAAGGGAGATTGTGGGGATTAAGGGAAGAGATGGAGTTTTGTCCATAGCCTGGTGCGGATCAGTAAATTCCAACCCTCTTCCCCTCGCCAACTTCCATCTCTTCTGAATCAGTCCTAGATGCTGTCTCATAGCTGCTCGTTTTGAGGGGTCTTCCTGTGGCAAAGGGTCCTTTCCTCAGATCAGGATGGACTTTGCCTTCTGGTACTGCCATGGTCGCCCTATCCCCCTCCATTTTCTATTCCTGCACCCACAGCCAGGTTCTTAGCATGTCCTCTTCCTCTTGCACCTCAGCCTCTCCTGCTTCACTGGAAAAACATCCAGATGAAAATGGCATCAGCCAGGAGCCGGTGCCACAGCAAGACAGCTTTCCCTCTACATCTCTGGATCATCTCAACATAATCTTTACAGATTAAAATTGAGTGCCGCACAGCGGCCTCCAGCAACGCTCAGCTGCATCGGACTTTGGGGTCCAGGGTCTGTACTCTCTGTATGAAGATTCCTTTGACTTCAACAAATTGGAATAACACCTATTTCAAATATATTATTTGATGAAAGCAGATGTCAGCAGATACTGCCTATGTAATTGATATTTGATTTATTCAAGATTTATGCATGCTGTGCCTTAGATTTATTAATGATAATCCCCGGCTCTTGTGTTTAATATAGTGGAACCAAAACATAATTTGCTGGGATCAGTCAGAAATGCATCAAAGTGATTAACTCTACATGCAAACCATTATCCAGTGACATCCCTACTGTGCACAGTGCAAAAGGAGGCAATAATACAGTAATTGGCTTCACTTATGCAAGTTAGATATTTGCCGTGATTGCTAGTAAAATTTGATCCCTTTTATCTCTGATTCTGCATCTCCACAGCCCTTGTCATCCTTTGATGCTCCTTTTTTTTTTTTTCCTGGCAGAATTCTCCTGAAATTAGCAAGCGCACATGTGTGTGTATACACACACGCGCACACACACACACACCATCCCGCCCCAATCATTATGTGCTAGGAAAGGTAAGAACTCTTAATAAACACACTAGAAGGGAACTATCCTTCTCAGGAGGCTCCCCGGTGAGTGGCACTGCCTCTGGTGTAAATGAGGGGCCACCTCTCTCTCCCAGTGGAGGAAGGCAGATCATGGCCAGCAAATGGAAATCATGCACCAGCATAGCTTTCTATCCATATCTATCACTGATTTCAGGCTGCAAAGCCACCGCCATCTTGGAGAGGACAATTGGAGCTATACACGCCATCACTGAGGCAGATATTGGGGGAATATGCCAGTTCTTTTATTTATTTTTATTTTTTTACACAGCATTTTTAGAACCATCATTTACATACATGTTTTTTAAGTTCTTCACTGTATGCAATATAGGGTGAGCTTATTTTAGTCTTGTTGTTTTGCTTTAGTTAATTAAAATTTGATTGCAAATTTATGGACAAACTCTTATAAACTATGTTCTTTCTACTATTTGAAAAAATATCTATTTTTTTTCCTATCATGAACTGCTGATGGTAGAAGAGAGCAATTCTCTTTCAAAAACTAAAAGTAAAAATACATACAAGTAGTGGCAAAATATTCAAAGTTGACAAAAATATGTGACAGAAATATAGAAGTCTCCTTTCTCTACCCTGGCCTCTATCTCTCATCCCTCTCTACCAGGTAATCATTCTAAGAGTTTCTCATGTAACCTTTCTGAAAATGTGAACAGTATACCTTCATATATATACACCAGGGTTTTTTTCATTTAATGTCATATCTTAGAGATGTTTTCATGTTTGCCAATAAAGAGCAACTTGATTCTTTTCCATTCTATGATCATTTAAAAAAATTTGTTTTAGTTGTAGGTGTATTTTATTTATTTTTATGTGGTGCTGAGGATTGAACCCAGTGCCTCACATGTGCTAGGCAAGTGCTCTACCATTGAGCCACAACCCCAGCCCCCTATGATCATTTTTAATTGTTAAAAATTAAGCCTGGGAAGGACCTGGTGGCACATGCCTGTAATCTTTTCAGCTTTGGAGGCTGAGGCAGGAGGACTACAGGTTCAAAGTCAGCCTCAGCAATATTGAGATGCTAAGCAACTCAGTGGGACCCTGAGTTGCTTAGCACAAAAAAGGCATGGGAATGTGGCTCAGTGGTTGAGTGCCCCTTCATTCAATCCCTGGTCCCCCCCCCCCCCCCCAAAAAAAAAAAAAAAGAATTAAACCTGGCCTAGCAATGCTATATAACTCTATACTTGAAAATTATTTTTTAACAATTCTTGTTTCTAGGCCTGGGAATTAGGGCCACAATTTAGATTACAGGAGCATCTTGTCAGGATTTACAGCAAGATGGAAACACAGACTCGCAGCCCACATTTTACAGCACAGCCATATAAATGGCCCTTGATTTCTCTGTTGTCTGGAATGTGCCATCTGTCTCCAGGGTATCTGGTAGAATGTGTCAGCCCATCAGCATGGCATCTTGATAGGTTCGGGCATTTAGACTCCCAAGCCTATTGCCAGGTTTATAACAGAGTTTTTAGCATATTCAGGAACACATTTGTAAACCCTGCTTACACTCTCTACCTCAGAGAGCTAACATGACTCACAACTAATTTAAAATGAAGTTCCAGGATTTTTTTTTTTTTATGGTTCCTTCATGGAACAACACCAGTCATTCTTTATCAGATCTCTTTTGCTCCTCAAGCCGTATAGGAGGTATTTTGAAAATATGTAGGAACAGCTCACAGGGGACATCCTCTTGCATTTTTAATGCTATTTCAGAATTGCCCCAAGAATCAAACAAATAACTTTTGCATTTTCTAGCTCATCTTTTTTTTTCCCCAAGTCCCGTGAACAATGCCTGGTGTTCTGAAGGGTGTTCTGCATGGGTGAGGCCTGTCCATAAACATCCTGGCCTTGGTCATTAAAAGCTCTCTCTACTCAGCAAACCCTTAGAGCTGAGCCGCAGATGCAGCAGTTCACTCTCTGGACTCGTTTCTCTCAGCTGCTACAGAAGCTATTCCTGCTTCAGCAATCCAAGTGATCTATTTTTCCTGTCCTAAAAGTTAATTGATTCCTGCTTCTGAGTGCCGTGGACTATGAAGAACTGGGTCTTCGCTTAGAGTCGTCTATCAGAGCCGAGATCCAACTGCACTCACTTGGGAAGACTGCCACAGCTCAGCAGAGCCCAAGGACCCTGGGCCTCAAGTCTGAAAGAAATTAGGACAGAGCTCAAAGAAACCTGCCTGAGGGAGTAATCTCAAAATGTGACATATGGTCACCAGTCTTTACAGTGTTAATATTCAGACTTTGGGAGAGATGGGGACTATTGCTGTGACAGAAGGGGAGGGACAGTAGACAGTTTAGAAACAGATAACCATTACGGCAAGCTGATCTTGAATGCCAGACTCACCTGGGCGAGTGTTTAAATCTCAATTATAAACACTTCCAACTGAGGTGCTTCATGAAGAAATCATCTTATCCCTCTGATCCTCAGTTTCTTCTTCTGGAGGAGAAAAGTTGACATTAGGTGTTATGGAGAGAATTACAGAAATGTCATTAAGAAAAATGATGCATTATGACGCATTATTCTTGTAGGGCACCTGGAACTGATATATAATATCAATAACAGTAATGCTGATTACTATGCAACAAGATCCTCACATCCAGGAAGAGTAATTTTCTCAGAGAATGACTGAGGATTTCAAACACCTCCCTATGGTTCTGCAGGACAACTGAAGTCTACCAGGGTATTGCCTACTTGCCATCTACCACCATTGTCTTTGCTGCATGCACCCCTGCCCTGACTTTCTTATGCCTCCTGTGAGTCAGTGGTACTGACAATCCCAAAGGGATTATTTTGCTCCTGAGGAGAAGTGTAATAAGGAGAAAATGCATGCAGACCCTGAAGCAGCAAATGCTTAATTAACTTCAAAGTAACAGGGGAGAGGCTGGCTGAGACTACTTAAATCTTGAAAAACAGCAGCTCCCCTCCCGAATCTGAGTCATTTCCTTCCACAGAGCTCTGTTGGTGTTCAAGTTATTGCAATGACACATGATGTTGCATTTGGGTCACTCAGGCTTGCAAAGCATCCTTTACCTTTGAGCTGCTCTTAAACTTGAGGCTGGTTTCTGAATTTTTGGAGTATCTATAGCATTTAATGGGGTCTGCAGGATATTAGTAATATCAAGATGGAAAGACATGCAAGATTCCTTGTGGCCACCAAATCACGGGTGTTTGCAGGTTAGAGTCTAAAGGAAGCTTAGAAATTCTCAAATTTAGTGGCTTCGTTTTCAAACTTATTTGGGATAGGCACAGAGCAAGTTTTATCAAACAAATTCCTATGCAGGTCACCAATAAGTGTAACTAATGAAAGTACAGTTATACACATGGTGGAGAAGGGAGAGGAGAATTCCTAAGTTGCCTCTGGAAAGCTCTGGGATCTGAAACACCTTTGAAAATCACATCTGTCTAATCTAATTTTCACTGAACAGGGGAGGACAATAAGGCAGTGCTGTCATCATTTTTATAAAATTGATGCATAATGTCCGTACAATGGGGTGTGGCACAATGATATGATACACATAGACAAGTAATGATCAAATCAGGGATTTGATCTTCATTTCACTCCTCAAACACTTACCATTTCTCTGTGTTGAGAATCTTTGGTCTCTTCTGATATTTTACAAAATAACTAGAAAAGGGCAGCACTTTCTTAAAGCATGGTCTCCTACACACAGTTTCAGCTTAGTCCTGAAGCTTGTTAGGAACTCAAATTCTTTGGCCCACTCCAGACCTACTGGAAGCAGAGTCCAGAATTCGTGCTTAATCAGTCCCATTGCATCAATGACTCTGATGCAAGCCCACTGAAGTTTGAGAACCCACCCTTCAAGGGCCTTTCAGTGGATATTGCAGGCTCTTACAATTCAGCTTCAATAGATGGCAAGGAAGACCCTTTATGAACACTACGGAGGTTCCAGGGTACACACCCTCCTGGGAATAGTCCTCTTCCATTCCATACACTCTAGTAGCATTGCAAAGAACTCTAAATCTATCAAAAATCTGGAAACAATTCAAGCCAGCCACGATGACACACACCTGTGATCCCAGTGGCTCAGGAGGCTGAGGCAGGAGAATTGCAAGTTCAAAGCCAGCCTTAGTAACTTAGTAAGGCTCTAAGCAACATAGCAAGACCCACCTCAAAATAAAATGTAAAAAGGGCTAGGGATATTGCTCAAGGGTTAAACACCCCTGGATTCAATTCCCAGTTACCTCTCCCCAACCAAAAAAAAAAAAAAAATGGAAGCAGTTCAAATGGAGGTTCTTCTAGACAAATGATTTACAATCAATCAAGAGATTTTGGTTCTTCTAGACAAATGATTTACAATCAATCAAGAGATTTTGAGCCAGGCACAGTGGCACATGCCTGTAATCCCAGCAGCTCTGGAGGCTGAGGCAGGAGGATCAAGTGTTCAAAGCAACCTCAGCAACTTAGCAAGGCCCTAAGCAACTCAGTGAGACCCTGTCTCTAAATAAAATACAAAAAAGGGTTGGGGATGTGGATTGGTGGTTGAGTGCCCCTGAATTTAATCCCCAGTACCAGAGAGGGAAGCGGGAGGGAGAGAGAGAGATTTTGATCCCCATAATAGATTATTTTAAGGGATTTGGAAAGTAACTCAAACTATTGCAATGGGGTCAGATTCAAATAGTATACTACTCCTAAGAAACTATAAAATTTTCAGTCATTAAAATAGAACACACCTTGAAATTAAAGTGATATTTTCAAAACACATTTTCCAGGTATTATTTCATTTGATAATACCCCCGCCATCATCCTGGCACTCTGCCACCTTATCCTTCCCAATATAAGGCATGAAAAAAATGAAGACCAGGGAGGCAAGGTGAATTTTCCTAGGTTACATACCTACAGAGTTGTAGAATAAATACTAGAATCCTGTTCTCTATTAAAGTGTATTGGGCAATTTCCTAAGATGCAAATTTGCCAGCAGATCAGTTTCCTCTATGGATCTTCATTCTTTCCTGTCCTGTTGTTCATCACTGATCGTAATGAACTTCATAAAGGCCTAACATTGTCAAGTTCCCAGCTCCATGATTAGATAGGGAGTTCCTTGCCCCTTCCCAGTTACAGGTGAGATGTGAGGTGCTGTAACTAAGGCAACTGTTCCCTTCTGATCCTATTGGTGGGCATCTGTTTCTAGTTGTAACAGGCCAAACATCCCCATTGCAGGAAAACTAATAACATCTTAACATATGGTCTTGAATCTGGGCCGCCAAATGACCTTGCATGGAGATTAATTGAAGGTGTTAATGGCATAGTTCCCAGCCAGGAATGTCAAAATACTGGCTTGGCCTCCTATGTACATGTTTTAAGAGGATTTGCTATTGATACTGAGCTGGATTAACTTTAAATATAAAGAAACATACTATAACTTCGGCAACCACCTGTGAAGCAAGTTTCTGTAGCTAAGGAATCTGGATTAGTGCTCCAAGCAGGGTGCAGGATAATGAATTTGACATCCCATTTTGACTCCCTGGGAAAAATTCCCAGGATACAATCTTCTTAAGTGGGGGTAATATGGGCAGCAAAATTCTGTTGAGGGTGAAAAATCTTTTCTATGACCTTCTAAAAGACTCTGCATGGAAAATGCCATTAGAGATTAGAGTTGATTTACGAGTATTCTGTCCTATTACCTCTCTCCCTCCCACCTCACCCTAGCAGGAGAAATAGGTCAAAGACCAGCAAAAAGAACTATACTGTGAACTATATTTATTTTCTCAAGTACTTCCATAGAGATATACCTAACTTTCAGGAAGCTTTACACTTAGTTATCATAATTATCTATCTGATGCCTTGATGCTGGCACAATTTCTCCTTCTATTAGTTTTTATTATTATTTCTATTTTATTACCCTAATGCTTGTGTGATTGTATATGTGTGTATGCTTATTATAATTCACCTTAAAGGCTGTTTGCAGGATATAAATTCTAAAGACACAAAAGTAAATATAGAATAATCTTCTTTCATGCATATGTTTGCAAACCCATAAACTCGAAAGAAGGATGAATTTGATTTTAAAAAACATGGAGAATTACTTTGGGCCTTTCTTTACCCAATTTACTCACTATTTTGATCAAAGAGGACAAGAACTAGGTTAAAACCTGATGAGCTGGTGGCTGTACAACCTACTGTGTGTTTTCTCTGTTCTTATTAGTCCCAACAACCTGTGTTTTGTTTATATTTTAATGGCCAACATTTCCTGAAATGACTGAGAGACAATAGGTATGTTTTTTTTAAAAAAAAAAAATTTAGTTGTAGATGAACACAATACTATTTATTTATTTGTTTATTTATTTATTTTTATATAATGCTGAAGATCGTCGAACCCAGTGCCTCACACATGCCAGACGAGTGCTCTATCACTGAGCCACAATCCCAACCCAATAGGTATGTTTTTTTGATGAACAATTGTGTGAGATATACAAAGATATCAGATACCCTCCCTCTTGCAATGAAATTAGAGTAGTACTACACACAAAATGAAGTTGATCCATTGTATTACTGACCGAATTACACATTGGTTTCACAAAATCACTGAAGCCAGCCAGGTAGTTTTATTTGGACCACCCAAATTAGCATGCATTTGTGCTTGTTGAGAAACATTTTGTAGCACACAAAAAGAACCCTCTAAAATCTTAATTAATCATTCTTACAAACTTAGCACATTTTTTTTGCTTGTGTACTTGTGCCAACAAGATTTCACATGTGCATTTTAATTTCCCCCTAAATAAAATTTTCCAAATTCATTAAAAAAAGCTTAACCCATTATGTTCAGATGAAAGAAGTCGAAAATGAAGTGGACCAGCTTTATCTAATTTTCTAAATTGAATAAAATGCAAAACAAATAAATGGATGATGAAAAGCAATGTATGTCTGATTGACTTGGCTTTCCTGTGGGTCAAAGCACTCAGGTAATTCAGCTGGGACTCCTGGAATTCTTTGCACATTTGCCTTTCAAGATCAGGCAGAATGATGTGCAATCCACAGCAAAAAGAAGAATCACACAAACCATAAAAGGAAGGAATGCTGAGCTGAACTATCATGGCAGTGTCAGGCTCCGGTATCTGTGAACTGTGAAACACAAATAGAATTATAAAGGAATTATGCAGCCCTGGATATTGCAAATACACTCTAGACTTCTTCCACACTAAAATGAGGCGATGGATAGATACCTTGGTGGAAAAAAGCAATTAGTAGTAGGGAATGAAGTTCCTTACTTCCCTTTTTAAATTCTCTCCCTCCCAGTCCTTTCAAATCTCCCTGGGGTCCAATTTGGAAATTCTTACAAAAGCTAAAGTCCAGCAGCTTAACAGCTATTAAACACGGCTGTAAAGTGAAGATGCAGCCTGTGAGTTGGGCTCTTGGCAGCGTCAGAAGCAAACGGCGCAACTCTTTTGCTGAAATGAAATAATGGAAGAGATGAAGGGAGGGGATGTGGATAAACCAGAGTGGGAGTTTCAGATGGCGACCCATGGAGCATACTAACCCACACTGGTATTGCTATTTAGTACCTGTGAAGTCTACCATTATGCATTATTAAATTCATGTATTATTGAATCATGAATCCTTGTTCCCTGATAAGAAATGGAGATGATTTCTTAGTTTAAATTAAAGCCCTGCCTCCTTATTTGAATAAAACTGCATTACTGGCTGCCTCGCATGATAATCAGAAAACTGCATTAAGCAGGTAGGACTGTATGAATTAAAAAATAATGAAACAAGACTTTTCAGCCAGACATTGTTCCCTCGCCTGCTTTTCATGACAGCGGATTTCCTACTTGGACTTGATAAGACAACGGCAAATGAAGATAACAACATGAGAGGGAAATCATTCACTCTAATGGGCTCCACCTGTGCAGACTTCAGCTCATTTACATGGCTGCAGAAAAATTAGAAATCATGCGGCAATTAGTCTGTTCTAGATTATGCAGTGTGTCAACTGATACCACTCAGGAGAGCACTAGTGCTAAAATGGTTTCAGAAGATAAATCTACTCTCCTATACAAACAGTTTTAATTACCTGGAAAACGGCATTGCCTATTGAGAAATCTCCATTGTGAACCTGGGCTGCTCTCCTGCTATTGGAATCAGATGTTGGGAAATTCCAATGTTTATGTAATTGACTCATACAGTATTTGATGACTTGTTGAAACTGAAATTGGGCCTCTTGGTCGGGTCCCCAATTGTTCATCAAAGGCCTCTTTTAATGTCTCCTTCAGACTTGGTCCAGGGAAGCTGCAGGAGGGTTAGATTTTTTTTTTTTTGAATGCTTCTGTTTACTGGTACCCTTTGCTTCTTGAGCCTTAGCATTTGTGTGTCTATACAAATTTGATAATTTATTATAATTTCAAATGTAAAATTTGAGTTGACAGATCAAGTAACTATAAGTATCTCTTTAAAAATAAAATTCAAAGAGCCAGACGCGCATGCCTGTAATCCCAGCAACCCAGGACACTGAAGCAGGAGGATCTCGAGTTCAAAGCCAGCCTCAGCAAAAGTGAGGCACTAAGCAACTCAATGAGACCCTGTCTCTAAATAAAATACAAAATAGGGCTGGGAATGTGGCCCAGTGGTCCAGTACCCCTGAGTTCAGTTCCCCAGTATCCCCCCACCAAAAGAATAAAAGTCTAAGACCATTAAGGTTTGAATTGTCACTTATTACATAGGGGCAAAATTCCATTTTTAAAGTGTTTTCATTTTGGCCTTAAAATATAGTTATCAACTTCTTAAAATCCAAGGAAGTATCTAGAGAAACAATATTCATGAGAATCTAGCTTTTGCATTTATAAGGCTTATTTACAGGTTTTGCTTTGATTTGCTCGTGGAAGTGCTTATGTATTCAACCTACTCCACTTATTTTATCATTGTTATTATCATTTTTGTAATTGTTTTTATTGGATTTGGGGTAATGCAATAAAGTCAGTATTACTGATTACATTTATAGCAGGATCCACAGCTGAAAGAAGCATTATGTGAGAGAAAGCTTTGGTCCTTGGGTAGGGATTACTTCTTGGAGTGTTCTCGAATGTGAGTCTTCTGCCTGTACCCTTAAGAAAATGATAAAGAGCTCTTTCAGAAAATAGCAGGTGAGCCTTTAACTTGTCCAAACCTAAATAACAGAATCTAGTTGGAAGGGGGAATGGGGTGCGCCTTAAAAGACAGGTCACGTGCACCCTCATTGACAAAACAGGGCCAGTCTCACCTACAGGAAGAAAAGCAACCAGTACACTATAACCAATCCAAGGATGGTTCACATGGAACTATGGTGTACTGGTTTTCATTCTTTGTCTTGGAGCATTAGTCTGGCAAAGTATCCTTTAATGAAAGAGTTTCACAGATTAAAAATTTAGCATGCATTGCTAAAGCCCTTTTGTGAATAAGCAAATGAATCTGGCATGCTAAAGGCCCGAGACATCTGGAGTAAAGAAACTTGTCAAACCCTGCATTGGCCATATTTATCTGCACACAGATATATTTCTTTTGGTCATGAAACATTCATTCATGTACAGGGTCCAAGAGAACTTTGGGCCACACATCTGTTTTGTGGGAATGAACTGCCACAGTGGAGTTTTTCCTATGGAGGAAAACCAGAAGAACTTTAGGACCACAGCTCATTGTGCTAGAGAGCACAGAAGCAGATTTCACCACCTGGCTGCATTTGGTTTATATCAAAGGCAATTTCCTCCCATCTCAACACCTACAAAACACACATACACAAATAGGTACTCACAGATACACACGGACATTGACAGATATATACACAACCGTAGCCATGCCTGATTTATCAAAGCATTATTCAATTTTGCAACTAGGGTTACTTACGTGAACTACTGAACACAGAGAATGTTTTGAGTGACTGTTTTCTCATTCTCCCAAGGCTGGTACTTTAATCAGTGCCATCCTAGATGCCTAGAAGAAAAGTTAATTCATTCCACACAATGAATACCTTAAGGCATGAGGACATGATTCTCTCCTGGAACCAGAGCACAGGACCACAAAATATTGCCTCAGAAATATTTAGTTCCTTGACTTCATTTGACAGGTGAGGACAGTAAGACCCAGAGGGTTGATACAAATTGCTGTGGGTGACACACTGAATCAGGGAGGGAAGAGGATGGCAGTTGTGTTCTTCAAACCCAAAGACTAGAGTTTATTCTGCCATATAACACTATGGGGTATGGGGAGCTAGATCCAGGATTCCATGCTCTGTCATTACCCAGAGCCCTTCAGAAGAGGAGGGGCAGGTCCATTCAGAAGATTTCTAGCTATGGACATGTGAATCCATTGCCTAAAAAAAAAGTATGTTTCTCACAGTCCTGAAATTCAGAGAGACTCTGACATCACTGAGAAGAACAAACAAGCCAGAAAGTCCTTATTAGAGGAGGGGTCTGAGTTGTAGCTCAGTGGTAGAGCACTTGCCTAGCATATGTGAGGCCCTGGGTTTGATTCTCAGCACTGCATTTATTTTTTTATTTTTATTTTTATTTTTTTATTATTAGTCTCATTTAAATAGATGAATAAAATAAAGATTCATCAACATCCGAAATAATATATTAAAAAAAAGAAAGTCCTTGGAGGAATTATGCCTGTCACAGGAAAGAAGAAGAAACTGGTTGGAAAGTGAGTCAATCAGTATATTGAGGAGCAGCAGCCCCTTCAAGAGGAATGAGTGCTAGGCATAGTGGCTCATGCCTATAATCCCAGAAATTTAGGAGGCTGAGGAAGGAGGATTGCAAGTTCAAAGCCAGCCTAAGCAACTTAGCAAGACTATGTCTTAAAATAAAAATAAATAAATAAATAAAATGGGCTGGGGATATTCCTCAGTGGTTAATCCTGGGTTCAATCCCTGGTTAAAATATTTTTTTAAAAAAAATTTAAAAAGGCATTTGCGTATATAAACTTTGTCGCTTACATGCCCTTCCTCAGTGCTAACATATCATCAGTCATTCTGTTTCTGGAAGAGTTTTGATCAACTGGGTTCCAGTGGTGAAGGTGAGACTGGATGGGGTAGAGGAGTCTGCATTTAAGTTGAGGACTTCGACCAATCCCTCATATCAGAAGGACCATCCCCACAGCCAAAGAGGAAGTCACTGTTAACAAGCAGGACACCAAAAACAAAAAGGAAACTTTTGATTAACGGAATACAAAGATTATACAATTGCTAAGCATAATACTAATGCTTAAGACACTAGAAGTAATTTGGATTGAGAACTGTTTTTAAGCTACAGAACTATGGAAGAAATTTAAAAAGAAAGTATCCATGAATTTGATTATATAAAATGTAACATATTGGCCCATTAGAAAACATAACAAAAAGCAAATTGGTAGGCTAATTTATAATCAATCTAATAGGCACATGTTCTGCTACTGTAGGGTAGAGGGACAGGTTCCTTGTGTTTGGATTAGGTAGCACTAGCTGCATCCCACTCTTCATTGTCCCTATGGGAATTTGTTCTTGGCCATGGCTGAGGTTAGGAATGTGTCCTCTCACAGTATCTTTGAGCCACTGTTGATTACAATTGTTGGATAATTCCCATAGGCTGCGGTAGTATTTATAGCACATTTCCTAATATCAAAGAGCTTCTACTTTCCCCCACTAACCTTTATCTTTATTTCCTTAGCCACTTCAAAGGCACTTGTGACCTCAAAATTTGCAATTAATGCCCCCAAGGACAACCCGCCTTTGTTTCTTTGCTGCAGGCCCAGTGCCAATTCTTGTACCCCTCTGTCAGTCATTATACATCAAAAGGTATGCAGAATACAATAAATGGCAGAGAGGATACAGCAGATAAAGCTGCACTGCTGCAAATACCCTTGATTTAGTGAGAATTTAGAGCAGGAGTTGGCTAAGAGTGTTTGCAGTGTGGTGTCCAGAGTATATGGTATAACCCTTCAGGCTTGTTTCCTTTGACTAAGAACATAAGTATGGAAGTCAGATCATGGGATGAAAGTAATATGGGAGCTATGTACTGAAATGGAATATTAGCTGTAAGCCCAGAGAGGCTCAGTTCTTTATCTTCTTCTCTATTTCTGCTCATTCCCTTGGTGATCTCATGCTGAATTGTGGGTTTAAATACTTAGAAGTATATGTCTCTAGCCCAGACTTCTCCTCTGAAAACCAGACTCATCTCTATTTGGATGTCGTATGCACATCACTGACTTTCACCTTCCAAATGGAACTCCTGATCTTTCCCATCAGTATCTCTTCTCTATCTCAGAAGATGGCAATTCCATTCTCCTGTTGCCTAGTTGCCCAGTCCTATCTTTTTCTCATTCCCACTTCTGAATGAGCAGGAAATTCTGTTAGCTATTGCCTTCAAAAATATACCCACCATCTGACCACTGGTTCCTACTAACATTGCAGCTTCCCTGGTTAAAGTCCCCATTACCTCTCCCCTCAAGGATCCTCAATGATCTCTTTCACCATCTCACAGTTACCTCTGCATTTCTCACCCTGCTCTAGCCACACTGGTCTCCTTGAATGTATTCCTTATATGCTAGGCACCCTTTGCCTTGTGTATAAATTTTTATTGTTATTTCCATGTGTGGGTCATTCTTCCTGCAGATATCTACATGGCTAACTCATTCATCTTCCAAGTCTGTTTTCACATGATACCTTCTTAGTGAATAGTTCACAGATCACACTATTTACAATTGCAGCCCTCTCACTGATATCCCCTGTTCTTTCTCCTGCTTTCTTTTTCTCCATACTATTTTAATATTTTATTTGTTCTAATTAGTTCTACATGGTAGCAGAATGCATTTCAACTCATGATACACAACTATTTTGATTTTTATGAAGCCCAGTTGATCATTTTTTGTCTTTTATGGTTCATGATTTCAACACCTTGTCTAGATTTAATCTTTTTATAACTCAAGTTATAAAAAGAAGTTGCCCACATTTTCTTCCACAACTTTTATGCCTTTTGATGTTACACCGAGAAACATGACCCATTTTGGCTTACTTTTTGTGTATGGTGTGAAGTAAGGGTCAAAGTTTATTTTTTTTGCATATGGAAATCCAATTATTCCCGTAGGATTTGTTGAAAAGATGATCCATTTCTCCATTAAATTACCTTAGCTACTTCCTTAAAAATCAGATGATCTTTTATGTGTGTGTCCACTACTGGAATTTCTATTTTGTTCTCTTGTGCAAATATCTATCCATTGCAATTCATATACTCTCTTTTCCTTTACTTTATAGAACATTGAAATTCCATCTTTCTTTTTCCTTTTTACAAGTATTTTTGATCTTCTAAGTTCCCTGCATTTCCATAGGATGAATTCAGTTTAAACTTTTAAAGTTGCACAGAAAAAAAAAGAAGTTGCACCTATCATGAGTAGATGTTGAGTTTCGACAAGTGTTTTTTTTCTGTATCTATTGTGTTGATGATATGTTTTGTTTTTTGCAGTACACTGGGGTACTCTAACACTGGGCTACATCCCCAGCCCTTTTTATTCTTTTGTTTTAAGACAGAGCTCATTAAGTTGCTCAGCCTGGGTAGAATTTGTGATCCTCCTGCCTGAGCCTCCCAAGCAGCTGAGATGGCAGGTATGTGCCACCAATCCAGTCATCATATGGCTTTTGTTCTTCAATGTGTTGATATGGTAGATTACATTGACTGATGGTTTTCAAATGTTAGTACTCATTCTCATGACAAATTAGTCATCATGTCTTATCTTCCTTTATATATTGCTGGATTCAATTTACCAGTATTCTGTAAAGGATATTTCCTCCATGTTCATGAGGCATATTGGTCCATGGGTTTCTTTCCTTCATCTGGTTTTACTACCAGAGTAATGGTGTTCCTCTAAAATGGGTTCTAAATCAACCCACTGACTCCTATTTCTAGGAAACTTAGTATGTAAGTGGAATATTTCTTCCCTCAGTAGAATTCACTGGTGAAGCCACCTGTACCTTTTCTTTCTTAGAAGACTTTTCCTCATGACTTCAGTTCCTTCAACTGATAAAGGACTATTAAGAAATCTGTTTCTTCTTGAGTGAGTTTTGGGAATTTGCATCTTTTTTCAGTGACGTTCTTCTGTTTCATCTACGATACCAAGTTTATGGGCATTGACTTGCTCATAGTGTTCTTTCCTTACAGATTTTCTGTCTGTGATATGTATAATGATATCCTTTCTGTCCTTGATGATATTGGCTGATTTGTATCCTTCCTTTTTTCCCCCATGTTCAGTCAGGTTCACAATTGATCGATTTTAATGATGTTTTCAAAATTAAAATTTTTGTTTCATTGATTTTCATCTATTTGTTTTTAACTGTTTTCAAAAACTTCAAGTAATCCTATACTTCAAGTACAAAGTTAGACTCTTTTTTTTTCACTTTTATTATTGGTTGTTCAAAACATTGCATAATTCTTGACATATCGTATTTCATATATGTGATTCAGTGGGTTATGAACTCCCATTTTTACCCCGTATACAGAATGCAGAATCACATCGGTTACACATCCACTGTTTTACATATTGTCATACTAGTGTCTGATGTACTCTGATGCCTTTCCTATTCTCTATTATCCCCCCCCTCCCCTCCCCTCCCCTCCCCTCCCATCTTCTCTCTCTACCCCATCTACTATAATTCATTTCTCCCCCTTGTTGTTTATTTTCCCATTCCCCTCACAACCTCTTATATGTAATTTTGTATAACAATGAGGGTCTCCTTCCATTTCCATGCAATTTCCCTTCTCTCTCCCTTTTACTCCCACCTCTCGTCCCTGTTTAATGTTAATCTTCTTCTCATGCTCTTCCTCCCTGCTCTGTTCTTATTTGTTCTCCTTATATCAAAGAAGACATTTGGCATTTGTTTTTTAGGGATTGGCTAGCTTCACTTAGCATAATCTGCTCTAATGCCATCCATTTCCCTGCAAATTCCATGATTTTGTCATTTTTTAGTGCAGAGTAATACTCCATTGTGTATAAATGCCACATTTTTTTTAATCCATTCATCTATTGAAGGACATCTGGGTTGGTTCCACAGTCTTGCTATTGTGAATTGTGCTGCTATGAACATCGATGTAGCAGTGTCCCTGTAGTATGCTCTTTTTAGATCTTTAGGGAATAGACCGAGAAGGGGAATAGCTGGGTCAAATGGTGGCTCCATTCCCAGCTTTCCTAGGAATCTCCATACTGCTTTCCAAATTGGCTGCACCAATTTGCAGTCCCACCAGCAATGTACAAGTGTACCCTTTTCCCCACATCCTCGCCAGCACTTGTTGTTGTTTGACTTCATAATGGCTGCCAATCTTACTGGAGTGAGATGGTATCTTAGGGTGGTTTTGATTTGCATTTCTCTGACTGCTAGAGATGGTGAGCATTTTTTCATGTACTTGTTGATTGATTGTATGTCCTCCTCTGAGAAGTGTCTGTTCAGGTCCTTGGCCCATTTGTTGATTGGGTTATTTGTTTCCTTATTGTTTAGTTTTTTGAGTTCTTTATATACTCTGGATATTAGGGCTCTATCTGAAGTGTGAGGAGTAAAAATTTGTTCCCAGGATGTAGGCTCCCTATTTACCTCTCTTATTGTTTCTCTTGCTGAGAAAAAAACTTTTTAGTTTGAGTAAGTCCCATTTGCTGATCCTTGTTATTAACTCTTGTGCTATGGGTGTCCTATTAAGGAATTTGGAGCCTTACCCCACAATATGTAGATCGGAGCCAACTTTTTCTCCTATCAGATGCCGTGTCTCTGATTTGATATCAAGCTCCTTGATCCATTTTGAGTTAACTTTTGTGCATGGCGAGAGAAAGGGGTTCAGTTTCATTTTGTTGCATATGGATTTTCAGTTTTCCCAGCACCATTTGTTGAAGATGCTATCCTTCCTCCATTGCATGCTTTTAGCACCTTTATCAAATATAAGATAGTTTTAATTTTGTGGATTGGTCTCTGTGTCCTCTATTCTGTACCATTGGTCCATCTGCCTGTTTCGGTACCAGTACCATGCTGTTTTTGTTACTATTGCTCTGTAGTATAGCTTGAAGTCTGGTATCGCTATACCGCCTGATTCACACTTCCTGCTTAGAATTGCTTTTGCTCTTCTAGGTCTTTTATTATTCCATATGAATTTCATGATTGCTTTCTCTATTTCTACAAGAAATGCTGTTGGGATTTTGATTGGCATTGCATTAAACCTATAGACAACTTTGGGTAATATTGCCATTTTGATGATATTAGTTCTGCCTATCCATGAACAGGGTATATTTTTCCATCTTCTAAGATCTTCTTCTATTTCTCTTTAGGGTTCTGTAGTTTTCATTGTATAAGTCTTTCACCTCTTTTGTTAGGTTGATTCCCAAGTATTTTATTTTTTTTTTTTGAGGATATTGTGAATGGAGTGGTTGTCCTCATTTCCATTTCTGAAGATTTGTCGCTGATATACAGGAATGCCTTTGATTTATGCATGTTGGTTTTATATCCTGCCACTTTGCTGAATTCATTTATTAGCTCTAGTAGTTTCTTTGTAGACCCTTTTGGGTCTGCTAGGTATAGAATCATGTCACCTGCAAATAGTGATAATTTAAGTTCTTCTTTTCCTATTTTTATGCCTTTAATTTCTTTTGTCTGTCTAATTGCTCTGGCCAATGTTTTGATAACTATGCTGAACAGAAGTGGTGAGATAGGGCATCCCTGTCTTGTTCCAGATTTTAGAGGGAATGCCGTCAATTTTTCTCCATTCAGAATGATGCTAGCCTGAGGCTTAGCATAGATAGCTTTTACAATATTGAGGTATATTCCTGTTATCCCTAGTTTTTCTAGAGTTTTGAACATAAAGGGATGCTGTACTTTGTCGAATGCTTTTTCTGCATCTATCGAGTATGATCATATGGTTCTTATCTTTAAGTCTATTGATGTGGTGAATAACATTTATTGATTTCCGTATATTGAACCAGACTTGCATCCCAGGGATGAATCCTACTTGATCATGATGCACGATCTTTTTGATATGTTTCTGTATCCGATTTGCCAGAATTTTATTGAGGATTTTTGCATCTATGTTCATTAGAGATATTGGTCTGTAGTTTTCTTTCTTTGAAGTGTCTTTGTCTGTTTTAGGAATCAGGGTGATGTTGGCCTCGTAGAATGAATTTGGAAGCTCTCCCTCTTTTTCTATTTTCTGAAATAGCTTGAAAAGTATTGGTATTAGTTCTTCTTTAAAGGTTTTGTAAAACTCTGCTGTATACCCATCCGGTCCTGGGCTTTTCTTAGTTGGTAGTCTTTTGATGGCTTCTTCTATTTCCTCAATTGATATTGGTCTGTTTAGGTTGTCTATATCCTCCTGACTCAATCTGGGCAGATAGTTAAGAAATTTATCGATGCCTTCACTATCCTCTATTTTATTGGAGTATAAGGATTCAAAATAATTTCTATCTTCTGTATTTCTGAAGTGTCTGTTGTGATATTGCCTTTTTCATCCCGTATGTGCCGCAGTCTGGCTGGGCACACAATCAGGAGCCACCACACAGCTTGTAGATTCAAACAGCAACTCTTTATTCCCGAACTCACACCAGCCGTCTACAATCACATTCTGGGGAAATCCACGTTCTCTTCCCAAATCCACCTTCTCTCCCAAATTCACCTCCACTGGGCTTCTATCTCCAAAATATACTGTCTAAATCCCGTGAGAACTCAAGGGGAACTCAGGCAGCAGGATACGCCCTATTCCCAGCAGGAATAATCTTAAACCTTAAACCTGGAACCTAAACCAGGAACGCCCTAAACACGATTATCTTAAAACCGGGAACACCCTAATCTGCCTTGGTCCTTGAGCAAGGTCACGTACATTCAATGTCACTGCAACATGGGGTACGCTGGCAAGGAAATTGTCATACCTACTTGGCTAATGGCTCCCAGCATCTCCCCCCTTCTGATTAATTAAACAACAAGCAATGTGGCTTAAGGACCGTGCCTGGTAGGTTGTCCAATTCAACATATGGTTCTTACCCGTCATCGGAAAACTGACCTTTAGGCGTCAGCCTCCTGTCTTAGGTTGATACCACTGCAATTGAATCATACCCGTCACTGACTACCGGTCCAGCATACAGCCATACTTGTGGATAGGTCTATGCACCAGTGGGGGGGTGAGGTTCTTTGCCTCACCTCTGTTGGCCCCCAAATTTGGCCTTGGTGCCAGTGGGGGAGTGAGGTTAATGTGGCTTATGGACCGTGCCTGGTAGGTTGTCCAATTCAACATATGGTTCTTACCCGTCATCGGAAAACTGACCTTTAGGCGTCAGCCTCCTGTCTTAGGTTGATACCACTGCAATTGGATCATACCCGTCACTGACTACCGGTCCAGCATAAGCCATTGGCCCCCAAATTTTAGACCATCACTAGCAGAAGGGAGGAGGATACAGAAATGCCACGACACCAAGCCAATTGACGGCTCCTTGGGAAAAATTGCATCACTGGTGACACCATCAGCAAAGATATGTCAGCACTACCACAATTAACATGGGGTGCGCTGGCAAGGAAATAAAAATTGCATCACCAGTGACACCATCAGCAAAGATATGCCAGCATTACCACAATTCGCTGCACCAAACGATAGTTACATAGTCCAGGCAAGTTCTGCAAGCAGTTCAAAGCAGAGGAATCTATCAATATGTCCATTTCCTCCCCAAAATCTGTCTCCTCCCAAAGTAAGTTGACTCTTTGATTGAGCATTACTTGTTGAGTTCTTCACCGGCACTGGGATGGAGATAGGAATTCTGGCAATGATGCTAAAAAGACATTATCCTGAAAAGAATTATTAAATATAATGAAAAGGAAAGGTGAAAGTAAACAAACAGATCTGTTAACCTACTTTAAAAACAATGCTTAACAGCTTTTTACCTAATTTAAATTAGTAAACAAACAGATCTGTTAACCACCTTTAAAAACAATCCTTAACAGCTGTTTACATAATTTAAATTAAACCATTTAAATCACGTGAATAAAAAAATAATAATAATTCGGATCCATTTTTTCATGAGCGCTCCTCATATAAGAAATATGGACATACGCACATACAGACATACAACACAAAACACAAGAGTGTACACAAACGTACAACACATAAGAAAATAGTAAAGGCCTTGTAGCTTTACCTAGGTGAAATCTCCATTGCAATGTTTAAAAACTCCACAGTCAAAAAATAAAACTGATCAGAAAAACATTAACCTAGGTTTGTATGAGCTCAAAAAATAAAAATAGAACCTTATGATGTGGAAAAATGCAATAATAAAATAGCTATTGAAAAAAGCATCCTGGTTAATCACTGTCACAGATGTAAGAATGGCCAAGCTGGAGTTCTGGATATCAGCTGTTATGGATTTGAGTCAAATCATCTTCTTTTCGATCTGTAGAAACTGTTTTAGTTAATCTCTCTGGAATCCAAATGGGCTGCTGTTCTCCCTGTGGAAAAACACAAACAGACCCCCGACTCCAGACAATCACTGGGTCAGGACCTTTCCATTGTCCTGTTAGAATATCTTTCCAAAGTACTTTAGGCTTATGTACATTTTTTGGATACATATGCCTTTCCGCAGCACTAAGTCCTGATGAATCCAAATTTAAAAAGTTTAGAGTAAAAAGGGTTATTTTAAGTTTATCTTTGGGGGATATATACCCCCTTCCAATTCCCTCTTTTTGCTTTAATAAGTATATGTCTGTATCTAATAGTTGTCTTAGCTTTTTGCATTTTCTATCTGTGTAATACCTTACTTGACATTTTCAACCATTATTTCTATCTTCTAATTTTTTTTTAAGGTTTTTATATTTACCCTTAGTTGCTTATTTTCTCTCCTAGTTTTCTTGTTTCCTATTTTGTGGGTTTAAAATTCTTGTCTTTCTACATTTTTTTTATCTTTCTACATCTTGTTTATCTTTTTTCTTTTTAACTTTCTATACTTCTGTCTTTAAAGTTTTTCACTTCAAATTTTTAATCTTCTTTATCTAAATATCTTTTATCCTATTATCTTCCCATTTTTTTAAGTAATGCCTTTAAGATTAATTAGGCTTCGAATGATGCAATAAAGCAATCTTTTTTTCCGCCATGAAGGTATCTCGACCACCTTCAATTTAACCTTTTAAAGCCTTCCAATTATCATCTATACTGTACTTTTAAATGTACTTTTTCACCACCTACAACTTCACTCTTTTAAACGAGGCTTAGATTCTGTTTAAATCACTTTAATGTTAGTTTACATGGCTGCCCTTCAACCAAAGGCTTTTTTTTTTTTAACTCCATTGAGAAGCTTTGTCTCAATCTGCCATGTACAAATACCTTTTTCTTCTTTCTTCCTTTCTCAAGCTTTTAAAGTAAGTCTAGTTTCCTCAAAATCTTTTTAAATGGCATTTTACAACTTTTTACTTTACCACACAGAGATTATCTCATCTAGAAACATTTCTTTTTCCTTTAACCTTTTATATTAAAATATATTTCCACATTTTTAATCTTTTTCTTTTTTAACCGTTAACCCATTTTATAAATTCACATTTTGAAACAACTCTTATAAAATTTCTGATTTAGACAAATTACTCCACTTTAATAAGATGAAAGACTTTCATGTTTTTTATGATACTATAATACTATAATTGAAACCCAACTGAAAATTTTTCTACTCTTTGTATATAAATTACACATGATAGAATCTTAACACTTAGTAACCTTGTTTTAGCAAAGACACAGACACAAAGCAATATTAAACATTTTCCATTCACCAATTTATGAAAACACACATAATGTTTAAATATATTACCTTATGGAACTTAATAAGTAAAGAGTACTTGATTTCATATTTAGTGGTTGATATTTTAACACTTTAGCTTTGTAAATTAATCAGATGTCTGTAAAAACCAAGATCTTAGACAAATGTAGTAAACAGAACTAGCCATCTCTTTCTTGTTGAAGAAAAATCCTTCTACAGGATACCATGGTGGTCCCATTGATATACTTAATAACTCGTCTTTAAAAAGCCATGGGCTACATTTTTGTATTGTATCAACATATGCCCTAATTGTTCTTGGTCTCACTGGGGCGCCTCCTTCCTCTAACAATTTATCTTGCTCGGAGGCGAACAACTTCAAACCTTGAGTCAACCATTTTCCCCAGTTTGCCTGAGAAAGTTCTAGGAACAGGCAACTTGAAATAAAAACAAAATAAATCAAAACAATAACACATTGTTTTTTGAAATGTTCACCCATTCTTTCTCTCTTCCTCAAGGGTGAGAAATTTCACTTACCTCTAAGCTTCAGAAGTTCCCCGAACGGGACGCCAAATGCCGCAGTCTGGCTGGGCACACAATCAGGAGCCACCACACAGCTTGTAGATTCAAACAGCAACTCTTTATTCCCGAACTCACACCAGCCGTCTACAATCACATTCTGGGGAAATCCACGTTCTCTTCCCAAATCCACCTTCTCTCCCAAATTCACCTCCACTGGGCTTCTATCTCCAAAATATACTGTCTAAATCCCGTGAGAACTCAAGGGGAACTCAGGCAGCAGGATACGCCCTATTCCCAGCAGGAATAATCTTAAACCTTAAACCTGGAACCTAAACCAGGAACGCCCTAAACACGATTATCTTAAAACCGGGAACACCCTAATCTGCCTTGGTCCTTGAGCAAGGTCACGTACATTCAATGTCACTGCAACATGAATGCCACAGTCTGGCTGGGCACAAATGCCGCAGTCTGGCTGGGCACACAATCACGAGCCACCACACACCTTGTAGATTCAAACAGCAACTCTTTATTCCCGAACTCACACCAGCCGTCTACAATCACATTCTGGGGAAATCCACGTTCTCTGCCCAAATCCACGTTCTCTGCCCAAATCCACCTCCACTGGGCTTCTATCTCCAAAATATACTGTCTAAATCCCGTGAGAACTCAAGGGGAACTCAGGCAGCAGGATACGCCCTATTCCCAGCAGGAATAATCTTAAACCTTAAACCTGGAACCTAAACCAGGAACGCCCTAAACACGATTATCTTAAAACCGGGAACACCCTAATCTGCCTTGGTCCTTGAGCAAGGTCACGTACATTCAATGTCACTGCAACATGGGGTACGCTGGCAAGGAAATTGTCATACCTACTTGGCTAATGGCTCCCAGCATCATGCTAGTAATTTGAGTTCTCTCTCTTCTTCTCTTTGTTAGCATGGCTAAGGGTCTGTTGATCTTATTTATTTTTTCAAAGAACCAACTTTTAGTTTTGTCAATTTTTTCAATTGTTTCTTTTGTTTCAATTTCATTGATTTCAGCTCCAATTTTAATTATTTCTTGCCTTCTACTACTTTTGCTGTTGCTTTGCTCTTCTTTTTCTAGGGTTTTGAGATGAAGTGTGAGATCATTTATTTGTTGTTTTTTTTCTTTTTTTAAGGAATGAACTCCAAGCAATAAATTTTCCTCTTAGAACTGCTTTCATTGTGTCCCATAGATTCCGATATGTTGTGTCTGTGTTTTCATTTATCTCTAAGAATTTTAAAATTTCCTCCTTGATGTCTTCTGTAACCCATTGATCATTCAGTAACCTATTGTTCATTCTCCAAGTGATGCATGATTTCTCATTCCTTCTTTTATCATTGATTTCCAGTTTCATTCCATTATGATCAGATAGGATGCCTGGTATTATCTCTACTCCTTTATAATTTCTAAGAGTTGCCCTGTGACATAATATATGATCTATGTTTGAGAAGGATCCATGTGCTGCTGAGAAAAAAGTGTAACTGCTTGATGTTGGGTGGTATATTCTGTATATGTCAATTAAGTCTAGGTTATTAATTTTATGATTGAGTTCTATAGTTTCTTTATTCAACTTTTGTTTGGAAGATCTGTCCAGTGGCGAGATAGGTGTGTTGAAGTCTCCCATGATTATTGTATGGTGGTCTATTAGACTCTTGAACTTGAGAAGAGTTTGTTTGATGAACATAGCTGCACAATTGTTTGGGGCATATATATTTATGATTGTTATGTCTTGTTGGTGAATGGTTCCCTTAATCAGTATGTAGTGTCCTTCTTTATCCCTTTTGATTAACTTTGGCTTGAAGTCTATTTTATTTTATATGAGTATGGACACTCCTGCTTGTTTCCGAGGTCCATATGAGTGATATGAGTTTTCCCAACCTTTCACCTTCAGTCTATGTATGTCTTTTCCTATCAAATGCGTCTCCTGTAGGCAGCATATTGTTGGATCTTTTTTTTTTTTTTTTTTTTTTGATCCATTCTACTAGCCTGTGTCTCTTGATTGGTGAGTTTAAGCCATTAACATTTAGGGTTATTATTGAGATATGGATTGTACTTCCAGCCATATTTGTTTATTTATGTTACTTAACATGGTTTGTTTTTCCTCTTTGATTATTTTTTTCCCTTTACTGTACTACCTCCCACTGTTGGTTTTCATTGTTATTCTCCATTTCCTCTTCCTGTAATGTTTTGCCGAGGATGTTTTGAAGAGCTGGTTTTCTAGCTGTAATTTTTTTTAACTTTTGTTTATCGTTTAAGGTTTTAATTTCATTTTCCATCCTGAAGCTTAATTTCACTTGATACACAATTCTTGGTTGGAACCCATTTTCTTTCAGCATTTGAAATATGTTGTTCCAGGATCTTCTAGCTTTCAGAGTCTGTGTTGAAAGATCAGCTGTTATCCTGATTGGTTTAGCCCTAAATGTAATCTGCTTCCTTTCTCTTGTAGCTTTTAAAATTCTCTCCTTATTCTGTATGTTGGGCATCTTCATTATAATATGTCTAGGTGTGGATCTCTTATGATTTTGTACATTTGGCATCCTGTAGACTTCTAGGATTTGGGATTCTGTTTCATTCTTCAAGTCTGGGAAGTTTTCTCATATTATTTCGTTGAACAGATTGCTCATTCCTTTGGTTTGGACCTCTATACCTTCCTGTATCCCAATAACTCTTAAGTTTGGTCTCTTTATGTTATCCCATATTTCTTGGATGTTCTGTTCATGGTTTCTTAACAGTCTTGCTGAGCTGTCTATGTTCTTTTCAAGTTGAAATACTTTGTCTTCATTGTCTGATGTTCTATCTTCTAAGTGTTCTACTCTGCTGATAGTGCTCTCATTTGAGTTTTTAATTTGGTTTATTGCATCCTGCATTTCTAGGATTTCTGTTTGTTTGTTTTTTATAACCTCTATTTCCCTGTATGGTTGATCTTTTGCTTCTTGGATTTGTTTGCGTAATTCGTTGTCAAAGTGATCTTTCATTGTCTGATTTTGCTGTCTAATGTCTTCCTTGAGACTCCAGATCATCTGAAGCATGTATATCCTGAATTCTTTATCTGACATTCCATTTGCTGCAGATATTACTTCTTCTAACGTTGAGTTGACCTGCATTGCTTGTGGTCCTTTCTTTCCTTGTCTTTTCATACTGTTCACGTTTCTTTCTGCTTTGTGAAACTGTTGTGTTATTGAATTTTCCCCCTATATATTTATACTCCTCCCTTTTGTGGAGAAAGACAATGTTAACAATTAACAGTTCTCAATATCAATAGTACATCATCTAAGCACACATTTTCCTTATTACTGAATTTATAACTAGACTCTATGTCTACAAATGTTGGTTTCGATTATCATTTAAAAATACAGTCATTAGTTTCATGAAAGGCATACCGTTTCTGGTAGCTTGAAGAAAACTGAATTTCAGGTGTAGGATGTTATGTTTAGGGGGAAAGGAGTGAGGGTATGGGGTTAATCTAACTTAGTAACTTTGGAGAGCTCTAACCAATAGATGGGTAATTTATGGAAGAATGTGTAGATTCAAATTCCTATCTGTATTCATAAGATTACCCTACTTATGAATAGTAAAATTTAGGGGGTTGCAAGTGGGATAGAGGGAGTAAGAGGGAGTAAAACAAATAACAAGGAAAGGAAGAGAAAAAAGAGAGCAGGAAAAAGAAAATAAGAGAAAAAAGAAAAGAAATAAAAAGGGGGGAGGGAGGTGGGGCATATGCAATTCCTCTATAGTATATTATTCTGGTGATTCAGTTGTTAAAGACCTTTTTCATGCACAATTTTTGGTTTCACATATGTTGAGGTTGTGAGGACCAGAGGGGGAAGGTAGAGGAGACTGGATGAATGGATGAAAAGAGAGAGAGAAGAGAAAAAAAGAAAGAAAAAAAAGTCTCTCAGAACTCTGTTTTCATTTCTTCCAGTTGGTGGTGTTGTCTATTCCTAGCTTGAGTCTCTGGGTTCAGGATGGTGGTGGTAGCCAGTGTGAGAGGACTTGAGCTTCCACCTGTGGCCTCGGTACTCTTATTCTCTGATATGTAAACCAGGTGCCTGATCCACTGCAGAACCGCACTGGTAGCCACGCCAACCGGTTGGTGGGTTTTAAGTGTTGGTGGGATTTTCCAAGATGAGTTCCATCAGTTTTTCTCATAAGGTGTTTGATGAGGTGGGGCTGTTGGGGAAACCTTATGTTTGTCAAGAGCTCGATCAGGTGACCGCACGGGCGGGTGGCAGGGCCCCTCCTCCAGTTGGGGTGGTCTGTCTACTGCACAGGCGGGAGGCTGGGATCCTCCAACTGGGGAGGTCTGTCTACCGCGCAGGCAGGCCGCTGAGCCCCTTCTCCGGGTCCCGTGGTCTGCCTACTGTGCAGGCGGGAGGCGAGAGGCTGGGCTCCTCCTCCAGCTGGGGTGGTCTGTCTACTGCGCAGGTGGGCCGCTGGGCCTCTTCTCCGGGTTGCATGGTGTGCCTACCACGTGGGCGGTAGCTGGGCCCCCCCTCCACTTAGGGTGGTCTGTCTACCACGCTGGCGGGCCACTGGGCCCCTTCTGTAGGTCGCGTGATCTGCCTACCATCCAAAGTTAGACTCTTCTACAGCATAGTCTTTCTTCTGTCTTTCACTAGTTTTCTTTTTCTTGTTATTTTCTTCCTTCCACTTGCTTTGGATTTAATTTACTTTTATTTTTCTAGATGCCTAAGCATAAGGTTTAGGTTTCTGATTTGAAGACAGTTTTCTTTTCTAATGTCAGCATTTAGTTGGTGACATCTGTGTTTTTACTTATCTGCTTCTTTTTTTCAGTTACTGATAATGTTAAATTTCCCACTGTAATTGTGGATTTACCTATTTTTCTTTTGAATTCTTTTTCTGTATATATTTTAAGGTGCTAACACATTAGGCTATTCAATATTTTGTCCTATAAGTCAATTCCTTTATCATTATGACATATCCCTCTTTATTCTAGGTAATATTACTCCATTTAAAGTCTACTTTGCCTCATATTAATTTAGCTGTGTTAGCATTTTTGTTTTGTTTTGTTTTCAAAAGATATCAGTTTTTCCATTAATTTATCTCAACCTGTAGCCTCTCAGGTTAAAGTGAGTTTTTGAAGCAATCTATAATTGAGTCTTGTTTTTTCATCCAAATGGACAATCACAACCTATTATTTGATGGATTTAGATCATTTATATTTAATGTAGATACTGGTGCTTTCCACTAGAATCTATCATCTTATTAGTCTTTGTGTATTTGTCCCATTTACTCTTTGCTTTTTTTATACTTTCTTCATCTATTGGATTATTTGAGCTTTGTAAGCATTTCATCTTACCCATACTGTTGGATAATTACCCATTCTTTATGGGTTTGTTCTTATTGTTGTCTCATTGGTTGCCGTAGGTGTTATGATATATACCTTTAACTTATTATATTGTAACTTTAAGTAATCCTATACTTCAAGTATAAAGTTAGACTCTTATACAACATAGTCTTTCTTCTGTCTTTCACTAGTTTTCATATAATGAAATATAGGATTTTTCCTACACATATGCGAAAATCTCTCAATTCATAGTTAATAATTTTGCTTCAAATAGTATATTATCTTTTTAAAGAGTTTAAAATTTTTGAAAAAATAACTTTTAGACTTACTGACATATTTACCATTGCTGGAGCTTTTATCTCTTTGTGTAGATCAAAAATTTCTGTCTGGTGTCATTTTTCTTTTTCCTGAAGAACTTCCTTTAATAATTCTTGTAGTGCAGGTCTGCTGGCAATGAATAGGATTTGACTTTATTTAAACTTTGTTTTCCTTTCAATCATGAGAAAGATTTTTACAGGGTATAAGATTCTAGGTTTATGGTTTCTTTTCTTTCAGTACTTTTCATTGTTTTCTGATTTTTTTTCTCTTTTACAAGACTACTATCATTTCTTTCTTTGTTCTTCTCTGTACATATGTGTCTCTTTTTTTCTGGCTGTTTTCCTCTTGTCACTGGTTATCAGAAATTTATTATGAGGTACATTTGCCTAATGTTCTTTCTGTTCATTCTGAATGGAATAAGAATAGTTCTTGAGTTTCTGCTACCTCCTTAAATATATATACATACTCTATTTATAAAAAGCTGCTTATGATCTTTGCTAGTTCTATCATGTCCATTATTTCTAGATCTGTTTCTATGGACTGATATTCTTCTGGGTAAAGGTTATGCTTTTGTGCTTTTTCATACCTAGTAATCATTAAAGGATATACTTTGATAAGATTTGCCCTTCTATACAGCAATGTATCCATCACCTCAGTTGTGATATAGAGCTTCTTGCTTACCCTGAAAAGTTATCTTGTACCTCCTTGTATTCAATCCATTTCCATAACTCCTGGTCCCTGGAAACCTCTGATCTGATTTATATTATCGTAGTTTTGCCTGTTTTAGAATTTCCTCTAAATGAAACTTCATGTATTCTTTTGTGTCTGGCTCCCTTTATTTATCACAATGATTTTGGAATTTGTCCTTTGTTGCTACATGGATCAATACTGCCTGCATTTTTAATTGTTGAATTCTAGTCATTATATGGATGCACTACCCTTCTGTTTATCCCACCACCATATTGGTGGATGTTTGGATTGTCTTTTCCACTTTGGGCCACTGTGGCTAAAGTACATTGAATGTCTGAATACATGCTTTTTTGTATGGGCATATGTTTTCATTTCTCCTGGACAAATAACTCCCAGATAAATTTTGGTTGGTTTCCAGACATTGCTGTTGCTAAATTTTGTTGATTCTTAAAAGAGCATATTGTCTTTTGTTCTTGTGTACAGATAATTCAAATCTATTTAATTATTTTTGAGGCTTGCCTCAGAACTCTTGATAGAGCAGATATGGATGACTCTTTAATATCAAGACAATTTAATCCTTTGCTAGAGTAATTCCCTATTGTGGATTCTACTGAATACCTTGTGTATGATGTGGTCTTTCCATACTTCAGTTAGATATACAAACTCTTCCCAGCTGGTCTGAGCTTTGGAGATTGTCCTGCCTGTATTTTTCTAGTGGCTCTGTCCACAGCCTCACTTTGTTTCCTCATATACACACATGGATCAAGAGTTAGACAAGAGCTGACCTGAGGGGAACTTCTGCAGATCTTCCTCTCTTCAAACCTCTCCTTTCCAGTATTCTGTGTGAAAAGTCTAGATGCTTTAGTCTCTGAAAACTATGATTTCTGCCTCTTCAATTCAATGAGATTATGGGCTGTATTTGGGTTCCCCCTTCCTATGTTAAATGAGGGAACTTGCTTATTGGGAAATGCTGCCTATTTCCCTATGTCTGAAAACCACCGTTTCATATATTTTAATTAATTTTATTATTGTTTAAAGTGGGAAGGTAGTTTTAATCCTTCTTTCTCAACAGTAGCTAAAAACAGAAGTTCCTCTCCTTTTATTGACTTTTGGAGAGTTTTTATTTAAAATAATCATAAATATGGGGTTGAACTTTAATAAATGCATTTTCTGCATCAGTTGAGATACTGATGGTATTTTCTCTTTTAATCAATTAATGTATTACATTACATTGATGGAATTTTTCCTATGTTAAACATTATCCACTTCTGAGATGAACCTACTGGATCACAATGAATTGTTTTTAATACATATTTATATTAATTGGCTAATATTTCTGTAGACTTCATATATAGAGCTGGGTGTGTTGAACATTTGCCTTTCATGCATGAGGTCCTAGGCTTGGATCCCCAGCACCGCAAAAATAAATAAATAAATAAACAAAAAGACTTCCATACATAATTTTAAGAAATGCTTTTATAATTATCTTGTGGAACTATATTACACTAACATCTAAAATTAGTTGGGCAGTTTTCCTTTTCTCCTTATTTTGTGAAGTAAAATTTTAAAGAGTGACACTAAAACCACCTACCACTCTCTTTTCCTCAGTTTTGGGGTCTTATTAATTATTGGGGAAATCATTTACATCCAAGTGGAACCATGAAGAGTTAAATTTTGATAAAATATTTGGTAAAATACAAATATAAAGACATTGGGTAGATTTGAATAAACCTAAATTTTCACCAAAATTTTTTTTAAAAAAATTCTAAATCCTAACTGAATAAACTAAGAAATCCCAAACCACATCCCTGAGAAAACAGGCAGACATTAGTGCCCTTCATTTTTATCTAGATATCATGATTCAATTCTAATACTAATCCTACTGTTGTTTTTAAACCCTCTCTTTTTGAACATATTTTTACTAGTTCATTATAGGTATACATAATATTAGAATTCATTTTTATATAATGATGCAAGTATTAAATATAATTTGCTCCAGTTTAATCCCCGCTAATTCCCCTTTTTCTCCCTACCTCCCTCTCATGTTCCCTTTCCTCTACTCTACTGATCTTTGTTCTATTTATGTACAGTTTTTTTAAAACTAGCACATTATGGATACACATAAAGGAGAAATTCACAGTGATATATTCATATATGTACATAGGAAAGTTTGATCAGATTCATTCCACTATTCTTCCCTTTATCTGTCCTTCTTCCCTCTCCCACAACCCCCTTCCTCTACTCCACTCATCCCTCTTCTATTTTCATGGGATTTTCCTACACCTTTTTTCTTTCTTTCTTTTTTTCCCCACCTATTTTGATCTAGTTTCTGCATATGAGAAAACATTGAATCCTTGACTTTCTGCATCTGGCTTATTTCACTTAGCATTATGTTTTACAGTTCCATCCATCTACTGGCAAATGCTGTAATTTCATTCTTCTTTATGGCTGAGAAACACCCATGGTGTATACATATCACATTTCCTTTATTCATTCATCTGTGGACAGGCACGTAGGCTGATTCCATAGTTTGGCATGTGAATTGCCCTGCTATGAACATTGATGTGGCTGTATCTATCCCTATAATGTGCTGATTTTAGATCTTTTGGATATATACCAAGGAGTAAGATAGCTGAGTCATATGATGGTTTCATTTCTAGTTTTTTGAGGAATCTCCATACTGCTTTCCAAGGTGGTTGTACTAATTTGCAATCAACACGACTTCTAAAGTATAAAAATAAAACCAAGAACCAATAAATGGTACAACATCAAATTTTAAAACTTCTGCACAAGAGCATGAAGAAAGAGCCTATAGAATGGGAAATAATCTTTTATACCTGCTCTCTAGATAGGGGACAAATATTCAGAATAACATAAGAAACTCAAAAAATGAACACCAAAAAGTAAATGAAATTTCCTCTCTAGTCAGAATGGCAGTCATCAAGAATACAAATAATAGATGGTGGGATGAGATGGACATCATTAACCTAGGTACATGTGTGACTGCACATGTGGTGCAATGCTACATCATGTGCAACCAGAGAAATGAAAAGTTGTGCAGCAGTTGTGTACCATGAATCAAAATGCATTCTGCTGTCTTATATACCTAATTACAATAAATAAGTAAATTAACTAATTAAAAAGAATACAAAAATACAATAAATGCTGGTGAGGATGTGGGGAAAAAGTCCTACTGGGTTCTTCATGACATAAAAATATGAGCTTTCTAATTAACCCCCACATACAAGTGTGTTTTACTCTCCTAATGTGAGTGAAAAGATGGCGCATATAACAAAAATCTCTCAGTGAAAAAATAAATTATTAAAAAGTAATGATCTTCCAGTACTTCCAGTAAATCCAGCACTCTGAGAAGATGTAAGATAATGTCTTGGGGACATACTACATGTATGTGTCCCTGAGCATATGTGCAAAATTGTTATGAAATTACAGGATAAAATATAAGTTCGACTTGACAATTAAAACCTATCATGATCTGGCTTCTACCTACCAAGCCAGCTTCACTCTGACCACTGTCTTTCTTACATCCCACATTGTAGACATATTGAGTGACTTGTTATTCTTTATATCATCTGTCCCATTTCATACCTCTGTACCTTTGCATGGTTTCCTTTCCCTGAATTTGCCCTAGCATCAGGTAAAATCAGATTCACCTTTCAGGACTCATGTCAAAGTATTCCTTCTTCTGAAAATAACCCTCATCACCTTAGGCAGAAAATTGAATTTGTTTTCTATCCTTATTGTTCTTTATACCAAGTCTATATTCTGTCAATTATCTCACTGTATTTCAATAATAATTATTTATAAAATGTATTTTGGGGGGCTGAGGGTACAGTTCAGTTGGTAGAGTGCTTGCTTAGTACACACAAGACCCTGGGTTCAATCCCCAGCACCATCAGAAAATGTATTTTTTATCTTTATTACCTACCACACCATATTCTTATTAATGTATAGATATTTGATAAATAAAGTACTTGGAGTCCAGTCATTTAAAAGACACAGGAAATATTGCCTACATTCTTCATTTCTAAGTTTGTATTGGAATTTCCTTAGAGGAGTGAGGTCTGGGATTATAGAACTTTACACAGAATAGATGCAAAAATTCTCATTCCCATCCTGCAAAATGCCCCTGAAGCTTCCCAGTCTCGGTGACTGCACGCCCTCCCTGACCTCTCTCTTCTCTGAACTGTGAACACATGAACCTCTAAAAGAGGCTTCAAAAGCCCAATTTCCCGTTGAGAAAAACCTGGAAGTCATGAGGTGAGAGAATAAATCCTTAAAAGCTGCATCTTTACCTATTATTAAAATAAAAGTCTCTTTTGTAGGTTGGGGAAAAATGGGGATAGATAGATAACTATCTGAAATGTTGCATAAATCCAACCATAATAGTTTTTGCTCATCTGCCAGATGGTATGTCTTTTGTGCTCTGTTGAAAAATATCAGGAGATGAAGGAAGAATAGTCTGCAGGACAGATATTTAAACCTGAGGAAAGCAATGAAGATGCTGTAAACTGGAGACATCTAAGCATATATATGTAAATATGTAAGTGAGAGTATAAGTGTGTGTGTGTGTGTATGTGTGTGTGTTTAATTCTATTGTAGTTTTTTTTCCGTTTTCATATTTACAGTGGCATTGTTTTTTGGAATAAGCCAAACTTAGGTTTGAGCCATGACTTCAACATATATTTGCTGCATAAGCATGAGCAAGTTAAGGTTGGTTACTTAAGTCCTAATGTTCTCAACTCTAAAATGCCTTCCTGTCTCATCTCTAATATACCTACAAAAGTACACACACACACACACACACACACATGCTACCATTGAAATTAAGTTATTTAGAAATATACATACATGTGCACATAATTTTTTTATCATGAAAATATACATTGGTATAAATACTGTCTTAAAAAATGCATATGGTAAGCCTAAGAGAAATAATCGTGCACTCCTCAAAGAAATTTAGCACATTGTTTATGCACTATAGACTGCAATGGGGAATGAGGTTGGAACCCACCTTTTGATCTGTTTCCCCAACTCAAGAGGCCCCAGAAGTATATGAACAGGATACTAGATAGCTCACTATAAAAAATACTGAGCTTATCTGAGGCACTTTATTTTAATTCAGTCAACAGACTCAGCCAAGTGTAATGTGTTACCTAAGGTCACAGAGAACCTGACTCGAATCTGAGACTTCTGACTTCACAGCAATGCCAGTTCCACAGCAGACAAAACTGCTGACATAATCTCCTGACAGGCTAGACACACCAGGTAAAATCGTATTTTCCCCCCATATCCAGTCTCCACCCTTTTCCATTCTGTATTGTCCTGGGGTGGGGGAAGTGGGCTCCATCAAAAGTTTCCTTTCACTTCTGGTTTCTAGTGGGTTCTGTCAGGGATAAGCACCAGCAGGAGATCTGGGGGAAGAGGAGAAGGTCCTTCCCTGACTGCATCCTTAGAGGGAAGGTCATCTGAGTCCTGTCTGAGGACTCTCTCCTCAGGGTTCTTTCTCTGAGCCCTGATGACCACACCCACCCTTTCCTTTTCCAGACTAAGGGTGATAATAGCCCTCCCCATGGCTCCCAGCCCCTGTGCACTGCACCGCCCCTCCCAGTTTCCCTTTATCCTGCTGGAAGGAACAGTAAAGAGTCCCTTTATTAAGCTTTCTTCAGATTACCCAATATAAGTGTGCCGTTATTTCCTATGGGGACCATAACTGACACACTGGGGAGTATTTTAAGAAGTTCATATGCCTGGGGGCTTTTAGAAGCTACCAGGTGTTTCTAATTTACATTTGTGGTTGAAAATCCTACACATAGGCATGAGGATGATTTTTTGTTGTTGTTGTGAAGTTACTAGTAAATATGTGTGAACTCTCTCCCTCCCTCCCTCTCTCCCTCTCTCTCTCTCTCTCTCTCTCTCTCTCTCTCTCTCTCTCTCTCTCTTTCCTCTCTCTCTCTCTCTCTCTCTCTCTCTCTCGATGTTAGAGCTTTCACAAAATATGAGGGAGTATCATGAGCTAAGCTACCTGGATTCCAGTGATCTATGGTTTTTGAAAACTACCAGACAGGTTGACATATAGATTGATAAATGTGCAAACACTTAGAATCCAGCAGCCTTGTAAACACATTCAAAAATATTTATTTTCAAGCTGTTTCCTTCTTCTCCTAACACCTAAATGTCAATTTTAATGGAAGCCACATCTCCACGTATTGATTGTTTCACCTTGATTTTATTAAGGTTCAGTTTGACTACCCAGGAAGCTTTCCTAGTGTTTGAAACATTTATAAAAAAAATGTCTGTTGGGGGTGGGGGGCAGGCGGGGCGAGAGATGAGAACGGTAGAGGCAAAGAAAAAAAAATTACATCTTGTCTAAAGGAAAACACCGTTCGTTGCCAAGATTTCATTAATTCGATAAATAAAAATACAAGTAAGCTCCAACTTCAACAAGCTCAAGTTTCCCTGCTAGCTGTGAAACCACAGCACCCTGATGGCTTCTAAATATGTCAACACATGACCTTCCCATCCCAAACTCACCAGTGTGGAGGACATGATTTATGAGGTTGTCTGACCATCCTTGAAAGAGGTTTTTAAATATTTTACTTTTATAATAAGTGTAGTTCCTTCATTCAGTGGTAAATGATTGTGGATTCTTAGAGAAAAGGGTGAATTTCAGGAAAGAAAAAAAAAATTCTAAGCTTGGAAGTGATCTGCAAACAGCTCTGTGCCACCTTCTGGTGTGTGAGCTAATTATTGGGCCTAAGTTGCCTAGTAAACGGTCTTTGTTTGGGAAGGTTAAGTTTCATCTCTGTTCCAAAAACTCAGAGCCAGACAGGGAAGGGAAAAAATGATGGTGTTTGTGGTGAGGTTGGCAGTCCTGCCCCGCCAGCTGGTTATTTGGAAAGGTCTTAGAAGATGTGTTATGAGGCATGGTAATGTGTGTCATTTTTCATGACTGAAGTCAAAGGATTTAGCAGGTTGAGTCTGTGGACTTGGATTGGATGGTGGAAAATACCAAATAATGTGTGAGCCTTGCATCCCACCGCTGCCTGGGCTCTCACGACACCAGAGACCAAGCAAGAGGACACTACTGCCCCAATACAGCTGAGTTCAGAGATAGGAAATGTGGCTTGCTCAACTATAAAGTCACTTTTATGTAAGAGAAAAGTGAGTTCCTGTTGTTGAAGACATTCCTTCATTTAGAAGTTGTCAATGGGGAGCACAAATGTTCTTGGAAAAGAATATATAATAAATAAAGATGACATCATCTCTTACTTTGAGAAGAAGAGGTGACCCTAAAAGAATTGGAATACACAATGCTTTTCCCTTCAGGTCCTCTCTTTGCTCTGTTTCTTGAACATTTGTGTTGAGGCAGAACTGAGGGTATGCCTAAGGTTTACCCTCTTAGCTAAGGTTCCTTAGTTCTAATGAAAACTAGTGCAAGCCAAAAAGGCAATAGTTCTTATTAGGACACAGGGGTATCTAATGGAACTCATCAGGCCAAGGTGAAGTGAATCTTGGGGAAAAATTAGAACCAGGAGCCAAAAAACTATGAAAACCCAAGGCACCGGCTCCATCTTCCTGTCTGCCTCTCTGGCCTCCTGCTTTATCTTCTCACTACATTCTGCACCTCTCATCTTGTCCTTGAAGACTGGCTTCTTTACCTTATCCAAGTCCATGGTTGTACATGATCATTCCACAGTGACATCTTCAATTCTTAAATCTACAGCCCTTTCACTCAAGTGACCAGCCAAGATCACAGATTAGCTAATTCTGAACACATACCACATTCCACACTCCAAGCAATTTACATGTTCTATCATCTCATTTAATCCTAGCATCTAACCTATAAGTTCATCTCCACTTTGTAAATAACAAAATGGAGGCAGAGAAGTTAAATGACTTGTTCAAATTCACATAGCAAAGGAGGAATAATATGAGTTTCAAACCCAGGCATCCTAACAATGGCTGTTTTGCTTGCTGAATCCCCCATGCCATTCCCCAGAAGAAAGAATACAGTGATCGTCTCTTGGAGTGGGTAGACATCCCACTCTAATTGGCCTTCCCTTCAGTGGTGGTGGGCTGCAGTGAGGATTACAAAAAGGGAATTGGACAGACAGCCCCAAATCATCCACAGTCACTAACAAAAATGCTCATATTCTCAAAGCCAAGCAAGTCATGGGATAGCACAGCAATAGAGTACCAAAGGTCATTAAAATTTGTGAAGCAGAGAGGATTTTCCTGAACATGATTATTTTCACGGAGGCAACTCCATATGTGAATGGGTGTTTTCCTTTTTCTAGAATTCTCTGGAGATGAAGATTTAAAATTTCCCACATGGCGATTTAGCCAGGTTCTTGGACTCTGGGAGCTTGAAACTGATTTCTTTGTCTTTCTTTCAGGGTAAACTGTGTACCACAACAAGGAACACGTGAGGATATTCTGAAGTAATTCTGTTCTTTGGCTGAGGGTCACAGTGACTTAATTAGAAAATTTTATCAAAGGACTAATAACAAAGGTATAAAAATTCCTGGAATCATGTATCTGGAAAGAGTTTCATTAATTTATGTTTATATCTATATAAATAAGTACATAAGTGAGGAAAGCAGTCCAAATCTGAAAAAAAAAAAGTTGGCTTCATAAGAGAAATGATGAGGAAGATAAAACTGTGAACTAAGAAATGGGCCTTTTTGGGTCCACGTTTCTGACCCTCATGCCGTGTATGCCCTAATGCATGAGGCAAGGGGACATGTGGAAATGGAGCTGCATTCGACACTTTCCTGAGACCAAATTCCATTGGATGTATATAATATCCAACCACAGCAAATGACTAAAGAAAAAAAAGAAAGAAAAGTCAAATAAGATATGCTCATTCTGTTCTAAATTATCCAAAGACATTTTCAGCTCACACTCTCCATCTGACTTGGCCAGATTTTGCTGCTGATAATTGTCTCACCTTTTGAAGGCCTCAAATCTTTAAAGCAGTTCTTTTCTCTCTTCTATTGTAGCCAAAAAAAATTAGCCAGTGATTTATCCCAACTCTTATCCCTGCCCCGACCTTCATCCCTCAAACCTACACACTCTTGGTCTGCTCCTTCTTCTCCACCTCGTAATCTTGTTTTGGGTCTCTTCTACTCCAGGCACAACTTGTAATAACAAGCAGACTCTTGGGCATCCTTGGCCATTTGTTTTTTACTCCCAGAAAACAGCAATGGCTGTCATCTGTCAGAGGTAGAACTTGCATTTTGTCTTTTTATTATGGCTTCTCATTATCTTATAAAAACAAGGAAAGTTACAGCTCAGTGGCCTTCAAGTTGTCCTAACTAGGAAACTCTACCTGATTTCACTCCTGCTCCACTGAGTGACTTGTTTCCCTTCCAGTTGCTCTTGAGAATCCCATCTGACCTTGAAGCAATACTTACCAGACTCAGTTCAAGTGGATGTGCTATGAATGGACCCCCTATTCTACTCGAGGTAAGCCAAGTATTCAATAGGGGTAATCCCACAGAGGGCTAAGTACTGATTCCAGATCCAGTCTACTCCATACTTCCTAGGATTAGAGCTTATTTCATTGGTACTAAACCCTTGATCAAGTATCCTAGAGACCATTCAAGGCTTTAACCATGGAGAAGGCTGCATAAGTACACACCATAACTATTTCATTCATTCATTCAACAAATATTTATTGAGCTCATGTGCCAGCCATTGACCTAACACTTGGGATTCTTTTTCTTTCTTCCAACTCTCTGGAGGAAATTGCTAAAGACATTGGCAGGAATTGGGGATTGGGGATTTCAGGGGTATTAAACAAGAGGCTACAACTAACCTTTGGTAGAGCAGGCTCAGTGGTTCTGACCCTGTTCTCTGGCCCAAGAATGCTCCTAGTGTTGTCTGATGCTAGTGGTTTCTCTCGGATGCCTCTATCACTGATGTATTTAGCTCTACCTTCTCTGTTATCCAGTGCCTCCCCCACAACCTATCTTTCTCCTGATCCTCACTAATGCTAAAGGTTCTGCCTGCCCTCAGTCTCTTCCATTCATAAGGAAAGTTCATTGGACCTATTGAATTGAAAGTTCTAACCTTCCAGGAAATTTTTCACAAAACACAATGTTTGAAGGAGGCAACATTTCGTGCATAAGAATAATTTGCTATTAATCAATTTGCTTTTGCTGAGGATAGAGAGTTTGAGCTATGAGGTAATCTTTAGTTGAAGGCTGCCTTCTGGAAGAGGAAACAAAGAAGGCACTGGGACCTAAATAACACACATTGTCTACAAAGTTGACTCTTTAATATGTCTCCAGCCCAGAGTTCTCTGCCATCGATGGAGAAGCACGTTTCTTGAGGACCTAGCAGGTGACCACACTGGCCTTGACTTTCCTGGCAGCAGATGCCGCGGTGCAGTATGAGTGGGGTTTGGCTGGACAGCTGGTTCCATTCCGTGTATGGGGCTGGTGGGTTTGTGACAGACACACTTTCTAGGAATGTAGGGGAGGACTTTACAGAGTAGATGTCTCTCAGGCCAGCTGTATGGAGTGGTGAGTACAAAGCAGAGGATGGGAATCTGAAAGTGTGGGTTTCCGTCTCGCTCTGCTCTTTCTGGGGCTGACCTTGCCAAAGCATTTCCTTTTTCTGTGTCTCAGGTTGCTCCTCTGGGGTTGCAGGATCCCAAACTCTTAGGTTTTCCTGTAAGCTCCTAGATTCTGGGATTCCTTGGATTTTGCTCTTAATCCAGTCTTTATGACTCTGGTTTCACTAGAAACTCTTTGTGAGGAACGAGTCCCAGCTGTGGGATGCATCAGTGAGAAATATCAAGTCAGATCTAGTATATGGGACACAGAGTTGAACCATTCCACCAGGGCTCATGATTTTCAAAACTTGAGAGACTTCGCAAGGAACACCTGATGTGTGACACTGATCCATCTAGGACAACAGGAAATGAGGCTCCTGTAAGCTGGAGAAGGCACACCCCACTTAATGGCACTCAAATTGCTGTCTGTTGAGCACAGTGCGTATCACACAAAAGGCATGTGTGAGCTGGGTTACACTCAAGAGCAACGAGTTTGAGATGCAACACCATCTCCAGAAGGAGAGTAAACACCTTTTCTTAGGACAACCAACTTGACTGTCAGCAGCCCAAACATTATTCTTCTAGAAGCTTCTAGTCCATGGGTTCCCTTTCAATTGGATGTTTCCCATGGCATCCAAAAGCAGAGAGACAGACAGGGCAGAATAGGAAGGAAGGAGCTTAAAAGTTCACAATCCATCTGAATCACATCTAGACCTCAAGCATTGACCCTGAGTTTGAATCTGCTGCTGACCCCGAGTTTGATTCTGCTTCTCTGCAGCTAAAATGATCCCCAACTGCCTTGTGAACTGTGCAGTCTCCGGGAGCTGGGGAGAGTCACACAGGACTGTGGCTTTTCAAATGAGAGAACAGCAGGCAAGAAATGGAGACTTCTTGCTAAGCCCCATTAACGTTTTAATGGAGCTGAAAGCAAGGTCCTCTTTGAAACTGCTTTATTCATAATTGACCAATTGTCAATAGATATAGTTACACTCCGTGGCATCTTATTAGAAGGAGCTTTTGAACCCCCTTCCCAAGTATTCACAGTAAATTCCTAACAGATGATGTCATAACAGGCCGTTACAATCCACAACATGTAGATACCATTAAAGCAATGTGTGTTGCCTTTTTTGATACCGAAACATCTAACTTTATTATGAAGTTTGCTATAAAACCTGCTATGATGTGTTTAATAATATTAAAGCATTTATTTTTCAATATTGAAGTCACACTGCCCCTGTGAAGCCCATTACTTTTGCCACAAATGAGAATTGCCAAATCTATCATTTGACTGTTAAACACTTCCTTAAGAGAGATTTCTTTCTTCTTTCTTCTTCTTTATCACTCTCTCTCTTTTTTTTTCTATGAAAAAGCAGATATTCTAAAGCTATTAAGTAACTGAAAACCAGCAATATAGGCTCAAAGGCTGAAACCTAATATTTACAATAAGCTGATCCAATGAGAAATTTCTCCACGATGACCCTGGTCATGAAGCAGGAACCTGTGTGGCCATCAGCAGGAGCTGAGGACGTTTTACTCTGTGCATTATGATCCTCAATTAGGATCTTTCCTGATACAGCACCTCTTCACTTTCTTGGTACAAAAGGCAAAATAAATATAAAAATCCATCCCTACTGCCTCACGTTCTAAATACTTTACATTTTACATATAGGGTAATGATTCTGTGATTTATGAGGATTCTGTATTTGTGTAGGGAGATTTGGATTTGGGGGTGGTGGCCCTACCTTAGTTCTCTATCATGATAGCAAACATTAAATTTTCTTTTAAACCTTTCTGGTGGGAATCATTGTCTGAAATATGTATTTCTATGTATTTTTTTTTAATTCCAGAGATTCAACCCCGGGGGGCACTTTACCACTGAGTCACATCACTAGCCCTGCTTTTTGCTTTGTTTTTCTTTTGAGGCAAGGTCTCACCTAGTTACTCTGGGCCTCATTAATTTCTGTGGCTGACCTTGAATTTGCAATCCTCCTGCCTCAGCCTCCTGAGTCACTGGGGTTACAGGTGTGTGCCACCATGCCTTGCCCATATTTCTGATTTTTAAGAAGAGAGCTATAGGTATTTTTAAGCAGATCAATTGCAAAAATAAAAGGAAAACTGTTCTTCCCTGAAAGTCACAAAATTCAGATTATGGCAAGGACATAAATAATGTGAGGTAACAAAGTGAAACCCTTTAATTTCTGGAGAATGAGTACATATTGGAAAGAAATGAGAGCTTCCTCGAAGACCTTTTGATACAAACAGGCTCTGCATATTATGAAATGTAATATATATAAAATCCAGTTACAAATGTCATATATATAAAATCCTCTTTTAAAATGTGAACATTCCTTAGAAGGATTAAGCCTATGGAATATTTGATTTTTGGCAGACCTTTTTTACTTTAGTGATTTTTAGAAGGTTATCTTTAATTCAAGAACAAATATTTTAATGAACACCTATTAGGAGTAAAATAGAGAACTGTGTCCATTTGGAGGTTATATGAACAAACGTTGTTCTACCTCCCTTTATAGCTTCTCAGGGTAGAAGCTGCAGATTCCCTGCAAGAACTTTCTTCAAGTGCTTTTGGTAACAAGCTTTGTGCTGCTACTCCTTAGTCTCCAGAGCCCTCTATATCTCCCTTACTGTTGCTGTGACATGTACCCATAGTGACATTGAATGTCCAGTTTCATTCCCAAGACTGTTTCCCATCTGGAATTGCCCTGTCTCTTCTAGAACCCCACCTGGACCTAAGCCTTTGGCTTCTGTTTGCCAGGAGGGGATTTCAGTTGGCACAGACTGTACTTCTGTAGCTGCAGCTCCACGAGGGCTGTATGTTGTGGGAAGGAGCACTTACTTACTCATATCCCACTCTAGTAAATCCACAGGGCAGCATTTCTCCTCACAGACCAACCCCTGAGGTTTTCCACCACCCCTCACTCAACTGACCACTCCTTAACCAACCTTGGACAAATGGTGGGTGAGCTGACCATGAGTTTGGAAAAAAAAATGGGTGTGTGTGACTCAGGCCCTCCCTCTCTCCTTCATTTCACCTACCTGCCCACAGAAAGATGTGTCTGTCCATGGTATGTATAAGGGGCCTATTCTTGGGGACAAGGCCTGTGGTCCAGTGGGGGAGGTCAGACTCAGTGCAGCAGAGCATTAGCAAGCCCGTTTGGCCCCACCTCCAGGCCACATCTTTAACACAGCTTTAATCAGGAAAAGCTGATAGTTGGATCTCTACTTGTCTGATTTCTGTGCCTACTTCTTCCCTGATTCTGAATTTGGACAAGAAAGAAGGCTGTCATTCGTTGAGGTGCCTAAAAACCAAGCACTCTGAAAATTTCCATGCTATATAGGTAGTACCTACTCCACCCTTCCAACCTGCGCTCCAGGTGTTCTGTAACATTTACTTGGAGGCACTTTGCCTAAAAATGGGTATAGAATTGTTCCATTACTCTAAAAGTTCTGAAGCATATAATTGAGGGAAAATGTTTTCACCTTGCACTGGAGATAGAAAGATTAAATTTTTAACACCCAGGCAGGTAACACAATCCGTGGAGGCTTCGGAGTATAAGATGATCACTTGCTTAAGTGTAATAACTGGTATGATTGGCCTGGACATTAAGAAAAATGGTAATAAGAAAGACAATAGAATGTATCAAATATAACTTTCTTATGTTTGTACATGAATATACAAACAGTGAAACTCAACATCATGTACAACCACAAGAATGGGATCCTAATGAGAATAAATTATACTCCATGCATGTATAAAACATCCAAATACACAATATTGTCATGCATACCTAAAAAGAATAAATAAAACCAAAAAGATGTCATAAAGAGTGGAAGGGGCTCGGGCAAACCTGGCATTGTGTCCGCATAGCTTTGGCCATTTCAAAAGGAGAAGATAAGCTATGTACAAGAAACAGCCTCTACTCAATGCCAGAATATCATCATCATATAGGATAGGGACCAGTATTAATAAATGCTTTGCATTTTCAAGGAAAACAATTTAGTTATGTAGATTTTCATGCAAAAATGCACCTCCCCTTCAATGTCAGCAACTAACTCATTCAGAAAATAAGATCAAACAAGAACAAATCCATGTGGGCTATTACTTGCAGGAAGTATGGAGCTGTCCTCTGGCCCAGGCTAGCCAAATGCGTGGCATTGTTGGCCCCTCTGGTCATCACTGAATCTGATCTTCCCTCCGGTCCTTCCTATGCACTAGTTAAAATTGGGCTTTCTTAATTCTAATTTTTGTAATCACCAATGAAAACTTTCACAGAGATGATGAAGACTCATTTTCAATACCCTGAGCTCTCAGTTACCTGAGAAAGTCTTGTCTTTCAGCCAGAAATAGCTTAAGCAACCCCCTTTTCAGGCACAACTTAACCAGTGACTTCCAATGTCACTATTTTAAAAAGTTAAATTTTATCAGAGGGGAAAATGATGGAATTTTTATAAAATTTAGGCTTTTATTCTTTATTAGTTCTTTTTAATTCCACATCACATTAGGATTCATTCTGACTTCATTATGAAAGAAATTCAAGTTTTTTTGAAAGCCCACAAGTTTCTACCATCAACTCTAACATCTTCAAAGCTTAAAACACCTAAAAGTCTCCAGGAGTCTGGATGTAAATTAGAGTCTCTGCCAGCCTCCCAGTGTCCACCCCTCAGCCCCCCCTCAAGTGTCCATCTTAAAACTTAACAACTTTATCTCCTGACAACTGTTCATTCCTCCAAGCTGAAATAGATTCAATAACGTGGTCCTCTCTTTAGAATGTTCATATTAATAATAATAACATTTTTTTAAAAAAGATAAATTCCTCCTCCATTGGGTACCTGACGCCAAGGCATTTGGCCCTCCAGGTTTCATTTAGAAACCACAGGAAATGCAGTGTCTAAAAACTGTTGAGAATGGTCCACATGTGCAGAGCTGAAAGCAGGTAAGCCTCTTTCTGGATCTCACCGGGGGCCCTGGTGATGTTTGCACAAGAGGTGAGCCAGCCCCACGGTATGTGGGTGTGGGTGTGCGTGTGTGCTGGTGGTGGGTCTTTACAGCAGAATATGTACTGGGGGCCAATAAAACAGAATCAGAGGACAATGATGACTTGACTTCCCACCACTTCCTCCTCCAACTCCATACCAGAAGGGAGAACTTTGTAGGATCCTCAAATACATCTAATTTATGGAGACAAAACAAGCAGTTGGGGGTTAAAAAAAATCAAATCAGTTGGAATCAGGGCCAGGAAAAGGGGTCAAATGCCTAAGCATTTATTGACTTTTCTTGCCCTTCAGAATCTAAGTTGTTTGGCCCAATGTAAACACATATTGCTGTTTGGGTGTTAATGAACACAATTCAGCTCTTGTGAAGAGCTGTCAATTTTAAAGATGTTCAATTTTTCAAATGCATCTGTTTATTTCAGAAATTACAGGTACAGATGCCATTACACTCTGATAAGCCAGCATTGATTCTTTCTGGACTGGTTCTTTGCAGCCTTCCACAAAGGACGTTTGAGTCTACAACTAGGATACATATGGATAGAAAAACATCTGAAAACCCACAAACATGAGACAGAGCTTGGTGGGGTGGGGAGGGAGTTAAGAGATATTCAATTCTGCTTAACAAAGAATTATTCAGAAGTTCTTATCCCAAAGAAGTTGACAGCTCAGAAAACAGACATGAAGCAATGGATGTTGAACTTGGTTGTTACTTAGAGCAAACAGGTGGCACGGCTTGCCTGGAATACCTTGGTTTACTCCTCTTGTTCCAATATACTTAGTGCTCAAAAAAGGTGTCCCTGTTTGAACAGTAAGTGAAATGTTCACCATATGTGAAAATAAAAAAGGAGAGAAGGATTTCCATTTTTCTTTGGCTATGATTGCTGTCCACCCTCCAGCACCCAGCCCCCCGCCACCAAGCAAGTGCAATAGGAATATTGTTGTTGCTCCAAGAAAGATCTTCAACGCCCTCTAGAAGTGGTTTCAGTATTCCAGCTACGTCGGGTCCACCTACAGAATAGCACTGCTCCACACAGGTAAACATGCTCCCCCCATTTCCCCTGCAGACATCAGAGTTGTATTGTAAGATTTTATAAATAAAAACACAGGATGCCCAATTAAATTTGAATATAAATAATAAATGGGGGGGGGGGTTGAATAAAAGATGCTATTCACAGACCAGAGTGAACCTGTGTGTCAAGGGCTAAGCTTCACGGTCACCCTGTCCTATTCATGGGCTGCCCTCTGGCAGGTATTTATTCACCAAACTTGCTGATGAGCACCTGATTTCAGAGGAGCTCTAGAGGAGATCCTGCCACCTCTCTTCTTCCCAAAGTTGAAATGTCCTAGGTGGAAGGTAAAGCGCTGCTGAGCCAGGCCTGCTCCAGGGGCAGGGATTTTGCTGGGAGAAGGAGAAATGCAACCTGTTCAAGGAATGGGCAGCTTTTCGGAGGCTGCAGGTTTTACCAGGCACTCTTGATCCTTTGACCTTGTAATTCTGCTCTCTAGCATTCAACAAGGGGAATGTGGAAGCCCTGGGAGGATGGACTGATGGACAAGAGCCACATGCTCCTTTTCCAGAGGGATTTAGAGAGCAGAGCAGTGGAAGCACGTCCGACTCCTCACCTTCATATGCCCCCAGGCACTGTGGTCTGAGTCTGGGCATGTGGCTGTGTGCCGAAGCCTGCCAATGTCAACTTTAAATTGTGCCAGCTTCTACCAGAGGGAAGATTCTGGGGTCTAGAGGCTACCAGGTTGAAACACACATGGAAACACACACATAAACACACACACACACACACACACTCACACACACATTTACTCATAAAGCACATTCCATGCCTTAGGTAAAATTAGGAGGAGGACACATGAGAAAGGGATGGAGGGATGGAGGGAGGAAGGGAGGAAGGAAAGAAGGGCAGATGAGACCCAAAATAGCTTCAATTGACCTCTTTCTCCATTCAAGCATCCTGTGATTTATTCATGTTTTTGATTCACTTAAGTTATCTTTCTCTGAAACCAGATTCTGAGTGGGCAAATTAGTTCTACTTTATTCTGAGAAGATGAATATTCAAAGCTTAAATAGTGAAACCAGGAAGGATGAGACTGTGACTTGTCTCAGATTCCTGACCCCAGATGGACATGCAATTCTTTGTCTTCTCAAGCCTGGGAAAGTGGGACGGAGAAGGGACTGAGCATCACATGTGTCGACTGTAGTGTTCAGGCCACTGTTCTCAAATGGCAGGTGCCACCGGTTAGTGGAATTCTCATCTAGTTACACTACAAGCCAGGGTCTAGAGGCTATAAAGAAGAGATGAAGCATGGCTTTCTGGGGCTCAGAAACGGCTCAGACCCATCCACCAGGAAAATTGAAGTTGGGGCTGTATGGATGCAGGCACCTCCAGAAGCAGTGGGGTGAGACCAGGAGGGGCTGTACTGAATTTGGTCCACCTTCACCAACTCCAGAAAGTTTTACTTAGGTCATAATTTTGCCTGAGGTAGGTCCTACTTCTAGTTTCTGGATCTGGTGATGAAACTTTGCAAAGCAGTTATCTCAGCCTGTCCCAAGGAAAAACTCTACATGAAATGGGTCTGGGAGACTGGAAAGAATGGGCGTTTAGGCATCCCCAGGCTGCGACCTAACAGAATGTGAATCCCACATACATGGACTCATGTGTTGCATTCTCATGGACAAAGGTATGTCCCAGACGTGGTGGTACAGCCCTCCTACCCCATCACACATTTTTATTCTTTTCACCAAAGTGAATTACTAAATGTGTCACTTGGTGAAATCAGGTTATTATTGCTTTATAAGATTTTGCCAATGGGAAAGTCCACAAATCAGAGAAAATGCTATCAGAGAGAATCCATGTGATGAAATAACTGCTTTGCAAAGTTTCATCACCAGATCCAGAAACTAGAAGTAGGACCTACCTCAGGCAAAATTATGACCTAAGCAAAATTTTCCTTCCAAGTCATCAGCTCGGCCTCTTCTCCCTCCTTCCCCTGTGGCACAGCTCCCCACCATCCTGACCCCAAAGCTCCCACAACATCAGGCTCCTTGCACAGCAATGACAGGAGTCATGAGTTTCCTGCTTGGTGTTGAACTTGAAGATTGGCTATTAGGCCTTATTTCTAACAATGCAAGGAAACTTCTCTATGGAGAACAGTAGTAGAAAAAACTCAAGGTGAGGAGATACGCATGATTATGAGAAGTCATGACCCAGGGTGCGTATTCATTTTATCCCTGACTGGGAAGGTCCCAAGAACCCTTGCTGAGGGCAAATGAATTTGAACTGAGAACCGTTAATTGGAAATGGAAGGCAATTCTTTGTTCCGATTTTAGTGTCGGAGTGCTATGCAGAACCTCCCCTTGGCCCCCACCCCAGACTCTTAGTTTCTGACTGTGACTTGGTTGCCACTAAGAGATGAAGAGGGTTATCTGTGAGAGGTGCTCATTCTGTTCTTTCCAACTCCAAGGCAGCTCCACGTGATACCAAGATGGAGGATGTGGCATGTGCCCAAAATAACAGGTGAGAATCTTTTGACCACCCGTGTCTCCTGCTTACAACTCCACAATCTAAAGTGGTTTCAGGGAAAGTGACAGAAGGATGGAACTGTCCCCATAATGAGGACATCAGAAGGACTTAAGGTGCAAACACATCTGCACCAGCTTCTACTCATGTGCTTCCTCCACTGTGCCCCAGGCTGGCCACAGAGTTTGGCCAACATTCATTGACTGCAGAAAAGCCAGACCACCATCTCAGGAATATGTGCATCCTCTGAGCATCCACCAGACACCTTTATCACTTCAAGCCAGTTTCAGGGCTGTAGCCCCTCCCAGGGCGACGCTGCAGGCTGGCTCTCCAACAGGTCGCACTGCTTGGCCTGAAATCATTCTCCTTTTGGCACTGCTAGCTGGAGAGGTATTCAAAGGAAGCCGGAGCAGATGGGAATGGGATTCCATTATTTCATAAATGCCAGAATGGCATTTCTTTTTAATGTGACTTGAGAATTTTAACAGATTTTAAAATTTCCCTATCCTAATTATAAGCCCTGTTTTTATTCAAGGTGCACACACCTCCCTCGTAGCTGGGGAAGTCTTGGCTCCGAGGTTGGTGGCTGCATGAGAATTCCGTCCTGGGCACTGTTTAGATCTGTTAGTAACCGGCTTAGCACTTGCCAGTTTCCCTCCGTGGGTAATGACAGAGATGCTAACACAATAGCAAAGCTGTTAATCCCAAACATGTTACTAATAAGGCAAGCTGCTTTGCTAGAGGTTGTGGGAAGGAAGAGAATGGTAATGTGCAAGCTTGTGCTGTCTCTCTCATGCCCACGGATTTGCAGTTAATGAGGAATGTCCTGCTTTTCTCAAAATGTCACCACACTTAATCAACTTGGAGCTCCCTCACTAATCGCAAGCTGTAGACTGATGTTTGGTATTTGAGAGGTGGGGAAGGTGGACGGTAAATGTGGATGCGTTGGCTCTGTAGACAGCACTAGAAAGATTCTTGCTGGATTCAACTTCCTTTATCATGTCTGATATACTTCTCTGTGATTTATTGGCCTTTTGGACACATGGTGGACTCCACAGCTATTTAGCTGTGAAAAGAAAATCAATAAATATGTGACAGAAAGCAAACTCACCTCCATCTGGGCTACAGTTTTAGAAAAGATCAAAATCAGAGGCCGGATATTATGTGATGTGGGTCAACTGTAGTTTTGGAAGCACAGTGTGAAGAAGCTCAAGAACTCGGAGGAAGTGGAAGAGGAAAGAAATCGGGGGAAATGAATTATTTCCTTTCCTCCCAGAATGGGTACAGGAAGCTGCGGAGAAACTATACAGACTACAGCTTTGATTTGGAAATAAAAATTGAACTGTGGTAGAAGGGTGGCCACTGGCCAAACTAATGCATCTTGCTTGACATGTCAGGTAGTTCTGGAAAGCCATAAGTAATTCCTCAATTTGAGCATAAATCAGATCAACTCCAAGAGGCTTAAAATGCTATGGTGTCCTCAGTTTCACCTCAATCAGTTTAGTGCAGACTCTCAAGAACTATAATTTTCAAAGCTTTCCAGGTGATTCCAGGGCTTCATGTTTGAGAAGATGAATTTCTATGTTTGCCAACTTTGGTATTTCACAGATGAAGTAATTTTTTTTAAATGGAGATTTCTTTTTACATTTTCCTTTGGCAGAGTACAGAAGAAGGAACTGTCACATACTGCCTTCATCTACTTGTGGGCTGTAAAAAGACCATAAACCAGTGCTATGGTTGAGATATGGTTTGAGTGTGTCCCCCAGTGGTTGCTGTGTTGAGTACTGGATGCTCAGTGCAGCAATGTTAAGAGAGGGAACCTTGTGAGAGGCCTTGAGATCATCGGAGTAAGCCCTCATAAGGGAATAAGATAGTTCTTGCAGGATCCCTGAGTTAGTTCTCATGAGAAGGTTGTTACAGGAGCAAGCCTGGTCCCTCCCTACTCTTTGGCTTCCTATCTGGTGAAGTGTCCTCCTCTTTGCACATACATTTCTGCCATGATGCAAGCTGCCATAATGTGATATAGCCAAGAAAGGCTTCATCAGAACTGAACCAACGAAGGCACCACACCTTCAACCCCTTGAAACTGGGAGATAAATAAACTTCTCTTCTTAATGAAGTTATCCAGCCTCAGGTATTATCCACTGCCTGTGGTTTTGGAGCCTGAGAAGTCCAAGATCAAGAGGTTGGCAGATATGGTATCTGATGAGGATCTGTTCCTCATAGATGCCACCTTTCATCTGTGCCTTATATGGTAGAAGAAACAAACCATCTCTTTGTGCCTCTTTTATGAGGGCACTAATCCCTTCATGAGGGTTCTGCCTTCATGACCTATCACCTCCTAAATGTCTTACCTTTTAGTACTATTCCACTGGGGATTAGATTTTTAACATATCAATTTATAGGAGACACAAACATTGAGGTTATAGCACTCCCTTATCAAATTGCTTTCCTAAAGCAAACAGCTGATTAACACCAAGGTAAGAACTGTAGAAAACATCTCTTTGAACACATTTGGCTTCATAAAAATTCACCATGCTGCCGTTCCATGTTCATAGAAGCATTATTCACAATACCCGAAAGGTGGAAGCAACACATTGCCAATTAAATAGGCAAACAAAGTGTGGTACATACATAAAATGCAGTATTATCCAACACAACATTGCAAAACATAGACAAAACCGAGTGAACCGAGCCACTCACAGAAGTCCAAACAATACAGGAGTCCACTTATTAGAGATCATTAGAGTAATCAGTTCACAAAGATGGAAAGAATGGTGGTTGCATCTCTAACAATTAGAGAATTGCAAATTAAAACTACATTGAGGTTCCATTTCACTCTAGTCAGAATGGCAGTTATCAAGAATACAAGCAACAAAAAATGTTGACAAGGATGTGGGGGAAAATGTTCACTCACACATTGTTGGTGGGACTGCAAATTGGTGCAATCACTCTGGAAAGCAGTATGGAGATTCCTTAGAAAACTTGGAATGGACCCACCATTTGATCCAGTTATTCTACTCTTCAGCATATACCCAAAGAACTTAAAATCAGCATACTACAGTGATACAGCCACATCAACATTTATAGCAGCTCAATTCACAATAGCCAAGCTATGAAACCAATTTAGATGCCTCTCAACAGTAGAATGGATAAAGAAAATGCAGTATATACACACAATGGGCTATTACTCAGCCATAAAGGAGACTGGAATTATGGCATTTGCCAGTAAATGGATGGATCTGGAAACTATCATGCTAAGAGAAATAAGCTAGTCCCCAAAAGCCAAAGGCTGAATGTTCTTACTGATATGTGGATACTAACCCACAATAAGGGAGGGTAGGGAGGGAAAGAATAGAAGTTCAGTGGATTAGATAAAGAGAAATGAAGGGAAGGGAGTGAGGATGGGAATAGGAAAGATAGTAGAATGAATTAGACGTAACTTTCCTTTGCTTATATAGGAAAATATGACCAGAGTAACTCCACATCATGTACAACAATAAGAATGAAATCTTAATTGGAATGGGTTGAACTCCATGTATGTATAATATGTCAAAATACATTCTACTATCATGTATAGATTAAAACAAAAAAGAATGATGGCCACCAATGCAAGAAAAGAATAGGGAGTTAGTGTGTAATGGTGTAGAGTTTCAGCATGGGATGATGTAAAAGTTCTGGAAATGCATAATAGTGATGGTCATAAAACAATATGAATATAATTCACTGGTAATTACCAGTGAAATGTGTACTACAAATGGTAAAAATAGCAAATTTCATGACGTGTGTATTTTATCCCAATTTAAAAATGATGACATTGTTGCTTTTTTTTCTCATTATGTTAGCCTTTGAAAGCTTCTTAGGACAAAGTCATCTCCATTGGCTTAGAGAAGAGAGGGAGCCAGGTCTGGGGGTGCAGTCCCAGTGGCCACACCCAGTTACCCAATGCTGCTCACCATCAGAAAGCCTCTAAGCTGACTCCAGAGAGGCTGCAACAACTCAGTCTAGGTTTGGGGATGGAGATGCATTTCCAGACTATAAAAAACAAAACAAAACATTAACCATGCCCCTGGAGAAACCAAACAACTCACTCAAACATAGAGTACCCAAGGCCAAGGATCAACTCGTACTTAAAAGTGTTTGATATTTTTTTTTGTGAACAGAGATATATGGTGGGATAATTCACCCAAGAAAGTTTTTTAAGAAGCCAGGGATTGGCCCTCAGATTTATAGGAGCAGACAACAGCAGTGGTGGCACTTGTTTCTTTAACTTCACAGAGCCATAGAGCAAAGTAAAAAAGAACTGCACAGAGGTTAAAAGCAAAGCAATTTGGTACCCGCAGGAAGCCATTTACAGACAAGATGTTCTCTGGGGCAGAGTTACTCGGTGAAATTACAGGCTTCCACTAAGGCAATGCCATTCTTCAGTAGAGTAGTTGCTTCTTGTTAATAGACACGTATGTTATATACATGTGTGTGTTTACGTAGGTACACACGTATTAGATGGAGATTTATGATGATGAGTTAGTAAGTTTTTCAATTCAGAGTCATTTGTTCTTAGCCACACAGAGACTGATGTCCCACTAGACAGGCCACATATCTGGAATTTATAATCATGGAATTTTTGTACCACATTAAGAATCTCTGTGGGTGATAACAGAGTACTAAAATAGCTAGCATTGCAGCAATGTTTCTCACCCTCTACATTTGTTTAATTCCTTTGCCAGAGACACATACTTAACTGTTCTTGGTAGATTTTTTTGTAATGTGTCTTTCAAATGGAAAAACTCTATTCAGGCATTCCAATTTTATCAAGTAGCAAAAACACCCAGGCTGTTGGCCAGAATTCGCATGTTTGTTACTGCATTTCATACCCAGATAGTGCAGGGCTGAAAAAGAACAACAATTTTCCAAACTGTTATTGGATATATATCTCTGGCAGCAGGTTAATTCACTTAGCCACTTGCATGAGAGCAATAATTATTGGCACATAATCTTAGGAATCATCATGCGTAGTGGTAATCAATTCCAGTTTAGATGGCCTTTTAAGTTCAACAAATGCTTGTTAAATACCTACTATGCGTAACAGTCTGTAATTTCTTACCTTTGTCCAGCCTTTCACAGTCGTAAAAGTCATGGTCATGGTCTCGTGCAATTCTGCCAGAACCTGATAAGGAAGATAAGCAGGTTAACAGAAAAGGAAACATGCATGGAGAGATTCGATGCATTGCTCCAGATCTTGAAGACAGTAAATGATGGAGTCCCATATAAAACCCAGGTCTTCTCAAGCCCCACCCCTTTCTTCTCTGCACCATCCGCACCATCCGATCCAACCGTCCTCATTGTCACCACTTATTGCTGATGTCTATCTTAAATTGCTCTGGATTAGTTCCCTGAATAATTTTCTATGCCAATATTTTTCTTTCATTTTGGAAGGCTTTATAATCTCATTAGACAACATGACTATGAATCAAAAGGTCTGCATATTCTCAGCAAAAGTGGCTACCAGTATTTGCCATTCAATTATTTAGTTTTGCTCACCACTGATGTTAGCTTTGCATGTCTCTTTCTTTCAGGGAAATGTAGTGTAGGCTGTGTAATATGCAGAAGAATCTGAGAAGCAGGAGACATGAGTTCTCACCTTGGTTCTGCCATTGTCTAGATGTGAAATGTTGGACAAGTTGTTATACCATCATAGCTCTTAGTTTCCTATCAAACAGAACCTGCAATGCCTTTCTGACCTCAGAGGGTGATTTAACAAAAACTATGTGAAAGGTTTGAAAATAACTAAATCCTAAACATTGGCAAGTCTTTTTAGAATTCCTGCTAACACTAAATGAATCTATATGGGGAGGGAGGATGAATAAACTTCCAAGTTACTGACCTGGATCAAGCTGATTTGAATGATATCTCTACATATCTCCAAGAATATGCATTATAGTTCTCTATACCTATGGCATCGAGAGTGTAGTTGGAAATATGGATGAGAAAGGCTATTGCCTTTTATTTCAGAGACCTGCTACCTTTATAACACATATCTACACCCAATTCTCTAAGGGCTACTATTTACCCAGTTTTGGGTACCAGAATCAAGCAGGGTTTCTCCATTTCTGGTATCTGCAGAAAGACGAAAATATCTTGATTGCTAGCTTAACATGAATCTCAGTAAAGTTTAAAGTATATAATAATCTACCTCAACACACATATCAGAAAGGGAAAAACCTGTGACTGCGACAATATCAAATGTTGACAAATGTGGAGCAACAAGAACTCTGAGTCGTGTGCTGGTGGGAATGCAAAATGGCACGGCCACTTTGGAAGACAGTTTTGACAGTTTCTTAAAAAAATGGGTAAACCAGGGCTGAGGTTGTGGCTATTGCCTTTTATTTCAGAGACCTGCTAACCTTATAACACATACGCAGTAGAGCGCTTACCTCGCACGGGTGGGGCCCTGGGTTCGATCTTCAGCACCATATAAAAACAAATAAATGAAATAGAGGTACTGTGTCCAACTATGACTAAAAATTAAATATTTAATTTTTTAAATGGATCTAATAATCTCACTCCTGGGTGATCACCCAAAGGAGTTGCAAGTGTCCATACAAAAAGCAGCACATAGATGTTAATATCAGCTTTATTTATGATTGCAGAAACTTGGGAGAAATCAAGATATCTCTCATCTTCAGGTTGATGAATAAATGGTGGTACATCTGGACAAGGAATTCACTGTTGAAAAATTCACTTTTCAAGCCATGAAAAGAGTAGAGGAGATTTCAATGCCTTTAACTAAGTTAAAGAAGCTGATCCAAAAGCTTACACATTATACGATTCCAACTAAATGGTATACTGAAAATAACAAAACTATAGAGAGAGTAAAATGATCAGTGGTTGCCAAGAATTGGAGATTAGGAGTGATATGAATAGGTGGAACTCAAAGGATTTTAGGGACAGTGGAAATATTCTGTATGACACAATAATGATAGACACATGTCATATTATATTTGCCTAAACCCCAAAATTGTACAATACCAAGAGTGAGCCCTAAGGTAAATTATGGACTTCTGGTGATTATGACATATCAATGCAGACTCATCAGTTGTAATAAACGTATCATTTTGGTGGGGGATATTGATAAATGGGAAGACTGTGCCTATGGGAAAGCAGGGGGCATATGGAAAGTCTATGTACCTTCCTATCAATTTTGCTGTGAACCTAAAAGTGCTTTTAAAAAAGTCTTCAAAAATAAAATAAAATCAGGTGAGAATAATTCAATAATACTCAGTGATGAGAAAATTACATAAATATTTATATAGAACGAGCTAAAAAGTATCCTGAATCTAATCTCGACTTCCTCTTCACTAAGGAACTGGTGATAACTTTTAATGATGATGACTTAAAGATTCACCTGTTAGCCTCTTCTCTATCCCCCAGATCTTCTTGTTTCAAGCTATCTAAAGCTATTCAGTTAGTCATTGAGGTGACTAATATTTTTACTACTGGTCTTTTCCTAATCACAGACAATAATGGTCTATCAGCACTTGCTACCTTTTAAGAACAAAACTTTACCAATTCACACCTTTGAAAAACTCAACTTCTTTCCAATATGCTCTGCAAATGATTAGCTACAGCTTGACTTCTTGTTAGTAAATATGGCGGCATGATACTTTAGCTCTGTGCCTCTCTAACCCCAGCTTTTACATCTGTCTTCTTTCTCCCTTAATCAGTGTCTTCTCTGCTATGCAATATTGGGAGAAATATTGTAAGTCTCTTAAGGAAAGAAGACTTTGCTTCTTGAAGGTCCAGCTGAAGATCTATCATTGCTTTGCACTGTATCTCCTCCCATGTAACATTATTAAACTCAGTCTTGGCACCTGTCCCTCAGAAGTAGTACAGGGATATAACTATTTAATTACCTCATGTTCAATATCAGGAAGGTTCTGCTATTCATCTCAACATAGTTCTGCACCCCAAGGAAAATGCTCTTTGATGGCTTGGCATTTTCTTGGATTAAGAATCATGCACAATAGTAGCCAAGATGTTTCCTCTCTGGTTCTCCCTTCTTTTCATAGCTTACTTTGGAAACTGTACTGCTTTTGCCTCAGGGCTGATGTGATTTCTCTCTAGTATTTGGATTATGAACAGGCTAATTATCTGCAACTTATTGCACTTGTCTTTGTGAATGTCCACTGGAAATACGAGCACTGCTTTTTGTTTGTTCTTTGGACCCATGACAGAAGAGTTGTTCAATAACTCATCCTTTCTGGTCACTTCCAAACAAAGGATTCTCTCAAGAAGAAAAATTCCTAAACAATATCTACCTCAGAAAAATCAATATCTTCTTATTTGAACTCTGGGTCTAATGTTCAAAGTTGAGTGACTCTAGGAAAGGCAGCCATGAACAGGTCTCTTCAAGAGCGCATGGTCCACGATGTCATGGACAAGGCCTATATGCCATTGGCTGTGTCCTTCCTTAAGTTGGCACATAAAATGTGAGAGTAAAGGTCAAAATATAAAAAGTCTGATAATTTTCTAGGATATGCTTCTTTGGAATCCTTGTGCCCTTTGGAGGCGGATGCCCCCGGCTCAAGAAAATTGAAAACAACTTAGAATGAGCAACAATGGGATCGTGATAATCTAGTCCTTAGACAAGCTATTGTATGGTCTATGCAGAAAGCTGATCACAATGACTTTATCCTCACTGTTCTGGAGCTGTGGGTCTCAAAGATTGTTAGGCCATGGATAGAACTGTGCCAGAGGAATTTGAAGATGGACCCAATATCTGATATAGACCAGGCCATTACTTGAAGTTTCAGAAATTCCCATCATATCAGATAGTCAAGTGATTTTAAGAATCCTCTGTCAGGTTGCACTTATTAGACACAGAATATAAATCAAACTCTTTTTGCAAAGAAGTTGTCATGGAAATTAAGTTCCTCTGGAAGGAAAAGAGGTTGGTGCTTCAGGATGCTATAGAGAGAGTGACCACATGTTTTGCTTTTCCATGTATGCTTGAAGTTTGCACCTGTTGCAATGACTCAATAATGCTTCCCCTTTCATATCCAAAAGTGCTCCAGTTTGAGAGAGGAATGATGTGGTCACCCTTGCTATATAATATTTGGATATTACACTCCAAAAGCACTGTGTTCACTGACCTAGTACATGATCTTCCAGGCAAACCAGGTGCTCAGGTTAGGGCAGCCTAGGGGAAGCCCTCTACTGGGCAACACAGGATACAAAATACAATTCTTACCTAGCTAACTGGACCCCAAAACACGAAGCCCTCCCTAAGGGAATATGTGCCAAATGTTTCTGAAACAGAGTTTTCTTAATTCACATTTCTCTTCACTTTATAACATAAATATGGAGCCAGAGATTTCTGATCAAAGGGATAACAGAACAGCCATTCATTACCTTGTCTGTAAATAAAGAGCAATATATAATGAAGAATATATTGGAAGATTGGGAACATGAAGATGCATAAAACAAGGAATTCTGTTGTTTGAATAACCAGATCCATAATCATCATGCCCGTGCTATTTTAAACAAAATTAATGAATGCAATGCCACTGTATGCCATGTGCAATCTCCTATTCCCACAACCCTCCCTCTAGAACTTTCACCAGTACACAAAAAAAGTAAAGGTCTTCTAATAGAACTCTTTTCTTCATCCAATTATGTTTATATCTGAAGATGATGGACATCAGCCAAGATTTTCTTATTCCAAAATATACTTTGAGTCAATGCATTATAAAATTTTTTAACACTGAGCTACAATTCTCCTTTTTATTGGTTATTATACTGATATTAGTCAATAACAGTATTATTACATAAAAATAATATAACTTAGCTTTTAAATATGAATTTTTTGTAAGACTGGCTCTAAAAAAATTCAGGAAGAGGAGGAGTGAATGTCCTACAGCAAGAAATTAAAATTGGAACAATGATGTTAAAAAAAAGTTTTATTAACTTTAGATTAAATAGACATCAGGTATTCAATTAAAATGATTTCTGAGGTTTTAAACCATCATGTTCTGTGATTAATATAGTAAATGTATGTTTGATTGAAATATTAAGCAGAAGGGAAATAAATAACAGAGTTTTAAAAAATATATTCTCATTAGTAATTCAGGGATGAAGTAAAAAGTCCAGTAAAAATATGGCCTGCTTCTAGGAGATGAATAATATTATTTACGGAACTCTTTTGAACAAGTCAGGATGTTCTCATTTGCATGTGTAGCCTGATTGGTGAATTATGTCCCAGGATTCCAAATCATTGTTCTTTAAACTGGAGCCCAGAAATATTCCTTATGGCCCAACCTCCTTTCTCCTGTCTGTTTCTCTCACTCTCTTTGCCATGATGTAATATAGACTTGGGGTAGGAGAGGAACATCTGGATGGAGCAGACAGTGCATCTCCATCATGTTAAAGCAACTGAATGAAAAGAAAAAGAACTGGTCAAACTGAGAATTAGGTGTTATTTTTTTAAAAAGAAAGAAAACACCTTGTTTAAATGGATTTAACCCATCAACCTACTTGAGGTTTTCCTTTGAAATCAAAGATGGCAACAATTTAAGTGAAAACAGCAACTAATATAGGTAAAGCATGAAGAGGAAAATCAAAGGCCCATTTCAAGATGAGAGAAGAGGGCAAGTGCAGTAACCAATTTTAGCTATAAACTTATTTTCGACTAGACCACAAAATCTTTAAAGAATATATAATATAGTATTAACTATTATTATTGTAACTATGTATTATTATGTTGTATTTTTATTAATTATATAATTAATATTTTATTATATTGTTATTAATTGTATATTGTTATAATTATTAATAATATATAAATGCACTTGTGACTTTAAATATTCTTTCCTGACAATAAGCAGTAATTTGGCTTTGGACACATCCAAATGATCTCTTCAATCTTTGGTGACTTTGATGATCCACAAAATAAGGGCATTCATTTACTGTTCACTCAACCAATATTTTCCAAGTACTCTCATATGTCAGGAAATGTTAGAGGCCCTAAGAATTCAATGGTAAGCAAAAAATTGACACAGCCCTGTCTTCATGGAGAACAGCCCTGTCTCCAGAGGAAAATATGGATTGTTGTGAAATAACCACACAAACCAATGCAAAACTGGCAACCCATATAGGCGCTACTACACAGAAACAGATGCTGTGAGAGTCTATAATGAGGGAGTGGCCTAGTCAGGGAGGTCAGGAAGAGGTGTGGAGGTGAGATCTGAAGGCTCCACTAGGTGTTGTGGAGATGAGGGAAGTAAATTGCAAAAGAGAAAACAGCACATGCAAAGGCCCAGTGAGGCTCTCCAAATAAGCCAGTGTGACTAAAGCCCAGAGAGTAAAGCTGAGTAGGATGGTGAAGAGGCTGAGAAGGTTAAGTAGGGGTTAGGCCATACAATTTTGAGGATCACATGACAGTTTCAGTTTTCCTAAGAGACATTGGAAGGTTATTGAGAGGTTTTAAAGGAAAGTGTGACATGATCCGAAATGAAAAGGTCCCTGTGTCAGACAGATCTCATTTAAAAAATGAAATATGTATCACCCCAGCTACTGGGAATATTGCCAGAAGACAACCTTTCTTGACAAATTCCTTTGGGAATTACCTGATCTGTAGAGCACCAAGCAATGCGGGGGCATTAAGTCCTGACCTGCTATTTCCACCTTGGGACAACTCTGCAGGGTCACCCCAGCTTCAGAAGTCCCCCAGCACTGGCTGAGCCTTTGATCAACTTGATGGAAGCTCAGCTTCTCCTGTACCCAAAGCCTACTTCCCTTCCTTCTCATAAAAATCATTCCTAATAAACTTCTGGCATGCAAATCTCCATGTTGAACCTGCTTCCTAGGGAACCCAACCTGTTACAACCTAGAAGTAAGGTGGAGAATGATCTGGAGAGGGGTCACGGTGGTTGGTAGAGGTGTCCCAAGTGAGTGGCTCCCTGGAAGTAAACCAGGGGTAGTGGTAGTTGGGTCTAGGGTGACAGGGAGAGACTTCACTTCTTGGAAAAATTATAGGATTTGGTGATGAAATGGATATGGGAAAGAGTGATGATGTGGAATGAGATATCAGGAATGATTACCCACTCTCTGGGATGCACAGCTGGGAACACTGGAAAGGGTCAAGTATGAGACAAAGATCCAGTTCCCTCTCTGCACTTGTTGAATTTACACATCTAAATGGAGCATCAAAGAAAGCATTGGCTATAGAATCTAGACCATGTTTCTAGGTCATCAAAAGAGCCATGTCTGTGGATGCAATCATTTAGGGATTGAGAACAGACTGAGAAGAGAAAGGGGCCTAGGTTGGTCCCCAAAGGGACTCATCTTGATGCTCTTCCCAGTTCTGATCTTACATATTTCCATACGTTCATGAGTTCTAGAAGCAGAATTCACAACTTCTAAAAAATAATCATTCTTTAACAATAAGAGGGAAACTGGGGCAATTTTGTTCATATGTACAGCTGTGCATAATATCAGAGGGCCTCTCACCTCTAAACTAATCCTTAGACACCTTAGTGATGCACAGTCTGCAGGTCATCAACTCCTCTATAGGGAGTCTCTGCTTTTGTGATCTTATTTTATAGCTTTTACACATACACAATCTACTCACAGAAAGTTCTGTGGGTCTAATACATACAAACCAATGCTTGCAGGGAGTTAGAAAAGGGAGCTTACGTTGCAATTATGCACAACTTTGAATTCAATAGTAGACACTCTCATTCTTAAAACCCACTCTGACCCTTTTCCAGAAGGAATTTTCATTAGTTCTTTTATCGCAGAAAGTGCTCAAGTTCCTACCCTATCCTCTTCCTTCTGCTGCTCTTCTCTACCATCGACTCTCTTCTTGCTTCTTGCTCTAAGGAACAAAACACAGGGAGAAAATGAAGAGGGAAAGTTTCTGGAGGTGTAGGATGTGGATCAGACAAATTCCATCACAAGAAGATGAGGCAAGAGGGCTGTCAGGGAAACAGAGGTGGAGTACCTACAAAGGGATGGGAGACTAGGGGAAGAAAATATGTCTGCTTTGTCCTGTGCAGGACTGTGTTTTAGGTTTTGCAGGAGTATAGTTGAGACCTCTCATAGAGCACACATTCAAAAAGACAGAGAGTAATACACTTTGATGTGGCAATAACTACCAAGGAAATATGTGACTCCCTCATAATGCATGCATGTCACTCTCAGCTTCTCTGGGAGCCTGCTTTTGCTCTGCCCTGCCTGGGGATGGGGGACCAGATGATGAAGACTGGAATGTAATTGATTACTGAGGCCATAAACTGTGCAACTCTAATGACGCACCAATTAGGGTGCAGAGGGCTGGGAGAGAGGGCGGAGGCCATTTTTTGTTGTTTTCTGGAGCCTGTTTTGGAATTTTCCCATCCTTCTCTATATATAACAATAGACATTAGCATTTTCATATGTCTTGAAAGTTAAAGCAAGATGTGGGAAATTCAATTGTTGAAGAGCAGAGTTCTCTAATTGCACTCTTCAGAGATTTCCAGTACTTTTGGAAAATGTGCATTGACAAAGAGCTTAATTTAATTATAGGGGGGGTGTTTCATTTCCAGGGATGGCCTGATTTCCAATCCACACTCCCACCCCAATGAATCTGCTCTGCTACGAAAGCTTCCACTGATTTCAAAGGGCATAGAAAGTAGAGCAGAGATGCTGAACAGTGGAGTCGGATGTGATTCTTGCTGACATCTTTTTATCATCTAATTTAAATCTGGTCATCACTGTAGAAAGCAAGTTGCTTTGGGTAATTGGTGCATCAAGAATTATTCAAAAGAGCTAGAACTAGATCCGAAATGTTGAATGGAAGGGGTATTTCATAACTAAACATGGTGCCCAGTAAAATAACATCTATTTTCTGAGACACTACTGACTCCCACTCACATGGGTGTTATTACAGATTTGCAAGCCCTACTTGGCCACCTCTTCAACATCAAACAAAACACATGAGTTAGCAGTTTGGCTGAAACAAACAAACAAAAAAACCACATTCACTCTTACCACAACTGTATGTCAAAATTCATATCTTCTCCATTATTATCAAGCATGACTTGGGAAAGCTTTTATTTTCTAAGCATTAAATGTCTTTGCTCTGACTCTGGTTTCCAAAGACAGCAATGCCTTTCAGCGTGGCCCAATATACCATGCTCTCTCATGGATCCCAGACTTCAGCAAAGTAGATGGAATGTAGGAAAATGCCCGGGGATGGCTAGGCCTTTAATGATGAAACCATGCCAATAACTAAAATGACCAGAAAACCAAAAGTTCATTTATTTTCATGAAGATTTTCTCAGACATTCAGCAGAGAATCTGTCATGAAAGTAGGGAATGAATTGAAGAAATAGGGACTATGATCCCCAGACTGGGGTCCCTATCTGGGGTCAACCAGAGCTTATGGGCCTGATACATTCAAATTGACCATTAACTAAGATGTCAGCAGGGCTTCAATTTTATGGAGCAACTGGCATGATGCTAGATGAAAATCAATACATATAATCTAAATGTTGTATTTGGTGCGTTGTCAGTTGATGTTTGATTTCTGTTTCTCTTTCTTGGACTGATTTTCTTTCTGCAATCAGCATGATGAAAAAGAAAATAATGCTTATAAATGAAGTCAGCATATAGTACTGGCTGAGCTGGAGGAAGTTGGCAGCTGCAGAAATTCTGTTTTCACTTTACATTAAGTGGCATTAATTACACTGCTATGTAACTAAGTATAACCACACAGTCATGGAGCAATATTCTACTTTTATTTCAGGGGTGCTGGGATACAATCATTTGACTTTAGGCTGGGGGCCTAAGCCCTCTGGGTCACCTCTCAGAAAGGACTGTATCATTTAGGCCAGGACCTCATTCTAAGCAAGAAATTATCAAGTACCTTCTCTCGGCCAAGCCTAGCAAACCTGAGACAGCTGGTCTACCAGGTAAGCCAAAAAATCTCTTCCCCTTTAGTCCAAAAAGTGAGATATATGAAATAGATCTAAGCAATAAACCTTTGACTGCAGGCCTTAGCGCTGGCTTTGAAAATGAAATCACTCCCAAATTCAGATTTTCAGATTTCCCATCAAAGCTTGGAGTATTATAGACCCAATGCAACCTTGAACAAGAATGGCCTATATCTGGTTCCACTTGTGAATAAGGTGATGCAGCCTTTAGTAACTTCCATCCAGATAATGGGAATTTCTCAATATATTCAAGGGTGATACTCTTTCCTACTAACCAAGGGATCATGACAGAGAAAAAAACAGTGCTCCAGCTTTCTGTCTTCCATTAACCAGATACAAGGTCTTGGAAGAGATAAACTATTAACATCCTGACCCGCTGTGGGTTATCTATAAAGTGGAGATAACAGCATAGCTCTAAAACGTAAGAACTTTGCTCACTAGGACTCTTAATTTCTTTGCAACTCAAGGCTCTAGGGTTCAAGGTAATTTTTCATGGGTTCCTGGGGATAGAGATCTTGATTTTATTTCAGTAAACTCAGTGCTTGTTACATGCTAGGGAGTCATTTATACTGCATTGAACTGACATTTAAATAAGTATAATAATTCCTCCCAAAAATATTTTCTTGCAAATAACCTACAATGCAGCAACCAACTACCAGGTTTTTGTTTTCTTTTGCATTTTTGGCAAAGAATGAGATTCAGCCACATCATTCTGCATACCAAAGGAACCAGACAAGAGCAGAAGTTTCAGAAATAATGAGAAAAAGGAAATATGGGGACACTCCTGACTTTCAAAGGGCTTGGGTGCCTGAAAACATGAGCAGATAGTCAATTACTCCCAGGTAAGTAGGGCTGTCTTGTTTGTGCAGATTGAAAAAACGTAAAGCTTCACCTCCTAGGCTGTATTCCTTAGTATCAGGGTAAATTTCAAAGAGTGAGGATTAAAATCCAGCCTGGTTTCCATTTGCCCAGTTATTTTTGCTGGGCATGTGGTTCCTAGTAGGGTACCTCTGCTAAGCTACTCATCCTTGGAACTGCATCTGCCTAGAGAGAATTTTTCCCAAATTTATCAAGTCAGGGGAATTTATGCTGATTCTCCATTTCCTCCTCCCCAGACCTATTCATTGTCTCTGCTCTGTGCTCCAGAGGATGGCCTCTACATGATGAATGTGAGCATCCCTTTCCTTCTGGCTTCTACTTGGGTTTGGCCAAGTAGAATCACCAGCAGGAAATGAGAAAGATAAAGAAAAAACAGGCCAGGTTTTTTATTTCTTCCATCACCTCTCTTCCTCCACCCAATTCCTGTGCCCTGGGTTCCTTCCTTTCCCCTTTACAATTCTGCCAGTGACTGTAGTTCTGTAGGACTGCCCCTCCACAGCTCTAGCTGTCACTCAACTCCAGTTATACTGTTCCCTCTTCTCTTCTTTCAGACTTAGGGGTAGTAATGGCTTTCACTATTGCTAGTCCCTACGTGCCTGCTCATCTTTGTGGGTTCCCTGTTTCCTGGCTACCCTTCTGCAAATGGTCCTCAATAATTCTGTTAAATTAAGCCCTTTTGACTCTGTCATCTCTTTCTTGTTGGGTCACTAGCACATAGAGAGAGTCTTTTTTCTAATCTGTCATGAAACTTGTTCTCATCTGTAGAGACCTCAGGTGCAGGTAACACTTTAAAATTTAGAACAAACATTTTCCATGACACTGATGGATCTCTGAGATTTCAGGACTGGCTCACTAATAAAATCATGAATATTTACAAAGTCTACATTGCAGTCATCTGCCTTCGGGGCTTTGGGGGACCACGTCAGTGTTTCACCCATTTTCTTTCTCTAATCTGTCTGCTCACTCTTCTTGTAATCATTTTTTTGTGTGGGTTTCTCTACCTGAAGGCACTTTCCCTCTTTCTGGAGACGCTACATGATAGAGAATCAGATCTTGTGCACTGAAGTCCGACAGATTTAGATTAGACACCAGCTCTGCCATTTATTACAAATGGGATTGACTTGATGATCCCAATACAGCATTCTCTTGCAACAGAAAGATACATCCAGACCCTTGTTATGATCTTATGGTAGGTAATATGAACTTCCTCACTCCTTGACTGTGGAGTCAGTCATGTGTCTGATATTAGCATATGTGACAAGAACTATACTGAAATGTGCTTGCTTGCATGTTTCAACTTGTCCATTTGTGCTCTTGTGATGCACCATTAGAAGAATGTGTGCTAGGGCTGGGGATATAGCTCAGTTGGTACAGTGCTTGCCTTGCATGCACAAAGCCCTGGGCTCAATCCCCAGCACCACAAAAAAAAAAAAAAGAATGTGTGCTAGTTAATTGTGGTCCCTTCAGCCTCAGTCCCAGGAGCCATATAGAATAAGCCATGTAGCCACTGGTACAAGGAGGATATGGCAGCTTTGCAGCTGAAGCTGAGGGCCCAGAACCTGGAGATCAGCCTCGGCCAGCTGAGTTATACCCAATCTGCAGACCTAGGACCATAAAAATAAATAATTTTTATTTAAGCCACTGAGTTTTGGTTTGGTTTGTTTTACAGCTTTATTGTGGCATTATGTAACCTCTATAAGTTTGAAATGATAATTTAACTTCCCAAAGCTTCAGTTTTCTTCTCTGTAAAATAGTAGTAATTATAAAATAGTTATTTTATGGGTTTACCGTGAAGATTAAACAAGACGTGTAGTGGTCTCCATAGTACCTGGTACAAAACAAGTGTTCAATAATCAGGAGCTATTTTTCTTAGCTTGCCACCACTGGAATTTCCATGGAGGCTTTATGTTAATTCAGCTCTTCCTTCACGCAAGGAGTATTTGAGAAGCACCACAGCCCCTACAATGACTGCCTTTCTCTGAATTCCATCCTACTGATTGTTTGTATAATTGGTTTGGCTTTATATCTTTTCACCTACTGTTTTTGAATATTTACTATATGCAAGGTATACAATTCTAGGTATCTTTTCCTTCTATCAATGTGGGTATAGGGATAGTGAATAATAATTATTGAATATACATGGCTTGCTGAGTACTATTAGGCTCTGTCCATGCCATTTAAATTTCTTAACAATTCTATGAACTAAATACTGTTATCTGACAAAAAGCCCAGGTCCCTTGGCCAACAAATGCTAGGCTTGGCATTTCGACAGGTATTTTTGTGCTGTGAAGCACCACTAACCCTTCAGCATGTTAGAACTATGACACAAACCAAATAACTGTAAGCCAGCTATATGTCCTCACATTCAAGAAAACTGTGTTCTAGAGATGACAGGACTCCCTGCCAGGTGTTTATCCAATACCATTAAAAGATAGTTGCTAGGTCCTGGGACATGAAGACGAACATAACCAAACCTTGTCTGTGGGGAGCTAGACTCTAAAAGCTAAGTCATACCTAAGAAAAGTTCATTTTAACATATCTGGAAACTACTGAAACCATGAGCTTCAGATTTAACTAAAGCTTCCAGGAGGGAAGATGTTTTGAGCTACATCTTAAAGGGTGATTCAAGTTAGTTGATTGAAAAAATAGGAGAATTCTTTCCAAGCCCAGAGAATAACATGAACTCAAGTTCTACCTATATAGTTCCATAGAATTGGTCATCTATGCACAGGTAATCGATGTGTTGTTATCATCCATAACCTGAGGACAAAAGCCATGTCTCCTTTCAACTCTGCCAATACACCCTACTCAACACAGTACTGAGGACATATGAGGAACTCAACAGATTTTTCTGTTGATTGAATGAATGCTTCCTATTCTCTGCTGAGAGAAACAAAAGGAATAAGGGATACCGTGTCTCCCTGATATCAAGGTCAATCCCAAGTTGCTGTCCAGTCAGCAGAGCTGAAGCATAGAGCCAAAAGCAGGTGACTTATTTAAGTCATAGAGCTCATCAAGATTGGCTAGTGCTTTATGAATGCTAGCACAGTATTGCTCAAAATCCAGCAGTCCCCGGTGTCAGAGGATCTCTCAATGCTGACTTCAACATGTTGAGGAGGCAATTTCAACACAACGTATGAAGGACACAAAAGCATTCCCTTAACTTCAACAGGAGCAAACCAAAAACATGTGGAAAAACATCTTGTCCAGATAGCTGATTCATAAATCTTCTTTCCTCTCTGAACATATTCAAAGTCATCCTAGCCTTTGTTCACTGGGGTATTAAATAAACCTCAGTTATCTACATAGCAGAAATTATCTATAAATTGGACTTGAAATTTTCTGTGACATCATTTTATAATGTGCATTGTTCTTGTTGCTGATGCTTTAACTGCTGAAAACCACGCCTCAGAGATGAGTCAGTAAGTTACCCCATCGCCAAGCAAAACTGAAGTCCGAATCAGCTGTGAGAAGATAATTCAATTTGCCTGTAAATGACATCTTCAGAATGGCTTATATTATATATCAAAACTATTTTTAAAATCTGAGCGAAGACACTGTGAGAACTCTTATGTGTAATGTGCATCCAATTTGCAGTTCTGCGAATTGAAGCTATTTTCTAATGTTGTTTATTCTTTAACTAAAGTACTAAGTGTCTCATTCAAGTGGCACTAGGTGGTTAATCCTCTATAAAAGTTCTTGGATGTATTCCTTGTAAATGCTAATTATGAAGAAGAAAATGTTATAGGGCTTCTTAGGAAATCAATACTTTATTATGCAATAATTACATCTGCAAGTTTAATGTTCTCCATGAGCCCCAGCAGAATGAGGGAGGTCACTGGGTGAGATGGTGCAAATGGTCCTTGCCTGACCTGGAAAAATCTTCTAGAATTTGAGGGCTAGTAAAGAGCCGAGATGTCATTAAAATATTTTCACAAGTACAACATTTATTATGGAAACCAAATTGCAAGAACATCTGTCTGGTTGACACTTTGGCCCAAAGTTGGATCTAAACCTGGTAACAGTTATAATTGAGACTGTGGCTTCATTTTTCTCCCAAGATCTTTGATTTTTTTTTTCCCTCTGCCTCATGGAGCAATTTATTTCTCAAAGTTACATCAGTTAACTTTTGTTTTCCTAAACCTTCCTTGGCGAAAATCCCAGCTCTTCCAGCTTTTTACCAAGGAATCATGGAGAGGAGGAAGGAAAGGAAGGAGCCCTTAAGGAGATAGAAGGGAGCTCAAAAATCACTCTTCCAAGAATTTCTGGGTCACTGTCTAATTGATATGCCTATTGGCAGGCCTTGGATTTAAGCCTCTTCTGAGTTCACAAGCAGTTCTTATTCTGCACCCAGCCAAGTGTGAAGACTTGAGGCATTGAACACGGAGCCCCTCCCACCCACCCCCCAAAAATCCAGCCAGCTCTACTTAATGCACTCAGGCTGGGGAACTGTACCATAGCAAAATACCCCAAACAGTTGTTTTTCCATTATGATCCTCAGCTTGGCATTTATTATCATTTTTTATTGCACACTTTTAAACGCAATGGTCCATTTTACTTAGATCATTAATTTGCAAAAATCATGAGATATGAGCAGAGATGGTGTTTTTTATGGGCCATGCTGCACCTCTATAGGACCCCAAAGGAAATGAGGTGTGGGTCTCAGCACATTATAGCAAGAGGCCCTGGGACCAGGAGCTCCATATTCTTCCATAAATAGAAAAGACCAAAGTACTTTCAAAGGAATAATACAGCTAAATCAATGGAAAGATGCATGAATAACTGATAGTGTGAATAACTGAATGGACAAAGAATGGAGTGAAATACAGATCAGCAGTCGGGTACAGTAGAAAGACCTCTGGATGAGGCATTTGGAGATCTTGAGTCCACTTACGCCCTGTTACTTACCAACTGGACAACTGCTGCCATTGAACCTCTCTGAATGTATGTCATCTCTGCTTCTGTAAATCAGTAACAATGATACCTAGTTCATAAGATTGGTAGGCAGCAGAACCTGGGGAGCTGAATCAGAGGGTGCAGAACCACATTGCCTAAGTTGAAATCTGAATCTTTCTCCCTTGTTCGCTGGGTGACCTTAGGTATCTTTATCATCTCTACATTTGCATTTACTTATCTATAAAATGAGGATAATGCTAACAAATTCCTAAGGATGGAGGTGTGGATTAGTTAAACCAATACATGTAGAGTGCTAGGGAGACTATCTGGTATATAGTAGGCTAGATACATTACAATAATATTACTATAATTGTGAATATGTAATAATATAAAATATGCTATAATGTTTGCTATTATTATTATTATTATTATTACTAAGATTGTATAAGTATGTCTCTTAGTTTGAATCAAGAGTCAAATCTGGACAACTTTATCAGAAATGGACATTAAAGAAGATCATAGGTTCTACAGGATAATCAGAGTTCCAGGCCAGAAACATCCAGGAATCGCAGACAAGCACACTCCAGGACTGTACAATGAAATGCCACTGCCCTGCTCTTGGCATTGGCCACACTGGATATAAGAGTTTTGCCACTGCTCCCTCAGAAGTAGCTTCTTACCCTAAAACACTCAATTTCTCTTTGCATATTTGTTTCCTCCTCTTCCTCCAAGTCACAAATGGGATGGCTCTGACAGGTAGAATCAAGCCTATTTGCCCAACTTTTACTTCGACAAAATGATAATTACCTACATGACGTGCTTTAAAAATTGTCTTAACATAGATGAGTTCAGAGAGTCATGGAATCACAGAATTTGTCTCCTGCCACTAATGCATCCACAAACTTCTGCATCTTATTTCAATTTTCCAGACCTCTTTCAAAGTTCTCAAGTTCTATTATTCTGTACTTTGATGTAAGAATTCATGTACTTAGATATTTCTTATCAACAGAAAAAACTATTCTTTTTAAGTGTGACAATCGTAAGTGTGGCCCCAAAGAAAACAGAAAATGAAGTGCCATACAATCATGGTTTTTCTAGATTAATGAAAAAAACACCAATTATGATCAAGGCAAAAAAAAAAAAAAAAAAGGTAAGCTTGATCATCTTCACTACCAGTGAATTTATTTTGTCAGTAAATTAATTTCAGTCAGTGAAATTTATTTTGATCTTCCAGAAGTTTTTCACTTGCTTTTCTGCAATCAAGCCAGTGAACAGTGGCTACTTGAAAATGCAGACCCTTTGTCTCTTATTTCATGTTGAATAAGCTTAAATCATATCCCACCCACGTATCAAGAAAACTATCAGAGCAAATGAACCTTTCAAAAGTTCTTGTTTTAGAGAGAGTCACAAGACACAAAGTATAATTTTATCTGTATGGCTAAATCTTTAGAGCATATTTAATTTTACAAATAAAAAGTAAACTTTAGCCAACTTCTTTGTTATCTCAAATGCTACAATAAGTATCCACATGAAAGCCATAAAAAGAGATTAAATTGTTGGACAGAATAAAAAATTATCATCTTTTAAAATTTTTATAATTTTTCTGCCTATAAAAACAGCAGGAGACTCTACTGAAAATGATTAAGTAGAATTTAGTTGTAATTTCTTTTAAAACTGTAATCAAAATCAATGCTTTTACAAAATAAATAAATTTTCTATATGTTAGCAATAATAATGGAGAGAAAAAATGGGGAAAATGAGCACCCCCAAATAAGCACAAAATATAGGATACCTAAAAATAATCTTAATAAGAAATATTTATGCCATGTATAAAGAAAAGTGAGGCTCTTGATCAAAAGGAATGGAGGACTTGGGTGAGTGGTAAAGCAAACCATGTACTTTGTTAGAAAGTTTCAATACTGCAAAAATTAATTGGTAAACTTCTTATAATTCAACTTGAAAATCCCAACAGTATTTAAGGGAACCAAGAATCAAAATGCATCTGAAGGCAAAAACATGCCAAAGATAAAATATTTCTGCCCATTCGGACGAGAATAGTATACAGACCAGTTGAGTCCTATTTCCAATACTTAGAGTTTGGACGCCTAATGCAAATCACTTCTTTTTCCTCTATGGCTTCTTCATTACACTTGTGAAAAGGAATTATCATCATTCTAATGATCATGAGCCTTGTATCCTACAGTATTCCCCAAAACTCTAAAGAGAAACAAGAGCTACTGTTATGGTTTAGATATTAGGTGTCCCCCCTGTCAAAGCTCATGTGTAAAACAATGCAAGAAAGTTTAGAGGTGAAATGGTTGGGTTATGAGAATTGTAACCTAGTCGGTGCATAACTCCCTGATAAAGATTAACTGGGTGGTAATCGCAGGCAGAAGGTACAGCTGGAGGAGTTGGGTCCTTGGGGGCATGGCTTTGGAGTGTGTATTTTGTTCCTGGTGAGAGGAGAACTGCCTCTCTCTTATCTATCTATCTATCTATCTATCTATCTACCTATCTATTTATCTATCTATCTACCTATCTATCTCTATCCATCCATCCATCCATCCCCTTCCTGGTGTGATGTCCTGTGATGCTTTCCTCTGCCACACCCTCTACCCTGATGTTCTGCTCATCTGGAGCCCTGAGAAATGGAGCTGGCTGTCTATGGACAGAGACTTCTGAAACTCCAAGCTCTAAAATAAACTTTAAACTCCTCTAAAATTGTTCTTGTCAAGTCCTTGGGTCACAGATGCAAAAAAAAAAAAAAAAAAAAACTGACTAAAACAACTACTTATTGTTCTTATCCAAAATTAGACTAACAAAACAAAGAATAAGACCCTGAGTTCAGAGGCTCTATGGACATGCACAAAAGATCAGATACCATACAATCAAGCAAATAGAGAACTGGACTTGTTCAAGGAAGCAAAGGGTTCTCAAAAATAAGAAGAGGCCATCAAGGTGTGTTAATAAGCCAAAATTGTTTAAATATCATCCTGAAATGAAGATAATAAGAATCATACCTTATTTTTATTTTTTAAACATTATTTTTTGTTGTTGTAGTTGGACACAATACTTTTATTTATTTATTTATTTATTTATTTATTTATTTTTGTGTGTGGTGCTAAGGACCAAACACAGGGCCCTGAACATGCTAGGCAAGCACTCTACTGCTGAGCCACAACCGCAAACCCTTATTTTGTAAAAAAATAAAATCAACTTAAGCGACATATATAGAATATATCAACCATCATCAAGTGGATACACATTCTTCTCAACAGCACATGGATCCTACTCAAAGATAGACCATATATTATGCCATAGGGCAACTCTTAGTAAATATAAAGGGGTGGAGATAATACAATGCACCATATCTGATCATGATGGAATGAAACTGGAAATCAATGATAAAAGAAGGAAGGAAAAATCCTACATCACATGGAAAATGAACAATATGTTACTGAATGATCAATGGGTTACAGAAGACATAAAGGAGGAGATAAAAAAAATTCTTAGAGACAAATGACAATACAGACACAACATACCGGAATCTATGGGACACAAGGAAAGCAGTTTTAAGAGGGAAATTCATTTCTTGGAGTTCTTTCCTCAAAAAAATAAAAAACCAACAAATAAATGAACTCACACTACACCTCAAAAACCTAGAAAAGGAAGAGCAAAACAACAGCAAATGTAGTAGAAGACAAGAAATAATTAAAATTAGAGCAGAAATCAACGAAATTGAAACAAAAAAAAACCATTGAAAAAATTGATAAAACTAAAAGTTGGTTCTTTGAAAAAATAAATAAGATCAACAGGCCCTTAGTCATGCTAACGAAGAGAAGAAGAGAGAGAACTCAAATTACTAACATACGGGATGAAAAAGGCAATATCACAACAGACACTACAGAAATACAGAAGATAATTAGAAAGTATTTTGAAACCCTATATTCCAATAAAATAGAAGATAGTGAAGATATCGATAAATTTCTTAAGTCATACAATCTGCCCAGATTGAGTCAGGAAGACACACACAATTTAAACAGACCAATAACAAAGGAAGAAATAGAAGAAGCCATCAAAAGGCTACCAACCAAAAAAAGCCCTGGACCAGATGGGTATACAGTGGAGTTTTACAAAACCTTCAAAGAAGAATTAATACCAATACTTTTCAAGCTATTTCAAGAAATAGAAAAAGAAGGAGCTCTTCCAAATTCATTCTATGAGGCCAACATCACCCGGATCCCGAAACCAGACAAAGACACTTCAAAGAAAGAAAACTACAGACCAATATCTCTAATGAACTTGGATGCAAAAATTCTCAATAAAATCCTGGCGAATCGAATACAAAAGCATATCAAAAAAATTGTGCACCATGATCAAGTAGGATTCATCCCTGGGATGCAAGGCTGGTTCAATATACGGAAATCAATAAATGCTATTCACCACATCAATAGACTTAAAGACAAGAACCATATGATCATCTCGATAGATGCAGAAAAAGCATTCGACAAAGTACAGCATCCCTTTATGTTCAAAACACTAGAAAAACTAGGGATAACAGGAACTTACCTCAACATTGTAAAAGCTATATATGCTAAACCTCAGGCTAGCATCATCCTAAATGGAGAAAAACTGAAGGCATTCCCTCTAAAATCTGGAACAAGACAGGGATGCCCTCTCTCACCACTTCTATTCAATTTAGTTCTTGAAATACTAGCCAGAGCAATTAGACAGACAAAAGAAATTAAAGGCATAAAAATAGGAAAAGAAGAACTTAAATTATCGCTATTTGCAGATGACATGATAATATATTTAACAGACCCAAAAGGGTCTACAAAGAAACTGCTAGAGTTAATAAATGAATTCAGTAAAGTGGCAGGATATAAAATCAACACGCATAAATCAAAGGCATTCCTATATATCAGCAACAAAACTTCTGAAATGGAAATGAGGAAAACCACTCCATTCACAATATCCTCAAAGAAAATAAGATACTTGGGAATCAACCTAACAAAAGAGGTGAAAGATTTATACAATGAAAACTACAGAACCCTAAAGAGAGAGATAGAAGAAGATCTTAGAAGATGGAAAAATGTACCCTGTTCATGGATAGGCAGAACTAACATTATCAAAATGGCGATATTACCCAAAGTTCTCTACAGGTTTAATGCGATGCCAATCAAAATCTCAACGGCATTTCTTGTAGAAATAGATAAAGCAATCATGAAATTCATATGGAAAAACAAAAGACCCAGAATAGCAAAAGCAATTCTAAGCAGGAAGTGTGAATCTGGAGGTATAGTGATACCAGAGTTCAAACTGTACTACAAAGCAATAGTAACAAAAACAGCGTGGTACTGGTACCAAAACAGGCAGGTGGACCAATGGTACAGAATAGAGGACACAGAAACCAATCCACAAAATTACAACTGTCTTATATTTGATAAAGGGGCTAAAAGCATGCAATGGAGGAAGGATAGCATCTTCAACAAATGGTGCTGGGAAAATTGGAAATCCATATGCAACAAAATGAAACTGAATCCCTTTCTCTTGCCATGCACAAAAGTTAACTCAAAATGGATCAAGGAGCTAGATATCAAATCAGAGACACTGCGTCTGATAGAAGAAAAAGTTGGCTACGATCTACATACTGTGGGGTCGGGCTCCAAATTCCTTAATAGGACGCCTATAGCCCAAGAGTTAATAACAAGAATAAACAAATGGGACTTACTTAAACTAAAAAGTTTTTTCTCAGCAAAAGAAACAATAAGAGAGGTAAATAGAGAGCCTACATCCTGGGAACAAATTTTTACCCCTCACACTTCAGATAGAATCCTAATATCCAGAATATACAAAGAACTCAAAAAATTAAACAATAAGATAACAAATAACCCAATCAACAAATGGGCCAAGGACCTGAACAGACACTTCACAGAGGAGGACATACAATCAATCAACAAGTACATGAAAAAATGCTCACCATCTCTAGCAGTCAGAGAAATGCAAATCAAAACCACCCTAAGATACCATCTCACTCCAGTAAGATTGGCAGCCATTATGAAGTCAAACAACAATAAGTTTTGGCGAGGATGTGGGGAAAAGGGTACACTTGTACACTGCTGGTGGGACTGCAAATTGGTGAGGCCAATTTGGAAAGCAGTATGGAGATTCCTGGGAAAGCTGGGAATGGATCCACCATTTGACCCAGCTATCGCCCTTCTCGGACTATTCCCTGAGGATCTTAAAAGAGCGTACTATAGGGATACTGCCACATCAATGATCATAGCGGCACAATTCACAATAGCAAGACTGTGGAACCAACCTAGATGCCCTTCAATAGATGAATGGATAAAAAAGATGTGGCATCTATACACAATGGAGTATTACGCAGCACTAAAAAATGACAAAATCATAGAATTTGCAGGGAAATGGATGGCATTAGAGCAGATTATGCTAAGCAAAGCTAGCCAATCCTTAAAAAACAGATGCCAAATTTCTTCTTTGATATAAAGAGAGCAACTAAGAACAGAACAGGGAGGAAGAGCATGAGGAAAAGATTAACATTAAACAAAGACGAGTGGGGGGAGAGAAAGGGAGAGAGAAGGGAAAGCATATGGAAATGGTAGGAGACCCTCAATGTTACACAAAATTACATATAAGAGGTTGTGAGGGGAAAGGGGGGGAACAGGGAGAGAATTGAACAACAGCAGATGAGGTAGAGAGGGAAGATGGGAGGGGAGGGGAGGGGGGATAGTAGGTGATAGGAAAGGTAGCAGAATACAACAGTCACTAATATGCCAGTATGTAAAAATGTGAGTGTGTAACCGATGTGATTCTGCAATTTGTATTTGGGGTAAAAATGGGAGTTCATAACCCAATTGAGTCAAATGTATGAAAGATGATATATCATGAGCTTTGTAATGTTTTGAACAACCAATAAAAAAATTACTAATATCTGAAAAAAAATAAATAAAAAAATAAAATCACACTTTACTGAACACTATGTACTAAACTTAGCAGAAGAACTATTTCATCTAATTCTCATGGTGACTAGGAAATCACTGCCATTAGTTTTCTTTTAGAGGTGAGGATTTATAGGTAACATTGGAAGATTTAAAATGAAAAATCAGATTTCTCCTATTCCAAAACATGTGATAAACTGCTTCCCAACTACCATCAGCTACTCCTAACTAGAACTTCAATCTTTGCAATGCACTTTCCTGTTTCCTCGTTTGAGTTAGTCATCAACCCCGGGTAGGTGGACCACCTCTTAGGTTAATTTTCTAGGTGGTAAAACAACACATCAGGAGATGAGCCCAGAAGTCCCTAGAGCAGGCGGCATGATAGAATCCCCAGTGGAACCTAGTAAAGCTAGAGATCCCTAGGCCTTCCTCCAAAGCCTGTTCAACCAAAATATCTAGGAATGGGCCTTGTAATCTTCATTTTTCAATTTAGTTGATTCACACAGAACCCTAAATCAGTGGTTCTCAAAGTGTGGGCTCCCCACAGGCAGCATGAGCTAACGTGGTGCTTATCAGAAATGCAGATTCTCAGTCCCCACCCCAAACCTATTGAGTCAGAATGTCTGAGGGTAATCGAGGTTGCAACAAGCCCTCCAGAGACCCTGATGCAGGCTAAAGTTTTGTAAACCTCTGTTCTAGAGTAAAAGAGGTGAGAGTGTGGTAAGGAGAACAGCAACCTCTCAAGCCTATGACCTACATGCAAATCCCACCAACTCTTCCATTTCCTTTCTGTGCAAATCCCAACTCTTCCATTTCTCATTGTGCAACCTAAGGTAATTGCTAGTGTCTGTGGTCTTGGTTTATACTTGCAAAATGGTGGTGATTGTTTTCCCCCTGAAGGGTTATCATAAGAAAACAAAATGACTTAGAATTAGTAGAGAACTAATAACAGTGGAGTAAGAGCTTAAATAGAAATTAAAGTTCTTGCCAAGGATTAAAATGAATGAAAGGAAAAAGAGTAAAGAAGACTCTCAAACATCAAAATCCTTGGGTTTAAAGCATCCAAAACCCCCAAATTGTTGTGGAGAATCAGCAATGCTCACCTCTTTTAAGTGAACTTGGAGAAAATAAAAAGAACTACTCAAATAAGTAACCCACTAGGCATGCTTGTGAAACATATCCTCAATTTTAGGATTTCTGAGGAAAGTGCTGGATTGTGTTAACTGTGTGGCCTCAGGCAAGTCACTCAGCCCCTCTGGGCCTTAATTCTCTCATTCAAATAATTAAGATAATAATAATGACCTGACTTCCTCCACAGGATTGTTATGACAATCAAGTGGAGCTATTAGCTGTCATTATAGTTTTAAAAGTGAAAAGACTTAGGCAGGTGTTCAGGATTATTACCTTATAATCCCCTCTCTGGTATAAGCATCTCTGGACTTTGCATTAACACGTTTCAGGCTGGAACACTAAGAGAGTTCAGGGAATGGAGACAGAGACCCTGCCTTGCAGAATTTTGTACTGAAACGTCTGTTGCCTCCCAACCCCAGAACTGCTCAGTAAGCAGTGGGCCAGGTGAGGGGTATTTACCTGGACTAGCTGGTCATCCCAGGATGTGGATCAAAGTATGATACACTCCAGATACAGTTCTAGAATCATCATAAGCTAGGTAAGTGGCCATGGTGGCTCCAAGGGAAGCCTCATTTGTCAATATCTAGAAACCTTTAACAGTATCAGCCCAAGTCCTGAGGATCTATAAGAGCTTATATACTCTTTTGACCCACAACTGGCTGTGTGACTTCTGGGAAAAGCAGTACAAGGCCCTAATGGAACAGTAGCTGCCACAAATACCTGCCATCCTGGTAAAGAGGTTGGTGAGTGCTGCCAGCAGGTGAGCACCTTCCGTGTGGATGGATGGCCTGGGATGTCAGAGAGCTTCCTGAGCCTCTCCCCACTCTCGGAGGAGCTGCAGACCTCTGTTGTGCTTCTTTCTTGTCCTTAATCAGCCTCTCAAACTCACATGCGGGCAGACCCAAAATGGCTATAGTTAGACTCCCTCACCAAGGCTTCCGGCGGGCTATGTTATGTTATATGTAATGTTTTTAGAATGTAGCCAAGGCCACAAACTGTCCATGTTGTGGTTAGCATGCAGCCAAGGGCATGAACACTCCAATTCAGCATATATACTTGAGGTCACGAACACTGGCTTGTGAGCGTGTGCCTACTTATGTAACCCGCTGGCAGTGTGCTGACTTTGTTTGCATATATAAAGGGCCTCTGCAAAAGACTGGAGGCTAAATGGAACTGTCTGGGGCAAAATGGAACCAGCTGGGGGGTAACGCTGAAGCTGGGGGCTGGAGGCTGCTGCCACCTCTGAATAAAGCATGTCTACTATCCTAACTGCATCTTCCACCTTCTTCCACCTGTAGGGGTCCCAAATCTGTTTCCTGGGTCTGAGCCCCCACAAGACAGGCACCAGCATTTCTGTTTTGTCTTAACTCAACCATAGACTGATCTTTCTGCTCAGATGACTCCGTGCTCTGGAGAGCTTGATAATGGTCACTCATCACCAGAGACAGCTGGCTCCTTCCCAGGCCACCTCCAGGAGCTCAGGAGAGGGAAGCACCTGCTGCCACATGGCTCCACCATTCCTTCAGGGCCTTGCCTGCTTGGCTTCTGGCCCAGGACTGGAACGTTTGTTTCCTCTTCACTGATCTGCAGGGCCTGTGCCCATGGGGCGTCCACCAGTCAGTCCTCAGCTGTGCAAAGAGCATGGCCCTCTGGGGAAGCAGGCCCTACTACACGTTGACACTTGTATCAACACCCAACCTGCATCGGGTTTCAGCATCCTCCTCCAGTACTGTTTCCTAGTTTGTGTCTTTATCCAGGGACCAAGCAAAAGTCCCAGCTTCCAGAGGAAGCCAGGTCCTTCTGTCTGTTCCTCCACTCTAAGTCTCAAATATGTTGCCAGGCAAATTGTCCAGGAATGTTTTCTGATTGGATTGATTCATCCACTGAAAATCACTTTCAAACTCTGAAATGGGTCTGGGATCATGGAAACCCATGAGCGGCTGATAGTAACGGCAGGCCTGCCCAGCTCCCATCCATCCCATAGGACCCCCCTTTAAAGCCACTGACCCCACTCTCATAGGCTCAGCTGCACAAGACCCAAAAGAAAAATTCTGATCTTGGAAATATAGAATTTAAGCGATTCTAACTCAAGTCTCTGATTACCCACAAGTCACTTGATCCTACCTCGCGTTTTTCCTGTTTTGTCAAGGCAGGGCATTTTTCTTGCTCCAGAAAAGTTGTTGTCTAAATCAGGTAACTGGGCCTCTGCTTTGATACTTATGCCCAAGCCTCACCGGAGACTCAAGTTGTTCCCCAGGCCTTTTAGGCCCTAGTCCCCACTATTGGGGACTTCCTCTCAGGGAAGATCCTGATCCTAAATCTGAGTCCACAGCTGAAGTGGTACTAGCAGACATCCCAGCCTTGTGGTGCCTCTTTCATCTAACACTTTCCATAGTGGTCACAATCCTTTGTCACCTTTTTTTTCTGATGTCATGTTTTACCCACCAATCAGGAGCTCCTAGCATTTGGCCCATCCTAGTACACAGATCAAAGTTCAGTCCTGGCCTCTTGAACTCTTCCTTTATCTTGTTGCAATCACACACGGCCATGCCTTAGAAATGACAGTTGAGCATGGGCTTGAATGGGTATCCCCCGAGCAATCACATACAGAGCTTCATTTTGAAGACATTTTCTATGGCAAAAAGCAGGCATTAAAGAAATATTGTTGGAATACATTAATAAATGGTGCTGGTCTTCCCATCAGAAGCTCCAGCAAAGGAAGAAAGCAAAAGGTATTTCTTCATGTGCCAGAAGGACTCCTTTAACTTGAATTATACAGATGGGAATGGCCCAGATTAAAGGCAGGATTTGCGGCACTCAGAATCCATGATGGTCAATTCCTAGTCATGGGGTCAACTTGACGAGGACAAGGAATGCCCAGGTGGAGGAAGGGCAAAATTATTCTATTCTTTCTTGAACTCATGCATACATCTTTTCCTGACCTTAGACATTAGAGATCATGATTGTTGGGCCTTAAGCCTTGGAGGAGGAGTTATGTCATTTGCTCTCCTGGTTCTTGGGCCTTTGAACATGAAATGAATTACACCACCATCCCTGAGGCTCTCCAGTTGTCAGTGATGTATCAAAGAACTTCTTAGTTTCAATAATCAATTCCTATAATAAATCTCTTCTCTCTCTCTCTCTCTCTCTCTCTCTCTCTCTCTCTCTCTCTCTCTGTGTGTGTGTGTGTATTTATGTGTATACACACACACACACACACATACACACTTCCTTTAGCTTATCTCTTACATCTCTCTCTATACATATCCCATCGGTTCTATTTCTCTAGAGAATCTGGACTAACACAGGGTCCTCAATCAGCCTTGGAATCCCAGACATCCTTGGGGATGGCCCAACTAACAGGAAAAGACAAATTCATCCTGGAAATGGGCTCAAGGACACAGAGGTGAAGACAAAGACGAACTCATGGGGAAATGGGGAAAAAAGACAAACACACACCAACCCAAAGACTTATTACATTGAGTTGGAAAAACAGATTCTTAAAGAAAAAAACAATTCACTACAAGGCAGCCAGTGCCTAACCCTTGGTGTCAGCAAGTCTTACCTCCAGCTCCTCTTGCTCTTCCTGTTCTTACACTGTTGGGCTTCAGAATCATGGGAATAAGAGTAAGGCCCGAGAGCAAGCAGAGAAATTTCCATAAGTGTCTAGAGGACTCCACACCATGGGAGAGGGAGATCTAGATGAATCTAATACTGCCAGACCGCTGGTAGTTAACCCTGATGATAAGCAAGCTCAAGAGGATTCCAAGAGCTGTTCTGCTTTCAACTCTGGCCTGAGAAAAGGGTACATAGCAGAGGAAGGGGAAACTGGGTTCCTTCTTCTCTCTGGCCAGAGAAAACTCTTTTTAGGCATTCTGAGTGAACAATGAGTTGAAAAAATAAAAACAAGCCCAGTGTAATAGCAAATGAGGCTATTGTTTTCTCACTGTCTATACTCAGGTTCTGAGAGAGCCCCCCAAAACTTAGAGTTGCCAGATACAATATAATACACTTAGTTAAATTTGAACTTCAGACAAACAATGCATAATCTCTAAAGTGTAAGTCTAAAACATAAAATATTTGGGATAGACTTACACTTAAAATTCATGTTATTGACCCAGAATTTAAATTTCATTGGGCTCCCTGTATTTTAATGTGCTAAACTTGGCAAACTTACCCACAAACAGACAGTGCATATAGTCCTAGAGGCATCTGAAGATGTGACCAGCACAGAGAAGACTATTCTGGCCTATGAAGGGGTATGAAATCGTGAACATTTCTTCTCAGCTCACATATCAGAACATGCTAACCTCTCCTCTCCACTAACCTACTCCTCACCACCCCTCATTCCCCAGCTCATATCCTACCGTCTCCGATCACTCCTCCCACAGAAAGCTACCTACCCCATCTCCCTTGGGATTAGACGTTGACTTGTAATTTTCTCCAATGATAACATGTTCATATTTTGATTTTTCAGTTCTCAAAGACAGGGAGGAACTCTTCCTTCTCTTTCTACTCCCTTCTACACTCACCACACTTACTCTCCACTCATGCATCTCATACCACAAAGGTTAGGCTCACAGTGAGGGGAAAATTATAAATCTGAGGGCATGCAAAAGTAAAGGAATCTTGGAAATCACATCCCGTCTCACTCCCTGAGTCTGCTAATAGGGAGATGACTGAGATCCAGAGATCCAAAGGAACAAACCCAGGAAAAGAGCTTGTAAGAGGAGAACAGGGCACATAATTCTGATTTCCTGGCTCCATTCCAGAATTCTCTATTATTATTAGTGCCTTGCACGATACCTGGTAAATACAGTTGTTCTCAGTAAATATTTGAGTGAACTAATGAGCAAATAAAGAAACTAATGAAATCAGTGCCTTAAGACTCATCTTGCTGATTATACAGTGGCTCTGTACTGGGGAAGCTTCTTGGCCCATGAAATGTCAAACGTCAGCCATGAACTCCAGCCATCTGGTTCCAGCAGGCATGACCCCTGATCACAGGGAGTGTGTGGCAGGAGTGCCATTTTCCCCCACAGGAGGAGTTTGGGGAAGTCTGACCTGAGTACTAATAAAAACAGGCTTAATACTGGCCCCAAAGCTACCCTAAATTGTGCCATGCGTATGTAAAGGAACTCAAAGAAAAAATATATATTTTAAAATATATAGCTAGCTATGTGATCTTTAACAAGGAAATGATTGTTCCACTCTTTGGATTTCTCATCTTTAAAAAAATACATTTAAAAATGGTTATCAGGAAAAAAATACTATTTCACGGTGCCAGGCGTTTTCTCCTAATACAATGAATGTCTACTTGCTTCTTTTCTCAGAGTACCCAGTCTTCTTAGTCAACTGGTATTTTTTATTTTTAAAAAAAATTTTAGTTGTACAAATTTATGAAGTACTGTTTCATAATTCAGTACACATATACAGAGTATAATGATCAACTCAGAGTAGTTAACATTGTTATTTCCTTAGACAGTTTTTGTTAAAATTTTTTATTAATGTAGTAATTGTGTGTATTGATGCAGTCCAGTGTGATATTTCAATGCACGTATACAATATATACTGATCAAATCAGAGTAATTAATGTTTCTATCTCTGTTATGGTTTAGATATGAGGAGTCCCCCAAAAGCTCATATCTGAGATGATTCAAGAACATTCAATGGCAAAATGATTGGGTTATGAAAGCCTAATCACTGGATTACTTGAATGATATGGATTAACTGGGTGGTAACTACAGGCAGGTAGGGTGTGACCAAAAGAGGTGGGTCCCTGGGGCGGGGGGCATACCTTTGGGGTTTATATTTGGTCTCTGGTGATAGTAGCTCTCTCTGCTTCTTGGCCTTCATGTTCTGAGAGGCTTTTCTCTACCACACCCTTCTGCCATGATGTTCTGCCTTGCCTTTGACCCAGAGGTATGGAGTCAGCCAATTGTGAAACAAACTCTAAAACCATGAACCTCAAATAAATATTTCCTCTTCTAATTATTCTTGTTAGGTCTTTTGATCACAGCTATGAATAGCTGACTAAAACCATCTCCTTATCATTACTTTTAAGTTTGGAGGCTTCAACCTCCTCTCTGTAGTTATTCATACAATATACAATAGATTAGTCCTCTGCTCCCCACTGGGCTATAAAGCACTACAATTTATTGCTTCTACTAACTGTGTTTTGGTACACTATTCAACCCTCTCTATACCCCTCCCTCCCTTCTTAGCCTCTAGAAGTCTCTATTATATACTCCAACATTTTTCTTAAGATATGGAATCAACCTAGATGCCCATAAGCACATTGAATGGGTAAAGAAAAGATATTCACAATGGACTATTATTAAATAATAAAAAAGCAATGATATCCTATCATTTGCAGCAAAATGGATGGAATTGGAAGGCATTGTGTTAAGTGAAATAAATCAGACACAGAAAGACAAACACTGTATGTTCTCTCTCATATGCAGATATTAACCAGCAGATTTTTAAAAGAGGTATATTTTCTTTTACTAGGCTGTGGGTTCTTCTGCTGTCAGCAGCAGCATCACCTGGGAACTTGTTAGATATACAAACCCTTGGGCCACATCCTGGACCTGCTGAATTCGTGATACTGGGGTATAGACCCAGTAATTTGCTTTAACAAACCAGATGTGGTTCTGATATAGCTTAGGTTTGAGAACCACTGCTAGGCTGACGCTTCCAAAAATGTAGGGCATATACCACACACATCAAAACCACTCCTGGTTCTTATTGAAATTGCCAATTTCTGGGCCCTACCTCTGACTCACTAAGTCAAAACCTTTTTTGTAGGGAGATGAAAATCTCATTTTGTAACATTTCACCTTGACATAGGAGCATTGGGATGGCAGGTGATGGCACTTCACCATTTGTGGAAGCCAGACCAGAATTCCTGCTTCCTTTTATTTGTGGCCCAAGAGATGTGGCAGGGGTAAAGTTGCATAGGTATTGCCAGCTGACTCTAATGGAGCATCTTTAAATGGCTGTATGGTCACCCTGTCACCTTGGGGGAAACATATTTGTTGGTATTCCCAGGGAACATGTCACACTGCCTGACCTTCTATCTCAACCAGGCATGGATCAGACCTAGCCACCCTGTTTCTAGTGGCAAAATCCAACTTGGACTAACAGATGAGTGGCTTTTAAAAAACACTCACATATGTCAAAACAGTATCCTAAAGACATTTCTCTTGTTTATACACTTCCTCATGTTATCTGGTGAAAGATGGTCATGGGAAATCCACATGTTAATAATTCAACTGAAATTACTCTTTTCTTGGAGCCTGGAACATTGTGTGATAAGACAAAACATTTTTATCAGATTTTTTTTTTCCTTTTTGGGAACTCATCATTAAACCATCTTTTTTTCCCTTCCAATTGTACACTGTCTTGTGACAGAGTGATAATTCAAGTAGGCTCCTATTTATAAATTATATAATCCAATGACAGAATATCAAAGTTAGCACAAGCAAGATGCTTTTCCAGGTTCAATGTGATGCAAACAAAAGTTCTTTAAGGCATTTTTTTGTGTGTGTGAAATTCTTTAAACAGTTAACAAAATTATTCCCTAGGAGACTTTCAATATTGTATGAATACCTAAAGTAGATTCCTCACTCTGTCTTCAAAAATGGAGAGTCTACAAGATCGATCAAGGGTTTTGAGTTAGTCAGGTTTTCATCACTGTGACCAAAACACCTGACAGGAACAACTTAGAGGAGAAAAAGTTTATTTTAGGCTCGTGGCTTCAGAGGTTCGGTGTATGGTTGGCCAGTTTCATTGCTCTGGGCCAAAGGTGAAGCAGAACATCATGGTGGAAAGGGGTGGTGGAGGAGAGCTGCTCCATTCATGGAGGCCAGGAAGCAGAGAGAGCAAGGGGAAGGGGCCACAGGGAAGATGAACCTTTCCAGGACATGGCCCCAGTGACCCAGCTCCTCTAGCCACACCCTACCTGCCTACCGTTACCACCCAGTCAGACCATTCAAACTAGGACGGGCTGATTAGGTTTCTTGCAGCTCTCACTATCCAATCATTTCAGCTCTGAACGTTCCTGTATTCATGCAAGAGCTTTGGGCAGACACCTCATACCCAAACCATAATGAGTCTCTTCATTGCTTTTGCATGTCCCCATCCATAGATGACATTTTGAGTAGTAGGAAGCACCCCTCTACTTTCATTTAAACACCACCTTCTACTGGGGCCACTGTAGATACTAACTTCTGAGTCTGTGCTAGCTCTTATAAAATAAAGTGATAGAATGAACGACTTAGGCTTTCCATAAGCCCTAGCACAGACTCAGAAGTCAGTACCCACTTGATATCCTCCTGCTGTCAAGCACAGCACCTGGAACTCACTTGCATTTGTTTGGTTTGGTCTTGATTTTTGTTTTTTTTAGCCGTCTGTGGAGGGGTTTCATTTGTTTGTGAAAATTCAAGGTGGAAACAATGTCAACCAGAGAAAGAAGACCCTTGAAGCTCTTGCAGTTTTCTGAGCAAGTCCATCATGAATGGTACTTTGGGAATGAGGAATGACACCAACACCAACATCAGTAATAGCAACCACAGTACTAATAGTCACTTGGAGCATTTGGTGACTAGTGTAGATGCCAAGGATAAATCACTGGTCATGATGCTTTACTTTTAGGACAATCCATAAATTAGGTATTATTACCACTCTGTAGGTGAAGAGAAAAGTCTCAAGAAAGATAAGTAACCACTCAAGTTAACGTAGGCACAGATGTGGGATTTGGGCCCCTTTGATTCACAATACTCCCATATATATATATATATATATATATATATATATATATATATATATATATATATATATATATTTTTTTTTTTTTTGGACTGGGTATTAAACTCAGGGGCCACATCCCCACCCCTTTTATTTTATTATTTTTTAAGACAGGATCTTGCTTTGTTTAGGACCTCACTAAGTAGTTGCTGAGGGTGGCCTCAAACTGTGATCCTCCTGACTCAGCCTCTTAAGTCATGGGGATTATAGGCGTGTGCCACTCCACATGGTCTTTTTATTTTTTTGACTGTCTAATGCTGTAACATGGTGAAGGATTTGCTAATCCCACTTTTCAGATCTATTCTCCATTGATTCCAAGGTCAGGATATTCACTCACTCTCTGGACCCATTCATGTTGTTGCCTAAGTACATTGGCTTAGGATGAGCCTAAAGTCACTCTCATGATTCCACCTCCAAACCTATACAACTATTGCTATGAATTGCTGGTTTGGGGGTTTTTAATTACATGTGGTATAACTGAGTAACTACATCAAAAAATTTCTTATTTACATATAAACACCCAGCACACAAATATAGCTAAGTAGTTACTAGATCCTTGATTCTTTGCTGCTGGAGGAAAAATATAAAAAAAATAAATAAATAAACCAAACCAAACCAAAACAGCAATAAAACAAATCTCTTCTTGTTCAGAGTGGGGGAAAAGGATAAATACCCATGAAAATCAAGGGTCATCTAAGCTGAATTTGTCCAGTTATTCTTTCCTACATTCAACCCAATAAATTGTAACAGGATCTAAGTGTCTTTTCCTCTTTCGACAGACTCCGGAATGAAGTCATTGAAAATAGGTTCATTTTAGTGGAAGTAAGAACATTATATCTTGTAAGTGTGAAAGGCATTTCATATTTTTAAATGGAAAACCAATTGCTAAACCCAAGCTAACCTCCATTTTTACAACTGGTGTCTGAATCACCAAGGGCAAAAACGTGTCTGTTCCTGGTTTTCTACGTCTCACCTACAGTCCACCAAGAAACATCAGAGAGACCTTCCTCTGACTCACCATGGAACACCCACAAAACTTAGATCCAGCAAACCCCATTGAGTAGAGGAAGGAGTGAGACAACTTTTAAAAACTTAGAGGAGTACAGGGAAATGTTAAGAAAAATAAATAAACAAATAACAACTCCAGAGACCTGCTTTCCTTTCTTTCTAGAAAATTCCAAAACCGAAGTAAAAAATATATATATAGTCTTGTTGGATGCTAACACCAAAGGAGAGGGAAGGATGCTTTCTCCTTTTCTTGTGGTCAGTGTCTGTGGGCAAGGCATCATATGGCAACAGAAAATAGAGAAGGAGTCCACTTATTCTCCCCTAATTGATTCACAGCAACATCTTTGCTCTTTTTTATGTTTGTACCTTCCCACCAGGACTCTCAGATGGCTGGTGCTGAGGGTTGCCTGGGTGACATGGCTGCTCAACAGAAACAGAGGTGAGTAAGAGCCTCCTCCCTGAGGCTCAGGCCCCCCCCCACCCCAGTTTCGCAGCCAGGTCCCCACCTGCTGCTTCCTCCTCTCCCCACTCTCTCCACACCCATAGTGAGTCACAAAGGGCTTGACCAGGGAAGAACATTTACGGATCTTGTCGTTTTAGTTTTAGTTTGAAAAAAAAAAAAAAGTTCCCCAGGTGATTGTGATGACCTACTGTCCTCCCATTCCCGTGGAAGAGCCATGGGCTTCAATTCTACTTACCACCCCCACCCCGACCCCCAGAACAGGAAAGCAAACTTGCCCAAGTTCACCCAGAATAGGTCCAGGGTGGCGGGAACCCAGGATCTCTGATTCCTAGTCCTGTGCTCTTTCGGCCACAATAGTCCTCCCTTTGCAAGACAGGGGCTCGTAAATAAGGCCAAATAGGAAATCAAAGAGTAGATAGAAAGAGATGGTTCCAAGAAAAGAAAACAAAGAAGATTAAAGATTAGATTCAGCTTTCCCTTGCCACTAGGACCACAGTAGTTCCCTATAAAGACCTGCAGATCATAAGCACTGGAACTGTGGGAGGAGTGTGACCTAAGCATCCTCCTCTGGACAGAGAGATGAACAGAGCCTAAAGCCCACGGAGCAGCAGCCTTGAGAGATCTCAGCCGGACTCTCAGGAGGCAGGATCTGGTGGTCCTGAACCTCAGCCAGTCCTCCCAAAGTCTTGACCCGCTTCCTGCTCCCTCCACACTGAGGGTCTACGTGAGGGCTTTCCCACTGGAAAGAAAAGTATCAAAATGTGAAGAAGCAGAACTAGAGATGTTCTTGCTGTTTTAAGATATAATGCTTATATTTCTAGATTTTCTTCCATGAACAGATATTCCTTTTATCATCAGAAAAAAGAAATATTAAGAACTCTTCCAAAAAAGAAGGCAATGGCTCTTAGCCTGGTTCTTTATGAATGGAAACACTCTCCAGCCCCCAACATTTCCCTGAGCTCTTCCTGCACTAGACAATGTGCTAAGTGAGCAAGTGACACCTTGTTGTACCTGAAGTGAAGGAGCAACATGGCTGTGGACAGGTCTAAAGGGACAAAAAGACACAGACAATCTACTCTTGCTAACCTGCTCTCTTTCTAGAAGATATTCTTGGATTATCTATCTGTCCATCCATCCTCTCCCTTCCTTCCCTGATCTAACCTCTCTCTCTCCTCCTCCTTGGTGTTGAAACCCGTTGACCTGTTCAAAACTGCTAGGTTGACTTCTGGTTTTTGTTCTTTGTTTTTTTGTTTTTTTGTTTTGTTTTTTTTTCAGTGTGACATTTTATTTTTTTTTTTATTTTTTTTTAAATTTTTTATTGTTGGCTGTTCAAAACATTACATAGTTCTTGATATATCATATTTCACAATTTGATTCAAGTGGGTTATGAGCTCCCATTTTTACCCCATATACAGATTGCAGCATCACATCAGTTACACATCCATTGATTTACATATTGCCATACTAGTGTCTGTTGTATTCTGCTGCCTTTCCTATCCTCTACTATCCCCCCTCCCCTCCCCTCCCCTCCCCTCCCCTCTTCTCTCTCTGCTCCCTCTACTGACATTCATTTGTCCCCCTTATATTATTTTTCCCCTTCCCCTCACTTCCTCTTGTATGTACTTTTGTATAACTCTGAGGGTCTCCTTCCATTTCCATGCATTTTCCCTTCTCTCTCCCTTTCCCTCCCACCTCTCATCCCTGTTTAATGTTAATCTTCTTCTCATGCTCTTCGACCCTACTCTGTTCTTAGTTACTCTCCTTATATCAAAGAAGACATTTGGCATTTGTTTTTTAGGGATTGGCTAGCTTCACTTAGCATAATCTGCTCTAATGCCATCCATTTCCCTGTAAATTCTATGATTTTGTCATTTTTTAATGCAGAGTAATACTCCATTGTGTATAAATGCCACATTTTTTTTATCCATTCATCCATTGAAGGGCATCTAGGTTGGTTCCACAGTCTAGCTATTGTGAATTGTGCTGCTATGAACATCGATGTAGCAGTGTCCCTGTAGCATGCTCTTTTTAGGTCTTTAGGGAATAGACCGAGAAGGGGAATAGCTGGGTCAAATGGTGGCTCCATTCCCAGCTTTCCAAGAAATCTCCATACTGCTTTCCAAATTGGCTGCACCAATTTGCAGTCCCACCAGCAATGTACAAGTGTACCCTTTTCCCCACATCCTCGCCAGCACTTGTTGTTGTTTGACTTCATAATGGCTGCCAATCTTACTGGAGTGAGATGGTATCTTAGGGTGGTTTTGATTTGCATTTCTCTGACTGCTAGAGATGGTGAGCATTTTTTCATGTACTTGTTGATTGATTGTATGTCCTCCTCTGAGAAGTGTCTGTTCAGGTCCTTGGCCCATTTGTTGATTGGGTTGTTTGTTCTCTTATTGTCTAATTTTTTGAGTTCTTTGTATACTCTGGATATTAGGGCTCTATCTGAAGTGTGAGGAGTAAAGATTTGTTCCCAGGATGTAGGCTCTCTATTTACCTCTCTTATTGTATCTTTTGCTGAGAAAAAACTTTTTAGTTTGAGTAAGTCCCATTTGTTGATTCTAGTTATTAACTTTTGTGCTATGGGTGTCCTATTGAGGAATTTGGAGCCCGACCCCACCGAATGTAGATCGTAGCCAACTTTTTCTTCTATCAGACGGCGTGTCTCTGATTTGATATCAAGCTCCTTGATCCATTTTGAATTCACTTTTGTGCATGGCGAGAGAAAGGGATTCAGTTTCATTTTGTTGCATATGGATTTCCAGTTTTCCCAACACCATTTGTTGAAGATGCTATCCTTCCTCCATTGCATGCTTTTAGCCACTTTATCAAATATAAGGTAGTTGTAGTTTTGTGGATTGGTTTCTGTGTCCTCTATTCTGTACCATTGGTCCACCCGCCTGTTTTGGTACCAGTACCATGCTGTTTTTGTTACTATTGCTCTGTAGTATAGTTTGAAGTCTGGTATCGCTATACCGCCTGATTCACACTTCCTGCTTAGCATTGTTTTTGCTATTCTGGGTCTTTTGTTTTTCCATATGAATTTCATGATTGCTTTCTCTATTTCTACAAGAAATGCTGTTGGGATTTTGATTGGCATTGCATTAAACCTATAGAGAACTTTTGGTAATATCGCCATTTTGATGATGTTAGTTCTGCCTATCCATGAACAGGGTATATTTTTCCATCTTCTAAGATCTTCTTCTATTTCTCTCTTTAGGGTTCTGTAGTTTTCATTGTATAAGTCTTTCACCTCTTTTGTTAGGTTGATTCCCAAGTATTTTATTTTTTTTGAAGATATTGTGAATGGAGTGGTTGTCCTCATTTCCATTTCAGAGGATTTGTCGCTGATATACAGGAATGCCTTTGATTTATGCATGTTGATTTTATATCCTGCCACTTTGCTGAATTCATTTATTAGCTCTAATAGTTTCTTTGTAGACCCTTTTGGGTCTGCTAGGTATAGAATCAAGTCATCTGCAAATAGTGATAATTTAAGTTCTTCTTTTCCTATTTTGATGCCTTTAATTTCTTTCGTCTGTCTAATTGCTCTGGCCAGTGTTTCGAGAACTATGTTGAACAGAAGTGGTGAGAGAGGGCATCCCTGTCTTGTTCCAGATTTTAGAGGGAATGCCTTCAATTTTTCTCCATTCAGAATGATGGTAGCCTGAGGCTTAGCATAGATTGCTTTTACAATATTGAGGTATGTTCCTGTTATCCCTAGTTTTTCTAGAGTTTTGAACATAAAGGGATGCTGTACTTTGTCAAATGCTTTTTCCGCATCTATAGAGATGATCATATGATTCTTATTTTTAAGTCTATTGATGTGGTGAATAACATTTATTGATTTCCGTATATTGAACCAGCCTTGCATCCCAGGGATGAATCCTACTTGATCATGGTGCACAATTTTTTTGATATGTTTTTGTATCCGAGTGGCCAGAATTTTATTGAGGATTTTTGCATCTAGGTTCATTAGAGATATTGGTCTGTAGTTTTCTTTCTTTGAAGTGTCTTTGTCTGGTTTAGGTATCAGGGTGATGTTGGCCTCGTAGAATGAATTTGGAAGTTCTTCCTCTTTTTCTATTTCCCGAAGTAGCTTGAAAAGTATTGGTATTAGTTCCTCTTTAAAGGTTTTGTAAAACTCTGCTGTATACCCATCAGGTCCTGGGCTTTTCTTAGTTGGTAGTCTTTTGATGGTTTCTTCTATTTCCTCAATTGATATTGGTCTCTTTAGGTTGTCTATATCCTCCTGACTCAATCTGGGCAGATCATATGACTTAAGAAATTTATCTATGCCTTCACTATCTTCTAATTTATTGGAGTATAAGGATTCAAAATAATTTTTGATTATCTTCTGTATTTCTGAAGTGTCTGTTGTGATATTGCCTCTTTCATCCCGTATGTTAGTAATTTGAGTTCTCTCTCTTCTTCTCTTCGCTAGCATGGCTAAGGGTCTGTCGATTTTGTTTATTTTTTCAAAGAACCAACTTTTAGTTTTGTCAGTTTTTTCAATTGTTTCTTTTGTTTCGATTTCATTAATTTCAGCTCTGATTTTAATTATTTCTTGCCTTCTACTTCTTTTGCTGTTGTTTTGCTCTTCTTTTTCTAGGATTTTGAGATGAAGTATGAGATCATTTATTTGTTGGTTTTTTCTTTTTTTAAGGAATGAACTCCAAGCAATGAATTTTCCTCTTAGAACTGCTTTCAATGTGTCCCATAGATTCCGATATGTTGTATCTGTGTTTTCATTAATCTCTAAGAATTTTTTAATTTCTTCCTTGATGTCTTCTATAACCCATTGATCATTCAGTAACCTATTGTTCATTCTCCAAGTGATGTATTCTTTTCCCTTCCTTCTTTTATCGTTGATTTTCAGTTCCATTCCATTATGATCAGATAGGATGCATGGTATTATCTCTACTCCTTTATATTGTCTAAGAGTTGCCCTGTGACATAATATATGATCTATTTTTGAGAAGGATCCATGTGCTGCTGAGAAAAAAGTGTAACTGCTTGATGTTGGGTGGTATATTCTATATATGTCAATTAAGTCTAGGTTATTAATTGTGTTATTGAGTTCTATAGTTTCCTTATTCAACTTTTGTTTGAAGATCTGTCCAGTGGTGATAGAGGTGTGTTGAAGTCTCCCATGATTATTGTATGGTGGTCTATTAGACTCTTGAACTTCAGAAGAGTTTGTTTGATGAACATAGCTGCACCATTGTTTGGGGCATATATATTTATGATTGTTATGTCTTGTTGGTGTATGGTTCCCTTAAGCAGTATGTAGTGTCCCTCTTTATCCCTTTTGATTAACTTGGGCTTGAAATCTATTTTATTTGATATGAGTATGGATACTCCTGCTTGTTTCCGAAGTCCATATGAGTGATATGATTTTTCCCAACCTTTCACCTTCAGCCTATGTATGTCTTTTCCTATCAAATGCGTCTCCTGTAGGCAGCATATTGTTGGGTCTTGTTTTGTGATCCATTCTACTAGCCTGTGTCTCTTGATTGGTGAGTTTAAGCCATTAACATTTAGGGTTATTATTGAGATATGGGTTGTTCTTCCAGCCATATTTGTTTATTTATGTTACTAAACATGGTTTGTTTTCCTCTTTGATTATTTTCCCCCCTTTAGTGTCCTACCTCCCACTGTTGGTTTTCATTGTTATTTTCCATTTCCTCTTCCTGTAATGTTTTGCCAAGGATGTTTTGAAGAGATGGTTTTCTAGCTGCAAATTCTTTTAACTTTTGTTTATCGTGGAAGGTTTTAATTTCATCTTCCATCCTGAAGCTTAATTTCGCTGGATACACAATTCTTGGTTGGAACCCATTTTCTTTCAGTGTTTGAAATATGTTATTCCAGGATCTTCTAGCTTTCAGAGTCTGTGTTGAAAGATCAGCTGTTATCCTGATTGGCTTACCCCTAAATGTGATCTGCTTCCTTTCTCTTGTAGCTTTTAAAATTCTCTCCTTATTCTGTATGTTGGGCATCTTCATTATAATGTGTCTAGGTGTGGGTCTCTTATGATTTTGCACATTCGGCGTCCTGTAGGCTTCTAGGATTTGGGGGTCTGTCTCATTCTTCAAGTCTGGGAAGTTTTCTCGTATTATTTCATTGAATAGATTGTTCATTCCTTTGGTTTGAAACTCTGTCCCTTCCTGTATCCCAATGACTCTTAAATTTGGTCTCTTGATGTTATCCCATATTTCTTGGATGTTCTGCTCATGGTTTCTTAACAGTCTTGCTGAGCTGTCTATGTTCTTTTCAAGTTGAAATACTTTATCTTCATTGTCTGATGTTCTGTCTTCTAAGTGTTCTACTCTGCTGGTAGTATTCTCAATTGAGTTTTTAAGTTGGCTTATTGCTTCCTGCATTTCTAGGATTTCTGTTTGTTTTTTATAACCTCTATTTCCCTGTATAGTTGATCTTTTGCTTCTTGGATTTGTTTATGTAATTCATTGTTGAAGTGATCTTTCATTGTCTGATTGTGCTGTCTGATGTCTTCCTTGAGACTCCAGATCATCTGAAGCATGTATATCCTGAATTCTTTATCTGACATTCCATCTGCTGCAGCTATTACCTCTTCTAACGTTGAGTTGACCTGCAATGCTTGTGGACCTTTCTTTCCTTGTTTCTTCATACTGTTCGCGTTCCTTTCTACTTGGTGAAACTGTTGTGCTATTGAATTTTCCCCCTATATATTTATATTGGTCTTGTATATTTGCAAAGTCTCCCTCCCAGGCGCGGGCGGCGGCTCTGTCCCTCTGCGGGCCGCTAGGCTTGTTCTGTCGGTGGTCACAGTTCTGTCTACTTTGCAGGCGCAGGCAGCGGCACTGCCCCTCTGCAGGCCTCTGGGGCTGTACTGCCAGTGGGTCGCAGGTCCGCCTACCTTGCAGGCGTGGGGGGGGGCGGCTCTACCCTTCCTCAGGCCACTGGGCCTGTTCTGTCTCTCGGTTGCAGGTCTGGCCTGTTCTGATGGTGGTCTCAGTTCCGTCTACCTTGCAGGCGCGGGGGAGAGGGGGCGGCTCTGCCCCTCAGCAGGCCGCTGCTCCTCTTCTGCCGGTCTGTCGCAGGCCCGCCTACCTTGCAGGAGTGATTGGAAGCTCTGTCCCGCCGCGGGCCACTGGGCCTTTTCTGTCCATGGTCACAGTTCCACCTACCTGGCAGGCGCGGGGGGTGGGGGGTGGCTCTGCCCCTCAGCAGGCCGCTGGGCCTGCTCTGTGCGTGGTCACAGTTCCCTCTGCCTTGCCGGTGCAGGGGGAGGGGGCGGCTCTGCCCCTCAGCAGGCCGCTGCTCCCCTTCTGCCGGTGGGTCGCAGGCCTGCCTACCTTGCAGGAGTGATTGGAAGCTCTGTCCCGCCGCGGGCCACTGGGCCTTTTCTGTCCGTGGTCACAGTTCCCCTACCTGGCAGGCGCCGGGGGGTGGGGGGCGGCTCTGCCCCTCAGCAGGCCGCTGGGCCTGCTCTGTGCGTGGTCTCAGTTCCCTCTACCTTGCCGGTGCAGGGGGAGGGGGCGGCTCTCTTGTTTTTTGTTTTTAAGTGTGGAGGGTAGAGTAGGTGTATACATTCACCTAAGGATTCAGATTGCTTAGAAGAAGAAACAGACGCCACAGCCGAAGACTGACCCCTCCTTGCAACTGAGCCCTTGGAGCAATTTTAATCCTCCCTTTTGCAAAACTAAAAGCTGAAATGAAGAGACATAAACACCCAAGGAGGTGAAAGCTTAGTAGCTATTTTCAATCCAAGTTATTTGTTCCTTGAGATTCTGCAAGTGATTTATGCCATCTCTAAGCACATTCAACTGCCACTTGGCCCCCCAGGGGCAGAGATGGATCTGATTACGTGGAGGGGGTAGCTTTTGCTGTGTGCGTGTTCCCTCCTGGAGCCCAACGAGATGCTCTTTCTCTGGGATGCCTGCCCCAGCCTGCGACACAGTCAGACACGGGGAAACAGCAAGGACTTCGCAGTCTCCACCCAGATCTGCAGAAGAGCCTCTAAAGGGCTGCACCTGTGTCCCTTGTATGCTGAGAACAGCATCTGGCCCTGGAACAAGAGAAAGCAAGGAGGGTTCGGTGTGAAGTCACTTTGAACAAAGCCCACTTTGGCACTGGTGTCCATATGCCCTTATGTAAAGGGCCTAGCTATTTGTATGCCTTGCCTGATTCAGAAGAAGAGATAATGGGCTGGTAGCTTTTGATTTGATATTGCTTAGTGGGGGATAGAGTAAGGGTAGCAGGTCTGGGGTTTAGGAGAATAAATCAATCATGAAATAAATAGAATTAAGAATAAACTGTCATAAAGGCAGGAGGCTTGGGACATAAATTCCTTTGTTTTGTCCCTACAGACCCAGCCTATATGTAGCAGAATATGTTCCCTCCTGGAATCTGCCCTAATTTAAATATCTGAATTGCCTGTCAATGAAATACCATGAGTTTGTTTTTTTTTTAAATTATATTCCCCAGGGACAGCCTCAGAACTAATGAGCACCAGTTTTCTAGCTGAATCCACACAGTGTGCCAGGAATTCCTGTGATAGATGAGGTCATTATCTATTCTTTGGATACAGGCTTAGTCCCACTTTACAGATGGCAAAGCAGAGGCCTCCGTGGGTAAAGGATCCTCACACAACTATTAGCTACAGAGCTCCGGCTCTTTTAATTGATCTGGCCTGCCTCATTCTCCCAGCCCTCCAATTGGCTGCTGGTTTCCATCAGAGCTTGTGGAAGGAATCCTGTTTTAACGGTCACGGGTCCAGAGGCCCTGTGCAGGGCACTCATCAGTTATGCCCAGCAAAACTTGACTGCGGTTCCTGCTCTCCCGAACACTCTGCATTTCCAGAACTTCCTCCTCCAACCATTCTCATCTGAACAAGCACATTGGAGTGGCCAGCTGAAGCCTGACAAGGAACCAGTAGAGAATGTACAGAAGCAAAGTGGCACTCTCTTGAATGGTTAAGTGGTTAATACAATGAGTATATTTGTTCAAGAGGGCTTTACTGTGTTTCTGAGATATACCCTTCCACCCAGATTGTTTTTAAGTGTAAATTCTGGTTAGTTTTGTGCTTTCTTCTCTCTCTTTCTCTCCCTCTGTTCCTTCTTTGTTTCCAAAAAAGAAAAAGTTTTGCTGGGGATAAATGATGAGTGCCCTGCACAGGGGCTCTGTACCCATGACCATTAAAACAGGATTCCTCTTTCCCCACCCACCCCTGCCATTCCCTCTCTTCATTAAAAGCACCATAGATAAAATTGCACTTCTCTCTCCATGTATCTTATGTTTTTTTTTTTTTAATATGTCTGCTGTTTAAAATGATTGGAAATGATGAAGGAGTCAGTGGACAGTACAGTCTCCAACTCCCTAAGCTGGGAAGAAGCATCACCACCTGTGTTCCAGGTTTGGCACGTGCTTGGCAGCAAATTTTGCAAGACCTGGAGGACATAATCAGGAAAACAGAAACACATTACATTTTAATAATCACCTACCTTCTCAATAGCTTTGAGCTTTTGAATGTCACCTCCAGTTACAGGGAACAAAAATCAACCTTCCAGCCCTCTCCCTTTCCACTCAGCAGAAAGAACAGCAGACAACTGGTGGCAATTGTCAGAAGGAAAGGACCAATAAATATGAGCTCCGCACTAGAAGCAATCCAGCAAAATCAAGCTCATCAACTTCCCAGCATGGATTTTATTTTATTCCAAATCAGATACTCATTAATGGGACCACTCTTTGAATTATCATTTTATTTACCCTAGATAAATGCAAGACACATTGCCTGGTGAGGGAATGGAGCTGCTCTCTGGCTGTAGGTATTTCCTCCTGCAACCTTCTGAATTTTCATGCTAATAGAAAACACCCAGGTCAGATGCTCACTAGTAACAAGTTGATATGGCATTGGAAAGTATATGATTTTCTTTGATTTTTAAGAACAAAATAAGAATAAGAAAAACTAACAGATGACAGGCAAAAAGTGAAAAAAAAATCTTACCTGCCTTAACGTCAGAATCAAGCCACACAGATTATGCTACTTAAGGAGGGCCACTGAGCAGCTCCCTTTGGGGTTTCCTTCCGGCTGAGTCAAATCATCCCTGCCTTATTATCATCCTACTGGGAAATATACCCCTGGGGCTATATGAACATCTACTGAGCACCTAGTATGTGTGGATCTCCCATCACAGAGATCCACACATACTAAGTGCTCAATAGATGTTCATGGTGTGAATAAACATTTACATTCTGGAAGGTGCCCTTGTCTTTATTAAGTGTTAATAATGTTTGGACTCAGTTATAATTGATACCAGTTTTAGCCTGGGAGGAAAAACAACACCATCTAAAGCTCCCTCTATTCCTACTCTTATTTCTAATTTGGATACCAAGTCAAGTGATGTCTTTCCCATCTGTTAGCTATATCATTCATCTTCTCTAGTTTTTTCTGTGTAGAAACCTCAGCACTGCAAGTGCTAGTTATGTTTGGCTATTCATATTTAGGGAAAGTCTTTCCCATTTTTAAGGCCCAAGGGGATGCTCCTCCAAGGATGGTAGAAGGTTACACACTATGCAATAAATGCCAGATACATTGTTTGTTCTTAGCAAGTTTAATTTTTAAGATAATAGAAACACTTAGGATTGGTGTCTATGTCAGTTTTCTGTTACTATAACAAATTACCTGAGATAATCAACTTGTAAAGTGTAAAGGTTTATCCCTGAGTTTTAGACGAGGTTACTTGGCCCTCTTGCTTTGGGCTATGATGCAGTACAGTCCATCATGGCAGATGCACATGGTGGAGGAGGCATGTTTCCCTCATGATCTCTAGAAAGCAAAGAGAGAAAAGGAAGAGCCTGAGGTCTCAATATCCCCTTCGGGGTCACAATCCCAATGTCCTAACTTCTTCCTACTGGGTCCCAACTCTTGAGAGACTGTGGTGTTTCAGGGTTTTGAGTCGCCTCTCTTTTTTTTTTTAATATTTATTTTTTAGTATTTGGCGGACACAACATCTTTGTCTGTATGTGGTGCTGAGGATCGAACCCGGGCCGCACGCATGCCAGGCGAGCGCGCTACCGCTTGAGCCACATCCCCAGCCCCATGAGTCGCCTCTCTTAATCATAAGCTATATTTTACAGCATTTTCTATTTCATGCAATGTTAAACAGTTATGTTACCCCAACATCAATTCATAAGGTAGGTATTATTAGCATCCTTCCAGATGAGGAAACTTATTTAAAACCATTGCCTTTCTCAATAATAAGTGACTTTTCCCACAGCATCATGGCTTTCTCAGAGATACCCTTGACCACTGAGTAGAGGCCCCCTGGCCTCATGACTCCAGGGCTTCTCTCCCTTGTGCTTTGTCTTCTTGGACAAGACACCTTCTTGTTGGGTGGGCCCCTTTTTGTTTTTCTTGAGTGACACCTTGAGCTAACCATAGAAAACTCTGAATCTCTAGGAATAAGTGAATATCTGATGAAAAGGGGGTGGGGAGGAACAGAAGTGGAAGAGAAATATTTCAGAACTTGACAGTTTTGGAGAACAACCCAGGTACAGATGGTGTTTAATGTTCTCTAAACACCAAATGCCGGTTTTCCTGCCTGGCTTCTTGTTGCTATTTCCTGGTCACTTTGAACTGACTTATCAAATTGAATAGATTCCTTACTACATATGTTGGTATTTTAAGTCCTGGTGGGTACAAGGCCTCCCATTTGTTTTCAAGTTTTACTCTTAAGAAATGTTTACAAAAACCATCCTTAGGAAAGGAATCTCAGTCGAAACCCACTACGACTCTGGTCTTCACGGACTTCAAGGATGGATGCCAACCACCAGGTTTCTTATTAAGAATGACTGCAGCTGGCTCCATTCTCCACAGGGAAGTCGGTTTAGATCCATGCAGGTGCTAGCAGACAGACTGCTTGTGATATACATTCTAGAAAGTAGGATATCGACACCTGGAATGTGAGGGCCTCTGAAAAATGATATTTCTCTTCCTCACAAAGCCCTGAACCAAGTGAGAAAAGAAAACCCGTTAACATATTGAGCTGGACCTACCATTCTTAACATTGTTAAGACCCAAGGGAAGACCCAGGTTTAGCTGAAAAGCAGGCACACTTGACAACTTCCTGCATGGTCCTTTCTCTCTGTGACCTAGACCTTGCCAGGGTTGGCTCTATCTACACGACTGAATTGTATTGATCCAGGTACACAGAAAAGAAGCTCCATCTAGCCATGAAAAAGAACCAATGCCTGTTGCCGACTCATCCTCCTCTGTGTGGGAAAATGGACCTCAGTGTCCTCAGCTTTAAATGGATGGATGGGGTTGGGCTGGGGGAACAGCTGTGATCCCACCTCGCTCTAAAATTCTACCGTTTGCCCAGTGGTGACCCTGATGAGGCCCAAGCCGAGCTGTGTTTTCTCCCTAGAGGCATTAGTTCCTTTTGCTAAAGTTCACCGTCAAAGATCACACCCACGAGACTCACCAATCATCTCCAAATGATGGTGATGGTGAGGGTGACTCAGTGTATGTCTATCTGACCACCAGAGAAATCACTCCAAGTGCACAGGTCAGAAGAGGCATCTTTGACCACGAAGAGCACTTTATCATCAGCCCTGTTTCCTGGGCCCATCTGGACCTGCCTATCTCCTAATGTTTCCAATATAATACTCAAGAACAGCTTTATGAGCTTATGTGGCAGTCTGGTGGTGGAGAATAATGAAGAAAACAAGGGTTGGGGTCTGGGTGTTGGGCCCTGGCTTCTAACTTTGGCTTAGCACTAATAAGCCCTTGCTACTGTGACATCTCTGGGCCTCTTTGCTCATTTACAAGGTGATGACATCTGCTGTTTTCACACTTAGCTCCCCTCTTTGAAAACATAAAACCTTACATGGAATCTCAATACATAATATGAATTAAAATACAACTGCTCTGACTCAAGTCTCAGACCCATCTCACTTACTTTTGCCCTCCCCTCTGGATTTTGTCCCCACGCCTAACCAAGATAGACCCTGAAATCTCCTGGATCACTTTTGCCTGGGAGGACTTTCTTCCATGCCAGGCTGAGTTTGGGGACAAGGTGGCATTCTGATGTCATGCTCATTTGCCAGCCCACCTAAATTTCTGAAGCTCCATCCCTGATATTTCTGAGAAACTATTAGAGAAATCTAAACTGTGTGTCTGAAAGTGATGTGGGCCAATTATTATCAGAGTTAGAAGATTTAAAAAAAATCCCATAAAGTACACTTGAGTTTTTATTTCAAGACTTTTATCTCAAAGCGAGCGAGAGAGAGTGGGGGGGGGGGAGAGAGAAGCATAGAGCATTTAAAAAATAGCACTATTATAAAATTTCCTCAAAAGGGTATTTTTGTTGCTGCTCCGTGAAGCAGTCCAGACATGTGGTGTATGATTTTTACCATGAGTGGTATGAGAAGAGTGAGTTCCCCAACTGAGAGAAGGTCTCTCTCACAAGAAGTAGAAGCCTTTGGAAGGGTTGGCCCCACCCTCTGGTCACTCAACCCCCTGGCATATATCCTCTGCATGTGTTAATTCTTTTGAAGGTGATGGGAGTTCTTTGCATGGAAGATATATGCAGCTTCATGGTGGGAAGTGAGATCCTAATTATCTGTAGCTGACAACCTTTCAGGGCCCATTATAAAAGAAACGTCTGCACCAGGCCCTCAGAGCCCTATATCCCAGCTCCAGGGAGTTTGAGGGAGCAACAAGGAGTGATTCCGAGAGCCTGATTTATCAGGAAAGATTAGAAGAGTTACATCTATAGTCTGGTGAAACAATGACAGAGGGGGAGCAGGCTAATGGTTGACAAAGGGGCAGAAGAAAGAGAAGAGATTTATGTAGCCTGGTACGAGGGTGAGCAATCAGAGGCATGGAATGAAATGGAGACAGGAAAGAAAGTCCTGAGTAAATATCGGGGAAACTTTCTGCACTGATTTATTGGACAGATGAGCAAATCTTCTAAATGAAGCTTCGTTCTCACTCCGAGAGAGAGTGAGCCTACATAAATGTGTCACGGCCATTTGTCTCTGTCACTATGGGACGGGTTGTGATATCCAGCTTGGCTTTCCATCTTTCTCCTGAAGAGTGTCCTTAAAAGTCAGAATCACCCTTTTTCTGAAATCCCTATGGGATTCTGGGAGGCTTTAAAAGGTCATGTGGTTCATGTCTGCAATTCTAGGCATAGCTGCTTGCTAACCAGCACCAAAGCTTATTATTTACTTCACAATTTTTGGAAGAGACAGAGTGCACTTGTCCATGGTACCCAGCTCAGAATCTCCCTGGAGATGGAGAGAGAGACTAGTGCTTGGGAGAAAAGTCAGGAAGACAATTCAAGATTCCACTGCTGTGCTGTCAGCAGAAGCACAGGAAAACATTCGGGTTGATCTTACCACCTGCTCAGTGTCTCTGATTTTCTGACCTGGAGAGGGAACTTCTTATGTGCTACTTCAGATTCCTTCAGACTCTCCTTGTTCTAGGAACCAAGTAGCAACCACTTCTGCACGGACATCAGCTAACATTCCATAGGCTGTACCTGTCCTGCCTCCAGGCTGCCCTGTCACTACAGAGAAGCAGGGTGCTGACGAGCCACCAAATACATGCCCACATGCAATTTGGAAATAATGAGGAGCTGTCACACAGTGGGGGAAACTTTTGACCCATGAGAGCTTAGAACGAATGGGTGAATTTTTCTCTCTTCTCCTCCCATATGAACTGTCTACTTACACAATGACTATGGTTTTCTGAGAGGGAGGATCCTGCAAAGAGTAAGCAATGGGTCAGCCAAGCTTCATACTGGCTCTGCCTCCTTCCCTGCCTCACTCTCCTTTCCTCCTCCTTCTACCCCCTAAGACAGGACCTCTTCTCAGAAGAATAGCAAGAAAAGCACTGCTTCAAGTTCTGCTTACTAGGAGATCCCAGGTAAAGCATGATCAATGAAGTGAGGGAGAAGCGTTATTAAAGGGTCTTGATAAAGGCATTAATGTCTTTGATCATTTGTCCTGGGCATCAGGGCCAGACATTCTTCCTAACTGTTGTATTAACTTGTCTCCTTCCAACCTCAGCCCTCCAATGGGGGACCCTGACTGCCCTCAGGAATGTCTTGACATTATAAGGGCCTTTTCAGGGACCCCATCTTATATTTCAACGTCTCCACTGGCTTACTCTCCTGGAGAACTTGAGCCCAGCCAAGTCAGTGTTTACTACTCTGCCCTGCTTAGGGGCTGAGATGTAACACACAAGACAATCCAGGCCCTGGGGAATTAGAATCAACCCTAGGAGGTAACTGGAGAGGTCATTGCCTGGTCTATAACCCTTCCATCCAGGTGTGAGGTCCCCCTTTGATCCTATTCTTTGTATTACAAGCCTTTCCATTCCAGTCAAACCCAGCTAAATGCAGATCCTAAAAGGATCACTCCCTATTACCAATAAACCAATTTCTCTTCAATGCTCCAAAGAGAAACTCTGCAATTCTATATCATCGGCAAATACTAAGGGCTTTATTTTTCATTTTGTTTATTTTCTTGATTTGTTTTGTCCTGAGCGTGTTTTAAGTTCAACTGTTTTTTATGTCCACCACCCCCCAACACACACACACACACATACAAAATTCTTCAGTAACCCATTACGGGTTAGTGAATTCCCAAACCGTTCAAAAATACTTTAAAGTTCTTTTGGGACATAGCCAGATACTTAATATTGTATTACATTTTATAGTTGTCACTTAATCAAGCTATTTAATATTATAGTACATTTTAAAACTGTCACTTAATCACATTTTCTTGACCCTTTTATGGGAATTAAAGATCACTGTAGATAAAAAATGGCATGCTTTAGTTTAAATAGATTCAGTATGTCCAGTTTGACAGTTACTTCTGAGACATTAAAAGAATTTTCTGTGATTAATGTGACCCACACACGTTAAATGGTGTAATGTTCCATTTCTTCAGCCATTAGCGGAAACAGCATCAGACAGAAGGAGGCAAAATGTAGCCAACTGTATGCAAAGCCGGGTGATGGGGGGTGGAGGGGGGGAGTCTAAAGATAATATAGAGCCAGGCGGGCTGAGATAAGAGGGAGATTTCTACTGATTTAATATTTGCTTTCTCTGGGCATCTTGAGAGTGAAGTCTGAGAAACAGAAAGGTCAGGCCCTGGTAATGGAGTGGGTGCCAGCCCGGCAACATAAGCACTCTGCAGGGAGCACTCCTCGAGAGGGGGGGATGCGTCTCGGGCAGGCAAGTGCAGTTATTCGGTGCTTATTATAAATGATTGATGAACATTGCTTCTAAATTTAGAAAAGCTCTCTAAATGGACATTTACTCACAAGGAAGGAAGAAAAAAAAAAAAAAAAACGACTGAAAGGTCCGTCCCTAGAATGGTTTTGTTTATGGCACGGAGATAGTTCTGGGCAATTAATCCCAGAATCACGTCACCCAAAGATTTTATATTCTTAAGTGTTCACTCATGTAGTTAAAGTAAATTATGTCCTTTTCCAAACATGTTTCAAAGAATTGTACTGGGTTTTAAAAAATCCTGGTCCCTAAATCCTACTTGTTTGTTTAATTAATCTGAAAATAACTGCTCCTGCTTTGTTTCTTAATCACAGATCAGATACACTGTATTTGTTAGCAGCTGCGAATGAAAGCGTGTCCCAGTGTGTTTTTCTTGATTGTTTAATAAGAGTTGAATAATACCCTATTTAATCCATCAAGTAGGACATTACAATAACATTGATCTTTTGTTTGACAGCAAATTTGTTTGATAACAGAATAGGATATAATGTAACCAAATGAGTGTCAGAAAATGCATTGCAGAGGGTCCAATTAAAAACACCAGCTCACATGCCAGACACCCAGCAGCAGGGCAAAGAAACCATGCACAGCAAGACACACTGGAGAGGAGGGTAAGAAGGGGAAAAACCTGGCCTTGCAAAAATGCCCAGATCTTACCCAGAAAACACAAATTAAGTACTTTGTGTGTGGACTCCGTGCCCTAGGAATGCACCCATTTAGCTGATGAGGGTCAAGCTGCTCTCAGGTCAAAATAGACAGACCAGTGACCCCCAGATGGAGTCCCATTCTGTTCCTCCTTTGTTGGTTCAAATGCTGTGATTCTTGAGGTCATTTAGCTCCCTCCTCTCCCTCCTGCCACCATAGAACAAGAGGATGCTATTGTTCACATTTCCATAACCTTGCTATATTTCCAAACCTGTATATAGAAGACCCTTTCTTTCTAGCATCCTTCATATCTAGGGAGGAATAAAATCATGCAAGACCCAATATTTAGGTACTTAATTGAAGAGGTCACATATCATCCCTGCTGCTTATTCACACATTTATAGATTTTTTTTCAGTTGCACCCTTACTTTGCCTTCAAAACCTAGCACAGAGGTATAACAAAATCTCTCTCTAGATACCAAAGCCAGATAACGCTGCAAAGAGGAGGGGGGAGAAATGAATAGCAACAAACAAACAAACAAATCCTCTAAGTGCTCTCTTTCGAGTCATGTCTTGTCCCCAAAGTTGAGTTGGCTGTCTTTCACATAAAACTGCCCATAACATGCACGCACGCACACATCCCACATATATCTTAAAAAAAGAATTGCTGAGAACATCCAGTAGTGTTCAGAGTAGGCAATTGCTTAAGCAAATTAAACCTTTTCTTTCTCCAAGATGCTTTATATGCAGACATTGACTAGATTCAGTGTGTTGTTCCTCTCATAGAAAATGTGCAAGTACAGAAACTCCGTAAGTAGTAGGGGGCATGCAAGGATTGAATCTCTTTATGTCATGTTGGTGAGTGTTGCATGTGAATATACCCCTAAGAAAACAGCCACTGAAACAGTTGACTCTCTTTAGGAGCTTTTTTATCAATTTAATAGAGATGCTGCAGACGTCCCCTCTGTTGAAGGCAGGAGGAGAGATCACAAAGGTAGGTTCAGTCCTTCTGTGGTGAATAGAAACTGAGCGAGCAGAAGAATAAGTATTATCAAATTTCCCAAATCAACTCAAATGCTTTGCTGATAGTGCTCTGCTATCCCGGATTGCTGGAGAAATTTAATTGTTACTTTTTTTTTTTTTTTTTTAACTTGTATCTGGAACCTGAATTTCCCCGCCGCTCATGCTTGGTCTTTCTTCTCACAGAGTGGGAATATCCAGGTTGATCTCAGGATCTTAGAAGTTGAGGAGCCTTTGTTTTAATTCCCCCTTAGTTTTTACCCGCTACTCTCCCCAATCCTACATTATTATAATTCCTCTCTGGATTTCCATTTGCTGCCTTCTTCCTTATTCTTTTGTTCTCTGACTAATCTCCCCTTTTGTATTAATGAAGTCCTTTGTAGTTTCTCTTCAAATCTTCCAGTGGATTCCTTTGTGACTTCTGTTTTTTTTTTTTTTTTTTTTTTTTACCTGATAGGGCTTTTTTAAAAAACGGTGAAAATTATTAATACTTCCCTCCTTCTGGCACTGTACCACGGACCTTAAAACGTTCTATTACATTTCTGATCTGAAACGGCTTTCTCTTGACCCAGAAGCATTGGCAAATTACAGACCCCAAGCCAATCTTTTATGGAGAAGGTCTGAGAGCAAGTGGTAGCCTTTCAAGTGCTTAACCATAGAGTCATAATCTTTATGACAAATAGCCTTTTGCTTTGCAGTTACGGCTAGTTTACTATGCATATGGCTAAGCGAGGGCCCCTTAAAGTGGTCAGGGACTTTTTCCCAAGCCCCCTCCCAGGTGTCACATCACTCCTTTTTACTGGTCTTGTTAGAGGGGCAGCATTAGCCCCACAGATCACTTGAGCTTCCTGACCAGCTGCCAGGCTGTAAAACACGTGGAGCTGGGGTGGTCGATCCAAAGACATCAACTTGTCACTCTTGATGATCATTCATCTGCAACAGAAATAGCCCATGGTGCCTCAGAGATCGATGTGGAGACCACCGCTCTTCAACATTATTGCCACTAATTATTAAGATGAATGCGGTGATTAATGGGAGCGATGCTTTTTCACTTTATGCAAATGGCGAGCTCATGCATATACATGGTGGAGGGGGCTCACCAACCTGGTGCCCGGAACGTTGCCGCTCAGCCCCCTTATTCAGCTGTCACTGTGACCCAGGTGCAACGACTTAGAGCGATTTAAAAAGAAATGCTAAAAATGAATTGTTGATCAGCAGCCTCAGGCAGCTTTTTGGAAATTCCCTTCTACGGGGTTGTACTTTGATTAGGGAAAGCTAAATCAAGGCAATAACCAGGGTTATTAAGGATGCTACATTAGCCTGTGGTCCTCTGAGTTAGTGTTGTCTAGAGGAGGGCATGGGTGAGGAAGGAGAAAACGCAACTTGTGTTGTGATGATATGGTAAACTGAGGCCAGCCAACCTCTCTGTGTCTTAGAGGGGAGAGTTCCATTGAACACTATAAACCCCCTTTAACCTTAAAAACAATAGGAGTCAGGGTAACTGAGATATGAGCACGTGGCCTTTTGTTTTCTATCCAAAAGGAACACTTTATGACATGAGGACTCCTAATATAAGAGATCTTTCATTATTTTGTTATATTTTTCATGCATATACTTCATTCATTTAGCAAAGATTTCATGCATGATACAAAACTCTCTCCCCTTTTCGCACCATAAGTATTCTCACATATAATACTTATCACAGTCTCCACTTACTTGCTTGTGTCTACGATGTAAGCTATCCAATGACTGGCACTGAAATTCATTGTACTTTATAAGCGCAGTGCTTGACATGCTAAGTATTGGGGGGAAATAATTACAGAAGAATTGAAGAAACAGGCCCTGCCCTGAAGTCCCTTCCAGTCTATGTAGAACCAAAACCTACACTCAGGAAAACAGCTAAGTAGCCAAGAAAATGTCCCAATGAATGAGGCAGACATGTGTAGCCACTGTGATTCCTAAACAACAATTATCACGTTGAGAAATGCGTAGGAAGAGGAAACTTTACTAAGAATTTCAGAACACAACAGGCAATTTCTTTTTTTTTTTTTTAACTGTCTCAAAGGCTTTTATTATTTTTTTATTTTTACAATCCTTCCCCCACAGTAAGGTAATGTTATTAAATAATCCAATCCATTCCCAAAATGGCTCTCTGCATCTGCTCTGGTGTCTTCTGCCATATCATTGCATATTTATGCATGACTGAGATAAGAGTTTCCTTAACATTGTTATTTCGATAACCTGAAGCTGTTCAGTTACCTTTGGGCTCTCATCCTCTCCAAATTTATACAATGAAGCTCAAGACAAATAGGATGAAGCTCAGTATCTGCTCCTCCCACCATAACCCTCACTTCCTCCAGGACCATAATTTCCTCTACCACATGGTTGCCCCATGTTCCTGCTACCCAAGTTTCCACTCTTCATTAGACTATATTTAGAAGGTTGCTGGTTATAATTTCCAAAATCATTATAACTTCCACTTCCATAATTTCCTCCTCCACAGCCCCCATCCCTGTTTCCATATCCACGTCCTCTACCACCATAGCCTCCTCTTCCTCCTCCATAACCAGGACTACCTCCAAAATTGCCACGTCCAGGTCCTCTTCCATATCCATTAGAGCCATCCCCAAATCCACGTCGGCTTCCATATCCATCAGATCTTCCTCTAAAGTTGCCTCCTCTTCCACTCCTGGAACTTTGGACTTTCTGCATTTCTTGTCTAGACAAAGCCTTTCTCACTTCTGCATTATGACCATTGATGGTGTGGTATTTTTGCAATACAATCTTGTCCACAGGATCATGGTCGTCAAAAGTCACAAAACCAAAGCCTCTCTTCTTTCCAGACTGCCTATCCGTAATTATCTCAATGGTGTCAATTTTTCCATACCCTTCAAAGTAATCTCTAAGGTGTTGTTCCTCGGTATCTTCTTTAATCCCTCCAACAAACAGCTTCTTCACAGTCACACGAGCCCCTGGTTTTCCAGATTCCTCTCTTGCTACAGCTCGTTTTGGCTCAACCACTCTCCCATCAATGGAATGAGGTCTTGCAGCCATGGCAGCATCAACCTCAGCCATGGATGAGAAAGTTACAAAACCAAATCCTCTTGATCTTTTGCTTGCAGGATCCCTCATAACTACACAATCTGTGAGTTTTCCCCATTGCCCATAGTAGTTTCTTAAACTGTCCTCTGTGGTTTCAAAACATAAGCCACCAATAAAGAGTTTACGGAACTGTATCTTTTCTCTCTCCATCTTGGACTCAGTCGCTTCAGCCCGATTTCCCGCAGGCAAGTGAGATAAGAGAGATCTCCGAAGACAAACACGAACCGGACTCATCCTAGCGCTGTAGTGAGAACTGCCGCTGAAGAGCACCTCCACACAGGTCTGGCTGCTGCTGCTACTGCCGCTAGAGCTGCTGCTGCTGCTGCTGCTGCTGCTGCTGCTGCTGCTGCTGCTTTTCTAGAACCTTCCTCTAGGACTAACTCCAATTTATTTCTCCCTGCTCCTCCCTAATCTCTCCCCTCCCTAATCTCAGGGAAATGGGATTACCTTTTCCCCCCATTTTAGGCAGATTTATCTGTCCTTGAGTTCACACCCACCATAGGAATGAAGTAATCCAGGCTTTGGGGAGGTATCAGAAGATCACAGAAAGGACTCTCTCCCAAATTAACAAGTGAATTATAACTCCAGTCAGAAAACCTGTGGAATGTAGCCTTTTGAATCACCTCTTTAAAAGTCCCTTGTTCCTGCTGATGGGCAGAATCACAGCCTTTAGGACAGGTGTCCCCTGTGTTTCTCCTTTGCTAGCAAAAGCAAAAAACCATCTCTTTTTCCTTTTTTCTCAAAACCATGTCCTCATTATTGATTGGCATCAGGGACAAGGACCAAGCTTTTAGCAACAAAAGGAAGCTTGCCGCTGTGTTTTGGGCATGTCCCTGGCATGTTCTCAGCCCACAGGCAGAGTCAACTTTCCTTTGCTCAGCCAGTTTCGTGGCAAATTGGTTGTGCAAAGGAGCTGGGTATAAAGTATCATGCTTCAGTTTGTGTCCACTTGGCCTGTTGTGTATATTTTCTAGAAAATGCTGGGGTGGTATGACTGTGCATTTTGAAGAAGAGTAAGTGAGGGGCTAGGACAGTGGCCCACGCCTGTAATCCCATGGGCTCAGGAGGTTGAGATAGGAGAACTGTGAGTTCAAATCCAGCTTCAGCAGAAGTGAGGCACTAAGGAACTCAGTGAGATGCTGTCTCTAACATGTACAAGGCCCAGGGTTCAATCCCTAGCAGTGTTTTTTTCTGACTCCCTCTGCCATTTTCCCCTCCGTTCACGTGAATGTACACACTGGCCACAGCATCTGGAAAAATTGTGGTAATACAGCAGTTTGGGAACGGAACAGCAGGATTTGGGCAAGGCATGATGAGTAAGTATACTTTCAACCCGGAATATCCTACATGGTTGGAAAAATTACTACCTCTGCGCTGAGATTGCTCCAGACTGCAGAGGCACACAGCTATAGGGACTCAGATGAACTAAGAACCCATTGTGGAAGCTCAGTTGTGTTTTGGCACACATAATCAGGAGTCTCTCTGTTTATCCAGGAAATTTCTTTTGATAAGACATTCTTGAACCAGAAGGGAACTTGAGTGCCTAACACCTAGCCTTCAGGTCCCAAACCACACATGATACCTGTCTTAGTCCATTCACTGTTGCTGTATCTGAATTCCACAGAGTGGATAATTTATAAAGAACTGAGGTTTATTTAGTTCACTGTTCTGGAGGCTGAGAAGCCCAAGAGCATGGTGCTGGCATTCACTTAGCATTTGGTGAGGGCAAAGGGCATCAAATGTCAAGATAGAGCAGGCACATCAACGAGAGTTTGCTTCTATAACAAAATCACTCTGTCAATAACCCATTAATCCATGAATTAATCCATTCATGAGGGTACACCCCAGTGTTTCCCAGAGTTTCAACCCTCAACTATCTTTACCATATGAATTTGGGGATTACAGTACCAACATATGAAATTTAGGGGACATATTCAGACCAGAACAGAATTTTATCCCTTCTTAAGGTGGGGAATCCACATGCTTTGCTGGCTACTTTTAATAGCCCTCAACCAATGAACTCTTCTGCCCATCCATATGAAGCCCCTTCTTCCACACTGACTGAATCTGTAAGGGTTATGGCTACTGTTTCTCTGCTGCCTGAAGTTGTACATACTGAGAGCCCAGCATGCACAGTTGTTTGGGTTACCCACTTTAGAACCGATGGTACCACTCAGGTTGGCTCATAACCTGGTCAGCACCACCCTTAAAAACAGGCTCCCTGGAGAACTGAATCACAATCACAAGTGACCAAGCAGCCATTTCATACCTGTCTCAGATACCCCATAGGGGAAATTTCTCATCCTCCATTAGGACCCTGGGCTGGGAGAAGCTAGATCTTTTCCTCTGAAGGAATGCCGAATCCAGGATTGGATGACAGCATCCATCCACCTTTGTAGTAAGTGCACCCATCAGGTCAAGTCTGCATCCTAGATCTGCCCCTTCCTGCCTATGTGAGAAGCCTTCGGTCTTCTCCCCTTCCAGATAGAGAATGACTGTGTATTCCTTATAGAGTTACTATGTAGAATGAGGGAGACAAAGCAGGTAAGGAGCCAGCACGTGGAAAGTATGAGATAAATGAAACACGAGTACAGTTTTCCCCTCTATCTACACTGGTTGGCTTAAGGAACACAGGCAAATGCTTAAATCATCATTCTCATAGGGATCAGAAGATATCCAAGTTCTGCTTTGCCTTTCCAGCAGGCAGGATAGTCTCCTTATTGTGGTCACAATGACACATAATGACTGCCACAGTGGATCCAGCTCAGGGGCTTATGTTTTCATTTTACCAACATTTTGTTCCGACTTCGACATTTCTGAATGGACAGGCTAATTTAGTAGGACATCAGCATAAATGCTACTGGAACCTGTTGCGCAAAGACTTGCAATTCAGATGATACCATCCCAGCCTCTGCTGCCTCCCTTTGCTTAAACCTGCTTGCCTTCCCCTGTCTGGATCCCAGGGCGCTCTGGCCAACTCCTAATGCTGATGAGGAGGATGGTGAGAAGGCTGGAAGCCACTATTAGTTGAGTGTTTAAACAGTGTAGATTTGGCAAACCCTGAAAGAGGAATAGAGAATTATTCACTGTCGGAATGGCCGTGTTGGACAAAGTGAGAAGCGCGCTGAATTTCACAGTCAGCTTTGGTCTCTGCAGACATCTTGCCTCCCAGTGGACAGAGACGCTCAGTTATTACTCTCCACACTGTACAACAGGAGGCCTATCCAAGCTCCATTGTCTACATACACTAACATGCATTTTCCATTATTTAAAGGTAGCTTTTAAGGAAGTATTTGTGGGGATGATGGATGCCTCTCAAAGGACCTCCTTCTGTATTCTTCCTGTAGGCAAACCCCCCTGCTGGCCACATCTGCATTTGTCATGAGAAATCCTGCTTTCACCAGCTTCTCCAGCTCATTTCAATTCCTGATACAGTGGATGCTTCTCAAAAGACCGAGTCTCCCAGGACTCAGCTGGAGAACTGAGTTAAGTCCTCAATCCCTTGCTTGGCTTCACTTCTGGTAGCCTGACTTAACCATATTGCTAAACCTTGGCTGTTGTAAGTGATGTTTGACAAGGGCCTTCTCGCTAATGGTGTTCAGGGCAAGACACGGAAAAATAATCAGGATCTCCCCCCACCCCAGCTTCTCTATAAAAATTTGCAGTGTGAAACAAAAACTTTAAATGTATTGCTGCTTCAAAGGGTCAATCAAAATTGTGGAAAACTGCCACCTGTGGAGGAGACCATGAAGACCTCTAGCCCATCACCTCACTCCAGACCTGAGCGCAGTGAGGCTCAGAGAGGGGGTCCTAGGATGGTCAATGGTGGAGCCAAGAGGAGTTAGATGACCCTCTCTATTTCCTGTACTCCACACACAGTCTCAGAGTAGAGAGAGAGAGCAATCCATGGCCATTTTCTTCCATCCCTACTTTCTCTCTCTCTCTCTCTCTCTTTTTTTTTTTTGAGGAGGAGGAGGAAGAAGAAAGGAATCATGGATGGAATATGTTATATATGTTATATAAAGGAGGAAACATCCAAAAGTTTTACACATTTGTATTGAAAGTGTGCTTGTTCAAGACAGAGGCTTTCTTTTCTTTTCTCTTTTGACTAAGGCATGGCACACTCTGGGCAGGACCGTACAGTCACGTAGCACTGTGGTGTGTCTGTGACCTTCTTGAGGGATCATGTCTAACTCTGAGTCTATGGAGTTGCAAAGCCAGTAGAATGACCATCCAGGCTCAGTCCCTGCCTCCCTCCCAGCCCTCCTGGGATGGGCTTTAACTCTACCACAGGGCTTTCCATTTTGAACAGAAGAAGAAGTTGAGGCATAAAAAGGAGGTTTCAAAAGACAAAGGGAGTAGAAAACGAAAGAAGAGAGAGAAGTGGAAGGAACACAAGGGAAAAGAAATACCCCGTTGCCTGTTAATCTCAGTTCATTTAAAAAATTATTCCCAGACAAAGCACCAACAAGGGATAGCAGGGCAAAGGGATTCCGGGTTGGAGAGGAATGCTGTGGAAATACACAGCCCTCAAACACGTGTGAAGTAGAACTCAAGCCACTTGAATGAGTGTGTGGCCCTGCCAGCTTCAAGAGCGCCTCGTGAGTGCTGAAGAGAGGCTTCCCAATCAAAGCTTGAGATTTTCAAGTCTTTATTTTCACCCAGAGACAACCCCTCACTGCACACACACTTCTTTATGAATAGATCATATGGCTTATTATTATATGGTTGTAGATAATTGTTGGATCCAAAGTGAAATGGGCTGGTAAATGCATTAAGGAGTTCAGCATATTTTCCTTTTTAACAAAAGTTGTTTTCAAAAGACACAGGAGCTCTAGCTCTACCAGACAAAATCACAGAAAAACTCAGAGGCTGAGTAAAGTCCTCCTTCTGATTAGAGTGGCAGCTTTAGCTGTGCATTCTCCCACATTTAAGGAGGTTAATGTTCAGTAGGATGGAGCAATGGTCAAGGAGATAGGGGGACAAGTGGGGCCATCAAAAGGGTCCTCGTCCCTCAACAGGGTTATGAGGTACACAGGAGTACTGGCCAAGTGATCCAGCTTTGCTGCACAGAAACTGCAGGTCTGGAAAGGAATTTTTATGATTGGCAGGAAAGACATGAAGCAAAGACCCCTCCAATGAACAGGAGCTAATGACAGATGAATGAGCATAAGTGAGCCTGGGTGCCCAATTAAGACATCCTGAAGAAAGGAGGAGAAACGCAAGAAGAAATTGAAATTGTTGCCACATTTGAAACCTTCAAAAAAAACAACAATATAAAAAACAATGTAGAAGAATTCTAGGGGCCACCTGTCTTGTGGTTGGAGGTTCTTTCTTACACGCAATATACTCACGATCACCTGGATCTGCCCTTTACTGAATGTGGGACTAAAGATTTAAACACACCATTCAACACAGAATTCTGTAGTTACAAATAGAGAATGTTTCCCTCAGTATATTTTGTGATCATATTCTTGACATTATATAGAAAGCAAAACGTATTTTCTGATAAAGCTACAAAAGAGATTCTCCCTGTTCCCCCAAGGAAAAGAAGTTGATATACATTGTCCCTTCTGAGTCTAAATTTGATCTCTTTAAAATGCCAGTGCTTGTCCTGATCCTCCATTATAAACAGAAGCTGGGGCAGGAGGAGTTTGTTAACAGCATAAATATTAAAACAGCACTGGGCTTCTGCATGTCAACAGCACACACAGTACAACCTAAGAATTAGGCAAAGCACATCTTGCAAGTCTACACAGATGTGCAAGGGTATGTAAACTACTTTCTCTATTTCTGGATTCTAAAGAAATCTCATTTGTAAAAACAGTTTATCCTTCCTCCCTTTTCCTAAGCACAACCTCTCCCAAACTTCAACTGCACAGTTCCTGGGACCACAGATATAATACTTCTCCTTAATATTTCTTTCCTGCTGCAAAATGCCAAATTTATCTCACCTTCTTTGCACTTGATGAACAAGTTGTCTTCTTTTTAAAACTGAAGGTCCAGTTAAATAAGTAAGATATTTCTATTTTCCCTTGCTATAGCTGTTAAACAATTCCCCCACATTGGCTACATTTTTGGAAAAACTGTCATTGGAATCACAAAAAAATAATTTGGGGAAAGACTTCTGGACAGTACTCAAGAAAACTGTCTCAATTTCGTGCCTGGAGAGGATATGCACAGTACAATAGATACCCCACTATGTACCTGCCTTCCATCAGAAGACGAGCAAGTTCATGAACACTGAGTGGTTGAGTCTGATGACTAGTTGTGATTTATTGGGAACTCCTGTTCTCCTTTACTTCTTAGCTGACCTTCCCCTGCCCATTTCTACATCAGGTTCAAAAAGCATTTTTGAGAGACTACTGTAGATGGTAAGTACTGTTCAGGAACTTTCCTTTGGTCTCTTTCAAAAGTCTTCAGATTCTGAAAGTCACGTCTCTTTCCATGATACACAGCTTTGGTCATAAAAACTGAAATTTAGGACTAAAATGAGACTTTAGAATTAATTTGTATCTTCTGTTCAGCCATAATGGAGAAATAGAAGGAAGTTATATTTGTTCACTTAATAGATGGAAGGTTCTCTGCAGAGATAATTTTCCATGATCAGTCATTTTTAAAAGATTTTTTTAAAGCAGACATGCTTCTGAGAAGCCTTTTATAACTGCTACGCTTCACAAATTCATGATCATATATGGATGAAACCAACTCTAAAATATATGGGAAAGGAACTAAGAGACAATGTTGGAAAAATTTTTAAAATAGCTTACAACTAAACTACAGCTTATTGGTTTCCATAAATTAAGAATAAACATGAAGTAGGAAAGACAGTGGGATGAGATGGACATTATTATTACTCTAAGTGCATGTATGAAGACACAAATGGTGTGACTCTACGTTGTGTACAACCAGAGATATGAAAAATTGTGCTATATATGTGTACTATGAATTGAAATGCATTCTGTTGTCATGTAACAAATTTGAATAAATTTTTTAAAAAGAATAAAAAGGAAAATCTCAGAAATAGACATTTTCTAAGGTCCTTGGAAGCTCAGACCAATCATGATCCCTTAAGATCAAGACTGATATTTGGCTTATACATATTGGTTAATAAAATGTTGAAATACTTCCATATTATTCCAATTATTGGACAGTGGCTATCTTGAGCCCAGTTATCTCCCCACCACACTGTCCTGACATGGGAGGAGACTCTCTGCTCCTATGCTATGGCTAGTATCCATGTCCAATGTTTATTAAATGCCTTTATTTCACCCTTGTATAAGATATGGGTCACACATCTACCCTGGTTCAAAATTTTGGAGTGCTTGACTATCCTTTCAATCATCAACATCATCAGTGTCATACTACAAACCTACAACAATTTTAGTACTTTTCAGTGAAGGGACAGCCATTTATGCATTCGTAGTCTAAAATACAACTTATACGTTCGAAAGACACTTCCTAAAGTGAGTTAATTGCTTTCCTGCAGACCCTTTTCAGTTTTTTGGCCATTGGGATAAATTTGGAGATGGCTTCATAGCTGTGGCAGCAGAATTTTTAAAAATCTATCTAATGGCATGGAACCACTGCATCATTTTCTTAAAGTTTCCCCGGGTACCAAGGTAGAAATTATAGTTTTTGATTGCTTGATGACTCAAGAGGTATAGAAGGCTAGACTTGATGATTCAAGAGGTATAGAAGGCTAGACTTGTTTCCTTTTCTAGACTTACAATATAGTTATATGCATGTGCATGCACACACATGCATGCACACACACATATACATATATACATATACATTTGCCCCTTACAAAGCACAGGATGCACTTCAATGGTGGCCTTGCTAGAGTTGGCTGGCTATTGCAACTATCAACATGGCCCTGGTTTCCAGGGAGGTATCTCAGCAGGAGACACAGGGATATTACCCAACCAGTCAGCAAATATTTACTTTTAGATTGTCTCATTTGTGCCAAGTACTTTTCCAGAATAGGATCCCTGCCCTTAACCAGTTTACATTCTAGAAACTAAAATATAAATAAATCAATAAGCAAAATAATGTTAGGCCCTGGAAATTCTATGCAGAAGACATATTAGGCTAAGGTAAGACAAAGTAACTAAAATTGGTCAGGGAAGAATCTGAGGGTAGAACATGAGCTCAGACTGGTGATAAAGTGCAACTATGTGAAGAATTGGAAGAAAGAGTCTTTTAAGGAAAGCAAATGACAGGTGAAAAGACTCTGAGATAGCTGTGAGGTTTTAATGTGTGTTAATTATAGAAAAAAGGCCACTATGGCTGGAGAGGAGCAAAGAAGGTAAAACTAAGGGAAATTAGGTCAAAGAGCTAGGTAGGGGTGTTTGCTTCCAGCAGCATGGCAGATCAGCTACTCTGAAAATTCGCCTGCTGCAGAACCCCTAGTGCAGAATCAATGACAGCATATTTTAATGCCCTACTGAAATTGCATGAAAATAAGGTAGATCCATATGGGTGAAGAGCTGCCTGGTGAACTGAACAAGAGTGGTGAGCTAATGGAGAATATGGGTCTGCCCTGGGGCAAATGCTATTAGGCATCTAGAACCCTGGGGATTAACAGTCACATGGGGGAATGGGAGACTAGATATGCAGGATGGGAAGGTGATCACTAGCCCCGCCCCCCCCCAGCTCAGGGAAACAACAGAAAAAGCAGTCACAATGGAAACTCTTTCTAAGCAGCACCGTGAGTTGGAAAAAGATATGTCCATGGGTCCAGTGTATTCCATCTTGGGTAGAAAGGAAATTTCACCTGAAAAATACAATTAAATGGCCCTATGTCTGCCCCATTGCATGCCAGTAAAATGAAACACAAATTTCCTTATAGGGATACACCTTCTATCCAAGTCTCTCAGGATCCTGCCTCAATAAAATAGGTGCTCGTGATTAAAAATTACAAGAGACACCAGAAAGAACAAACCAACCATCAGACTTCCAAGAACTTCAGGTGATGGAGTTTCTAGATATAGGAAAAACAATAAAATATTTAAAGAAGTTAAAAATGGAAAAGGAAAAAATAAACAAAGAACAGTATTTCAAAGAATCCATTTAAAAAACATAGAATTTGCTGGGCACAATGCCTGTAATCACAGTGGCTTGAGAGGCTGTGGCAGGATGATCACAGGTTCAAAGCCAACCTCAACAACTTAGCAAGGCCCTGTCTCAAAATAAAAAAAATTTAAAAGGACTGGGAAATGTAGCTCAGTGGTTAAGCACCCGTGGGTTTAATTTCTGGTACCATCCCCCCAAAATTTCTGGAAAAGTAACACAGTTCATATTAAAAACTCAATGGATGATTCCCATTGACGAGCAACCTAGAAAATTTAAAAAGGGTCAGTATTAGGGGAAAAAAAAGTAGAAGGAGAGGGAATTATTTTAGATTTTAAAAAGTCTAGAAATCCCAAGGCAATTTGTGAACCTTTGTTGGATCATGGTTTTTAAAAAGTGTTAAAAAAGACATTTTCTGGATAATTAAGGAAACAGGAATAAAGACTATAAATTACAATATTAAATTATTCTAAATGTTCTTAGTAGAAAGTTGTAACCAGTAAGATGTTATAACCAACTGTATAATTCTGTGCTGTGTGAATGTGCGCATGCGTGCATGTATGCGTGTGTGTGTGTGTGTGTGTGTGTGTGTGTGTGAGATTGTAAGTTTCAGGAACCCAGCAAGCAGGAGGAGATGAGATTTGCTTTTGGATAGAGACTTCATTCTTTTTTTCTTTTTTTTTTTTCACAATTTTTCATTGGTGCATTGTAGTTGTGCACAATGATGAGTCACATATTCACAATATAACAATATAATTTGACCAACATGGCTCCCCACACCTTTCCCCCTCACTCCCTACCTTCTACCTCTTGCTCCCCCTTCCTCTACTGATCTCCCTTTGATTTTCATGAGATGTGCCCCACATTTCTTTACCTTTCTCCTCTCTAGCTTCTCTATATGAGAGAAAACATACGATCCTTGACCTTCTGAGTTTGACTTATTTCCCTTATCATAATCCATTTTTCTGCAAAAGACATAATTGCATCTTTCTTTATGGCTGAATAAAATCCCAAGGTATGTATGATCACATTTTCTTTACCCGTTATCTTGTTAATGAACACCTAAGCTGGTTCCACAGTTTGGCTATTATGAATTGTGCTGCTAAAAACGTGTCACTGTAGTAAGATGATTGTAATTCTTCAGGATAATTACCGAAGGATGGTATAGCTGGGTCATATGGTGGTGCTATGCCTACTCTTGTTTGTTTGTTTTTGTTGTTTTTTTAGTTATATGTGACAGTAGACTGTATTTTGACACATCATATATACGTGTAGTATAACCTCCCATTCTTGTGGTTATACATGTTGTGGAGTTACACTGGTTGTGCATTCATATATAAACATAGGAATGGTATGTACAACTCATTCTACTGTCTTTCCTATTCCCATCTCTCCTTCCTTCCTCCATTGTCTGTCCAATCTGGGGAACCTCCACTCCCCCTCTCTCCCACTGTGAGTCAACATCCACATATCAGAGAGAATATTCAGCCTTTGTTTTGGGGAATTGGCTTATTTCACTTAGCATGATAGCATGATAGTGATTTCATTCTCTATCTCCAACAGAGGTGATAGAGAGAGGGCATCAGGAATTTAGCCAAGTTGTGCACCTTGTCAACTTCATGTATTTTTTCTACCAAGACTCTACATAAAATTTATTTGCAAAATGCATTCCACTTTAAAATAAACTCTAAAACCTCTTGACATCATAATCTCTGAGGTTTTAAAAAGTAGTCATTATCAATTATTTATATTAATTTATAAGTATATCTTATAAGATAACCCCCTTTTTTAAGATTTTTTTTAAGTGGTGGATGGACCATTACCTTTATTTTGTTTGTTTGTTTGTTTTTATGTGGTTCCGGGATTGAAGCCAGTGCCTCATGCATGCTAGACAAGCGCTCTACAACTGAGCCACAACCCCAGCTCCCAGATAACCCCCTCTTAACTTGTTTCTTCATAGTTTTTTTAACCCCCTCTTAACTTAAGGCAAGTTTAACAGTAATATTACAAATAAAGTGTTAAGAGATGTCAGGTGCCCATTTCTCTGGATCTTGGAGAAAACCTAAAGATTTTGGGAGACTGACTGCTGTCAGATTGGGATCGTTGAAGTTAGTGTCTTGCAAGTGTTTGTAAGCAAGTGCTTCTCTCTCTAACTGCAACCATGCCCCTTCTCTACTCAATGTGCCTCTTTCCTGCAACTCTGAGGCCTCCCCCAAATCTTAGGATTCTGGGGAACACAGTTGGCAAAGCACTTATTATTTAACAGTTTTTACCACAGAGACAGTTCTAGTGTCAGCTGGTGTGAACACTTTCTGTAGGGCCTATTTTTGGAAGTTGTATAGAACATATAAGTGGATCCCAGAATCCTAATTTTTACTTCTATAAAATGGGGTAGTGATCTCATGAGACTCCATTGAGAGACCCTAACATAAAATCACTGATTTTGTCTGATAACACAATAAATGTCGAGGTTGTTGGGTTGTATTCCCTGTTGTTTTCACCTCCAATCTAAGATCCCAAGAATCTCCAGATGCCATTGATTTAAGTAAATGCTTTATCTCATTAGCGAATATTAATATATATTTATGATAACACAACACTTTCTAATTTAGTGTCACAATTTGAGTACAAACTTTCTTTGTACAAGGAATGAAAGACCCTCTCTTGGCCATATACAGCCATGCTAAGCATCGTAAAGATGGAGGATTTTATAACCAGGGTTCATGATGATGATCTCTGCCATCTGGGATTTGACATGATTTGGAGACATGCCAAATGAAACCAGAATTTCATCTGGGTTTTGGCCAGGGTAAATGCATCATTTTGATATCTCACAGAACATGAAATAGCATCTCAAGAATGTAGTTAGAATGCTTTCTATGGAGAGAGGATTGCCACCAGGCTGAGATCCCTGCTTATGCACAAATCAGCTAATTGACCTCTCCAGACTTTGAGAAGTCTGTGATATCTTCTAAGACACGTGGCAATTTCTTCTGATTTGGGCTGCCTGGAAATGTGCACAAGAACGAATTAATTTGGTATTCTTCAATTGTGGAGCTATTTTAACACAGGGTGGTTCTCAAAGTTTGCTGCATGGTAGGATCATCTGGGGAGAACAAGAGCATCAAAAGCCAAGGTGTGGGGCCTAGGCTCCTATATCATTTAGAGTCTAAATGAATTCCATGTGGAGCCAAATGTTTTATGGAAATATTAGTGAACAAATATAAAATTGGGCCCCATGTGTTGCCACGAATATAAATAACTGAAGTGAAAAATGGATGAACAAATGCTACAGCCCACTTGTTTTGCACATCTTCAGACAACAACCCATATGTCACAATTTACCCTACCGCTTAGTAGCTATAAAATATTTTGATAGGATGGCCACATGCCCATTTCAGAAAAGCTAAAATGTGAAGAAACATGTAGATCAGAACTCTGAAGACACAGTATTATGATTGTTGGTGACCAGAAGTAAGTGTTCCTGTGCTTTTTCACCCACAAGTTCTCCATTTTTACTTAAAATTGGAATTCTGACCTCAAGGTCTCAACACTCTGAGGACCTACAGCTTCGCGTCACCTGAGAGCTGTCAGAAATACAGAGTAGCGCATACCCCAGACTAGCTCACTCAGCATCTGGGCCTATAACAGCACCCCAGGTGACTCATATACACATTTAAATTTAAGAGGCACGTTGTAAGGCTCCACAGGGAGAAGAAAAGATGGGCAAACAAAACCAAGTGCTAAAATTTAACAACTCGAGGCTTAGCTATTTTATACACTCCCTAATCAGACCCTTTTTAAACAGAGTGCTTGGATTACATGGAAAACTTTGAGGACAATCATGTCAAGCACCAAGTGGAAGCCAGACTGATGTGCAGTGTCTTTACATTATACATTTTTTTTCCTATAGATTCAGTTACTAAGAATGTTGACAAGGTTGAAAGTTCTTCGTCACAAGTTCACCAGCTCCTCTGATTGCTTACTCACCTAAAGTTACTGTGCTTGTCTTGTGACATCACGATTGTTGCCATAGCAATCGATTATAATTTCATAAACTGAGAATTGAGATCACAGACGAAGGATATGCAACAAGAGTTGATGTGTCCCTAAGCAGCCAAGTTTCTGTGTTCACGCAAATGTCTTTGTAAACAGGAAAACACAAACACTAAACAGTACATGCCTGTACACATGGGAAGGTGGGTACCAGGAGAAAGAGTTTGAGATGGTCACTAGTTAACAGTTGTTGTTTTTTTTCACACTGTAAATGTTCTTTAATGCTTCAAGACTTGTAACATTTCTAAAACAATGGGGAAACCTATCAACCTACTTTTGCACGTGACTGTAACAAACTCTACCTTTTGCCTTCTCTGGGTTTGGAGAACTATAGTATTTTGAGCCAAAGACATATAATTGCAGGGTCTTCCAAATGAAACAGCCTAACTTGCCAGAAGGACTGGTTTCTCTCAGTACTCTGGAACAGATGGAAAATACCAACCTCTTCGATGACCCAAAAACACAAGCATGATTGTGCCTTTTTATAGGACATCTAAATATCTGTAAGTTTTGTTCCATTCAACGTATATTCTGACACCTGCTGTGAAAGGTCCTCTGCAGCACCCTTCGGGAAGTATCCAGATATGTCATAAACACACCCACTGATGTCTCACAGGGCACGTCATTTACATGGTAACTAATACATTCAGTACAATCCTTCTCACTTCAAAAGCAAACTGTGGAGAAGAAAGTGATGATAATGATAGTAGCAGGTAATATGCATCAAAGGAATACCTTCCAAGTGTTTTTTGCATTTGACTATATGACTTATTCTTAACCTCTGTTTTCATCTCCTAATTTTGTAGGTTCTATTTTTAAAGATGAGGAAACTGAAGTACATAGAGATTAAATGACTCTCCCAAGGAATCATCAAGAGAAATTGCCAGAATTGGGACTGTTATGGTTTAGATGTGAGGTATCCCCCAAAAGCTCATGCGTGAGACAATGCAAGAAAGTTCAGAGGTGAAATGATTGGGTTATGATCGCCTTAACACAATCAGTTAATCTCCTGGTAGGCATTAACTGAATGGCAACTGAAGGCAGGTAGGATGTGGCTGGAGGAAATAGGTCACTGGGGATATGACTTTGGGGTTTATATTTTATCCCTGGTGAGTAGAGATCTCTCTGCTTCCTGACTTCCATATCCTGAGCTGCTTTCCTCTGCAATATCTTCTGCCACAATGTTCTGCCTCACTTTGGGCCCAGAACTATGGAGTCAGTCGTCTATGGACTGAGATCTCTGGAGCTATGAGCTAAATAAATGTTTCCTCTTCTAATTGTTCTTGTCAGACCTTTTGGTCACAGCAACAACAACAACGAAAACTGACTAAAACAGGGACCCAGAGATTTTATAATTCAGTGAATGACCATAAGGTCTAGAAACATAAATAATATGATTTTTTTCATCTATCAATCTAACATCAATAAACCATTTATAATTTATTTACCTGCCATCCTCCAGTGCGTGTGTGTGTGTGTGTGTGTGTGTGTGTGTGTGTGTGGCGGGGTAGACAGCAGTGGTAGACTATTTTTTCAGGAGACCTTCTCCTGAGAGCAAGAAGCAAGGCAGAGTATAAAGAGCACCCACTCCTATATAATCTTCACAAAGTTGCTAGAACAAAATACCAGGCAGGGAAACTTAAACAATGGAAATTTATTTTCTCACACTTCTGGAGGCTAGAAGTTTAAGATGAAGGCTGGCAGGTCTTGCAGATCTGTTTTTTCCCAAGGCCTCTCTCCTTGGCCTGCATGGTCTTCTTTCTGTGCACTCGTGATCCTAGGATGTCTTATAAACTCTCAGGGAGTGAGAGTTAGACAGGGCTAGGAACTCTGTTCAGCTCATCTTCTCCTGGGAATCCCACCCAACAGTGGAGTGCACTCTTTCCTTTCATGGTTATAGGTTTGTGCCTGTGTGTGTGTGTGTGTGTATGTGTGTTGTGCATGCATGCACACACATGTTTACAGGAACATACAAGCCCTACATTAATTACTTAAAAGGAGGAGAATGCAAAGGAATAAGGAAAACACAAGTGAGGAAAGTAGTTTCATCAGCTAAAACTGGAGGACACACAGAGGACTTTCATTTCTTGATCTTCACGGTAGAGATGCAGTAGTGAATTTCATTGATCTCTAAGCCGCTCTTTAGTCAACCTTCCATCGCTATAATTATCCCTAAGATAATTAACATATGCAGAGAAAAAGGTGGATTTGGGCTCACAGTTTTGAAGGTTCCAGTCCACGATGAGGTGGACTCGTTGCTTTGAGGCTCTGCGGGGGTGTGCCAGATGGCAACGATGGGGAGCCTGTGACACAGCCAACTGCTCACTTTATAGCCAGGGTGTAAGAGAGAAAGAAGGGGCTGGGGCCCACAATCCCCTTTGGGAATATGTCCTCAGTGAGCTAAGAACTTCTCACAAGGCCCCTCCTCAAGGTCCTCAGCACCTCCCAACAGCACCACCCTGAGGACCAAGTAACCAAGGATCAAATAACATGGCACAAAGAGACTAAGCCATGTATCCACACATCAGCTGCCCTCAAAGTATTGGCTGCTTCTAATTTCAAGGGAAATCTCTTTTTTCTAGAACCTGGTTTTCATACATGTGAAACAATTAACAACAATTCCTCTCATTACATTAATGTCATTTGTTGATCACTTACTGTGTGCCAGATGCATGATAAGAAGTTTTCATGTATTATATCATTTGACCCCCTAACAGCTCTATGAAGTAAGTAATATCATCAGCAGCAATTGTTTTTGCCAATGAGGATCCTGAGGCTAAGGTAGGTAAATAATTTCTCCAAAATCATACGGTTAGTAAACAGGAGATTTAGTCCTCAAACCTAAAACTGTTTTATGTCAAAATCTTTGTTCTTAAGGTTGATGAATCATCCCCTCGTAGGCACTGAACCTCAAATTCTTCTCGAGGCCAGATAGGTATGCAAGGGGAGAGAGCCCACGAGACAGCTGGGAGCAGCAAATACACTGGTGAGCTATCAACTCATGTCTGTCTCAGGGCATAAAAGTTCACATTTTTCTAAAACAGTAGGCCAGCCAAATAAAATATATCCCAGGGCCAGATTTGGCTAGCAAGACCCAGGTTCAAAGTTGAAGTATCATATGTTAAATTAAATTAATTTCACAACCACAAGAATCTTTAATAATCTTGTGCAGTTTGGTTTTCATCCAAAATTTATAGTTAAAGTAGTGGTTTCTCATGATGGATGAGACAGTGAGAATAAAAAAATGACTAAGACTTCATTTTTATTTTCTGTTTTTTTTTTTTTTTTCTTTTTGCAGCATTGGGGATTGAACCGAGGGCCTTAGCCATGCTAGGCAAACACTGAGCTCACTACAGCCCGGCTAAGACTTCATTATTTATTCACTCAACAAATACTAGTGAGAGCCTTCTTATGCTATGATGTGGGGTTAAATAATGAACATAACAGACATGTCTCCTGCCTTCTTGAAGCTAGTTAGCAAGTGTTGCATGGATACTTTTCAAGAGAGACATGTGCAATTTTTTTCAAACTTATTCCAGTAGTTTGTAAGACCCAAGTATTCCAAGGAACCATTTGGGGAGTACTTTGGTATAAACCAGGAGATATAAGATAACAATGCATTAGCTGAACAGACATGCCTTGTTTGACCCTCACAGTGATTAATTAACTAGGGAGACAAACCCACATGGAATAAAATGTGGCCTCCAATCCACACCAATCTTGTACCCCAATCTTGGGGTACAATCAAAATGGGACTCCTTAAGAATAGAATTACCAGATAAAACATAAAATTTACAGTTAAATTTGGATTTCTAAGAAACAAGGGATACTTTGTACCATAAGTATGTCTCAAATATTGTGTAGGATATACTTACACTAAGAAATTTTTCTTTACCTGAAATTCAAATTTGGGAATAGAATCAATGGTTTGGTACCTTGCCAGTCATTTAGTCTCCCTCCCTGAGGGAATCTTACACAAATGGCCAAATTTAATTGGCTATTACGAATTTTAATTTACTAAATCTGGGAAACTTACTCTAGTGACAACTAGCCAGTGGCCTGGTAGTAACTTATAAGTTTTGTTCTTTGTTTGTTTGTTTGTTTCTAATGCAGAGAAGAAGAATTGGTAGTCATCTCCCGACTTTTTAGATTCTCCATCAGCAGAATAGTGATGACAGTAAAGACTATGTGATTCCTCAACTATCAGAGATGAATGGAAGAGCCGGGAGCAGTGGCACACGCTTCTAAACCCAGTGACTCAGGAGGCTGAGGCAGGGTTATGGAGGGTTCAAAGCCAGCCTCAGCAAAAGCAAGGTGCTAAGCAATTCAGTGAGATCCTGGCTCTAAGTAAAATACAAAAATAGGTCTGGGGGTGTGGCTCAGTGGTTGAGTGCCCCTTAGTTTCATCCCCAGTACCAAAAGGAAAAAAAAAAAAGCATGGAGGCTGAAAAACTATTTGGGAATAGAATCAATGGTTTGGTACCTTGCAAGTCATTTATTCCCCCTCCCTGAAGGAATCTTACACAAATGGCCAAAGAAGTGGCTTAGTAGACACCAGATTGGAAAAACAAAAATGCTTCTCAGGGACTGGACATAGGTCCTTCAATATCTATCTTGCCTCTAGATAAAGCAGAATAATCTAGAGGCTTGCTCTACAGAACAGCCATCCAAATATTGGCCAAAAGTCAGAGAGAAAAGAAAAAGAATGAAAACCATCAGGTCACTTTTTTATTGATTTTTTATTATTACTATTATTTTACCATAGCCAATATTTACTATGGTTTATAGGTGCTCCAAAAAAAAAAGAAAAGAAAAAGAAAAAGTTTTACTATGATTTTACCAAATTTTACCAAATATTTATGTATCTCCAAAGACACAATCCTGGTGATTTCTCAGACTCAGGGTTTCTTCCTTGGAAAACCTAGAGATTGGATTGTGGACCACTGCTGCCCTTTAACACCTAGTTGGGCCTCTCTGACTCTCATTGTGGTGATCCATCCCCCTTCAGGACAATCACAAGCAGAAGGGGGTAGTATGTGCAAAGCTTTCTGACCTGCACATCTTGATATTTGAGCTGCAACATTAAAAAAGAAAAAAAAATCAGTCTTTACCTTAGGAAATTCCAACAGGAAAGAGCAAAGGTTGGGGAGAGTTTCCAGAGCCAATTTTTCAGTTTTTCGTAAATCCAGACAGAAAACGTTTGAGACACAGGGAGCTGTGCATCTCTGATTTCCTTTCTTCACTGACAGATTTTTTTGTCCTGAGGCTCATTTGCCCTCTTACATGGATGTGCTCAGGGCACCTAGGGATGGATGTGTGTGCATGTGAGCACATGTGTGTGTACATGTGTGTGTCTGTATATACACAGATGTGTGATGAATACATTTGGTTCTACCATCACCCATGATGTGGCAACTTCTTTCTTTGTACCTTGTTATTTTACCTTTCAGGGGGAAAAATATATATATATATATATATATTTAATTTTATGTATCTACTTGGCTAGGCCACAGTACCCAAGTACCCAGATGTTTGCTCCAACACCAGTCTAGCTATTGCCATGAAGGCATTTTTTTTTTTGGGGGGGGGGTGGAATTAACATCTAAATCAGTAGCCTTTGAGTAAAGCAGATTACCCTTCATAATATGAGGGAGCCACATGCCATCAGCTGAAGGTCTTTCTTAAAAGAAAAAAGACTAGAGCTTCCCAAGGAAGAGGGAATTCTGCTAGCATCTGCCTTCAGACTCGAGCTACAGCATGCACTCTTACCTGAATCTCCAGGCTTCAATTTCAAACTTGCCAGCCTTGAAGATCGCATGAGCCAATCCTTAAAAATAAATTAATACCCACCCCCTTCTCACACACACACACACACACACACACACACACACATACACACCCTCTTGGTTCTGTTTCCCTGGAAAACCCTAACTAATACAGGTCTTTTTACCAAAATTCAATCAAATAAGATAGTCAAATCCCTATTTTTCTACTTTTCATTATGTAATCAGTTCCTGAAATCCTCTTGGAATCCTCTCTGAGTTCTCTATGGTTTTCTGGGCTCTCTGTCTTGAATTAGTTAGTGGAGGCCTGGGAAGTCCGCATCTACATGCAGCCTGAGCCAGAGAGCCCGAGGAGAGCTCCCTTCTTCTCTTCTGCCACTTCACTCCGGAAGGGCGACTCCACCTGCAAACATGCCTTCTTGCCTACCACCTGGAGCTTGGGTTTCAGTATCAGAGACAGGACAGGGAGTTTATTTGAAAAACTAGCCAAGAGGCTGCTACTCTCACTGTATGTGTGAAATTTTTGCACAGCTGCAGGCTTCAAGGAGACTCAGTGTGAGGAAGAGGAGCTGCAGGCCAGATCCCAAGCTCTTCAGAAACTTGGGAGACTGGAATCAAAATTCAGCTCTTCATGCTGAGTAGAAGAACCTCCAGGAGGATCCATGGAATCAGGCTATGGGATGAACAGGCGTCTGTGACAGGCGTTGGCGGATGATGTTGTTGTCATCCAGATGGCATAAAACAGGCTGGGCTTCAAGGGGTCGCTGAATCACATGTGCCCAGGGTGTGTTAAAATGCAGAAGTGAGGTTAGCCCGAATGCTCACGTTTGGCCTTCCTATGCATGCATGAGTTTCAAAGTGAGTTGCAGGCCCCTCAACACCATAATCCATTATCAAAAACTGAAAGCAGCTGGTTGGATTTTTAAACCTTCTACACAAAGAAATGCATCTGGTCCCAGTTTACTGCAAAGAAATCAGTTTTCCCCAAGCCAGCTACAAAAAGCACTGGGAACAGCCTGGCTCCCAAAATGAGGGCCCAGCATGCTGGTCGCAGGGCTTCATTCATGCTGAAGAATTTGCAGTCATCTTCACTCCTGCTGGTGCCACTCTACCTCCAGCTGGGGAGCTGCAGCTAAGCAGGGAGCCTGAAATCCTATCAGTTAACCTGAGGCTGGGAATTAGCAAGGTAGTTCTGGCCCCTCATAGAAATCTCTGGGCAGATCATGTGTATGAAGAGGGGAAAAAAAATCAGTTGTAATGGATTGTCTCAGAACCAATATTTTAGGATTATATAAAGTTGAAGTATCGACTAACTTTCCATTCATTTCAAAGGCAGAGTTAGGCCATAATTTATCTCTTTGATTCCACTGACCATCAGCAGTTGTGGCCATTTTCTGCCTGGCTGAGGAGAACAGTTAAATGATGATGTCCGTACCCCCTGGACTTCCCTTCCAGCCTATTTCAGCAGTCTCACCAGGCACTTCCTGTCTCCCCAGCTCTACTGTCTGGCACTTATTTCAGACAAGTCAATATGTTTAAATTATATCTGAACTCAAGGTAATTAATCATAAAGCTTTATGCTTTGTAATGTGTTTTTTTTTCCTTCTCTCCTGCTGTTTTTTCCCCCTCCTAGTTGGCATTCCATTGCATCACAATTAAAAAGAAAAGGCTATTTGTGATGTCTTGTGAATATCACTGATACATTCAGACTGGGCATCCTTCCTGGACAAGGCTGCACAAGGAGCACATTGAGAACCTCCGCCCTTTCGGAGATCCAAATAAGAGTGTCAAGATGGCATTTTGAGAAATGTTAAGCAGATCAAAGAAAAGACCCGTATGATCTGGCAGGGTCCCTGGTATACAGAAACAATCGAACTTGAAAACATAAAAAAAAAAAAAAAAAATCAGGTGATGAGTTGTCTCTTGAATACATTTTGCAAACATAGTAGAGGCTTTGAAGCCCACTGCATAATTATGTCATGGGACCATACTGGATACATGTCTCTGAAGATTGATAGGTGCTTCCACTAAATGGATGTGGTCTCCTCCAGTTTTAATGGCAGATTTATATCACATAACCTTAGTATTTAGTTTCATCATTCCCATGGAGTCCGAGGCTCGAACCCATAGGACATAATGATTCCTGCTTCTCTCAAAGGTAGATTGGTGTTCGGGTTCCCAGCTCAGTGAAAAATTCCACATAGAGGAAATAAGTTAGGAGTACTATCTATTATGGCCTGTTCCACCCTACCCACAGAACACTTCTGACACCAAATGCATGGGGGTTTTTTACCCATACCAACCACTGTTCTGACATCAGCTGGAGTCCTGCAAGTCAATTCAATTTGATTCTGATACTATCTACCTGGAGTTAGTGTCAGATCCTACATGTTAAAGACTCAGTCCCATAGCCTGCCCCCATGTTAGAGGTAATTGCAAGACCCAGGACCCCAAGTTTCTAACCAACTGGGTATATATGGCAGAAAGGGAAAGGGTCTGCCATATATAGCCAGTGGATTTTGTTTTTTACAATGGCTCACAGAATTCAGAAATAGTTTATATACATTTACTGACTTATTATAAAGGATACACACATCTTAAGAGCAGTCAATGGAAGAGATGTATAGGGCAAGATATGAGGAGTTTATGGTACTCCCAGACCCTCTGTGGGCACACCACCTTTTCATACTTGGATTCGTTCATCAATCCAACTTTCTAAACCCCTTCATTTGGGACTTCTATGTAGGTTACATCATGTAGACATGATTGATTAAATCATTGGTCATTGGTGATTTATTCCATCTCTAGCCCTTCTCCTCTCCTGGAGACCCAGGGATGGGGCTGAAATTTCCAACCATCTAATCACATGATAGGAGCAACCAGCCCTCATCCTGAAACTACCTAGGGGGTCACCAAGTATCACTTCATTAGCAGAAATACAGGTGTGGGTGAAAGAGGTTACTGCAGATAACATAAGATACATAACTCACCCCTATCATACAGTAAATTCCAGGGGTTTGAGAAGAAACAGAGATGGAAGCCAAATAAATATTTCTTGCTGAATCACCATGTCACACCATCCAAGACACTTCAGAAAGGATGGGGGAAGAGGTACACTTGGGGTTTATAAAAAATGGAGTTTTAGGCTCATTTAGAGATTCAACCTTCGGAAAGAGATGACCAGTTTGGACACATTTCAGAATTTATAAAAATTGGCATCTGTCAGGATTCAGTGTAGGAAAAAGATATTCCAAGTATTTTAAGCAGATGATCAGGCGCTTACATAATCACCAGAAAGGCTGAAGGAGCAGGTCTCTGGGGTGAGCCTTTGGAATGACCCCAAGAACCACATGCCACTGATGGGGAGTAATGAAGACACACGATAGTGCCCACCGTGGAGCAGTTACCTATCTATTTAGAGCAGCTTGAAGGGGGATTAGTCTTACTAGGCCAAGTGCAGATATTGTTGAGAAGTGAACAGTGCAAATTTATCTGAGCACACTCCAAAGGAGACAAATTTAAAATCGTTGGCATCTGCATTATAAGCACAGTGCTGTAGTGAGAGAGTATTAGCTAGGCTATTTTATTGCATTGTTGAACAAATTCTGAAACACGAGGGAGTCATCTTAACTATTCCAGGACAGGTGTAGGCCAACTATCACTCCACCTATTTGTGTCAATAAAGTTTTCCTGGGACACAGTTATGTCCGTTTGTCCACTTCTTGTTAATGGCTTCTTTTGCATTCTTGTGACAGAATTAAATCACTGCAAGAGCCACTACAGCCCATGAAATCTAAATTATTTCTTATCAACCCCCTGTAGAGAAAAATTTCCAGTCTCTGTCTTAGGATAACTGGAACCACATATAAGGTTTGTAGATGCCAGTCCCAAACATCACTACAGATTGGAATATGCTAGTTGTTACCATACCACTCAAACGTTGAGTAACGGTGGAGAATCGTGTTTTCTGCAAGAAAAAGCTATTTGATACTGTCCTATCTGACAATACAGTTTCATTTTTTCATTATCTCTTGGATGAAACAGAAAGGACAGTTGTTCAAAATACTGGCTAGCCATGTTGACGAATATAGCAGCACAATTCACAATAGCCAAGTTATAGAAGCAGCCTAGGGGCCCATCAATAGATGACCAAATCAATAAAATGTGGTATACATATCACAATGGAGTTGTGTTTAGCCATGATGAAATTATGGCATTTGCTGGTAAATGGATGGAACTGGAAAACATCATGCTAAGTGAAGTAAGCCAGACTCACAAAGTCAAGGGTTAAATGTCTTCTCTCATATGTGGAAGCTAGGGCAAAATAAAGAAAAAAAAATTGGAAGAGAGGATTGGATATCATAAAGAAATAGGGAAGTTTAATGGAGTAGAAGAAGGAAATTGAGAGGCAGGAAGGAGGGATGGGAAAGGGAAGGAAATGCAGGATGAACTTCACATAATTACCCTAGGTGTCTATATAAACATACCCCAGGGAATTGATTCCACCTTTATGTATATCTATAAAGCACTAATTAAAAATAAATAAGTAAATGAATGAAAGAAGGACCAGTACAGTAAAGGAAGGGGGACAAGGTGAGGAAAAAGAGGGGAAAAAAGCAAGTCCACCAGGGACTGACATGGAGTAAATTAAATTCTTTGCATGTATGATTTTCTTATTTTCTTAAAATGAACCAAACTATTGTGTATAACTATAATGCACAGTAAAAACAAAAAAAAAACAAAAAAAAGAAAAGAAAAGAAAGAAGAAAAAACAAAAGCAGGTGAAGCAAGTTAAATCTAGAGGTGCTTATTCCTACTTTTTTTTTTTTTTAATTCTGGCTAGCAAAGGAAATCAATTTCTCAAAAATTCTAGATCAAAAGAGCACAGGTGTTTTCTAGATCAGAGATGTCCAATGATAGGAAGATTCTGTTTCTGTGTTGTCCAATTTTCTTGGACTGAATTTTAAATTTTGATTTTAATTAATTTAAATTTAAATAGTAACATCTTTCTAGAGGTCATCATATTGTATGGTACAATTCTAAATCACAACCTTAAGTCCTAGGTTTTTCTAGTTATGGCAGTCACTAAAACCTTGTTTAAAGATGTCAATGTAAGTGATAGAGATATAGGCAGACTCAACAAATCAGTAAAGATTTTAAAAAAGCATTTGAATACATTTATATAAGAAATGGAAAAATGCCCTCTTATTAGCAGCACATAATATCTAAATTGTGAAGGCAGAAAAATGCAGTAGAATAAAGGGATGCTGTGAGACCTCAAATGTTGAAAACTCTTTCAACCTTTGGCATACTCTGGTATCTGTACCTGTGATTCTCTTTTTGCCTGAACAAGAGTTGAAGCCTTTAACTTAACTCACAAAGAAATCATTTAAATCAGTGATCAGTTTTAAATATTCAGATTTACTGTCCTCGTTTCCCTTTCTGGCTCACTTCATATTTATTCATTAGGTTTTGTTTTTCTTATTAAATTTAAATACCATTTCTCATTTGGACAGTAAATGATTTTGGAAAAATCATTTTCTACCTTTTTTGGGGGGCCATCAATCCTCACCCCAATAGAAAACATCTAGGGTTTTTTATTAGAATAATAATCATAAACAAGCAAATACTTCATTTCTCCTTTTCTCTACTGTATGTTTCTGAGTGTGAAAGAAGCAGATTGGAAACTCCCAACGTACCCACTTACGACCAACTCGAAGGAACATGAGGAGCAAGGTTACTCAGCTGCTAGCTTTCCCTGTCGCGGACTCAGATGTCTTTCAGATTAACAGGATACGGGCCACATTTCTCCAGCTAGACATCTGGACTTTGCAGCTGCTACAAGGACCCCATGTGGCTGGGAATGTCAGCTTAAATCTGAGACTGAGTCAAGGAGAGGAGAAATGGCAGGACTCTGTGTGGTACCTGTACCACCTATGTGACCCCTCCAGTGTACCTCTGCCAAATCTCAAAGGATGTATGACATACACTAGAGCTATAACTTCTTCATCACAAAATGCCAAAATCGTGTTGGAGGTTTAAAAAAAAAAAAATCAACAAGTTGCCCCTGTGGCACTGGGCAAGTTGGTTCTGTGGCTACATCCAAGTTTAAGGCCATTTGTTCACTGTTAAATTTAAAAATCTAAGAAGAGAAAAGTGACTTTAGGTCTGTTTGATTGTGCCTGGCACCCTTTCTTCCTCCATGCAGGGACACTGACAGTATGGGCTAGATTGAACGTGGCAGAGCTCAATGATACAGTCTCTCAAACTTCAGTTGAAAATTTTTATAGCATTTTCCTTCCAAGATGAAAAGGTCCTCTCAGGGAAAACTTTTGTATTTAATGGAAAAATCCAGAAAGCTCTAGGAAGGAACAGAAGAGTCCTTGACAGCAGCACTGTCTATCCCCCGTGGTAATATAAAGGAGGTTCATTTGTCCACCACTGCAGTTAGAAATCTCAAAGATGCCTACCAAGCTGGTCATTCAAAGACTAAGCCTCCAAAGGATGATTTCACTCCATAATAGGCTGAAACTCTGGACTTAGGTATAATGATAACTGTAGAAAGTTAAAACCACCAATTCATTCAGGTTCCAATAAAAAAGAAAAAAAAAAAAAAGGATGTGTTATGGATACAATTTCTGACTGTGACTTTTCCTACATTCGCCATGGCAGTGCAAATTTCCAGAATTGTTGTGGCTGGAATTTTGGTCTAAACTGATCAGTCATGGTCTCCAAAGTCACTGTAATCAGAGTAACCAATACTCCTGTGTTTCTGCCAATTGTGCTACTGTGTAGACAAACCATGGATGATAAGATTGGCTTAGTCACAACTGGAATGGTCTCCAGCGGGCTAAACTGCCACATGCAAAAGGCCTTGTAGTATCTGTCAAAGGCAAGATGTCTGCTGAATCCCAGGGCTGCTGTATCTGAACACATTTCCTGGACTCACTGGGAAGTCCCTCTGTGAGGGCCAGATTGGTAGAATTCACACGTCTCTTTGTACCTCCATCTCTTTATTTGTAAAACAGGCTCCTGAAATGCTATTTTATATCCTGTTTTAGGAATAAAAAGAGATAACATAAATGTCCCTGTTAAATGGTGAGCAATTAAAGTGTTAACTGTAAAACGAAAAAGTGCCTTGATTTTATAACTGAATTGGAAATAGTTACATTATGCTAACAATGTTGATACTGAAACCAAATGGTTTCTACTTTGTTACTTTCTGCAGGTATAATTTCCTAGAAGCAACCAAAATTTCTTAAGCCATACAAGCAATACCTGTTCTGGCTGTGCCTGTTTCAAGTGTGTTTATAAAGCGAGTCTTCATACTCTGAATGCAGGGATGAAGTTTATTTCTAGGGCTTGCTAGAAACTTATTTTCCTGCTATCATTGCAGTGACTTCATTTTTCCCAAAGGGGTAATGATATAAAAGAAGTCACTATGTAGCAAAATCAGCCCACAGTGAACACAAAATCCCCAGATGAGCACTCAAATTTCAATCCATTATATCATCAATTTAGTCAGCATCATACCCACTGCCCTGTGTCAGGGGTTGAATTGCCCATTAAATTTACATGTAGGAGTCCTAATTCCTGATACCTAAGAATGTGAACTTATTTAGAGGTAAAATCTTTACAAAGATTATCAATTTAAAATAAAGTCAATAAGGTAGGGCCTAATCCATTATGGTTGTTGTCCTTATACAAAAAGGGAAATTTGGAGACAGAGACACAGGGAGAATCCAGGTGAAGAGGAAGGCAGAGAGCAGGGTGATGTCTCTAGAATTCAAGAAACACCAAAGACTGTCAGCAAGCCACTAGAAGCTGGGGGAGAGGCCTAGAAAAGATTCTCCCTCTAAGCTCTCAAGAACCAATACTGCCAACACCTTGACCTTGGACTTCCAGCCTCCTGAACTGAAAGACAATAAATGTGCCATTTAAGACACTCAGCTTGTGATTCTTTGTTATAGCAGCTCACACAAACTAATACACCCCAGAAGGGTTATCATCTAAGGAGAGCAATGTGTTCTCCTATAGGAATGAGGGGGGAAACTAATATTTCTTAAATGCACACTTCATTTCAAGAGTTTTACATTGCTGTCATCTCATTCTCATCAAAACTTATAAAGCCAAGTATCACCTCCACTTTGCAGATAAAGCAACTAAAGCTCAGAAAATTTAAGTAACTTTCCCCCACATTCTGAAGACAGAAAATAGCAAATCAAGCTGTTTCCAGATTTGGTTCTCAAGACTCACGCTGTCCATACTTCTTCTCTGGGCCATCTGACCCTTAGAATAGGGTCTTAACATCATCTCTAGACATTTTGGAATTTCTTCTCTCTTACTTTGGTCTGATAGAAATTCAAGTTCTTGATCAACCTGTCAACCCAACTATAAGAAAAAAAGTCAATATTTTAGATTTGGCATTATCTTTTAGTTTCATGACCACTTTCCAGTGATCTGAATTGCAATTAGAATTTCCTTTCTTGGAAAGAGTAAGGTTGAGTGCTTTCTAATTTTTCTCAGAGTGGGAGATACAGCAGGAGAGATTGTCGGTGTAATGGTACAAAGGTTGAGCCATAGAAGAGAGTTGACATCAGATTCTAATTGGCTGGAGTGGCCCAATGAACCCTAGAGATCATTTCTATTAACCCTTGTGTGTGTGAGAAATCACCCAGTCTCCACCCAGAATTTCAGCACGTTTTGTACTAACCATGCAAGCAACCCAAATGTTTTGTTCCTGCTCTCATTCTTATGTCTTAAATTTTCTGGTGGGTGCCAGAGGGGAGACATTTATTAGTTTTGTTTCTCATATACATGATGTGAGTTCTATAAAGGCCTGTTGGGAGTTAATCCAGGGTAAATGTATAACATGACAACTCCTCTCTACCATTTGAAGTCTGTGAAATTTTGATTGCTTGGGCAACGTCAGTTTTTATCAGTTTGAAAAACATGGAGGAATACATTGGAAGCTACAGAGACACCTGTCCTCAACTCTTTCATTAGCTTTCCAAGTGGTGGAGCTGTATAGAAAATGAGGTAGATGTTAAAGTGCTTAAGAACATGGGTTTTGGGATCAAACTGGGTTCAAATCCAAGTTCTTTTTTGTCTGCAGAAAAAAAAAAAACACTTAACCTCACCAAATTTAATTGCTTTGATTTTTAAAAGAAAATCATGGGAGGATGGGAAGGGTTCTTAATTAGAACTCCACAGGACTGCCAAAAATAATAATTTGAATGACACCATCTGGATAAATGACATGTCATACAATAGGTGCTCAAAAATGGTAGTTCTTAGGATGAGATTAGAGTATGTTCCTTGGCTTCCTCCCAGATCTGAGCCAAGGTAGATAAGTCAAAGTCTCTGCACCATGTATCCCGTCTGGAAGGTGCAGCCAACACTTTCCTTGTTTATTGTTGTTAGTCAGCTTTTCCTTGCTGTGACCAAAATACCTGACATGAACAACTTAGAGGAAGAAAAGTTTATTTGGGGCTCATGGTTTCATTCAGTTCATGGCCAGCTGACTCCATCTCTTTGGGCCCAAGGTGAGTTAGAACATCGTGGCAAAAGGGCAGTCATGGAGGAAAGTACCTCATGGCAGTCAGGAAGCAGAGGAAACAAGGGAAAGAGATCACCAGACAGATGAACCTTTAAGGGCATGGCCCCAGTGACCTACCTCCTCCAGCTACACCCTGTCTGCCTACAGTTACCATCCAGTTAGTCTTTTCAAATGATTAACCCGTTTGATGGATTAATCCACCTATTAGGTTATAGCTATCCTAATCTAAGCATTTCACTTTCGCCATTCACACAGGTAACTTTTGGGGGAAAGTCTCATATTCAAACCTTAACACTTATTTAAATGATGTTCACTAAATATGCTACGTTTTAGGAGGAATCCTAGATACTTTTAGTCTTTGTAATCTCTTTTCTGTGCAAGTTACACACACTACACAATTATACTGCATTGGAACCTGGTTGAAAGCTGCATGAGTCAGCTTTCCATTGCTATAACAAACCCTGGGATAAATTAACATAAAAGAAGGAATGCACAGATTCAGAGGCTTTAGTCCATGGTAACCTAGCTCCATTGCCTTTGGGTTTGTGGCAAGGCAGTGAATCATGGAAGGAGCACGCGGCCAGGGACACTTCTCATCCATGGCAGCCAAGAAGCAAAGAGAGAGGAGGTGTGGAGGTCCCAATATCTCCTTCAAGGGAACATACCCAATAACTTCACTTCCATCCATGAGGCCCAACTTCCTAAAGGTTGCACCACATCCTAAGAGTGCCATAGACTAGTGAACAAGCCTTTACCACAAAAGTGTTTGGGGGCAACTTTCTAAACTATAAAGGAGCCCTGCTAGCATCAACGTAAGCTGGAGCTAGACCCCAGCCTTCATGACATTCAACCAGCTACTGTAGTCTGCCTTTCTCTCACCATGTGCAACTATTTAGAATGACCTCTTCACTCCATGTCCTATCGTCTCCCAGGAGCACCATCTAGAAGTCCAGGAACACCATTAGCCTCCCAAGAGGGCAAACTCAGAAGGTCCAGAGTTCCAGGTTGTTGGCCCAGAACCAGAAAGCAAGATGTTGAAAGAGTTGGAAAACGGAGCTCACATCAGTGCCTGAAACTTCCCAAAAGATCACCCTTCAGCATGCCTCCAGCCCTGAGCAGAATTCCCTAAGACTAACTGCACCAGACTCTTCCCAGGTTTCCTAAGGCTGTTAGGGTCTTCAAGGGGAACGGACTGGAGGCTGCCTCCCTGAGTACTGCCAAGGATGTGCCTGCATCTCCACAGCAAGAAGGAAGAAAATATTCACCTGATACATAGTGAACGGGATTCATTCACACAGCCAACAAAACAAAGAAAATAATAATGACAACTCAACTGGAATGGTATGGCTTGGTTTCTAAATTGAGATGATTTTTAAAAATTCCAATGACCCAGCATTCATTTATTCCATCAATTTTTTTTTTTTTGTACTTCAGCTATGCCAGGCCCTATGCTAGGCACTAGAACTATAAAGGTGAATAATACAGTTACATCTTTGATCCCATAAAAACTGCAACCTGGGAGATAAGATAGACAAGTGCGACATTAGGAATGGAGAAAGTGACATGTATTATTTATTTTGATTTCCCCAGTAGAAATTGCTTGGCAATGGGCACAGAGCAAGAACTCAATAAATAATGTATGAATTGATGGTTGGAAACTACTAATGCTCAGGGAGCGTATACTATGCACCAGGCACTATTACAAACAAATAAATATATTAACTCATACGTGCAATATACTTAATGAATGGGTACATGATTAAATATATTAAATTCACTCACTTAGGAAATAATAGCAATGAGTGAACAAAACGATGCCCACTCAGCCCCCAAAGCATTCATCCTGAACATGTTTTGGATCTGTACAAGAAAAGATAAGAAAAAACAAATGCAGATGAACTTGGGCTTAGGCATCAAGAGATTTATATAAACATGGGAAGAAAATGATCTTTGCAATTGCCAGAAGAGTAACCTGAATTCAAATGCTAACTTCACCTTACACCTGAGTGAGACTACGCAAGTAGTTTCACCTCTCAGGCTTCTGATTCCTAATCCATAAAATGGATTTAATGGACCCACCTCAGGAGGCTATTGTGAAAGAGGCATCAGTTTCTATGTGAAAAAGTGCCCCTGACCTGGAGGCATCCTCAAAACAGTAGTTGCTATGACTTAGGTCCCATTAAGCAGCAGCAGAACCCAGTGGCAGTCGGGAGTCTCTGGCTCTAAATCTGGGCTCTATTAGCCAGTTGAAATATGTAAATAGAGGGATTAATTGAGATGATGTGAGTTAAGCTGCCTTAGTACAGCTACTGTTGTCTAATGGGAGGAGACAAAAGCAAGCCTTCCTGCGGCAATGAGTCACCAGAAGCTTTCTAAGAGCCTCTCCATAATCTTTCTGAGTTAGTTTAAGTAAACCATAAGAACTGGGTGAACGCCCGGGGCCCTCCCCTCCTGGGAGCCGAGGACTATCGCAGGTGGGTGTGAGGATCCTGTGACTGACTTGGCTGCCCAAGGATGAGCAAGAGCCACCTGTGCCTGGATTCCTGGGGCTCAAAGAGGAATGACTGTAGATAAGGCAGAGGGCAAGGGGCAGTGGCCCCATCTCATTCCCAAAACCATGGTGGTCCCAGGTCCAGGGTGCATATGGGGGAGTCCTCTGAAAGAAACAACTGTCCATTTGCACAACAATGCTGAACTACTTGGGGGAAAATTAATAAAATGTTCCAGCTGTAGCATGTAGTATCTGTCTTGAATAAATCTGTACAAGGCACAGTGTGGTGAATTGAAAGCTCATGAACCGCGCTTTGTAGGTTTCCCAGTAAGTTCTCATTTTATTGCTTTGGCCCACTGAACATGACACACCTTTCATACATATTATTTCTAATTTAAAAAGAAATGATCACTAAGCTAGGCAATGACTCAGGAGACTGAGGTAGGAGGATGGCAAGTTCGAGAATAGCCTCAGCAATTTAACATGGCCCTAAAGCAACTTAGCAAGACCCTGACTCAAAAAAAATAATAAAGAGGTTGGGGATGTACTAGTTAAGTCCCAAATACCAAAAAAAAAAAAAAAAAATTAAAGTCATCATTAAGCCCTTAAATGAACTAACTGCATGAGTTAATTAGGTATGTTTGACCTTACATCTGTGGTTGAGTTTTAAATTAATTCATTAAGACCCTGGTTGAAAAAAAGCTAATTGATGTCAAAGCAATCTCTTTAGACTCTAAGCTGCTTTTAAAAACAGATTTGATAACGCAAAAATTTCAAGTTAGGGTTTTAAACTCTAAGCCTGCTATCTTAACTGTGAACAAAAAATAAAATGCCATTTTGAAATATAAATCTGTACAAGCAGGCTGTGATTTTGATCCACACAGCTGAATTTATGACTCCTTGGGTTAAATGTTAGTGAAGTTATAACAAACTGGAAAATATGTGTAGCAAGTATTTGATTTACTGGGAAAATTGTAATGGGACCCACTTGCCTGATGTTTTAGAAAGCCGTTTCATTTTTTTATTTTTTTATTTTTGGTCTGTGAGCCCCAATCCTACTGTCCTGGTCCTATGAGAAGAGTCCTTAGAACCATGCTTATGCAATTAATGTAACGAATCACCTGAGGTTGACTTTCAGACTATGCACACTAAAATTCAATCCAAAGACACAACTGCAGAAGTTGCAAGACACCTCTGTCTGCCACACAGCCCTTCATCACTTATCCTGATGTTCTGTGCTACAAATTTTATCTAATCATCTGCCATATTAAGGAGTGGAGAATTCAACAAGCCTAACAATGTGGTGCCAATTTAGTTTCCCCCTCCCTTTCACAAAAAAAAAAAAAAACGGTCTTCTATTTGGTCCCCACCTGGGTCAAGATATTTCCCTAATTTGCAAGTCATTAAAGAGATATTTTTATACCCAGCCTGTAATATTATACTCTTCAGTGATTATGATAGTTCCCAATAGAATTCCACACTTGAAAATGAAGGCTAGGAAGCCAAACTGCAATTATGATACTTTAAATAATTCCACAAAAGTAGAACCCCTATTAAATAATTTATGGTCTTTGATCTCATCACAGATCTACTGAAATCTTCACATCACTCAAGTTAAATATTTTCAAACAGAGGTGAGAGTTACTCTTCTCCATCCCAGTCTGGAGATATAGAAATAAAGTTTCCAGATGTTTGTCTTCTTATAAGATTGGACCCCAGCAAGGACATTTCTGTTGACCTTGGGTGACCTGCCAGGAGAAAACACTGTGTGTGACATTTGACACTTCTTTGATTTGTGTATCTCTAAAAGTAGAATGAGAAGAGGGGAGGGAATAAGTAACTTTCAATTACATTTATCTGAATTTTTGCATGAACCAGACCTATGGCTTGTGGACTTCATCAGGCATCTGCATCCCTACACTACAGTTTCTTCACAGTGCAAAAATCAGAAACCCTGGAGGTTTTGATCCAGGAGGTCTGGGATGGCCTGAGAATTTTCTTTCTAAGAAGTTCCCAGGGGATGCTGATGCTGATGGTCCACCCACTGCATTTAGAGAACCAGGAGCTCAATGTGTGACTTCTGTTTCCTTAGACATAGTTATATCGTGACCTGAAGGGCTTTGAGTACTTTGATACCATCTGAGCTCTCACGGGAAGTAAGCACGAAAGTCTCTTCAGGCCAAAGCTAGAGTTCATTTAAAGAAAGCAATCTCATTAGAGGAGACTCTTGCCTTGGCAGTGGGCTCCAATGCCCATGGTGAAGGACAGGATTAGTATTCAACTAGGAGAAGAAGAAACCAGGGAACTCAGAAGTTGACGTGCCTAAGAACTGAAGGTACCAAACTATTAAAGTTGCCAGATCCGTGGAGGAAAAAAAAATTCTCATCTCATTAGAAGAAGAGGGGTGACAGGAGGGTATGAAAAGAGCTCAAGATGGTTCAATCTCTTTCTGTGACCATGTCTTTTATCCTGAAACAACTCCTTCATTGTCCTATATCTCAGCCACTTAACTTTTACGAAGAGAATTTAAAAAATGGGATTTCCAGATTCAGTTTGGGTTGTCTTCCTTTGCAAACAGAAGCTAGACCTTGCTTGGTAATTTACATGCCAGCAATGGGTGCATGGAAATTGTTAGTCAGATTTTCTTTCTTTACAAAAAAAAAAAATGTTTGGAGATGGAGATGGGGGCCAAAGAGATTATCGAAGCATTATTTAGCTTTAGAAACAAAGAGAGTTCAAACCCGATAGGATTTGGCAGGCCCTCTGCTGATTTGTTTGCAAAGTCTGCACCCAGGCATCCTAGAGAAGGGTTAGGCGATGAGGATACCACTGCTCCCCGATAATCCTCCCTCAGTCATGATCCCCATTTTCGCCTCAGGGACCAGAGAACTTGGGCTTAAGTAAGTAGGTTGTTTTGCAATAACTTTTCAGATAACTGCAGCTGAGAGGAATCTGGACAGAATAAACAAAACCCTATTAGAACAGAAAACGTTGAAGGCTGTTTGAAGGACCTGAAAATTATTATAGTTGTTAACTTCTAAGCAATCTCTTCTAAGAAATTGACATCGGCATTATAGGTCTTTACAATTCAGCCTCTGCCTAGAATGAACAAAAATGAATTATTTAGGGCCTGTTTTGATTCTGAAGGAAATGTTAAATTTCAGCATTTTCGAATTAAAGGAAACTACTGGGAGACTTCTGAAGACTGTGAAGCAGTCAAACATTTACTGAGCACATACTTTGATCTTCACAGTAATCCCACGAGGAAGCACAGGCCTAGAGAGATTGGGTGACAAGCCCCAGGTCTGATGGTAAGTGGGAGAGCCGGCTACCTGTGTCTCTCCAAGGCTTTACTAGGCAGAGAGCAGTTCAGAATTTGCAAAATAAAGCAACTAGTTTTCCATAAAGTGTTGCTGCTGTTTGGGAGGAAAACAGAAAAAATGCGTATAGAATATTCTTTCCTTCTACAGTTATATAGACAGGTGGAAGCTACGTAAGAGCCCCAGTCACCATGGAGAGATCAAGTGTCAGTAATCAGGAGCAGGGCTATACCCACAGACTCAAATCTCAGAGCCCACTGCCCGCTCCTTTACTATTTGCTCTCATTGTAGTGGTCATTGTCTATAATTCTTTCCTGGGGCACCCAATATGCTGAAAGAAACAAGTACTCTGCAAACCATCTACGAAGCATTTCATCTTCCTTATGATCTTACCAAACCTCTTTCCCAGGCCTGGGTAACCCAAAAGGTACACCCCCTCAATTATTAAAACTCTAAACAAAATAAGGAAAAAATTTTTAAAAATCTAATTATTCATTTATTTATTTATTTGGGGGATGGGACCTGGGGGCACTTAACTACCAAGCCACATCCCCAGCCCATTGTTGTTGTTGTTGTTGTTGTTGTTGTTTTTAATTTCTTGAGACAGGGTCTTGCTAAGTTGCTCACGGCCTTTTTAAATTGCTGAGACTGGCTTTGAACTTTCAATCCTCCTGCTTCAGCCTCCCAAGTCACTAGGATCACAGGTGTGCACCACTGCACCTGGTTTAGCTTAGTAATTTTGATACTTCTTCTGAAAATATATTCAGCGTATTATAAGTAGCCAAAGTTCCTAAATCACCCTCCATACCTGCTCTTCCCTGCATGTCCCATCTCAGCATGTGGCACCTCTCAGCTTCTCAGGTCATAAACAAGAGTCATCCTGTCTCTTCTTTGGATCACTCCTCCTCTTCATCTAACCACCAGTCACTCCTAAAGGCTTCCTTCAGATTGTATCTCAATTCTTCTCATCTCTACTATGACTTCCCAAGTCCAGGGGACCTCACCTTTCACCTGTATAGATCTAATCACCTTCTACAATGTCTTCACACAGCATCCAGGACACTGTTCTCCACCTACCCTTCAAAACATTCTTTTTATCTTTAATTATACATGAGCATAAATTGACTGTGTTAAGCTGAAAATGCCCCCCACCCCAAATATTCATGCCTTAACTCCTGGGTCTGTAAGCATGAATTAATGTGGTTTCATTTTGCAGGTATGATTAAGGATCTTATGTTGGGGAAAAGATTCTGGATAATCTAGGTGGGCCTAAAATACCCATACCAGAGTCCTTGGGAGAGGGGGATATTACAGTTAGAGATATTACAGAGGAGATCAGAGTGATGCTGACACAAGTCAAGGAAGGCCAGCAGCCACAAGAAGCTGGAAGAAGCAAGGGACCCATTCTCCCCAGGGACACACTCTACCAACACCTTCATTTCAACTCCAAGAAACTGATTTCAAGCTTCTCACCTCCAGAGCCATGAGAAATAAACATGTTGTCTTAATCCAACCAGGTGTGGTAATTTGTTACAGCAGCCACAAGAAACTGATACATGCATCACCTATTGCCCTTCCACCCTCCCTCCTCCTACCTGATTCCATTCCCCTCCTCTGAGGCATTGTCATAAGTCCTGAGTTTTTAACAGTTCAGTTCTTTTTCTATGAATTCATATGCATGGATGTATTCAGGAAAGAGTACATTTATTTTAGTTTTAGGTTTTAATGAACCCAAATTACTTCCCCAGAATGGTTTGATGCTATCTGGTTTTAAACTTTACATAGATGGACTAAAGCTGTATCTTATTATGTGGCAAGTCTTTCACTCCATATTACGTATCTGAGATTCATCCACATCATTATAAGTGTAGACTTATCATTCATTTTCTCTACTGTAGTGTATTCCACTTTATGAATATACTATAATTTGTGTATTTGCACCCAGATTGATTTTAGGAAAGGGTAAATTCCATCACAACATCCCCTAGCCAGGGCCCACCTCTGCTTCCTCTTGCAGTTAAAGTCAGGCTCTTCCCTGTGGCTCACCCTTGCCCCTTCATCCTGCTTCATCCTACTCTCCCCAATTCCTGGCTTTCCTTTGGTTCCTAGAACACATCAAACTTACTCCCACCCTTGGACACTCACTGGTACCCCTCCCTGAACCACTGGATTTCCAGATATTTGCACACCTGGCTCTTTATTTTTATTCAAATCTTCTTAAATCTCACCTCCCCTAGGCAGCCTTCCCTGATCACCCAATCCAAATCAGCCCCATGCTGTCAGTCATTCCCACAACTCTTCCTATTTTCTCCAGCACGACGCTTCTCATCTGTGTTTGCCTCCTTGTATATTGTCTCCCTTTCTCAACCGCAGGTCTGTGAGAACCCATCTTATCCACCACTCTATCCCCAGCAGCTGGAACAGCATCTGGCATGTAGTGAATGGTGAGCATATATTTATTGGATGGATGAATGAATGAATGGTGAATGAAACCATAAGGAAATAAATATCTCAAGATTAGATTAGAGCTAACCAAAATTCAATTGCTCATTCATTCCTCGCACAGATTTTATCAAGTGCTTATTTTACGAGAGACCCTGAATTGGTACAGGCGATAAGAAGATAGGGTTTGCTGGATACAATGATTTCTTGTTCAACAGATTTGGTGAGTGAGGGCTATCCCTTGGAATGTGGGGCGCTACTGTGGCATTTATGGAAACAGGGTTTAACTTTATCTCTAATTGCGTGCTTTTTTAGCAGGGTGGAGTGTGTGCTTCCAAGGGTGACTAAGCCACTTGACTATTAGTGAAACAGCAATGCTGCTTACCACACCAACCCCACCTCTCCTTAGCAGGAAGTTTCTACTCCAGCCTGTCTAGTGATCTGGGCAGGACTTGAACTAGCAGAGAGGCTGTCTCCAAACTAGATCTGCCTCCAACAGAACAAAACATCATGATGATACCAAAAACCAATCAGAGACTCAGAAATAAAATAAGAAATAGTTTGCCCTTACCATTCACGTCCCAAACTTTCAGAGCCTCTTATTACACTCCAAAAGTGCGATTTTCAAAATTTATCTAGTTCACTGTAGCATTGGTAATTTCTTCTAGACAATCCATTTTCTAAACTTTAATTATTCCTTCATTCTGTATAGCCAGAAAATACAATCACGGAAACCTGTGCCAGAGAAAATTATGGCCCATCGTTTAGCTGATCTCTCATGTTCTCCTTCTCAGCAGTGATTTCTCCCTTGCTTAAAAAAAAATAAGAAATGTTCTCAACTATTAGCCTTCATCTCTTTCAATATTAACTTCATAACCCCAAACCAAATTAATACGACAAAGAAGAGCAAAGAGGAACGGATGGTTATAAAATGTACTAACCTTGGGAGGCCTGGGGGAGAGGATGGCTAAGGAGGCTGGGCCTGGGTAGCAAAATCTCTCCTGTATAAACTCTGAGTTCAAGGCCAGATCTCGGTGAGCAGCAGCCTCTAGTGTTGAGTGTACCAGGTAGGTGAAGAGCCTCCAAGTGGGACAGTCTCATTGTGGATAAAGAAAGCTGGGCTCCAGTCTCTTCAGCAAAATCTCCATCATGCAGAACAAAAAGAGCAGTGACTAGTAGCAAAGTCACCTTTACCAAACAAGTCACCTGGGTCTTAGGGCAGCAAATGCAAACACCCCTGGCACCAGAAGGAACTTCCATGAGTCAAGTAGGCCCTGTTAAACCATGCTGATTTGGAAACCTGCTATTTCCCCAGAGAAAATGGGGCCACCAAGACCATCCCTGTTTTGCAGGGCTGTCAGAATTTCTAAAAAATACAGGATTTTTTTCCAAAAAAATCTTTAGTTGTGAACTTTGGCAAAACACTTAAACATCTATCAGAATATTCTGCACAACACCCCAAACTATGAGCTGGATTTGTCTTGGTGCTATCACTCAGCAATCTCTCACCTGAAAGTGGCACTATTAATCTGGTCTTTCACATGCATAGTGTCCCCTTTTTTATAATCAATATTTCGAAACATATTCTTTTCCATCCTAAGATAAAGTTGACAGATAATATAACCCACCTGTAGATCTAATTCAAAAATTTAAATATAATGTCCTAGCTACAATGTCAAGGAGAAATAAGATGGGTGATTTATATGTAAAATATTTGTATTCCAGTGTCTCAGCTACTCCAGAAGACACAAAGAAGTCCTCAGATCCTGGGCCCTTTAGAGAAAATTGCCAAGAATGGAAAAGCTCCAAATGCAGGTGACACACAAGGATATCAGTTAGTGACGCAGATATAATCACCAGCAAGGGTTTCCTGTACCCTGCACAAATGTCCAGGGGGATATTTATAAGCCACAAAGTATGCAGGACAGTGTCCTGGAGCATAAGACTGCCCCACAGAACTTCACATTCCAGGCTATTTCCACCCAACTGATCACTGTGACATCCAAAGGGTGTCCCTACAAAATTCTAAATGTCCCTTGTAAGGTGGTGCCACCCATGTTAGGAACCATTGACACAGCCTGACTCAACAAGAGACCAGCACATTTTAGTTTTCAACTGGCTAGATGACCTTGGGTGATCTGCTTGATCTCCCTGAGTTTTCTACTCTGTAAAATGAGGAAATTGTAGTACTTACTTCAAGGTTATTTTTATGAAAATTAGATGCATTAATAATTGCATATGTTTGTTAATCAGGTGCACACAAATATTATCTTTGTGTATTATTATTATTGGGTTGATATGAAATGGCAGTTGCTCCAAGCCATTGTTTCTCCAACTGAAGCTCTTGGTAATTCAGAATATTATCTTCTACAGTTTGCTAGGGAAACATGGGCAAAGAGGCAAGTCCCATAGAGAGGCAAAGCCTCATTCACACTTCTCTATGGTGTCCAATCATTTTGCCCACTTTGTTCTACTTAGATGAAAGCCACAAAGACATTACCATCTCAATTTTTTTCCCAAGACGTTTCACTCAGGACTTTCTGTTTTAGCCATATAAGAAAATATGGCTGGATGCAGTGGCATGTACCTGTCATCCCAGCAACTCAGGAGGCTGAGGCAGGAAGATCACAAATTTGAGACCAGCCTGGGCAACTTAGTGAGACTCTGCCTGAAAATAAAAAATAAAAAGGGCTGCAGATGTAGCTCAGTGGTAGAGTATTCTTAGGTTCAATCACCAGGACCACAAAAAAAAAAAATTAAATTAAGTGGTATTTCTACCACATTACATGTGATCAATCAATTTTCTCAACATGGCTCAAGGTTTCTTCTGGAAAGAGCTTGATGTTATCTGTTTTGGCATCACTGCATGATACTTAACATGATACTTAACATGTGGCAGTCACATACTGGTGGAAGTGATCTGTCTCGATCTATCTACACACACACACATACACACACACACACCCCACAGCTCAAGATTCTTGTCTTCCCCAAGATATCTGCACATTCCCTGGGATTTTCTTGAGCATGCCTGACCTCAGTACTGCTCCTACAGGTAGATCATCCTCTATCTCGTATCAGCTTCAAATCTATGGCTGTCCCCTTTCCTACACTTTACGTCGACTCCGTATTTGATTGCCACAAAACTAAAACAAATACCCCACTCACAAAGAACTCATGTGTATTACAGATTTTTACTGTAGATCTGTGGTGATACAGCACAGCAATATAAATAATGACCTCTATTTCTGTTTCAATTTTTGACCACACTACCACATTCCTCGACTCTCCTCTCTCCTCCGGAATCTCTGAGGTACTGCCTCCGCCCATAAAATCCTTCCATTTCCCTTTGAGGAATACTTCCCCTCTCTCCAGCCCCTGCTCTTCAGCTGGCCTCTGGCCCCACTCAAAGCCTCTTGCAACAACTGCTCCAGGCCTCACCTTTTCTGTCTTCCCATTGTAGTTCAGATCCGAGATGTCCCCCCAAAGGCTCATATGTTGAAGGCTTGATCCCCAAGGCCACAAGGTTCAGAGGTGGGACCTTTGAGAATTGGATCATGGGGGGAAGTAATTGGATCATCTCTGATCTCATCAACAGATTAATCCATTGATGGATTCATCATCCAGTGACACTATTGGGAGGTGACAGAAACTATAGAAGGTGGGGCATAGTTGGAATAAGTAGGTCACTGGAGACATGCCCTTGGAAAGGTATATCTTTCCACCCACCCCTTCCTCTCTGCTTCCCCCTGCCATGAGATGATCAGCTTTCTCTATATGCCCTTCTGCCATGATGTTCTGCCTCACCACAGGCCCCCCCAAAATGGAGCCAGCTGACCACAAACTGAAACCATGAGCTGAAATAAACTCTTTACTCCTTTAATTTGTTTTTTCTCAACATTTCTCACAGTAACGGAAAGTTGACTAACACACCTCCTTTTAGGTTCATCTAGGGGACAGAGACAGCATCAACAATCCTGGCCCAACTGATAATAAATTATGCCACCTCTCTCAAAAGATGGACGAGGCTGCAGCCAGTTTTAGCTTTAAATAATAATTTTTCTTTCCATTTCAGAGGACATTTGTCCTTGGGGGCTCAATGACTTGAATTCAGATGGGGAGACTTTTCAGGACTTCACTTAATATGGGATACTTCTCTAGAAGGTACTGGGGGCCCAACATAAGCAACTGACTCTCAACTATTTGCTCCAGATAAAACCTCCATGCTGGATGTGTGGACAGAATGTGTCCACTTGATGCTGTTGACGCCTGAGGAAGGTAGCCCAACCCAGTCAATCTGGGATTACAGACCATCCTCGGGTGAAATGCAGAGAAAGATGGAGAGGCACTAAGTGTGTTCAACCAGTAAAGCCAAAAATAAAATCATTTCTTTCAGGATATAGTAAACTAAAAGTGTTTTATAACTCCACATGCATATTTTCAACATTCCAGTTGTTTCTTATGAGGGTCTTAAATGTATCAAACTAAAGACATAAAATTAGGATAAAATGCAGCAAACACAAATATCCACATTTTCAGTGAAGTCATCAACTGAGATCTTTCCTCCCCTAAATTTAGGCCTTGTGCGATGCACTGGTTTAGTAGGAATTTGCCTTATATATTTTTTCTCACATTACTGAGCCAGAAAAATCTGAAATGACAAAATGCTCTTTGAGCTACACCTAAATCAAGTCAGTAGTTCATACAGTTCAACTCATGGATTTTCATGTTAAGAACAACAACAACCAAAAACTAAGAAAGCCAGACATGTCTTTCTGACATTAAAATATTTTTCCTCAAAGATTAACATTAAACAAAGACGAGTGGGGGGAGAGAAAGGGAGAGAGAAGGGAAAGCATATGGAAATGGTAGGAGACCCTCAATGTTACACAAAATTACATAGAAGAGGATGTGAGGGGAAGGGGGGCGGAACAAGGGAGAGAATTGAACAACAGCAGATGAGGTAGAGAGGGAAGATGGGAGGGGAGGGGAGGGGGGATAGTAGGGGATAGGAAAGGTAGCAGAATACATCAGTCACTAATATGCCATTATGTAAACATTTGAGTGTGTAACCGATGTGATTCTGCAATTTGTATTTGGGGTAAAAATGGGAGTTCATAACCCAATTGAGTCAAATGTATGAAAGATGATATATCATGAGCTTTGTAATGTTTTGAACAACCAATAAAAAAATATTTTTCCTCTTTAGAATAAAATAAATATCCACATTTTCCCCCTCCCTAAAATTCTGTCATCTAGTGATTAAAGAGCCAAAACAGATTAATTTCCCTATTCTACAAATGGTTGATGAATAGTAACTCAAGTTTTTTTGCTTTTCCCTTCTCATCCCTCACCCCTTCCAAAAGGGGGAAGAAAGATAACAACTTTAAAAATAACTCAGATATAAGGTCTACAGATTTAAAAACAATTAATTTAAGATTAAAAACACTCAAGATAAATGGACATAATTTTAAGATCTAGTTAGAATATTGCAAGAAATCTCTTCCAGCCCCGTGTTCATTTTTAGTAGCACAAGAGATACTTTATATTTTCTTGGCCATGTTGAAGCCATTCAAACACTACTGCTATAGCGTTTTTTTGGCACTTCATAACCTTTATTTCACAGTTTCAACTTTTAAAAGAACTTTATTCATCACCCCAGCTCAAAAAACTAGTAGCCACATTTTAAGGATGCTGCCACCAAGTGGCAGCCCTACTACAGTCCCCTGATCCAAATCTTAAAACCTTTGGCTTTGCCTGCCAGTCACAAGTAGATCTCTACTAATACCTTTTTCTTTATAGACTTATTAGGCCTTTTTTTTACCAATGTATTTTCCCACCGTCGACACATCAAAAACAGTTATATGTGCGGTTACCTAATGATATATTTCCTTGTCCTCTAGTATAAATTCCTTCAGAATGAAAATTCTAAGTAGAAACAGAAGTGCCTTCCATATGTGAGACACTTAGCCATGTTTAAATAGATAAACTCAAAGATGACATTCTAGATCAACTTTTAAGGAAATGAACAATTAAGGTATGTACAACTAAGTACCTTTTTTAATTAATTCTAAGCTTCTCTTTAAATTGTCTTATCTCAATTACTAAACTTGGCATCAAAATCCCTTCTCCGCAATTTCTCCAAAACTCCTGAGTTCCCTGCCATTCAAGTAGCCCTCTGGGTTTCACGTTAACATTCATATATTATCATCCTGTCGCACTAACAGATATTCTAGGCACTTCATCTAGGAATGAATTCAGGGTTCAATGCTTGTTTCTTGTCCTTCATGTGACAGCATGAAGCCTTTTCTATTTCTCTACAAACTAGAAGCAGCTTAATCTCTACTTTATTCATTTCTGTCCCAACTTCCCTAATCCCTAATCAGCTATTTCAAGCATCTGGCAGAACTGGTTAAAACAAATTTCTATAGAGGATTTAATCAGTTACACCAAGCTCTCAACTACCTTAGAAAATGCTCAGAACTCTCAGCCTTGGGAATTATCTCTGATACATTAAGAACACGAAAGCTTCAAAAACTGTAGCTTTGGAATCCGCTCCCTTATACAGAGCAAATATCTTCTATTGAAAGAAGTTATGTAACTTTTTTTTTTATGGCTTACATTGTTTCATGACAGGGGAGTTTTCCATAATGCTTTTGGGGCATATTTTACAATCCATTCAAACTCAAAACAACTATACATACAGCTTCTATAAGACAGGAACATGGGATGGTTTAAAAGTAATATTAATAAATCAGTCCCAGAGGTGCTCTTCCAACACAAAATGCCTAAACCCCTCTTTTCCTCTTCTTTTGAATTCTCTGCCCACTCCCTGCCCTTTCCTCCATGTCCCACCAGCCTCTCCTTCCTTCATCATTTTCTTGATGTCTGGGTTTGCTGCTGCTAAGTGGGCTCTCTGCCCAGCCTCCTGCCTGTCATACTCCCAGGAGGGAATCACATTCAGCATCTCTGTGTCAGCTTACCATTGCTGTAACAAAATACCTGAGAAAATCAACTTAAAGGAGGAAAGGCTTGTTTGGGCTCATAATTTCAGAGGTTTTAGTCCATGGTCACTTAGCTATGTTGCTTTGGGCCTGTGGCAACTGTACATCAAGGCAGAAGCATGTGTCAAAGGAGGCCTAGTCACTTGAAATACAGAAACAACGACAGAGAGAGAAAAAAGGAGAGAGGGAGGAAAGGTCTTGATTCCCCTTCAGGGAGACACCCCCAGTGCCCTAACTTCCTTCAACTAGGCCCCACCTCCTAAAGGTCTCACCAGCACCTCCGCACCACCGAAGGCTGAGGACCAAGCCTTTACCACATGTGCCTTTGAGGCACTTTTCAGACCCAAACCATAACCATCTAAAACCTCTACCTGTTCTGAGCAATTCCAGCCACGCCCATTGACAGTCTTGCTCCATGAGAAAAAAAAATAATCAAGGCACAAATGTGACTTTTCATTACAGAAGAATAGAGATTTGATTTATCCCCAAATTTTTAAAGTACTTATATATTTTCTCTCTCTCTTTCATCACCATGTCTATGGATCTAAAAGCCAGGAAGACTGACTCTGATGCAAACTCAACCTCTCAAGTTTTTTTGGCCTGTAAATTTAGGGAATTGGATTAGTTAAACCATAAGGCATCTTTCAGCTTACAATTAACAGATCCCTCCCTAACAAAGCAAATTCAACTCATGTCTGATTAAAGAATAATAACACTTAACAGGGCATCATTTTTTAACCACTTCCTATACACCAGACACTACATACACTGTATAATCACAGCCACAGAATCTCTTGTGTGCTTGCCACTTGGAGAGCACTTTGTGTACATTATGTCACCTGTCCCCCCTTGATGATATCACGAAATATGTGCTTTTTCAAATAGAAAATCAAGGCAATTGGAAAACTGGCACTCTGAATCAGTTCCCATAGAATACCATCAAGTCATCCAACAGGATCACGCACAGATTCTCGTAGTTGGTTCTTAGAAATAGAGAGCACGGTGTCCATGTGCAAATTTATATCCAAGTAGAAAAACGTTAAGAGAAATGGAATGGCTTTAAGCAAGTGTTCTATCCACAGAATGCTTTATATAAATTAGTCCCTTACAATAGAAATGACATAAAAACATGCTAATGTTGTAACATTAAATATAAAAATGGCTATTAGAATATTATTAATTTTTTTATTTCTAGAAATTCTTTTCCTTAATTTTCTTGTTCTTCACCCATATTTTACTCCATGTTATAAAATATGTTATTCTGCATTCTGTGGCCAGTTTTTTCTAAAAATCTGAACTGAAGGTTTTAAAAAATGTTTTTACTGGTGCATAAAAACTATATTTAACATAGGGATTCACTGAGGCATATTTATGCATGCACATAAAATAATTTGATCAAATTCATTCCTCAGTACTTCCTTTTTCTCTCCCCTCCTCCTGGTCCCCTTCCTCTATCTTACTGGTCTCCCTTCTATTTTTATGAGATTCCTTTTACTCCCTTATTTCTCTCTAGCTTCCACATGTGAGAGAGAACCTACAGCCCTTGACTTTCAGAGTCTGAATTATTTCACTTACCATGATGTGCTCAAATTCTGTTCATTTTCTTGAAAATGATATGATTTAATTCTCCTTTGTGGTAGTATACAACTCTATTGTGTACATATACTATGTTTTCTTCATCAATTTATCTGTTGACAGACACCTAGGCTGGTTCCAGAATTTGGCTATTGTGAATCGTGCTGCTATCAACATGGGTATGCACATATCACTATAGTATGCTGATTTGTGGTAGATACTGAGGAGTGGTATAACTGGATCCTATGCTGGTTCCATTCCTAGTCTGGTGAGGATCTCCACCGCACTTGTACTAATTGACAATCCCAACAATAGTATATAAATGTTCCTTTTTCCCACATTCTTTTCAGCATTTATTCATATTTGTATTTTTGATGATTGCCATTCTAACTGAAGGGAGCTGATATCTCAGTGTGGTCTTCATTTGTATTTCCCTATGGCAAAATATGTTAGACATTTTTTCATATAATTGCTGGCTATTTGTACTTTTTCTTTTGAGAAGTGTCTTTTTTACTTCATTTGCCCATTTATTGATTGGGTTACTTACTCATTTATTTATTTACTTATTTATTTGGCTTTAAGTTTTTTGAGTTCTTTATATATTCTGGCAATTAATCCTCTGTCAGAAGAGTGGCTGGCAAAGATTTTCTCCCATTGAAACTCTCTCCCTTAACACTATTAATGATTTCCTCTGCTGCAAAGATGCTTTATAATTTGATGCCATCCTATTTATTGATTCTTAGTATTATTTCTGGATCACTAGGAATCCTTTTGGGGAAGTCAATGCCTGTGCATATATGTTGGAGTGTTTTCCCTGTATTTCCTTTTAGTAGTTGCAAAGTTTCTGGTCTAATTCCTAAGTCTTTGCTTCCTTTTAGGTTGGTTTTTGTGCCAGGTGAAAGACAGGGATGTAGTTTCAACCTTCTACTTCATATGTAGAAGAATATTCATATTATTCAGTTTCCTAGCACCATTTGTGGAAAACGCTGTATTTCCTCCAATGTATGTGCTTGGTACTTTTGTCAAGGATCAGATGACTGTATCTGTGTGGGTTTGTCTCTGTCTCTTCCTTTGTATTGCATTGGTCTATGTGTCTGTTTTTATGCCAGTACCATGCAGCTTTAGTTACTATAACTCTAGTATAATTTGAAATCAGAGATTGTGATGGCCTCCAGCATTGTTCTTTATGCTTAAAATCGTCTTGGCAAAATCTGGAGGTTTTTTAATGTCTTATTTTGTGATCTTTTTTTTTTTTTAAAATGCATGCTCTTGCTAATGGCACTTTTTTTCTGTGCAAAAGCCTAATTTCTATTGACTTTTTTTTTTTACTATAAAAAAACTAATCTCAGAATTTTACCTGTAGAAAATCTTTGAGGCCTAAGGAAAGATGGATCTCATAAATAATGATTTTGTTTGTTCTATCAGTGAATGGAATTATTATTGATATTAAAAATTTTTAAAAATTCTATCAATTTGAGAGTCTTCAGTTCACCTAGATGGTGATCTGCAAAGCTTCAAGACATGGCACATGGTCACTCGTTTTCAAGGAAGATTTTTCCTCCTTATTTCTGAACAAGGGTTTGAGACAGTATTCCTCAAAGTCCCCAGAATGGACAGGTTTCTAGGTTTATTCGTAGTCTCTTCTATTAGATTTCCTACTTCAGGTGGGCCATGAGCTTTGTCTTCCAAACCTACAAGACCTCAACAACGAAAGCAATGTTTCATCCAGAAAATCCTCTCATGGTGGTAGCTGAACTCCACCTGTCTCCCTCCTTCACCCACTTCAAGGCACAACTAGATTTTATGTCTTGAAAGCTCATTGACAAATTCTAAAAATGTTCTTAAAATATTTTTATGCATATTTGTTTTCAGTGGAGGGTCAGTCCAGGCACCTTGCTTACCATCTGGGCAAGTTATTTTATATTACTGATGAAACACAAGTTCTATATCTATGATGAATTCAATATTAGCAACAATATTCAATCTATAGCTTTTTACTAAGAGTGAATGAGATCACTACGTGATCACTATATCCCACTTTGAACACTGGGTGTCACATAAACATTAGCCACGCATTTACTTGTTTCTTTATACGTTCACAAATATTTTTAAAATGCCTATTGTGTGCCCAACCACATTCTAAGTGCAGAGGATATGGTAACAATTGAGAAAAGGTGTGAGGAAAAGAGAGTGATGGACAGATGTGGTAGAAAGTTACAATGCATGTCAACCCATTACAGTTTCTGAGCCCTCATTACATGGGGGAAGCCAGAACTGCATATTCTGATTCAACTCCTTTGGCCTGCATTGGCCATATAGGACTTGGATCAGACAGCCTGAGACTGTCTGTGAGATCCAGGATGCTTTGTGAATTAGCGAGTATCACGTCAGGGTCAAAGGAACCTCTATGGCAGAGACAGAAGGTGTAGGGTGAGAGAATGTTGCTTCTCATCACAGTTCTTATGAATGATCTGACTTCTTACCATGTGTATATATTGCTTTATGAAATAGAATAACAAGAAAAAATCTTAGAATTATGTCATTGGCTAATGAATTCTAATGCATAACACGCACATAGGCAGGAAGGCCTGGGGCCTCTACTAAACAACACCTCCTAAACCGAGATAAACCTAGAAGACCACCTATATTTGCAAGTGAGTGAGATGAGTGACTAGATGAATGAATGGAATGGGAAGTCATATTTTAAAAAGCAGCACAGGTAGCATTAAGACTAGAACACGGACAGTCCACAGATCCCCTGCATGAGAATTCCAGAAATCCTGGGGCATACATACCCCTACCAGGGTAGAGACTTGGTGAACTGGGCTTGGGGTAAATTTCAGCTCCCACAAGCCTCTTGGCTGGGCCTCTTTATGCAGCAAAAAGCCTGTTCCACTGGGTAAGAATTCCCTGAGCGAAGAGCACAGGCTTGGACCCAGAACCTGGGTTCTAATCTTCCCTCCTCTTCTCACTAACAATCTGGCCAAGTATTAAACTTCCAGGTTTCTCATAAGTAAAATGGAAATAAAGTACCTGTCCAAACATGATGTGAATCTCTGGTTGAGTGAATGCATATAACACTGACACGGAAAATATAGCTTTTACACAGTAACTCTCAGTCAATGTTTGCTGTCTTCCACATTCTTGCCTTGCTCACTGTGGGCACATTTGCAAAATGTATTTCCTTTTTTACAATAACTGAACTATAGTATCTGCATAGGTTTCATCTTCCAGGAGACAGAGCACTGAATGGTGGACAGAGAAACCCCTTTCCAAGTGACACCTCTGACACATGTCAACTCGAAGATAAGGAACCCAGAGCAGTTCACTTCACCTTGAGTGTCAAGTTTCTTTAGCTCTATATTGAAACATTAATACTGTATAGCCCTGACCTAGTGTTTAAATGAGATAGTGTACACTAGAGTGTTTTATTTGGAAAGCACTCACCAATCAGAACATGCCAAAGTAACTGAAGACCATAAAGCGCAAGGCCATTTCTATTCCTTTCTTGAATCTGTAAACAAAGAAGCATTCACTAAATATTTTTGAATTAATATATAAACAAATTTGTCAGCAAAGGAGAGTTTAACAGTGTTTTTCAAAATAAATGAGACATTATCAAACTAAAAACCTTCTTCATAGCAAAGGAAACAATCAAGAGCATGAAAAGAGAGCCTACAGAATGGGAGAAAATCTTTGCCACCTGCACCTCAGATAGAGCATTAATCTCCGGGATGTACAAAGAACTCAAAAAACTTACCACCAACACAACAAATAACCCAATCAATAAATGGGCAAAGGAACTAAACAGGCACTTCACAGAAGAAGAAATACAAATGGTCAAAAAAATATGAAAAAATGTTCAACATCTCAAACAGTTAGAGAAATAAAAATTAAAACTACACAGAGATTTCCACCTCACTCCAGTCAGAATGGCAATTATCAAAAATACAAGCAACAATAAATGTTGGTGAGGATGTGGGGAAAAGGTACACTCATACATTGCTGGTGGGATTGAAAATTGGTGCAACCACTCTGGAAAGCAGTATGGAGGCTCCTCAGAAGACTAGGAATGACCTGGATATACCACTCCTCAGTATATATCCAAAGGAGTTAAAATCAGTATACTATGGTGACACATTCACATCAATGTTTATAGCAGCCAACTCATAATAGCTAAGCTATGGTCCTAACCTAGGTACCCTTCAAGAAATGAATAAAGAAACCATGGTATATATACACAATGAAATCTTACTCAGCCATTAAAAAAGAATGACTCTATGACTTTTGCTGGTAATTGGTTGAATCTGGAGACAATCATGCTAAGTGAAATAAGTCAATCTCCCAAAACCAAAGGTCAAATGTTCTGATATGCAGTTGCTAATGCACAACAAGGTTGGGGGAGGGGAAGAATAGAAGTTCTGTGGATTACACAAAGGGGAATGAAGGGGAGGGAGAGGGAATAGGAAAGACAGTGGCATGAATCAGACATAACTTTCCCATGTTCATATATGAATGCATGATCAGTTAAAACCCACACCATGTACAACCACTAGAATGGGATTCTAATTAGAATAAGTTATACCCCACGTATATATAATATGTCAAAATACTCTTTACTATCATGTGCATCTAAAAAGAACAAATTTTAAAAAATAAATAATAATCAGAGAAAGCGTTAAAAGGGGGGTGTTCCCTTGCATCAATATTATCTGGAGAACTTATTAAAATAATGCCTCTGGGCATGGGCTAGAGCAGTGGGTCTTCACCTTCACTGCACACTGCCAAACTGAGGGGCTTTAAAAAATACTGCTGTCTGTCTCCTACCCCTATACCACTGGAGTAGAATTTATCTAGAGTGTGGCCCATATTCCCAGATTTTTAAGGCTCCTGTAATAGATTCCAGTATGCAGCCATGGTTGAGAACTGCTGCTTCATTTAATGAGCCTGAGCAGTAACACAGATGCTAATTCCTGGCCTTTCCAACCCCCTCCCCCTTGCCATGACCCTCCGTGAAGGCTGGAAGGAGAAATGACTCATTTTCTCAACCTCCATTAAATTTAGGGGTGACAGTGCCCAGGGCTGGACTAAGGGACAGCCTGGTGGGCAGGAAGGAGTGACTTCCTTAATGCTTTCACTATTCTGATAAGAAGAGACAAATGCACCTTGTGCATCTCCTTGCCCTTGACCTTCCCACCTTGAACACCATGTGTGGCTGGACCTGCCATGGACCATCAGAGAAAGGCCAACCGAGTGGAGCTCAGAGGCATCATCCTTGACAACTGCAGAGCCTCTGCATCAACCTCCGCAATCACCCATCTCCAACCTTCTAGTTACATAAGAAAAACAAACTCCCAATTTTTTTAAGCCCCTGAAACCCAGCTTTCAGTTACATGCAGCTGAACACAATCCTAACTGACAGGAGAAGATCCCGTCTGGTTTCTTTTTCCCAATCTCCAGAAACGACGCCAATAGATGAAACACGTTTATGTAAAAGTGACTACAGGTTTATTTACAGAGTGATAAGTTTGCTATAGAAGAAATGAGAAGAGCAGCTTACTTGAAGGTGTGGCCTCCTATAATTAAAAGAAAAAAATGCTCCAAAATTGTTCTGCCTCTAGAAACTCCCATGGCATAAGCGTGAGAAGGGGCTTTCACTGATTATGTCCTGGAAATTTTTCTTCCTTGATTGTTCCTTTACAAAAGTGCATGACTTAGATTAAAGACCTGCATGAGAGGAAAAAGTATCCTGCATTCCCAGCCCACACACTGTTCCCTCCCAAACATGGATGACTGCTTAAGGAGCAATAGATAGGGTCACCCCTGGATGACTCTGGGGGCTCTTTCTGCATTGCCTGGCAATGAGCTCACTAATCTGGTGACTCTCCCAACAGTTTTGCCTTTCCAGTGACTCTCCTGGTGCTACTAGCACTGGTAGATGATTATTAGCACACCCCGGAGCAACTAGCTTTGGTGGCAAGATGACTGTCCTCTCTAGCAGGGCAACCTCACGAGATCAAAAGACTCCATTCTCACACTATTGGTAAGAGGCCCTCCACTTTCAAAATCCCTATAAACAGGATAGAAGCAAGACAAGAGAGGTCATCTTCTGGAGATCGACCCAAGGAGAGTACAACCATGTCCAGCTCCCTGTAGGTCATGGAAGAGTTGAAGAAACAGCTGTGCTTATCCACGGCTGATCCCTGCCTATCAGCTCCAGCCTGCACCTTGCAGGTGAACTCTTCATTACACACTAAAGCAGAAGGTTTCCTGCACTGATGTGAGCTCATCCAAGTCTCTTTCTCCTATTTCCCACTCCTCATTTGGGGTCTCCACCAGATAAGCTAGAGAGTCACTGAAATTCCTGTTGCAAAATAACACATTATCTTGGCTTTACTCTGCCAAAAATAAAAAGCAAGCATAAAGACACTCTTCTGCCCCCACCGTTCAATACCTATGAATTGGCATGGAAGGTCCGCCATATTGTAAGCCCCAACAACTAGTCTGGTGGCATTGTCATGGTCCCCATCGCACCCAAGTGAAGCCTTGGCACCATACTGCTTTACTTTCCGCTTCCCAAACGCAATTTCATGATTCAAAAAGCCCAACAAGAATTACCTAGTTAGTTATTTAAAATAAAGTTCCCCAGAATCTGCTTCATGAAAACACAATCCTTTAGCTCTGGGATAGGACTTGGTTTCACAAATATAAAATGTGATTTTTAATGACTCAACAAGTTTGAGAAATAATGATGAATAGTAAAGAGGGATAAACACCATTGTCACATTCTGATTTTGTTTAAAACATGCCAGTCCCTCAAAGCCTCACTCAAATTTCTCTCAGGCTCCGGGACCATTCCAATCCCTGGTGCCCTCACCTTCACTTGGCACCAGGCAGTCTGTCCTATGGCCCATGTTACATTTAACCCATGGGCCCTAAACAGAGGTGTGCATCAGAATTACTTGGGGTTGGTGCTCTTGAAGTACACAAGTCAAGGTGCCTTTCCTTCTGTTGACTTCTTTATCCAGAAGAAACAGGGTGAGTCTGAGGTTGATATATTTCGAAAACAACTCTCCAGGTGATCTAATGAATGCCCATCCTCTTTTACCCCTACCTCACACCACATTTTTGGGGACATTCCTACACCGATCATACTATTAAATATTCAAGGACAAAGACTGACACTTTTTTCTAGTTTCCACATGGTTTATTGCATCATCTTGAGTTTGGCAGGATGAATGTTCTATCAAGATATGTGAATAGCTTGTAAGATTTATCGATAATTGATTGGAAACTATAAAAAATGGCCTCTATAGTGGTCAATAATTAATCTGAATCCGGCTTTCATTTCTCATCCATACATTACCACTATGCCTGTTTGCTTCAAATTCTAAAATATCTGAGGAATCTATTTCCCATGTGGTAATGCTGCCACTGATACTCAAAGCTAGTAATAGGTGCCATGTGCATTAGGAGCGCTGCCTCAGTCAGCAAGGTCTTTAGAGTGGATATGTTCAAAATCTGCCTGGAGGGCTGGAAATTAGCACGATCCCAGCCCTAGTTCATGTTTTAACAAAACCCAGAATTCTCTGTGAATTCTGACTTCCATGTCAAGGCAGGATCCTGTGTATTCTACTATATTTATGTGGTCATATTGGGCCTTTCCCAAAGGGAGACAGAGTAAACTAAGAATTCTGCAATTGTAGAAACTTAAGAACCTCTGAGGGCAATATCTAGATTTTCCAGAAAAATTTCCTGGGTAATGAGAAAGGAGTGAGTTTTTAAAAAAAATTATTTTCTGTGCTAATCTCTATATTTAATTTCTACAACTGTGCTTTTAATTATTAATTAATTTTATAAATTTATGCGGTTCCATGTGACAATTTGATACAAAAGTACAGTATGTAATAATTAAGTCAGTGTAGTTAACATTTCTATCTCCTTAAACATCTAAAAAGTTTTGTTAACATGTAATAATTATACACATTTATGGGTTATTACCTGTGACAGCTCAATGTATGTACATAATATGTTCTGATAAAGTCAGAATACTTAATCTTTTTTTAATTTTTATTTTTTTAGTTATCAGTGGACCTTTATTTATATATATGTGGTGCTGACAATTGAATCCAGTGCCTCACACATGTTAGGCAAGCCCTTTACCACTGAGCTACAACCCCAGCCCAGTTAATCTTATTATTACTTTGTGCTTAGAGTTTTTGTAGAGCACTGGAACTTATTCCTCCTATCTGTGTTTGGGTACCTGCCATCTAACCTCCCAGACCCTCTTCCTGGCATCTAGCAATGGCTTCAACTGAGCCCTTCACACTCTACTACAATCATAATTCATAAGTGAGCACATGTGTTCTGAAGTATGAGGCTTGTAAATTAACAATTAAATAGAAGAAACAACTTTTTATCCAAAAGCCTGGTCCTCACTGACATACAATGAAGCAGTTTCATTAATGGGCTGTGGAATCATCAGATAGAGGTCTCAGCCCAGGCCCTGTGGTCCACCAGCTGTAGAACAGAGGGAAAGCTCCAAAAGACAGCTGGACTCCTCCTTCCTCCATGTAATGAGGATACTATGGAGCTATCTTACAGGGTCATTCTAGGGATCTGTTAATTTAAGTGATATTTATTATGATTGTATGAATTTTATGTATCAACTAGACTGGACTAAGAAATGCTGAGAGAGCTTATAAAACATAAATTCTAGGTGTTTATGAGAGTGTTTCTGGAAGAGAATACCATTTGAGTCAGTAGATGGAGAAAAGAAGACTGCTCTCACCAATGTGGGTAGGCATAATCCAATCCATTGAGGGCTCCAATAGAATAAAATGGTGGACAAAGGTTGAATTTGCAGTCTCCATCTTCTCGTACTCTTAGACATCAGCTCTTCTAGATTTCAGGCTATCAAATGCATACTAAGTTACACCATCAACTCTTCTGGGTTTCCAGCTCATTATGGGCAAGAGAGTGTGGAACTCCTCAGCCTCCATGACCACATGAGCCAATTCTTATAATAAATCTATACTATCTAGCCTAATATATATATATATATATATATCCACTATTTATACTAATATATATCTCCATATCTCCCATTGGTTCAGTTTCTCTGGAAAACTGGTGACTAATGGGTCTTGCCAGGTACTAGAAACCCCTGTACAATGGGCCAGGAGTCAGCCTAGCTCTGCCATACATTAGCCATGTGGCCTTTGGTTTGTCCTTTCATTCCCTTAGGTCTGAGTTTCCCCATCTTTGAAATGAAAGCCTCTGACTAGCTAATGCTGCACTAACCAAACAGAGATACACTGATTTGTTTGTGGAATATTTTCTTTTTGATGACTTTAGAGAAAACTGTGATAGCCATAGAGAGGCCATGTGAGACTTCCTTCTGGAATCCTAGAATAAAGATGGATGACCCTGATAACTTTTTCAAGGTGAAATTAGACATAACTAGACACAACTGACAGAGTACAAGTTGGAACTCACCTGAAGGCTATTTATCCTAAAGGCCACTGTTCTGTTCTTCCAGAGCTCATCCTTAATGGAAGGAATGGAGGCCCACCTTAGAAATCACCCCAGCATCCTTCGCAGTGAGAACCTCCTGTGCTTCAGAACCTCCTAGAAAATAAGACTTTAGGGTCAGGCCAGCACAAAGAAAGCTAGATACTCTAAGCTTCATCCAAAGGGCAAAGCCTAAATAGGACATTTCCATGGTGACCCTCATGTCCTCCTTATGCTAGTGGACAACCCCTTGCCCTCAATCAGTAGCAGTTAAAAAATGGACATACCCCCATTTGACCTGCATTTGCTCAACCCCAACTCTCAACCCCAGAGCAGGAGATTCTGTAGAACTGGTCTGGTGAAGTTGTCAGGTGGGGAAGTTCATTCCATCAACACTAAATGGTTCATGAAAACCACTCAGGACTAGCATTGGGTGGGAGGCAAAGGCACACAGTAAAAGAACGTGATTTGGACTGAACTTCAAGGATGGGAACAGATGCCATATTTCTCAATGATGAGAAAGGGATGAAGTTGGAATCTCACTGGGTGGGGAAGTATAAAGTGGGGAAAACAGAGCACAAGGCCAAAAGTTCTAGGAAAGCTGGTACAAGGATGTCCACCTTAAAAGTGACTTTTCTTACCTGAAGTGCAGATCTTAACAGCTAGGGCTCTGAGCCTGAATGCAAGGTCTCTCTATGGGAGTATACAAAGGGGAATAAGTCAGAAGTGACAATTTTGGAAGAGTTCAAGAAAACGACAATCAGTATCTCTTGATATGTTATATTGCTATGTTTTAATCCTTCTGACTATATTAAAAATTAAAATTAAGAATTTTTAACTTAGAGCAGATTTATAAGCTAATTGGCTAAATCTCTGCCTCCCCGTGTGCAGTTTCAACCTCATTTACCCATGAAAAATTAAGACCCTGAATAAGCTAAAGATGCATGGTCACACCTACAGTTAACAATGAGTGGCAGAGGGATGAAAGGTACTAGGGGTTTATGTCTCATAAGGGCACCTAAGTCCTAAAGATGACTTGGAATCACGCTGTTAATCACCCTAAAGGAATTAGTGTCAGCTTAGTTCTTCTGGGAGATAGCCTGGATCAGTGCCTCTCAAAACTGAGTGTGCATCAGAGTCTCCCAGGGAACCTGTGAAAACATAGATGGCTCAGCTCCAATCCCAGAAATTCTGACTCAGATCTGGAGAGGGCTCAAGAATGCCTTTCTAACAAGTTCCTGGGTGATTCTGATGCTGCAGATCTGGGACTGGTCCACATCATTTCTGGGGGTCTGAATTTTGTGACTGGTAGTCTGGTCCCATCCAAATTATTCTATCCTACATCCCACATGTTGAGGAATGTGGTTTCCATCTGTGGCTAGTGGAATGATGAAGTGATGCAGTAAGAAATTCAATTCAAATATGAGAGCAAAAGCTGGGAAAGTGATGCATACATTTATCTGTTTTTCAGAACTCCAAAAATATACAAAGAGGCTTTGCTTCAACCCATGTTGAACTCAAGATTTGAGGCCTAGAGGAAATACTATTCATATCTTTGAAATAATACATCATTTCTACAAATCCCTGTTCCTTCCTTCCTTTATTCCTTCTTTCTTTCCTTCCTTCCATCTTTCTATTTTCCCTTCCTCCCTTTCTCCCCTTCCTTGCTTTCGACCATCTTTCCTTCTAGAATCACTGAATCAAAAAAATGTTAAACAAACTAAATAAAATTGACCAAGTACAAGCTGGAACTGGCCATCCAGGCTATGTAGCTGAAGGCCGCCATTTTGTTTTTCTGGAGCTCCTCCCTAGTGGGAGGGATGAACAAATGTCACCCACCTTGGAGATCACCCCACAATCCTTTGCAGTGGTGAGTTCCTGTGGCTCAGGTTTCTATTCCATCATCAGAAGTAAGACTTTAAGATCTGACCAATACAAAGACATGCATGGTCATCAAAGTCATCCATCTCACTGTCAATGGCATGCATCACTCTGATGCTTCAAGCCCTATATACACACATCATTTTGTGTGATTTATGGTCCTAATTAGATCCCAGTGGCAGTATTCCATCAGCTAACAATGCATATCCTAATCACCTTTCCTTCATACAAATGATTTCCTTAACTTTGCATGCATAACTTAACAGCTTTTATTTTAAAAACTCATGTTAACAGCTTTCCTGTGGTAACCAGTAGGGGTGCTATGATAAGAATCTAATTTGCTGTAAAAATGACTCATTTGTCAAATAAGCATTAAAATAATTGTTCCCCTTTTGACTGTTACCCTGCTGTTTCCAGTCATTTTCCAAAACTAAATTATTTACTCATTTGAAAGTTCAGCTGTGCATATTTTAATTGATATTCCCTCATAGGACTCATATTGTTAATGACAATAATTAACCCGAAAAGGCTGCTAAATAATTATGCGGGAAAGATATGAAGTATTTGCACAGAAAGTAAAATCAGCATTTGAAAAACTATCAAAATGTAAAACTTTCATATTTTATGGCAAACCATGGTAATAGTTCATAATCAAATTAAAGAGAGAAAGGGAGAATGTAGATCATATTATTTGATGCAGAATACTTTATATTTTCAATATAGAAAAGTAGTCTAGCTAACAAGATTACTCTGTCATCTCAGTAAGCTCCCAATATTACTATTCTAGCTGGCAATATAAATTGTTCTCCTGCACTTTACATGGCTTGGAACTGGAGCAAACTAGCTCTTAATAATAATATTTAACCCATATTCACTTCCTCTCTGCTACATAAATCTCTCCTGTGATGGGCTTAACAAGCTCCACACACATCTAACAGAGAACCAACAACAGACAGATTGTACCCTTTTCCCAAGAAAGGCAGCCATCTCTCAACTTGTTGATAAGAAATGACATTCTGTGGGGCCTAATAAGAGCAGAATTCAGAAGGAGCTCTTGTCTCTGAAATTTGTCAAATTAGAAAGACAAAGAAAGGATCACAGAGGGTCTTAGACTCAATGAGGTATGTTCTTCCCTGGACAGTTTACTAGGATTCTATTACCTAAAATCCACAAGGTTATATACCCACGTATATGGTTGAAGACCATTTATCAAGTGGACAGTTAGGATTGCTACATTCATAGGCATCTTGAAGTGGGTAGCAGAACCTTGCTGTGTGTTCCATGAATGCTTTTGAATTAAGTCAAGAAGCAATTTTTAAAAGCACAGAAGTACTAGAATATTGGTTAAGGTCTCCATTGGTATATTGATCCATGTCTCCCCTCAAGAACAGTCAACTGGACATCTTTCATTGCTTTGGTTCCTTCTATTTTTATCTTACAGGTGATACCACTGGTAGCATAATAATGTTGAAATAAAAGTGAAGATAATACTTTGTGTTTATATCATCTATTTTTTGCTCACAGGTGCAAAGACTAATGCTAATGGGAAGCAGAAGAATAACTTATGAATATGTGACCATGCCTTACTTCCACAAATACCTCCTGAAAGCACAAAATCCATGAAATAATTGATACCTAGAGTAAATGGTGAGTATGATCCTAATTACACTTGTCATCAAATAAAATTGCACCATGCATAAATAAGATTTAATTTTAATATATATTTAGATTGCTCATTATTATCTATATTATTTCTTCAAAAGTTACTCTGTGCTTAGCACTGGCAAAATAGAGACAAACAGGATAGACTTGTGTTCTAAAAAACTCAAATAATTCAGTAACTCAATGTTGTAATAAAAGTGATGATAACACTTTGTATTTATATCATCTATTTTTTTTCACAGCAAGTTTCTGCTACCCACTTCAATTCAGTAAAAATTCAAATAATTCAGTCTGAGTTCCTAACATTCTGGCAATTAAGCCAAGGAGTATATAAGTCATCTTATTTCTAGTCAAGATGGTACAGAGTGAGAACACTTTGGTGCAATCCCTCTCTCCAAATCTTCAGAAATAATACAAAGACATAATTGGTCTTGACAGAAAAGTTTCTTGGATCAGAAATACAAAGTGGTGAGGTTGGCTGGAGCCACACTGGTCAACTGGGCTCCAGCACTAGAAGCAAGCACTGGAGCTAATAATCAGTTCCACCTAAAACGAGAGGTTGAAGTTAGAAACTAAGCAAAATTGATAAATAAAGTTGAGAGTAGATGTCTACGTATCAACAAAGGAAAAATTAACTTACTAAATATACCAAATCCTCAACCACTGGCAAGGCAAACATCTACATTTGTGTCTTCTTTAAAGTCTTTAAGTAAAATTCCATAATAATTTTTGGAAAGTTTTTTCTGTGCATTATTATAATTTTTTTACAATTATATTTTTAAATTACATTTTGCTTTTTGTTACTAAAATGTAGAAATAGACTTGAGGGAGCCAAGAAAGTTACTGAATTATTTGAGTTTTTTAGATTCTTTTTCAGTAGGTTATCTCAGAAATGTAAGAAAATAAAGTTTCTGTGATTAAGGGGAAAAAATTGAGAGTAGGGATCAGAAACTACTGCCATATTTTGTTTGACACTACTGCTGTGGACCTATTACACAAGGTAGAGAGGTGATGAGCTTTACAAAGAATTGAGTTAAGCCATTCATTGACTCAGTGCCTGAATCTCTCACATTCCTACTATTATCTTGAAGAAGAATTAAGAATACTATTATTATGAGATCTGAGCCACACTCAGGGTAGAAGGAGAAAAGGATAAGGTAGAGGTAACCACAACAAAAGACAAGACAAGGTGCTCACTGAGGGATAGAAATAATAGTGGAGCGTTCAAAATTTCACAAAATTATGAAACACATGGGATGATCTAATGCTGAGAGAAATAGCTGAAAATTAAGACTAGAAATATGAATTCATTCCATGGATAATAAATTTTTAGAACAATATGACCAAGACTGTATTTAAGGTAACTGATTGAAATTGCAGTCTTTATTTAAAGGAGACAAGAAATTTTGAAACAAGAACAGATAGAAATAATATAAGATCATGAATGTCTGAAAAAAATCAATTATAAAAATATGGTCATTGAAATTATGAAAGGAACTTAGATAAGTTAAAATTGAGACTGGATAAGATCAAGAGCAGTAATTGGATCTGTTTTCCTCTGGAAAACAAATAATTAAAAGATGGAGGTTCTAGACAGAGATGCTCTAATGCAGGGGCAGTAAGCTAAGCCCAGCCATGGCCCATATCCAGCCTTCTGCCTGTTTTTATACAGACTGTGAACCAAGAGTGATATTTACAGCTATTAAAGAGTTGAGAAAAATATATATATCAATAATATTTTATGACATATGAAAATCCAATTTTCAGTATCTATACATAAAGCTCTATAAGAACACAGCCACATTGGTTGGCTTATGCTTTATAAGTACTCTCAGCCATGGTGGAATTGAGCAACGAGAACTGCGTGCCCCCACTCCCCAGGCTAGCTATAGTCACAATCTGGCTTTACAGAAGTTTTCAGACTCCCACCCTAACATCCCAGGAAATGACATAGAAACTATATGTGAGGAGACAATAACTAAGAATTTTCCCGAATTCTAAAACAAACAAACAAACAAACACTAATGAGAGTGATTTTTAATACTTTGCTTCTTAAGTGTTCTTTATTTTGTGAATATTGATGGGGGCTTTGTCAGGCCATCATTGAGGTTTGCAATCTAAGGTCCATGGTCAATTATATTGTTGCACTGAATTGACCAATTAAGTAGACAACTCATCAATCCAGTCAACCATCTGTTGTTGGCTCATTGAAATGTTTGTTTATTTCTACTCAATAGCATTTAGAAACTTAAATCCTACCCATCTCAAAAGTTCTTAAGGCTTCCCCATCTATCCACCTCACCAAATCCCTGCCTTCTCCTGAGGCCTTGTCCCATGAACTATCTTGCTCACTCAATTCCTTCAGCCAGATGTGCCTTTTCCATCTTTCCTGCCACTAGCTTTTAAGTTGCAATTTTTCAAGATTCAGGGACTACATTTTCTTATTCCTTTAGTTTTAATTCTGCAAATATGTATTGCCTTCCAAGTGTTCCTTGAACATTTGAAAGCATAAAGGAGACCAAGGTGAACAGGAAACTTCTCCTGCCTTCAAGGATCTTACTGTACCTACAGAGAAGCAGGCAATTAAAATGCGTAATAATAAGTGCCCAAATCAAGGGAACATCTGAAGACACATGATACCTGGGACCAGGGTGTAGTAAGGGGAGGTTTCTTGGGAAAGGAAGATCTTAATTGAAACACCAATGTGAGTAGGAGTAGCTGGGAAAGGGTGGTGAGGAAGATAACAAAATTCTAGTTAGAAAGATCAGAAGGTAAGAGTGTGCATAGAATTCCAGAAAGTGTGCACCTTGGAAAGTAGAGGCTGAGGTACAGGCAGTGGGTGATAAATGAAACTGGAAAGGCAAACAGGAGACAGATCATGAAAAACCACTTGAATGCTTACCAAGAAAATTGGAAATTTCTCACAGGCAGAAGGGAAGGTTTTAAATAGCACTGGGCAGAGGGCAATGCAATCACACTTGAACTTTGCAAAGATAGAAAGTTATCTCAGCAGGGAAGAGAGTGGCTTGGTGAGGGAAGGTGAGCACAGATACAAGCAAGAAGGTGATCTGGTTGCAGGAAGCGGAAGGAGTTCTCTGTTATGCCTTCTATCTTTTCTGTGAAGCTAGACACAATGCCATCTCATAAGGGATATGAGAAGATGTAGGACACGTAAAGAGGGGAGATGTTTGACTCATGATGTCACAGCTGTCATGAAAAATAGGATAAAAAGACAAAGAGCTGATTAGGAGAATAAAAAGGACTGCCAAGAACATCTAGATGGAGACCTTGGATTTTCAGCAGCCCCATCCACTCAACAGCCTGGCACAGAGAACACAGAGAGAGGGGCAAGAACCCACAACTGGGAGTTTGACTTGGCATGTGTGACAGAAAAATAAAGAGCCTGAGGAGCTGAAGAGCCTTTTAAAAGAGTGATTTAAAATGAACCATGGAGAGAAGGCTGGGAAGATGGCGGCGAGGGGAGTGCATTACCCCCGTGTGCTGCTTCACTGTGTGGGAGTGTGACAAGTCAGGACGGCTGAAGGATATCTTGTTGGGAATTTCCAGCAATAGTGGGGTGCGCCGGAACCTGGAGGAAGGATTTCCATCGCATGAGGATCGGCTACGGGGACTCAAACGCGAGAGGTTTGTCGCACGGAGGGTAACACTGCTTATTCAGCGAATCGCCCCGCGGCTGGAGTCTGCAAGGCGCGCTGGGATAGAGACGCAGGGTTACAGCGCTGCAGTTTCTGCCAGACGCGCAAGCACCGCACTCAGGGCTGAATTCTGGGTTCGAGACGGGGAAGGAAGCGGTCCATCTCGGTTCTCCACACCGGTCAGACCACAGAGGAGGCCAGCAGCCACCATGTTGGTAAACTGACGTCACCACACCTGTTTTTGACTGACCGCAGCTCATTCAGCCATAGAACAGGTAATTTCAGGCTGCAATTCGCCTGCGGCTTGCAGACAGATTGCTAGGGTTCAGCGCCTGGGGGCTTCTTAAAATCTGATCTTATCGGAGTGAACACGGAGCGCGGGGCGGCCGAGTCCCGGCTCCCGGAGCCGTCCCGGAACCGCCCTGGCTCCGGGCTGCGGAGCCTGCGGAGGCTGCTTCTTGGACCCTGCTACTATCAGAGCAAACACGAAGCACCAAGAAGCCGAATTCCAGCTCCCGGAACTGAGCCCGCGGGGACTGCTTCTTGGAGCTTACACTTGTAGGAGCTTACACCGAGCACAGAGCGGCCGAGTTCCGGCTCCCGGAACCGTCCCGGAACCGCCCTGGCTCAGGGCTGCGGAGCCCGCGGAGGCTGCTTCTTGGACCCTGCTACTATCAGAGCATACACCAAACACTAGGCGGCCGAATTCCGGCTCCCGGAACTGAGCCCGCGGGGGCTGCTTCTTGGAGCCTACACTTATAGGAGCTTACACCGAGCACGGAGCGGCCGAGTTCCGGCTCCCGGAACTTCCCTGGACCGGGGCTGGGAGCCCGCGGAAACTGTGTCTCGGTCCGGGTCCTGCTGAGGGCAGGTCAGGACTCACCCATTGCTTGGGTTGCCTGGCAAGGGGAACGAAATGCTGCCATTCGCATAGGATACCAACATGGCAGAGATCTGATGTCAGCAGAAAGCGGTGGAGGAGAGATCTTCATCAATACCAGCGGTGACATAAGCAGTTGGTCTCCTGGTAAGGGGGGTGAGGCTCAGTCACCCGAGTCTCCTCAATTTGTCCTCGAGCCAGAGGGAAGGAGCCGGGCCGCCGCCAGCCCCCGGAGCAGGCCCAGCGGCTCGCCAGCGTGGTGACCGCGTGACCCCAATTGGAGAGGGGGCGGAGCGGAGCCGCCACCCAAACCCGCCAGGTGGGCAGACCCACGACCCAGTAGTACATGGGCGTGGTAGGAGGGGCAGGGCAGAGCCGCCCTTCGCGCTTGCAAGGTAAACAGACCTGTGACAGCCTGGCGGGTCAGGCCCAGTGGCCTGCCAGTGTGGTACACACGTCACTCCAACTCGAGTAGGGGCAGAGCAGATCCTTATCCCACGCCCGGATCAGGCCCTGCCGGTGTGGTGGTCACGTGACCCCAATTGGAGGGGGGGTGGAGCGGAACCGCCACCCGTGCCCGCAGGGTGAGCAGACCAGTGATCAACCTGCAGATCAGGCCCAGGGGTCCGCAGGCGTGGTAGGAGGGGCAGGGCAGATCCGCCGCCCGCGCCTTCAAGGTAGGCAGACCTACAACAGACCTGCGGATCAGGCCCAGGAGCCTGCCGGCGGGGTACAAACACCACCCTAATTGGAGTAGTGACAGAGCAGAGTCGCCTCCCTTGCCAGGAACAGACCCAGCATCCTGCAGGCGGGGTAGTCACGACACCCCAATTGGAGTAGGGGCAAAGCAGAGCCTCCACTCGTGCCCGAAAGGTGGGCAGATCTGCGACCGACCAGCAGGACAGGCCCAGTGGCCTGCTGGTACGACAGACACGTCACCCCAATTGGAGTAGGGGCAGAACAGAGCCGCCACCAGCTCCCAGAACAGGCCCAGTGACCTGCCGGCGTGGTAGCCACGACACCCCAATTGGAATAAGGAGAGAGCAGAGCCGCCGCCCGCACCTGCAGGAAAGATACGCAAGCAGTATGAAAAGACAAGGAAAGAAAGGACCACAAGCAATGCAGGTCAACGCAACTTTAGAAGAGGTAACAGCTGCAGCAGATGGAATGTCAGATAAAGAATTCAGGATATACATGCTTCAGATGATCTGGAGTATCAAGGAAGACATTAAACAGCAAAATCAGACAATGAAAGATCACTTCGACAACGAATTACGCAAACAAATCCAGGAAGCAAAGGATCAACTATACAGGGAGATAGAGGTTATAAAAAACAAGCAATCAGAAATCCTAGAAATGCAGGAAGCAATAAACCAACTTAAAAACTCAATGGAGAATACTACCAACAGAGTAGAACACTTAGAAGATAGAACATCAGACAATGAAGACAAAGTATTTCAACTGGAAAAGAACATAGACAGCTCAGCAAGACTGTTAAGAAACCATGAGCAGAACATCCAAGAAATATGGGATAACATTAAGAGACCAAACTTAAGAGTCATTGGGATACAGGAAGGTACAGAGCTCCAAACCAAAGGAATGAGCAGTCTATTCAATGAAATAATACAAGAAAACTTCCCAGACTTGAAGAATGAGACAGAATCCCAAATCCTAGAAGCCTACAGGACGTCGAATGTGCAAAATCATAAGAGATCCACACCTAGACACATTATAATGAAGATGCCCAACATACAGAATAAGGAGAGAATTTTAAAAGCTTCAAGAGAAAGGAAGCAGATTACATTTAGGGGCAAGCCAATCAGGATAACAGCTGATCTTTCAACACAGACTCTGAAAGCTAGAAGATCCTGGAATAACATATTTCAAACACTGAAAGATAATGGGTTCCAACCAAGAATTGTGTATCCAGCGAAATTAAGCTTCAGGATGGAGAATGAAATTAAAACCTTCCACGATAAACAAAAGTTTAAAGAATTTGCAGCTAGAAAACCATCTCTTCAAAACATCCTAGCCAAAGTATTACAGGAAGAGGAAATGGAAAATAACAATGAAAACCAACAGTGGGAGGTAGGACAGTAAAGGGGGGGGGGAAACAATCAAAGAGGAAAACAAACCATGTTTAGTAACAGAAATAAACAAATATGGCTGGAAGAACAACCCATATCTCAATAATAACCCTAAATGTTAATGGCTTAAACTCACCAATTAAGAGACACAGGCTAGTAGAATGGATCACAAAACAAGACCCAACAATATGCTGCCTACAGGAGACGCATTTGATAGGAAAAGACATACATAGGCTGAAGGTGAAAGGTTGGGAAAAATCATATCACTCATATGGACTTCGGAAACAAGCAGGCGTGTCCATACTCATATCAAATAAAATAGATTTCAAGCCAAAGTTAATCAAAAGAGATAAAGAGGGACACTACATACTGCTTAAGGGAACCATACACCAACAAGACATAACAATCATAAATATTTATGCCCCAAACAATGGTGCAGCTATGTTCGTCAAACAAACTCTTCTCAAGTTCAAGAGTCTAATAGACCACCACACCATAATCATGGGAGACTTCAACACACCTCTCTCGCCACTGGACAGATCTTCCAAACAAAAGTTGAATAAGGAAACTATAGAACTCAATAACACTATTAATAACCTAGACCTAATTGACATATATAGAGTATACCACCCAACATCAAGCAGTTACACTTTTTTCTCAGCAGCACATGGATCCTTCTCAAAAATAGATCATATATTATGTCACAGGGCAACTCTTAGACAATATAAAGGAGTAGAGATATTACCATGCATCTTATCTGATCATAATGGAATGAAACTGAAAATCAACGATAAAAGAAGGAAGGAAAAAGCATACATCAATTGGAGAATGAACAATAGGTTACTGAATGATCAATGGGTTATAGAAGACATCAAGGAGGAAATTAAAAAATTCTTAGAGATAAATGAAAACACAGACACAACATATCGGAATCTATGGGACACATTGAAAGCAGTTCTAAGAGGAAAATTCATTGCTTGGAGTTCATTCCTTAAAAAAAGAAAAAACCAACAAATAAATGATCTCATACTTCATCTCAAAATCCTTGAAAAAGAAGAGCAAAACAACAGCAAAAGAAGTAGAAGGCAAGAAATAATGAAAATCAGAGCTGAAATTAATGAAATCGAAACAAAAGAAACAATTGAAAAAATTGACAAAACTAAAAGTTGGTTCTTTGAAAAAATAAACAAAATCGACAGACCCTTAGCGATGCTAGTGAAGAGAAGAAGAGAGAGAACTCAAATTACTAGCATACGGGATGAAAAAGGCAATATCACAACAGACACTTCAGAAATACAGAAGATAATCAAAAACTATTTTGAATCCTTATACTCCAATAAATTAGAAGATAGTGAAGGCATAGATAAATTTCTTAAGTCATATGATCTGCCCAGATTGAGTCAGGAGGATATAGAAAACCTAAACAGACCAATATAAATTGAGGAGATAGAAGAAACCATCAAAAGACTACCAACTAAGAAAAGCCCAGGTCCCGATGGGTATACAGCAGAATTTTACAAAACCTTTAAAGAAGAACTAATACCAATACTTTTCAAGCTACTTCAGGAAATAGAAAAGGAGGGAGAACTTCCAAATTCATTCTATGAGGCCAACATCACCCTGATACCTAAACCAGACAAAGACACTTCAAAGAAAGAAAACTACAGACCAATATCTCTAATGAACCTAGATGCAAAAATCCTCAATAAAATTCTGGCGAATCGGATACAAAAACATATAAAAAAAATTGTACACCATGATCAAGTAGGATTCATCCCTGGGATGCAAGGCTGGTTCAATATACGGAAATCAATAAATGTTATTCACCACATCAATAGACTTAAAAATAAGAACCATATGATCATCTCGATAGATGCGGAAAAAGCATTTGACAAAGTACAGCATCCCTTTATGTTCAAAACTCTAGAAAAACTAGGGATAACAGGAACATACCTCAATATTGTAAAAGCAATCTATGCTAAGCCTCAGGCTAGCATTATTCTGAATGGAGAAAAACTGAACGCATTCCCTCTAAAATCTGGAACAAGACAGGGATGCCCTCTCTCTCCACTTCTCTTCAACATAGTTCTCGAAACACTGGCCAGAGCAATTAGACAGACGAAAGAAATTAAAGGCATAAAAATAGGAAAAGAAGAAATTAAATTATCACTATTTGCAGATGATATGATTCTATATCTAGCAGACCCAAAAGGCTCTACAAAGAAACTATTAGAGCTAATAAATGAATTCAGCAAAGTGGCAGGATTTAAAATCAACACGCATAAATCAAAGGCATTCCTGTATATCAGCGACAAATCCTCTGAAATGGAAATGAGGACAACCACTCCATTCAAAATATCTTCAAAAAAAATAAAATACTTGGGAATCAACCTAACAAAAGAGGTGAAAGACTTATACAATGAAAACTACAGAACCCTAAAGAGAGAAATAGAAGAAGATCTTAGAAGATGGAAAAATATACCCTGTTCATGGATAGGCAGAACTAACATCATCAAAATGGCGATATTACCAAAAGTTCTCTATAGGTTTAATGCAATGCCAATCAAAATCCCAATGGCATTTCTTGTAGAAATAGAGAAAGCAATCATGAAATTCATATGGAAAAATAAAAGACCCAGAATAGCAAAAACAATGCTAAGCAAGAAGTGTGAATCAGGCGGTATAGCGATACCAGACTTCAAACTATACTACAGAGCAATAGTAACAAAAACAGCATGGTACTGGTACCAAAACAGGCGTGTGGACCAATGGTACAGAATAGAGGACACAGAAACCAATCCACAAAACTACAACTATCTTATATTTGATAAAGGGGCTAAAAGCATGCAATGGAGGAAGGATAGCATCTTCAACAAATGGTGCTGGGAAAACTGGAAATCCATATGCAACAAAATGAAACTGAATCCCTTTCTCTCGCCATGCACAAAAGTGAATTCAAAATGGATCAAGGAACTTGATATCAAATCAGAGACGCGCCGTCTGATAGAAGAAAAAGTTGGCTACGATCTACAGTCGGTGGGTTCGGGCTTCAAATTCCTCAATAGGACACCCATAGCACAAAAGTTAATAACTAGAATCAACAAATGGGACTTACTCAAACTAAGAAGTTTTTTCTCAGCAAAAGAAACAATAAGAGAGGTAAATAGGGAGCCTACATCCTGGGAACAAATCTTTACTCCTCACACTTCAGATAGAGCCCTAATATCCAGAGTATACAAAGAACTCAAAAAATTAGACAATAAGAGAACAAACAACCCAATCAACAAATGGGCCAAGGACCTGAACAGACACTTCACAGAGGAGGACATACAGTCAATCAACAAGTACATGAAAAAATGCTCAACATCTCTAGCTGTCAGAGAAATGCAAATCAAAACCACCCTAAGATACCATCTCACTCCAGTAAGATTGGCAGCCATTAGGAAGTCAAACAACAACAAGTGCTGGCGAGGATGTGGGGAAAAGGGTACACTTGTACATTGCTGGTGGGACTGCAGATTGGTGCAGCCAATTTGGAAAGCAGTATGGAGATTTCTTGGAAAGCTGGGAATGGAGCCACCATTTGACCCAGCTATTCCCCTTCTTGGTCTATTCCCTAAAGACCTAAAAAGAGCATGCTACAGGGACACTGCTACATCGATGTTCATAGCAGCACAGTTCACAATAGCAAGACTGTGGAACCAACCTAGATGCCCTTCAATAGACGAATGGATAAAAAAAATGTGGCATTTATACACAATGGAGTATTACTCTGCATTAAAAAATGACAAAATCATAGAATTTACAGGGAAATGGATGGCATTAGAGCAGATTATGCTAAGTGAAGCTAGCCAATCCCTAAAAAACAAACGCCAAATGTCTTCTTTGATATAAGGAAAGTAACTAAGAACAGAGTAGGGACGAAGAACAGGAGAAGAAGATTAACATTTAACAGGGATGAGAGGTGGGAGGGAAAGGGAGAGAGAAGGTAAATTGCACGGTAATGGAAGGAGACCCTCAGGGTTATACAGTGGAGGGGGTAGAGAGAGAGGAGGGGAGGGGAGGGGAGAGGTGGGGAGGGGGGAGGGTGGATGATGGGAAAGGCAGCGGAGCACAACAGACACTAGTATGGCAATTTGTAAATCAATGGATGTGTAACTGATGTGAATCTGCAATCTGTGTATGGGGTGAAGGTGGGAGTTCATAACCCACTAGAATCAAAGTGTGGAATATGATATGTCAAGAAATTTGTAATGTTTTGAACAACCCACAATAAAAAATTAAAAAAAAAAAAAAATAAAATAAAATGAACCATGGGACCAGGATGAGTAGGGAAGAAGATACAAGAAGCCAGAGATCTGTAGGACTGGAAAATGTTAAGTGACCTGACTATCAACGATGCTGAGACCCCAGAGGGACAGGAAGACAAGGTGGGATTGTAAAATAGCAGTGACTTCATCAGCAAAGCAGTGACTGGTGACACCATCGTCTGGAGGATAGCCATGGGAGCAAATAGATGGAGGCTAAAATTAGGAACTGAAGTGGCGAAGAAGCTGGGTGGTCAGTGTGTCAGCAGATCATCACATGGATGATGTTTTAACCCTGGGTGATGGATGATCTTGGCTTGAGGACAGAGAGACAGACTGAGGAAGTCTCCATTGGAAAAGAAGATATCATGCAGAAAGTGAACAATTACAAGAGGCAGAGGACAGTATCATTGAATAGTATGAAGGGCTGGGGATGTCGCTTAGTGGTGAATGCTTTGCATGAGGCCCTACCACTGTAAACAATTTAGAGAATAAATATAAATAAATAACTGAATGGTATGTCTCAAAGGAGAAAAGGCAACTATATATAAATGATGAGGAGGGCAGCATTATTATCATCTAGGTAACTCCCAGGCCAGAATCTTGTTATATGAAGGTGATGGAAACCAGTGCAAGAGGAAATCATGTCCCTAGGACAAAGCCAGACTAGAAAGTGAATGACAGATTAGGGAAGAGATTAAAAATACATGTGAAGATGTGAATCTGGTGTCAACATACCTTATATATAATCAGAGATATGATAAATTGTGGTATAAAGGTGTATTAAGAATTGTAATGCAATAATAAATAAATTTTTTAAAAAACGTGAAATAAATGATCCTCAAAGGCAGGATCTAGGAGGCAAAGTGGAAGGACTTGGAACAGAGGGAGCTCCAGAGACATTGAGTCAGTTCAAGTTATACCCTCCATCCATCCATTCAACAAATGGTTACTACAAGTGCCTTCCAAGGATCACGCCATGGGCCTAGTCCTGAGGATGTACAGATGGAGACGAGTCCTCTTTCCCCAAGGCACTCTTCATCCATTCATTACAAGTTACACAGAAACTCCTGATCAATCTCTCCATGACATCATGGTGGAAGCAAAGACTGTTGGAAGATTTTGTAGAGGAGACTACAATGTGTTTTCCAAGAAGACATGACACAGTCAAAACACTAACCTCACAAGCCTCCTGCAATAGTTCTGATGCAAACTTAGAAGTAAGGCAGCACAGGCCACTTCCAGCTCTGTGCAAAACACACAAGGAGGGGAACCCAACCAGGTACCCTTGGTTCTAGCTCTGCCAGACCCCTATCTTCAAGTGCCAGCATGGAAAATGAGTGAGAATAACACACAGACTACCATCACTATGTGACTGTCCCTTTAGCAGACTTAAAGCTCTCAAAAATAGGAGTCCTCCCTTGATTTTTAATATATTTTTAAAATTTTTTCAAATTTTATTTATTTATTTATTTATTATTTTGTAACACTGCTCATAGCACAGTGTCTGGCACACAGTGGATGTGCGATAACATTTGTGGCGCTGAACTGAACTGAACCAAATAACTGACATTTGTATGATATTTAACAGTTGACCAAATAGCTTCACATCAATTACCCGCAGGTTATAAAAACTGTGCAAGGTAATCATTTGCTTTCCACCAGGTAGAATCAGCATAATTATTCCCCTCACTTTACCTATGAGAAAAGTGAGGTTCAAAAGTTATGTGACTTGCCCCTGACTGTATAAAATCAGTCACTGGTGGAGACAGGATCAGAACCCATCAAATCCTAGACAGTTCCTGCCCCAAAAGGCCATAGCCAGGAGGAAGTTAATTTCTTGGTGGTCAGTGAGTGTGAGAAAGAAGAAAAATTATGATAGTGATATTATATAGTTGAATAGCATTCATAATGCAGTAACGATATTAATAATAGTAATCACTTACTGTCCCTATGTTCTGTGCTAGGCTTTACCTACCCAAACAGAAAAGCCTGTAGGATACCTGACATTGTTCTGTTTTATAAATGAAGAAACTAAGAATCAGAAAAGTTAGCTAATTTGCTTGAGGTTACAGAGCAAGCAACATATTGCCTCTCTAACCCCAAGTTCCTACCATCCTGTTCTCCCTCATAAATCAGCCCTGGTTGCTCTCTTGAATAAATCTTTAACCCGAAGTGTTGTGAAATTCATGGCCACAAAGAATTTGGGCTGTCTTATGATGTGATTGTTTTGTGATGTGAGTTCTGAGACTCAACCACACCTCCTGACCATTATTCTCTAATATTGGGGGTAGAGGGGTAGGGAACACCGAAGTGAACAAAAAAGAATAGCAAATTAAGAAAGAGAGAGAGAAAAAAAAATACATTCATTCATTCATTCAATATTTGGTGAGTCTCACTATGCTCTGGCCTAGACCTTGACTGGGAATGAAGAAGGGTGTGAAGCAGACAAATTCCAGGCACGGGTACCCCACTCCACCCCCCCCACACACACACACACACCCCAGCTATTCCCACCTCCACAAACGACACTAAAGTTCTATCCCCAAGTGCTGAGTGCAGACAGGTTGCCTTGTAATCAGAACATACACACAGATATCCAGGAACTCGATTTTTTGGAAAACTGTCCCCTTATGGCCATTTGCGAGAACTCCCAGCCATCATTCACATTAGTCAGAGGTTACACGCAGCGAGGAGAAGAAAGCAGATGGAGCCAGCTTCGAGACACCAGCGCTGAATGACGCATGCGCAGAAGGTGAGTCGCTCCACCCACCTCCGCTGAGCCCACGTGCTGAACCTAAAGGGCTGCGGGGAAGGGTTGCCTTCCCACTTGGGCCCTCAGACGTGGTTGTTTCCTTTCAAAGGGCTTTTGCAATGCTGCCCGCCCCTCCTCCCACAGGGCAGAGCTCCTGCTCCTCGTTGCCAAGCCTATTTTTATGGTCTGTCTCCAAAACAAGTGCAAAATAGTGTTGGCCTAAGAGCATCCTCCCTCTCTCTGGCCACTGGAACACCATCTGCGAGTTGAGTGGGAACAGTAAACACCGCAGGTTAAGTAATTCATTACTAATATTTTCCTTGAGCTCTGAAACTTTTTAAACAAACAACAACAACAATTGTATCATAATAACCTTCCAGAGGTTAACAGCCAGCAGGTGGCCAGGCTCAGTCGAAATGCAAACCAGACAGCTGTTTGATTATAAACTGTTGATTCTTAGGGCGATCTGGGGAAAACTTCTTGCCGAAAAAGGGTCTTCTCTTAAAAATCCCTAATGAAACAACACATAAATGTCAAAATGACAAAAATAAGGAAGTGTGTCATAGACTAAGCATTTTAATGTCCTTTCTGGCTTCCTCCTGAGTGTACTCTGGACCTAGCCACATTTAATGGCACCGATTCTTAAAGAGGCGGTGCACAGCATGAATTTTTATGACCCAAATAAAACTTGAAGAGAGTCACTTTCTCTGCCATAGTCAGTGTCCTCAGCAGATGTGTGGGAGGTTCAGATTTCACACCAGTCACCGGAGCCAGCCTTTTACCTGGAGCCAGAGGCTAAGCAGAGTGTAGATGAGAGGAAGGAAAGAAACCCTGAGATGGGTCGTGTTATCCTGTCTATGTCTAAGCCATTAAGACACTATGGAGATTCCCTCCGGAAGCCTCAGCAAAGTGCGAGAAAATTCCGAGGGCTGATAAAATGTTGGAGGGGAATGGTGGATGAAAAGCTTCTAATCAAAACCTTACGTTGACACCACACGGCCCCACGGATGGATGCCTATGACTGTTTTCGTCCCCCAGATGATGAAATGAGACAAAAGAAAATCACTCCCTAAATCAGTATTTAATTACTGGTCTATTATGTTACAATCAAAAACATTTCAGAAAGTTCATAAAAGAAAAAAAAAAGTTTAAGCTTTTTTACATGGAAATAGGCTGCAAGTGCTAAAATATAAAAATCTTGGGGCTCCAAGGGAAAAAAAGCTATGCAATGGCAGTCGCCTATATTTTTTTTAAATAAAGGAGAAATAAAGAACAAAAATGAAAAGTGTAAAATGGAGAACTTCACAGATCCTACCTTCCTTGTAATAAATTAGTAGGAAGGTGAGATTCCAGAGTGTGAGAAAAGGTATTTTTTTGGTTTGACACTTGTTCCATGGGGTTTTCTGACCTAATCCTATAAGCAAGAGGTGGCAATGAGGCACAGCTTCAGAGATAAGATGGGCAGGAAAAGAAGGAAGCACCCATCATGCTTAGGAGCCCCCAAGGCTTTCTGCTAGTGTCACAGAAGAACCAAGACCGGGGAGTGAAGTGATAAAAACAGATTTTTATTTTTTAAAAAGTATGGCAATAGGGAAAAAGAGACTTCAGTATAGAACTAGGCTTAATTCCAAAAACAGGGAGGAAAAGTGGGAATTTCGAGCCCAGTAGTGGGAGGGAGGGAGGGAGGGAGGAGCTAATGGATGGGAAATGTCTAAGAGCAAACATCAGGGTGAGGGGAGACTCTGGCTGATGGGGCTCTTGCTGAATTCAGGCCAAAGTGCTCACATCCACAGGGAGTGGAGGACGAGGAACCCGATCAGACACCAGGGTGCTCAGACGTTAAGTTGAGGGGATTCTGACTAAATGAACTGGGCAGGATCCTTGCTAAAACTGGACAAGACAGAAATGAATATGGAAAGCCAAAAGTCAAGGCCTAGCTGGGAAAAAGATGCAGAGGAGTCTGACTGAAGTTTAGTCAAAGAGAAAATCCTTGTCACTAGTTTAAAGAAAGAGAGGTATGAGGGTGGCAGTGCCTCATCCTGATGACATAAAATCTAGCACTTTTGAGGTTATTTTAAATCACACCAAAACCAGGTCGTGGCTGCTTTTTAATTCCTGAAGTCTCTGGAAGTGCAATAAAATGTAATTTAACAAATATGTATTCATGGTCAACATACAATATGCACTCTGCTAGGCAGTATAGAGCTACATACATCAAGACAGTTCAAGGCCTCCAAGAGTTTTCAATCTCCAAAAAGGGAAAAATGCATGAAAAATAACTAAAAGATAAAACATAGAACTGTGAAGACTTTCTCTGTGCTTCACACTCATATTTTTTATATTTGTACTTATTATTCAGGGACCTTCCAGGAATGCTCTATGGGGGAGGGAGACTGAGCTTGAATTGAAATTTGGGAAAGATTTCCATCATGATAAATGGATAAAGAAAATGTGATATATATATAGTGATACACACATAAAATGGAATATTATTCAGCCATAAAGAAAAATTAAATTATGGTATTTGCCAATAAATGGATGGAACTAGAGAATATCATGCTAAATGACATAAGCCAATCCCAAAAAACCAAAGGCCAAATGTTTTTTCTAATATGCAAATGCTAACTCACAGTGGCGGGGGGTAGAGAAAAGGAGAAGTACTTTGGATTAGACAAAGGAAACGAAGGAAAGAAAGTAGAACGGGAATAAGAAAGACAGTAGAATGAATCAGACATTACTTTTATATGTGTATGTATGAATACACGACCAATGCAATTCTACATCATGTACAACCAGAAAAAGTTATACTCCATGTATGTATAATATGTCAAAATACATTCTACTATCAATATAACTAATAAGAACACACAAAAAAATAATAATTAAAAAAAGATTTCCATCATGAAGTTTGTTTTTTTGTTGTTGTTGTTGTTTTGTTTTTTTCCATCCTGAAGTTTAAGTCCAGAGGCAGGGAAGACTAAGACACATGAGGTAAGTGCAGACAGTGAAAACTGATCCCAAATTCCCCTCATCAGTACATACTTCTTCCTAGATGGTTCCTGTTCCTTTTAAAACTCTAAATATATAATAACGAAAGCCTTGTGTATTTCTTATTTTAGACACTTTTTTTATTTTTAAACATAGTTATGCAGCTTTCTCTCTGAGGTAGTTGTCCACCTGATAGTAAGCTACTGCAGGCATGTTAGCTAGCTGCAGTCACTGACGGTGTAGCCACAGCCCCACGTCCACAGGTAGTGGCCAGCCAGTCCCATCCTACACGTTGGTGTGCAGAGGTGATATTCATATTGGTGGCATTATCTGTCAATAATCGGTCCATGGAGTCTGGTGAGCACCAGGGCTCCACCATACTGCCCTGCTCCCCTGGTTTTGCTTTTACCCTTTCTTTCCCATCCTGACTGCCTTTTAGATCCTCCCACACTTCTTGTTGAGAATCATAATTATTGTGTTGTTGTTGTTCTTCTTCTTAGTTATACTCGATAGTGGAGTCTGTTTTGACATATGTGTACAAACATGCAGTTTATCTTATTCTGATTAAGATCCCAGTCTTGGGGATGTACTTGATGGTGAGATTCACTGAGGTATATCCTTGAGGCCCTTAAGACTTTGAGGAAAGTACTACTCCTGATTCATATAAACCACTTGTGTTAGTTTGCCAGGTCTGCCATAACAAAGTACAGCAGACTGGGTGGCTTCAACCACAGAAATTTACTTTCTCACAATTCTGGATTCTAGAAGTCCATGATCAAGGTGCTGGTAGGGTTGGTTGGTTATGAGAGCTCGCTCTGTGAGTTGTACATAGTTGTCTTTTCTCTCTGTCTTCGAATGGCTTTCTCTCTGTATATCCATATCCAAATCTTCTCTTCTTATGAGTGTATAATTCATATTTTGGTTATCTCTTTAAAGGCCTATCTCCAAATACAGTCATATTCTGAGATACGAGATGTTACAACTGAAGCTATGAATTTAAGAAAACATAATAATTCAACCCATTATGATACCTATATCACCAAAATTCTTTGATTATCTGTTTCTCTCTGGAAAAAAAAAAAGTTTTAGAGAAGGTCCTAGGTACTTTCTAGTTCTCTAAAACCAAGAGCTGACAGTGGCTTGTTCCCTACCCCTTTATGAGAATCCCCAGTTGGTCTCAGAGTCTTAGGTCATTATCAAGTGGAAAACAACAAAGGAGTTGAGATTCAGAGTAGCTTAGTGATTTGATAATACTCTTCTCAGTTAGTTGAAAGAGGAGGGTTTTTACAGGGAATTATCTTGTATAAACTTAAGGTGAAAATAAGTTAATATGTCATTCCTAGGGTTTCAAAAATCAATTTTAACATTAGTTTTCTAGATATAGATAATACCAAAAGAATAACCCTCAGTGTGATAATTTAAACAGAAGTGCTGGTATTACTGATAGGCATTTATCTTCATAGTATTTTCAAGATGGTCAGGAAGGCTCTACTGCTCAAATCCTTAACTCTCTTCTTGCTGCAAGATGGATGGGATTTCACCCTTAGAACACAAGCTTTAATCTAGTGCTCTCTTTCATTGAGTTTTATTATTTTTGATTATGGAAATTCTCAAACAAATACAATAGGAGAGAGATTGTGTCATGAAGCACGATGCACCCATCATGCAATTTCAACAATTACCAATATGGGGTCAATCTTGTTTCATCTTTACCGAACCAACTCCTTCTTTGGATAATTTTGAACCAACTCTCATTTATCATGTGTATAAGTATGTGTGTGTGTGTGTGTGTGTGTGTGTGTGTTTTAAAATTCAGGCACTGATGATTGTTATCTAGATTAGGGGTCTGCAAACTATCACCTATGGAGAGCATCCAGTTATTTAATCCTGTTATTGTGAATAAAGTTTTTATTTGTTTGTTTGTTTGTTAGGGGGGAACCAGAGATTGAACTCAGGGGCACTCGACCACTTAGCCACATCTCCAGCCCTATTTTGTATTTTATTAGAATCAGGGTCTCACTGAGTTGCTTAGCACCTTACTTTTGCTGAGGCTGGCTTTGAACTCACAATCCTCCTGCATCCACCTCCCGAGAGCCACTGGGATTACAGGTGTGCGCTACTGCACCTGGCTGGGTGAATAAAGTTTTGTTGTAATACAATCATGTTCATGTGCTTCCCTGAGAGAGTGCCATAGCTGCTCTCACATTCCAGACTTGAGTAGTCGTGAAAGAGATTGCATATCTCATAAAGACTGAGATATTTATTGTCTGATCCTCTACAGAAAAAGTCTCTTGTTTTCTGATCAAGCAAAATAGGATCTTTTTCATTTTATTCTTTTTTATTAGCAAAATATTCCTCTAAAGAAAACTTCTCAATTATTTAGTTATGTGAAGTACAGAACATGTTGGAAAATCAAGAAATGTGCTAGGTAGTTATCCACTTCTTACCAGTTTTTTACATAAGGTCAATTCCTGATATTATCCAAAAGTGACCAATAAGGTATTGTGATTTTTTTTTGGTTTTACCATTTTTGTTCATCTTGTTTTAAAGTATTATTATGAATATGTTCAAATTCATTGCCTTCCATTGTCATTAACACTCAGTCTCTCCTTTTCTAGGTAGAAACTTATTTATCTTCTAAGTCCTTCTGAAATAATCCCATATGATTGGGAACTTTATTACAAGGTGTTCTAAAGCTATCTTATACATTTCTTTCCCCAAACACAAAATTACCCATTTTTCCAAGGAGCTGTGGACCATTGCTGGAAAGTGATATTTAGTAAACAAAATACAGAAAACCAAGTACACATTAATATAGGAGTGGTCATCTTAAAGTTTTTTGAAGAGCAGAGTAGAATTTGAAATTAAATTATAAATTTATTTTTATTCTTCCAATGCAAATTCAGGACTATAGAATTTTTCTTTTTCTCTTTGGTATTTCATTATTACTTCTTTAAACCTGTGTGGAAAACCTTAATTCTGAGCAAAACAAAGTAATCCTCACTTGAAATATCATTTTACACACACAACTGTGGAATAACAATATTAGTACTATCATCAATAATTTGACACAAAGATACTGACTTCAAATACTGAAAATAGTCTCCTCCTTCCTTCTCTTTCTCCTCCTCTTTCTTTTACTTCCTAGTCAGTCCTTTTGCTATTTGAGTATTTCCCACTGGGGATATCTAGTCAAATCAGTCTATTATAAAGTTAAGTAATGTTTTTGATGATGAGACATTCTGACATGATCATTTCAAAACAAATCAAATTGTTGAAGCATTATATTTATTACCAAGGAATTATTTGCAACAGAAACCACAATCCCCACCCAATCTCTGAACCACACCCTAGATGGGGTGAGGCTCAGAAATGAGGTGTGTCCCTTGTATACATTAAAAATAATATTTCTAAGGAGGAAATATCATGTTCTGACATTTTATTTTCTTTCCAAATTGAAAATTCCCCTTGGAGGAATAATAATTAAAGCTATTACTGGTAATTTTACCCTTTAGTATTAATGAGCTCTTATAGGAATAAGGAAAGGAGTTTGAAGCCATTAACCAGCCAACAGAAAGGGAGTCGAAGAACATGAAGCAAAAGGAACAGAGCTAAAGATCCTCAGACTGCAACTTCAGATTTGCCCTTCATCCTACTTTTCCTAAGAGTAATCTCTTATTAGGCTAGGATAGAGGAGTGGGAGAGATTTCATAGTCAACCTCTTTAAATCTCCTTTAAATCACCAAAAATTGCTTTTGAGAGGCATGACTTTGCATAGATATTTTTGTTTCCTCTGTTTTTTTCCAAATCCCTTTGTTGCCCTCTCTTCCCTATGCCCTGTGTCAGGGTTTGGGAAGTCATGGCCACACCCAACTGCCCCCATTTTTTTGTGAGTAAAGTTTCACTGGAACACAGCCAGGGACAATCATTTGTGTATTATCCAGGGTAGTTTTTGCACGTCAGTGGTGGAGTTGAGTAGTTAGGAAAAAGACTGTAGGGACCACAAAGCCTAAAGTATTTATTATTTGGCTCATTACACAAAACGTTTGCCAACATCTTCTCTAAGTTATGGGTTGATCTTGTCTGCTTCCCAAGGTATGGCTTGGTCTTTCTGAACTTGGATGATTGCTGAACTTTAACTGAAGCTTGCCAAGGCAAGTATGCTCACTATCTAAATAGGACAGAACGTGGGTTCTAAACATTGTACTAACCTCAAGCTCAAGATCAGTGCCTGCAAAGAATGATCTGAAGTCCAAAGGTTCAGCTTGTGATTTTTTGAGAATTCTGAAATGAGCTTAAAATTCTCAGTTAGGCAGAATCCAACCACTAATATCAAAATGTTTCAACTGAGTATAATAATGATCACTATTACTGCATACTTCTTTATGGGCTAGGCACTGTATTGTATGCTTCACAAATAATTATTATCTTCTTTAATTCTTACATCAATTCTAGTTGATGGGTACTATGATCATTCACATTTTAGAGCTGAGGAAAGAGATTTGGAAATAATAAGAAATTACCTAAGGTCACAATGTTGAGTAGCCATGAGGCTGGAACACACACCCAAGCCCTCTCAAATAAAGTCCATGCTTTAAATCCATTAGCTAATGATGTTTCAAGCCAGGACACTGGTGTTTACCATAGCCCCAAGAATAGCATCTGAAGGGCCCCTGGGAAAGGGCTGGCTCTTCTTGTTCAGGTTTCAGTCTTCTCAGAATGAGGAGAACTATTGCAAACACCATGAGAAGGAGAGGAGTCTGTCACCCAAACTGGGAGGTAACTTCTTTGAATACAGAAACTTCTAGTTAAATATGGCAGCCTAACCACAGGCATTGATCCTTTCTCCAGGTAGGTCCACTAAACTGATAATAAAGGAATAAAAAAAGATAGAAGAAATAAAGACTCAGGACAGGAAGCTTCAGCAGATAAGAAATTTAGTACACCTATAAAAACAAAAAAGATCAAGAAGGACAAGTAGAGACCAATCTAATTGATCAGGGAAAGTTTGAAGCAAAAATCCCTGAAGAGGGAGACACCAATAGGAAGAGAGGTTGACCTCTGAGGCTCGGGAACTGAAAGTGCTGGCTATTGCCAAGGCAGGGGTCAGCCTCAAGTCTAAAACAGGGTTGGGGGAGGGGTGATAAAGTCTACATATAAAGTGCATCCCTAAATCTCTTTCCTCATATAACATGGTTCCCCTGCAAAGAGCTATAGGGATGTCCCTTCCAAAAAGAATAAACTGGAAAGTCTGGTCCAAGCACATCAATGAAAAGGGAACATACCAAGAGGTCAAAACTGGAAGATTAAGGAGGCTTGGTGGGCCTGCCTACCAGCCTAGTTGTTCTTTCTCCAGAACGCCTACACCCTTGGGGTTTCCATTCTCAAATCTGGAGACATGGAACAGACTAAGTCTATTCTATGTGACTTGTGGAACATCATTGCAATGGAGATGCCACTCTCCTATGCCCGGTGATGTTACAGTGAAGCCCATCAGTTAGCATACCCACAAAGTTTTCAAAAATCTCAGTCTCAAATAAGAACAGATCTTCAAAGATTACTAGATTTGAGGAAAGCCTCCAGAATCAAAGAGAAGAAAATAAACCAATAAAGGGGTTTCATATGAAATAGAGATAATTAGGAATTACAAAAGATTTTGCAAAAATATAATTAACATTCTCAGAGAGATAAAAGGATACTACATCCATAAAACAAGAATTGAATGCCATCGAGGAAAAACCATCAGAAAAAAAAAGAGTCCTTGAAAACTAAATTTATGATAGGTAAAACATTCTATCATAAAAAAAATCAGTAGATTTGGAAGACAAAAGCACATAAGCCTTCTAAAATAAATCAGAAGATAGATAAATAAGAAATAGTAAAGAAACCGACATAGAAGATCAATCTAGACATTCCAGCATTTAATTTATGAAAGTTCTATAAAAATGAAATTTTTTAAATGGTGAGATGGAAATTATCAAACATAAAACACCAAAAATATTTTTCTAAGCTAAAATTATGAATCTTCTGATGCTCCCACAGCTTTACAACTCAAAAAAAATGACGAATTTTCCACACACACACAAAAAGGATGTATACTAAGTTACATGATCGTGAAATTTCAGAATAACTCCAGGATGATTTCACTGAGAAGATACAGGTCATATGCAAAAATGTAACAATCAGAATGGCAAAAGACTTCTCAGTAACAGTAACTTGCTGGATGGCAATAGAATAATGCCTTCAGAATTCTTAGTGAGCAGTGATTTCCAACACAGAATTCTTTACCCAGCCAAACTGAAAATTAGATGGAAGTAAGGGAAGGGGACTGCTATGAATAACTCAGATATGGCTTCCTTGCATCTTATACCTCACTATACTCATCTTAGGAAGCTACTGTAATGGTACCACATGGATGGAAAGTAATACACTAAGAAGGAAAAGATTGAAGATCTAGGAAGCAAGGGATCCAACCCCCAAACCATGGCAAAGGGAATCCTCCTTTATGGCAATTGTACAGGAGGTGGACAGAAGACTTCCAGGGTATTTTTTTCTGTTTGTTCTCAATGGCATTGATTAAATGATAAATTCAAACATTTGGTGGAAAACAGAGAACTAAGAGATATAATAGATCTGATGGTGAATTAGGAAAGATTAAGAGAAGGTTCAATAGTTCTCTTAAATACTCTCCACTAAATGTTTTACTCTTGCATTTCATGGTAGAATTGTTCTTTGTGGACACCTCATGGATGGTGGAGCCATTTAACCAGTTCTGATCAAGAACTTGTAAACAAAAGCGTGTCCATCACTTCTGGGTCAGAGCTTTAAATGCTGGTTTGTTACCTTCCAGAACATCTTTCTTTCTAGCATGGAGCCCAAGCAGGTTCAAGATCATGGCTACTCTAAGTACTACAGTAGACATGCACTCCCTCTACCTGTGTCAACCCACCTTGGTTACATACTGTGAGCAAGACACAATCCTCTGTAGTTTTGAGCCACTAAGATGTTAAAGCTGTTTTTTAACAAAACCTAGCCCAACTTGACAAGTACCTAAGAATCCATGAATAAATAGGACAATAGTCCTGCTGATTTTATACTGATAATATTTATATCATCATCATGATGGAAATTCTGATGATTAATTAAAATTTTTGATATGACTATATTGAGAGGTTGAAGGGGGAATGTCAGGATGATGGTAATTTAAAAGAGCTTAGTCACTATTACAGAAAGGAATCAACAGATAATGTCTAAAATTAATAAATCATAAAATAGTAGTTAAGTTATTTTAACCATATGGAGACAAACACTGGAAGAAACAGTTCTGAGTCCTAAAGAGATTGTTTCTGGGTAATAGAACTTGGTAGTGATGAGAACAGGAGCCAGGAACTGCTCTCTTTAGCTATGTTATCTAGTCCCACTTTATTTTAACCATGTACATGTATCATTTAGCTCAAAGGAATCTCAATAGTGATTCTAAATATCTAATTTTATTTGATAATTCTATCTTAAAAGAGTTGGATTTTTCTCCCCATATCATTGAATCCATGCCCTTGAAGGAAAAGCTATATAGGTTCTCACCCAACCTATGCCTTGAAGCTTCGCCTTGGCTGCCTTGTTATTCCCAAGGCCCAGGAGGCTGCATGTCAGGACAGAGCAAAGACATCCAGGTTCCCCTGAGAGCACTCCAATGTCATCAGGTCTGACTCATCTGAAACATAAAACTTTGGCATAGCCAAGCCAGGAGAGCTACTGGGGAGAAGGTGGAAGAAGCCACACAATTTTCTGTATAAATTATTTTTCTGACAACTTATCTGAAGTTAACTCCTGGACTGAGAATTCCATCTTTGTTTATAAATAAAAAGCCAGTCAAGCCAGGACCCCCAAAAGACCCATCCTTCCAGTGCCCTGCATCTCCAGTGAGGTAAAGCCCCAAGATCCAAACAGTTGGATGTAGTTGCAAGATGCCAAGACCTTCCCACAACCCAAGCTGCCTCCTGAGCTGAGGTGAGTTGTTCTAGGAGAAGAAAAGCAGGTAGGAATGGCAAGGCTCAACAAGCCGTCTAAATAAATGGCTGGAAACACTCCAAGGATTATAGATGGTTAGAATGAATATTATTTTTTCTTCAGTAATATCTGAAATAGAAAAACATCCTTGCTATGTGTACTAGGTACTGTTCTAAGTGCTTTGTGTATCACCTCATGGATCAGTGTTGTCATGATCTCCATTTTACTAATAAAAAACTGAGGCACTGAGAGGTGAAATATTATACCCAGGTTGCAGTTTGAATCCAGCTATCTGGCTGGTCCCAGAGATGTCAGTCAGTTGGTCACAGTATTTGGAATAAGTATCGTTTTCTCAAAATCAGCATCAAAGTTCTGCACCAGATAGAGGGGGGCTACTTCTCAAAGATGCCCTTGCTACTAACAAATGCACAAAGCATGGATGTATGTGAAACAATCATTCCCTGACTGCATAGGTCTACTATTTATATGAAGCTATTTAACTTAATTACAAATAATTTAGGCTACAGATGGGAGCAAAGCAACATTAAGGATCTTGATTTTGAAACCGTTCTAAAATAGCTTTTAAAATCTAGGAGGCAAATTGTCTTTCCAAATGGAAATGAACACGTGACGCCGTGAAGTCTTAAAGTTATTAGCATCTTTTGCTGAGCCCTCGTCTATTGCCTTTGTCATTTACGCGATGTACAGTCTTTAATTTCAGCTCCATGATCAAAGGGATGAAACTCGAGAAGCTCCCTGTTAAAATCAATGGCTGTGTTTGGCGTGAGAAATGGCAGCCACGTGATGACGGCTTCTCACCTAAGAGAGCCTGGGGACAGGGTTCCAGGCAATAAGGGAGGAATCTGAAGTCACACACACACACACACACACACACACACACACACACACACAGTTGAAGAGGGGCAGACGCACCCATCCCCATTCTACCATACCTGCGAGGCACTATTGCTGAAGGCAGTGCCAGGAAGCATGTTTTTAGGAATTCAAAGTATCGCGTTTCATAATTTGATTTAAATCAATTATCCCATCCCTCCCTGGAACAGGCACAAGCTCCAAAAATACAAAATGTAAATGGAACCAGCTGCAGCAAAGGCCTTCTGCCAAGACGGATTTCAGTCAACGTAATCAGCCTCCTTTCGAAGTACATTATTGTCGAGACCCAGAGATTGTGTGAAACACTTCCAGTGCCCTTGGAGGGACCAGGAAGGTAACCAATTATGGAAGAGGAGAAAGAGAAGGAGTTAATCTTCTCTGTCCTGGCTTGCCTTTGCCCCGAACTCTTAAAAGAATTAATTCACTCCTCTGGGGGATACTGGGAAACTGAGGTCGTTATTGGCAGCCTTCAAACACTGCCCTTAATTTATGGATATTTACTAAACCACATAATCACCCTGAGTTATCCCATTACAGGGCTCAACAGAGCTGAGGTCTGCAGTCCTGGGTGTGAAGATCAATTGTGAGAGGTTTTGTGTGTGAGTATTTATTAAAGAGGGCATGAATGTACCCAGCAGTCACACGTATCATTTGGGCTCCCAACACTCTGCCCAACAAATGGATCCCATGCATAAGATTTGGCATCCTTCCATTGAAATCCTTTCCTTTAATTGATTTAAAATGATAATTCAATTAAAATAATTATTCTAATAAAACTTCATATCTTTTTGGCAGGTTCCACAGGGGCCTCTGCCCTCAATGTTATTTTAGTATTTTCTTTATTTGTTTTCTCACCAAGTTGACTTTGGCTCTCTGAATCTTTTGGAAAAGTTTATGTCATTGGGCAATCACTGCACCCTTCTGGAGCTTTCCACTTCTGAAACAGGGAATAAGGAAAATAAAATATCCTAGAGAGATGTTATACTTTGAACTTTGACCAGTGAGAGCCAAGAAATAACTGAGAATGCTGTATGGTCAGAGCCACCCATCTGTTCACCCATAATAGGGACCTCCAGCCAGGCCATGTTAAAGCTGTAAACTGAGGATGAATGATAGTCTTCTTCTGCTTATTCCTGTCTTTTACAAGTTTTTGCTCACTCTTCTTTTAAAGGGTTATTGTACTCGTTTTCTTCCCACATTTTCCACTGGTGCATTATAGCTGTACATACTGATGGGATCTGTTGTTGCATATTCATACATGCATACAATATGACAATATAATTTAACCAATACCACTCCTTAGCACTTCTCTCCGCCCTCCCAGAAAGTCTGTTAGACTCTTGAAATCTGTAACGTTTGTGTCCGATCTCAGGAATTCTCATATAATTCTTCCAATTTTTGAAATATCATCACGACAGTTATCTTATTTCTTCAATGCAACAGTGTTGTATGCTTGGAGTAGGTCTCCTCCGCCTCTTTTGAAAGAGGAAGACCAACAACATGGAGAGGTAGGTAGCTGTACCAGTACTGCACAGCTAATATTAAGGGGCTCACAGACTCTTGCCAATTAGAGTATCATAGAGAAATGTGAAGAAGTGAAAAACAAACTGCTTTTATGTTGTAATTTTTACAATGTGTCAAAAAGACATTGGACAGTACGACTTGTATAATGGCCAATATTTGCTTTAAAAAAATGTTTCTGTATCTGTCCTGGGGAAAAAAAAATAAGCAAAGACACAGGTGCATTGTTGCCCCAAGGATGTCATCCTCTTAACCTGAATCATGGATGCCTGGGAACCCAGATGGGGTCTCTTCCACCCCTCACCACTCATGAGCATACTAAAAAGATCTGCCACAGAAAAGATGAGCCCCTTTCTGGTGCTCTTCTGAGGTGAACACTGGACTAGAAGCCTGGAGAGTCAGTGCACCAGCTGTGCCACTGGTTGGCTGAATGGCTTTGGAAAATCTTTTTTATCTTCTAGGGCTTCATTTGTACCCAGTAGACCAGATGATCTATAAAATTAAATTCAGATTCTAGTATCTGCTTTTAGTCACAAGAATCTCAATGTTTGAGACTGCAATATTAATCCCATTTGAAAAATGTCTCTAAGAGAAAAAATTGGGCTTGAACAGGCAACAAGCCAGGCTTGATTATACCTTCCTGGCAGAAATTCAAACTTCTATTTATCAGTGTATTGTAAGTACAGATATAAAAAAAGATGAACTTGTAGTATCACTGAAGATGCTTTGGTAGAATGTAAATATAACCATTTTACAGTTGGCAAAATACATACCTGAAGAGATATCATGAGCAAGTCCTCAGGCACCTGGACACAAAGCAGAGTCTGCAAATCGGGTAGAAGAAGGAATATGTCCTATATGTGGGAAAGACAAGAAGGAACCCATTGCAAAGATTCATTTCTTTGGACACTCTTTATGATGCCTCTCTATAAATTCTATTCTGGACAGGGCAGCTCTCAGGATTTACATTAAAATCCTTATGGGAGCCGGGTACAGGGGCACTCTCCTATAATCCCAATGGCTCAGAAGGTTCAGGTAGGAGGATCTAAAGTTCAAAGCCAGCCTCAGCAATTTAGCAAGGCCCTAAGCATCTTAGTGAGACCCTGTCTCTAAATAAAACACACACACACACACACACACAAAGGGCTGGGAATGTGACTCAGTGCTAAAGTGTCCCTGGGTTGAATACCCGGTGCCAAAAAAATAAAAAAAAAAATCCATATGGCAAACCTCAGGGGCTATGAGAAAGAAAGATCATTGAAGCATCATTAAAAAGGAAATCAGTACAGGTGGATAGTTTCTTCCAACCTTGTTCTTTTCCAAATCACTTCTATGCAGCATTTCCCATTTTAGGTGAGCCAGCTACCGAAGGGAATCCTTTACATACATATAGTATCTATTGCAATTGTATCAGGCTAAAAGTTGAAAACAATTGTGATGTATAGAAAAACTATATATATAGTTACTTATATGCATATGTATATATATAAATTGTTATATATACCTATATATAATTTGTTTTCATATATATATATATATATATATATATATATATATGGATGGATCAGGCCAAATTGCAAGTGCAAGAAGACTGATATTTTAAAAAATGCATTATTCCTTTATTTTATTCCTTTTAAATGTCATTTTAAATGTCCAGAAAGATGAGAAGTAACAAAGGAAAAGAAACGCCTCATAAGAAAGTAACCAAAGGGATGGAATTCAATTATTTTCTAAGACCTTTTGGAGTGTAAAAAGTTCATTTAATGAACTATTGCTACTGTAGGAAAACATTTGACCAGCTGGTACACCAGATTCAAGGGTGTGAGTATTAGCTGAGGAATGCATGCAGAGTCCTGGGCTGTCCCATGGGTATTCTGATTTATTCCTTCTAAGGATAAGAATATGTATTTTAAATAAGAACACAAGCCACTTCTGGTGGCATGTGGCCCTCCCCCACTAGATTCCCAGAATCACTACCCTAACATATCGGTAATTCATATGTTTACTTGTAATTTCTGTTGGTTACCATTATTTTTTGGTGAAGACTCTGATGGAATCACAGAGGAACAAGCACTGGGCTAAGAGCCAGGAAGACTGGACTATACTCTCAGGTCATCCACTAAAAAACTGGATGACCTGATCCCTCCTATAGTAAAGCGGGTTAATAAGTGCAATTATTATTAGGGAGGTGATGAACATCAGAGCAACAAAGTCCAGATTTCTTTTCTCTAAGCAAAGATCAGCAGCAGGTATTACAATAATCCTGGCTTGATGCTTTGGTGCTTTCTGAGACTACTTTGGTTCACCTACTACATATTGGGAGGAAATATTCAACTCAGTTGAATGCAAATGGTACCTGTCAAATATACATTCTGGGTCAAACCAGAACCCAAGCAATGAATGTAAGAAATAAGATATTTCAGTCAGCTTTTTCACTGCTGTGACTAAAAGAACAATTTTAGGAGAGGAAAAATTTATTGGGGTTTCAGTCCATAGACAGCAGGCTCCATTCCTTGGGGCTTGAGGTGAGATGGAATATCATGGTAGCAGAGTGTGGCAGAGAGAATTGGCTCACGTGATGATCAAGAAGAGAGAGAGACTCCACTTGCCAGATACAAAACATATAGCCCAGAGGCATGACCTCGGTGTCCTACCTACTCTAGCCACACCCTACTAGCCACTCTCAGTTACTACTCAATTAATCCCATCAGGAGATTAATTCCCTGATTGAGTTAAGGCTCTCACAACCCAATCATTTCACCTCCAGATCTTCTTGCATTGTTTCACCCATGGGCATTGGGTGATAACCTCACAAACCCTAATATAAGACATGACACCCTCCCTCTCCTGGAGAGTTCCTGTGTAACTCATCGAATTTCTTCTTTTATAGGATTCGTTAGAATTAATATCATTCCATGTTGAAGTTACATGAAACGCATGCAGAAGGGCTGAGAGAAAGCAAAGAAGGAGATGCTTCTTGGAAGCAGGAAGCAAGCTTCATGGAAGGAGGAAGATTGGGAAGCCTTGGTGGAGAAACTGGAGGGTGGGTAAGGCTTACCAAGTCACGAGCTTTGAGTTCTTTGGAAGGACGAGGGTCCTGAATGTTGACTGTTACTGTACTGAGAGCATCTGGGACCTTGGGACATAGCAATGTGTCCCTCCTTAACTGGAGCAGCATTTTTTTTCCTCTTCCAGTTTAAGGTTCAAAACCAGACTGATGCCAGGTGTAAACATGCACACGTACAAAAGTGTAGCCATCATTCATTCTCTCAGTCTCTCATTCTTCATATCGAGAAGGGCTGTGCTTTTCATGGGATGCAAATAGGTGGAAACCATGGTCCTGCTCTCAGAAGCTAGAGGAGAACCACTTGGTCTATCACAGAGAACTGCTAATCATCATCCCAGTGAGCTAGAACCTATGAAGCTCCCCTCTCCTTTATACTTCTCTTTTGGGGGATTAGTTCTTTCTGCCCAGTGGAATAGTAATTAGAGAGACAATATCGTATTTTGATTCAGGGTGTGGATTCTGGATGCTGTCTGGTGTGGATACTGGCTCTAAGTAAATTATAAGTCTTTGCCAGTCAAGTGACCCAGACAAATTAAAGAACATCTCCAGGTCTCCATTCCTCATCTATAAAATGGGTACTGTTAAGGCTTGGATATTAAATGTTCCCCAAAGGCCTATGTGTTGAAAGTTTTGGTCCCCAGCTGATGCCACTGTTGGGAGGTAGTGACCTAGCGGAAGGAAGTTAAGTCATTGGGGGTATGACTTGAAGAGGATGTTGGTACCCTGGCCCTTGCCTCTCTGGCTACCATGAGGTGAGCAGCCTCCTCTACCACATGCTTCCATCCTGATATTCTGCCTCATCCCTGGCCTGAAGTGATGGGGACAACCAATCATAGACTGACATTTCTAAAACTGTGAAGCCTAAATTATATTTCCTCCTTTTAAGTTGGTTATCTCAGGTATTTTTCACAGCAACGGTAAACTAACTAGCACAGCTACAATAAGTTAACATCAAGCATGGAACTGTTCCGTACAAACTCCACATGGGCCTTCTGCAGGCATCCACTACTAAGAAGGTGCCTCCCACACCCCAGTTGTCAGCTGTTTGGAACCAGGGAATTTTTAGCACTCACTCTCCATCACAGATTGGTATTCCTCACACAAGATCGTCTAGAATATGCCAGACACTTGGTATCTGTATGTCACATTGCCTGGGAGCTCTTATTTAAACAAACCTGCATTCCTTCTGGCCTGGTCAGAGATGGCTCCTGAGCACCTTTTCCACCACAATGCCCCTAGCACCTGATGAGTCTCTTAGGTGATCCATCAGATCCTCTTAATCCATTCTTCACATTGCTACACACAGAACACCCACATATACACCAAGCTTTTAATCATCCTTTAACCCAGGGTCTTCCTTCATTCATTTCTCTGTGTTGCCCAGGGGAGCTCCAGATAGGACAAGCACCTGCCAGTCTCCAAAATCACTTTCCCCAGTGTTCAGTTCTGACAAATGTGTCGTGCATGTAGACAGATACTTCTAAAAGCAAGATTCCATATACTTTCTTACTATTTTCTTTGCCTTAATATAATGGATCCAGAGGTCTCCAGTAGAAAAGAGCTGAATGTGCTCCAAACTGAGAAAATATGTCAGCTGATAAATTTCCCTAACCATGGAGTCCTACCTCAGAGCTGAAAAATAGGCTTCTTTCCTATGTCACCTCCAGTCCAGCCCAGCAAGAGTTCTGTGAAGGAGGATTCTGAGCTCAAAAAGAAAATGCACTTTGACCAACAAAAATCTCAATGATCCTTAAAACGTGTTTCTTGGAAAGGATGACCTAATCTAATATTAGGTCTCTATGGGAAGGAGTCCCAGGACAGGTAAGTTTCAAATTGAGAAGATAAAAAAGAAAGGAGTTTGTAGAACTTTTCCCCAAACACACACACATACACACACACACACACACACACACACACACACTGGATTCCATAGTATAGCCTGGACAGTCACTAGAGGGTGACTGTCCACACAGTGTTGGGGAGCAGAATAACTGGGCTGCATTGGATTCAGCAAGATGGAGATGTCTGAAAAGCATACACCATCTGCTGAACACATTTGCTCATTCTGGGATTAAGAGACAAGTCTAACTTTCCAAAGTACATAGGAGACTTAGAGAAGGCAGAGCCACGTCTAATCACCAACCAGGTGAGGTATGACCATTCAGGTTTACTCAGCCAGTAAAGACAATCCCAAGGAAGGGCTAGGCTTGCCACTTACTGTTTTTGGATGAAAAGCAGGTTGTCCCCCTGTCCTTTTATAATTCAAAGATGCATTTTACTGTGCTTGACCTATTCTAAGTCTCTTAACCTACTAACATATCTAAACTCAGAAAGAACCTTACAATCAGTGGCATATTATAGTTTAACAGGAACATTTCCCCCTTCCTTAGAGGAACATATAATAATGGGATATAATATATCAGAAACACCTTAGGTGTGATTAAACATGGCTTATGAGGAGAGGGTTATACAAGGTCATAGGATGATCCTTCGCTATCTCTTCTCTGGGGGTCAGCACCATTAGCACAGTGCTCTGAGTCCCTGTCTTGAGTCCGTCAAGGATGGAGTCCTCAAGACTCTGGGGCACAATCATCAAGCCTGTGTGGCTAGATGAAAAATCTTGTCAGGAGGGGAAAAAGGCCAGGTGGCCCTATTTATTTTAATTTGCCTTCAGATATTTTAAAGGGTTTTCTCTTCTTTCAATGTTGGGGGTCTTTCTATGAGCTTGTAAGAGTGCCCCCCTCCTTCAATTCCCCAAACGCACCAAATAGACTTGAAAGCTGAAGAGTTTTCTGTACAGCCCTCTGTTTCTGTTAGATCAGGGAGCAGCCGCAGAGGAAGAAGGGAATGCTTTCAGAGTGTCACTTACACCCCAGAGGCTCTGTACCACCCACGGTCTTCCCTCCCTGCCTCTCAAATGAATCAGAACAACATTAAATATCAAAACGCACCCAGACACTCCCAGATTCTCCAGGCCTTCAGTCCAGCCTTTGCCACCTGGTAAGGAACACAGCAGAGCCGAGCTCTGGGAATAGGAAATGAGTTGCTATTGGTGCCTTGTCAATCAACATCCAATCCCACGCAAAGGCAGAACATGCAACCATGTGCCGGCCACATGTAAAACTTTACTCAGCAACCTCGGAGAGAGGGAACCAGTCCCCCCAAGGAACCTCTTACAGCCCAGACGTTTGACTCAGGGATCCAAGTGGGAAAAAGGAGCAGAGGAGGATGAGGAATGAATTCACTATAGGCCTTAACCTTCCAATCTAGACCATCCAGCTTTGCAGGGAGAAAAGATAAGAGGACAGAGAATGAAAACATGGAAAGGAGAAAAGACAGAAAAGACATTCTCTAGAAACATGGCAAGGAGATAAAAGAGCATCCTCTAAAAGGGGTAAATTCTGAAGAAAAAAAATATATATATTCTTATAAATAAAATGTGCACATTACAAATGTTAAAAAATAAATGGTGAAAAGGCAGAAGACTACAATGTGAGCATAAGGAGAAGCTAAGAGGCATCTGTGTGAGAAAAGCTGGAAGGCAAGAGTAGGTTTTTCTCTTCATAAATAATGCCACGTGGCAGTCACCACGCCGCTAAGGAGAAACTGGCTCAGTTAGGAGCCAAGAGATGGAGATAAGAGGAACCCACACTGAGAGCCATCCAGACTTTCCAGTTCAGCCTCAGGGAGTTTATGCTCTGCTACAGAGAAAAATCCTGTTAACTGATTAACTATGTTAACTGTCTAATGGCAAAAATACACATGTGGTATGTGCTTGCCTTCCACTGAATCTAATCCAGATCTTTCTTTGCCTTCCTTCCTTCCTCTCTCCCTCCCCCACCACACAGCCTCTCTCGGTTGACCTGAATCATTGTCAGCTGGGAAACCCCGAAGAAGGATGACACCTTCCCCGACTCCTGCCTTCCCATGTTATTTCCCTTTGAATCACATTTGCTCTTGTCTAGGGTATTAAGACCGTTGTTGATTTATCAAAGGCACTCCCAGCAATGAAACAATCTTCAAACTGAGACTTTAACAGAATTGACAGATCCAGTAGGTCCCCATAGACCTGGCTAAGACACACGGAGGAACCTGAATATCATTGTCCTAAATTATCTGGAATAAATTGCCCAAATTTCCACACTTGTAGCACACAAACACGTTTTTTTCTCCGGGGATCATGTGGGAAGCAAGCACACCTTTCTTTGACTGAGCTGTTCCTTTGAGATTTTAAGTAGAGGAGAACAAGGTATTCTCATCAAAAACAGTATTTTTCTTCACTAACCGTAAAAGCTTGAATAGTAACTGGTTACTATTTAAGCTTACACTTGTAAAGTGTCCCAAGTACTCTCATCTCTATCGTCACATTTTTTTTTTAAGATTTTTATTTTTATTTATTTATTTATTTTTTTATTTTGTTTTTATTATTATTATTTTTTTTATTGTTGGCTGTTCAAAACATTACATAGTTCTTGATATATCATATTTCACAATTTGATTCAAGTGGGTTATGAGCTCCCATTTTTACCCCATATACAGATTGCAGAATCACATCAGTTACACATCCATTGATTTACATATTGCCATACTAGTGTCTGTTGTATTCTGCTACCTTTCCTATCCTCTACTATCCCGCCTCCCCTCCCCTCCCCTCCCCTCCCCTCTTCTCTCTCTGCCCCCTCTACTGACATTCGTTTGTCCCCCTTATATTATTTTTCCCCTTCCCCTCACTTCCTCTTGTATGTACTTTTGTATAACTCTGAGGGTCTCCTTCCATTTCCATGCATTTTCCCTTCTCTCTCCCTTTCCCTCCCACCTCTCATCCCTGTTTAATGTTAATCTTCTTCTCATGCTCTTCGACCCTACTCTGTTCTTAGTTACTCTCCTTATATCAAAGAAGACATTTGGCATTTGTTTTTTAGGGATTGGCTAGCTTCACTTAGCATAATCTGCTCTAATGCCATCCATTTCCCTGTAAATTCTATGATTTTGTCATTTTTTAATGCAGAGTAATACTCCATTGTGTATAAATGCCACATTTTTTTATCCATTCATCCATTGAAGGGCATCTAGGTTGGTTCCACAGTCTAGCTATTGTGAATTATGCTGCTATGAACATCGATGTAGCAGTGTCCCTGTAGCATGCTCTTTTTAGGTCTTTAGGGAATAGACCGAGAAGGGGAATAGCTGGGTCAAATGGTGGCTCCATTCCCAGCTTTCCAAGAAATCTCCATACTGCTTTCCAAATTGGCTGCACCAATTTGCAGTCCCACCAGCAATGTACAAGTGTACCCTTTTCCCCACATCCTCGCCAGCACTTGTTGTTGTTTGACTTCATAATGGCTGCCAATCTAACTGGAGTGAGATGGTATCTTAGGGTGGTTTTGATTTGCATTTCTCTGACCGCTAGAGATGGTGAGCATTTTTTCATGTACTCTTTGATTGATTGTATGTCCTCCTCTGAGAAGTGTCTGTTCAGGTCCTTGGCCCATTTGTTGATTGGGTTGTTTGTTCTCTTATTGTCTAATTTTTTGAGTTCTTTGTATACTCTGGATATTAGGGCTCTATCTGAAGTGTGAGGAGTAAAGATTTGTTCCCAGGATGTAGGCTCTCTATTTACCTCTCTTATTGTATCTTTTGCTGAGAAAAAACTTTTTAGTTTGAGTAAGTCCCATTTGTTGATTCTAGTTATTAACTTTTGTGCTATGGGTGTCCTATTGAGGAATTTGGAGCCCGACCCCACAGTATGTAGATCGTAGCCAACTTTTTCTTCTATCAGATGGCATGTCTCTGATTTGATATCAAGCTCCTTGATCCATTTTGAATTCACTTTTGTGCATGGCGAGAGAAAGGGATTCAGTTTCATTTTTTTGCATATGGATTTCCAGTTTTCCCAGCACCATTTGTTGAAGATGCTATCCTTCCTCCATTGCATGCTTTTAGCCCCTTTATCAAATATAAGGTAGTTGTAGTTTTGTGGATTGGTTTCTGTGTCCTCTATTCTGTACCATTGGTCCACCCGCCTGTTTTGGTACCAGTACCATGCTGTTTTTGTTACTATTGCTCTGTAGTATAGTTTGAAGTCTGGTATCGCTATACCGCCTGATTCACACTTCCTGCTTAGCATTGTTTTTGCTATTCTGGGTCTTTTATTTTTCCATATGAATTTCATGATTGCTTTCTCTATTTCTACAAGAAATGCCGTTGGGATTTTGATTGGCATTGCATTGAACCTATAGAGAACTTTTGGTAATATCGCCATTTTGATGATGTTAGTTCTGCCTATCCATGAACAGGGTATATTTTTCCATCTTCTAAGATCTTCTTCTGTTTCTCTCTTTAGGGTTCTGTAGTTTTCATTGTATAAGTCTTTCACCTCTTTTGTTAGGTTGATTCCCAAGTATTTTATTTTTTTTTGAAGATATTGTGAATGGAGTGGTTGTCCTCATTTCCATTTCAGAGGATTTGTCGCTAATATACAGGAAGGCCTTTGATTTATGCGTGTTGATTTTATATCCTGCCACTTTGCTGAATTCATTTATTAGCTCTAATAGTTTCTTTGTAGACCCTTTTGGGTCTGCTAGGTATAGAATCATGTCATCTGCAAATAGTGATAATTTAAGTTCTTCTTTTCCTATTTTGATGCCTTTAATTTCTTTCATCTGTCTAATTGCTCTGGCCAGTGTTTCGAGAACTATGTTGAACAGAAGTGGTGAGAGAGGGCATCCCTGTCTTGTTCCAGATTTTAGAGGGAATGCCTTCAATTTTTCTCCATTCAGAATGATGCTAGCCTGAGGCTTAGCATAGATTGCTTTTACAATATTGAGGTATGTTCCTGTTATCCCTAGTTTTTCTAGAGTTTTGAACATAAAGGGATGCTGTACTTTGTCGAATGCTTTTTCCGCATCTATCGAGATGATCATATGGTTCTTATTTTTAAGTCTATTGATGTGGTGAATAACATTTATTGATTTCCGTATATTGAACCAGCCTTGCATCCCAGGGATGAATCCTACTTGATCATGGTGCACAATTTTTTTGATATGTTTTTGTATCCGAGTGGCCAGAATTTTATTGAGGATTTTTGCATCTAGGTTCATTAGAGATATTGGTCTGTAGTTTTCTTTCTTTGAAGTGTCTTTGTCTGGTTTAGGTATCAGGGTGATGTTGGCCTCGTAGAATGAATTTGGAAGTTCTCCCTCTTTTTCTATTTCCCGAAGTAGCTTGAAAAGTATTGGTATTAGTTCCTCTTTAAAGGTTTTGTAAAACTCTGCTGTATACCCATCCGGTCCTGGGCTTTTCTTAGTTGGTAGTCTTTTGATGGTTTCTTCTATTTCCTCAGTTGATGTTGGTCTGTTTAGGTTGTCTATATCCTCCTGACTCAATCTGGGCAGATCATATGACTTAAGAAATTTATCTATGCCTTCACTATCTTCTAATTTATTGGAGTATAAGGATTCAAAATAATTTTTGATTATCTTCTGTATTTCTGAAGTGTCTGTTGTGATATTGCCTTTTTCATCCCGTATGTTAGTAATTTGAGTTCTCTCTCTTCTTCTCTTCGCTAGCATGGCTAAGGGTCTGTCGATTTTGTTTATTTTTTCAAAGAACCAACTTTGAGTTTTGTCAATTTTTTCAATTGTTTCTTTTGTTTCGATTTCATTAATTTCAGCTCTGATTTTAATTATTTCTTGCCTTCTACTTCTTTTGCTGTTGTTTTGCTCTTCTTTTTCTAGGATTTTGAGATGAAGTATGAGATCATTTATTTGTTGGTTTTTTCTTTTTTTAAGGAATGAACTCCAAGCAATGAATTTTCCTCTTAGAACTGCTTTCAGTGTGTCCCATAGATTCCGATATGTTGTGTCTGTGTTTTCATTAATCTCTAAGAATTTTTTAATTTCCTCCTTGATGTCTTCTATAACCCATTGATCATTCAGTAACCTATTGTTCATTCTCCAAGTGATGTATTCTTTTTCCTTCCTTCTTTTATCGTTGATTTTCAGTTCCATTCCATTATGATCAGATAGGATGCATGGTATTATCTCTACTCCTTTATATTGTCTAAGAGTTGCCCTGTGACATAATATATGATCTATTTTTGAGAAGGATCCATGTGCTGCTGAGAAAAAAGTGTAACTGCTTGATGTTGGGTGGTATATTCTATATATGTCAATTAAGTCTAGGTTATTAATTGTGTTATTGAGTTCTATAGTTTCCTTATTCAACTTTTGTTTGGAAGATCTGTCCAGTGGTGATAGAGGTGTGTTGAAGTCTCCCATGATTATTGTATGGTGGTCTATTAGACTCTTGAACTTGAGAAGAGTTTGTTTGATGAACATACCTGCACCATTGTTTGGGGCATATATATTTATGATTGTTATGTCTTGTTGGTGTATGGTTCCCTTGAGCAGTATGTAGTGTCCCTCTTTATCCCTTTTGATTAACTTTGGCTTGAAATCTATTTTATTTGATATGAGTATGGATACTCCTGCTTGTTTCCGAAGTCCATATGAGTGATATGATTTTTCCCAACCTTTCACCTTCAGCCTATGTATGTCTTTTCCTATCAAATGCGTCTCCTGTAGGCAGCATATTGTTGGGTCTTGTTTTGTGATCCATTCTACTAGCCTGTGTCTCTTGATTGGTGAGTTTAAGCCATTAACATTTAGGGTTATTATTGAGATATGGGTTGTTCTTCCAGCCATATTTGTTTATTTGTGTTACTAAACATGGTTTGTTTTCCTCTTTGATTATTTTTCCCCCTTTAGTGTCCTACCTCCCACTGTTGGTTTTCATTGTTATTTTCCATTTCCTCTTCCTGTAATATTTTGCCAAGGATGTTTTGAAGAGATGGTTTTCTAGCTGCAAATTCTTTTAACTTTTGTTTATCGTGGAAGGTTTTAATTTCATCTTCCATCCTGAAACTTAATTTCGCTGGAAACACAATTCTTGGTTGGAACCCATTTTCTTTCAGTGTTTGAAATATGTTATTCCAGGATCTTCTAGCTTTCAGAGTCTGTGTTGAAAGATCAGCTGTTATCCTGATTGGCTTACCCCTAAATGTGATCTGCTTCCTTTCTCTTGTAGCTTTTAAAATTCTCTCCTTATTCTGTATGTTGGGCATCTTCATTATAATGTGTCTAGGTGTGGGTCTCTTATGATTTTGCACATTCGGCGTCCTGTAGGCTTCTAGGATTTGGGGTTCTGTCTCATTCTTCAAGTCTGGGAAGTTTTCTCGTATTATTTCATTGAATAGATTGCTCATTCCTTTGGTTTGAAACTCTGTCCCTTCCTGTATCCCAATGACTCTTAAATTTGGTCTCTTGATGTTATCCCATATTTCTTGGATGTTCTGCTCATGGTTTCTTAACAGTCTTGCTGAGCTGTCTATGTTCTTTTCAATTTGAAATACTTTATCTTCATTGTCTGATGTTCTGTCTTCTAAGTGTTCTACTCTGCTGGTAGTATTCTCAATTGAGTTTTTGAGTTGGCTTATTGCTTCCTGCATTTCTAGGATTTCTGTTTGTTTGTTTTTTATAACCTCTATTTCCCTGTATAGTTGATCTTTTGCTTCTTGGATTTGTTTATGTAATTCATTGTTTTTTTTTTTTTTTTTTTTTTAATTTTTTATTGTGGGTTGTTCAAAACATTACAAATTTCTTGACATATCATATTCCACACTTTGATTCTAGTGGGTTATGAACTCCCACCTTCACCCCATACACAGATTGCAGATTCACATCAGTTACACATCCATTGATTTACAAATTGCCATACTAGTGTCTGTTGTGCTCCGCTGCCTTTCCCATCATCCACCCTCCCCCCTCCCCACCTCTCCCCTCCCCTCCCCTCCTCTCTCTCTACCCCCTCCACTGTATAACCCTGAGGGTCTCCTTCCATTACCGTGCAATTTACCTTCTCTCTCCCTTTCCCTCCCACCTCTCATCCCTGTTAAATGTTAATCTTCTTCTCCTGTTCTTCATCCCTACTCTGTTCTTAGTTACTTTCCTTATATCAAAGAAGACATTTGGCATTTGTTTTTTAGGGATTGGCTAGCTTCACTTAGCATAATCTGCTCTAATGCCATCCATTTCCCTGTAAATTCTATGATTTTGTCATTTTTTAATGCAGAGTAATACTCCATTGTGTATAAATGCCACATTTTTTTTATCCATTCGTCTATTGAAGGGCATCTAGGTTGGTTCCACAGTCTTGCTATTGTGAACTGTGCTGCTATGAACATCGATGTAGCAGTGTCCCTGTAGCATGCTCTTTTTAGGTCTTTAGGGAATAGACCAAGAAGGGGAATAGCTGGGTCAAATGGTGGCTCCATTCCCAGCTTTCCAAGAACTCTCCATACTGCTTTCCAAATTGGCTGCACCAATCTGCAGTCCCACCAGCAATGTACAAGTGTACCCTTTTCCCCACATCCTCGCCAGCACTTGTTGTTGTTTGACTTCCTAATGGCTGCCAATCTTACTGGAGTGAGATGGTATCTTAGGGTGGTTTTGATTTGCATTTCTCTGACAGCTAGAGATGTTGAGCATTTTTTCATGTACTTGTTGATTGACTGTATGTCCTCCTCTGTGAAGTGTCTGTTCAGGTCCTTGGCCCATTTGTTGATTGGGTTGTTTGTTCTCTTATTGTCTAATTTTTTGAGTTCTTTGTATACTCTGGATATTAGGGCTCTATCTGAAGTGTGAGGAGTAAAGATTTGTTCCCAGGATGTAGGCTCCCTATTTACCTCTCTTATTGTTTCTTTTGCTGAGAAAAAACTTCTTAGTTTGAGTAAGTCCCATTTGTTGATTCTAGTTATTAACTTTTGTGCTATGGGTGTCCTATTGAGGAATTTGGAGCCCGACCCCACTGACTGTAGATCGTAGCCAACTTTTTCTTCTATCAGACGGCGCGTCTCTGATTTGATATCAAGTTCCTTGATCCATTTTGAATTCACTTTTGTGCATGGCGAGAGAAAGGGATTCAGTTTCATTTTGTTGCATATGGATTTCCAGTTTTCCCAGCACCATTTGTTGAAGATGCTATCCTTCCTCCATTGCATGCTTTTAGCCCCTTTATCAAATATAAGATAGTTGTAGTTTTGTGGATTGGTTTCTGTGTCCTCTATTCTGTACCATTGGTCCACACGCCTGTTTTGGTACCAGTACCATGCTGTTTTTGTTACTATTGCTCTGTAGTATAGTTTGAAGTCTGGTATCGCTATACCGCCTGATTCACACTTCTTGCTTAGCATTGTTTTTGCTATTCTGGGTCTTTTATTTTTCCATATGAATTTCATGATTGCTTTCTCTATTTCTACAAGAAATGCCATTGGGATTTTGATTGGCATTGCATTAAACCTATAGAGAACTTTTGGTAATATCGCCATTTTGATGATGTTAGTTCTGCCTATCCATGAACAGGGTATATTTTTCCATCTTCTAAGATCTTCTTCTGTTTCTCTCTTTAGGGTTCTGTAGTTTTCATTGTATAAGTCTTTCACCTCTTTTGTTAGGTTGATTCCCAAGTATTTTATTTTTTTTGAAGATATTTTGAATGGAGTGGTTGTCCTCATTTCCATTTCAGAGGATTTGTCGCTGATATACAGGAATGCCTTTGATTTATGCGTGTTGATTTTAAATCCTGCCACTTTGCTGAATTCATTTATTAGCTCTAATAGTTTCTTTGTAGAGCCTTTTGGGTCTGCTAGATATAGAATCATATCATCTGCAAATAGTGATAATTTAATTTCTTCTTTTCCTATTTTTATGCCTTTAATTTCTTTCGTCTGTCTAATTGCTCTGGCCAGTGTTTCGAGAACTATGTTGAAGAGAAGTGGAGAGAGAGGGCATCCCTGTCTTGTTCCAGATTTTAGAGGGAATGCCTTCAGTTTTTCTCCATTCAGAATAATGCTAGCCTGAGGCTTAGCATAGATTGCTTTTACAATATTGAGGTATGTTCCTGTTATCCCTAGTTTTTCTAGAGTTTTGAACATAAAGGGATGCTGTACTTTGTCAAATGCTTTTTCCGCATCTATCGAGATGATCATATGGTTCTTATTTTTAAGTCTATTGATGTGGTGAATAACATTTATTGATTTCCGTATATTGAACCAGCCTTGCATCCCAGGGATGAATCCTACTTGATCATGGTGTACAATTTTTTTTATATGTTTTTGTATCCGATTCGCCAGAATTTTATTGAGGATTTTTGCATCTAGGTTCATTAGAGATATTGGTCTGTAGTTTTCTTTCTTTGAAGTGTCTTTGTCTGGTTTAGGTATCAGGGTGATGTTGGCCTCATAGAATGAATTTGGAAGTTCTCCCTCCTTTTCTATTTCCCGAAGTAGCTTGAAAAGTATTGGTATTAGTTCTTCTTTAAAGGTTTTGTAAAATTCTGCTGTATACCCATCGGGACCTGGGCTTTTCTTAGTTGGTAGTCTTTTGATGGTTTCTTCTATCTCCTCAATTTATATTGGTCTGTTTAGGTTTTCTATATCCTCCTGACTCAATCTGGGCAGATCATATGACTTAAGAAATTTATCTATGCCTTCACTATCTTCTAATTTATTGGAGTATAAGGATTCAAAATAGTTTTTGATTATCTTCTGTATTTCTGAAGTGTCTGTTGTGATATTGCCTTTTTCATCCCGTATGCTAGTAATTTGAGTTCTCTCTCTTTTTCTCTTCGCTAGCATGGCTAAGGGTCTGTTGATTTTGTTTATTTTTTCAAAGAACCAACTTTTAGTTTTGTCAATTTTTTCAATTGTTTCTTTTGTTTCGATTTCATTAATTTCAGCTCTGATTTTAATTATTTCTTGCCTTCTACTTCTTTTGCTGTTGTTTTGCTCTTCTTTTTCTAGGATTTTGAGATGAAGTATGAGATCATTTATTTGTTGGTTTTTTCTTTTTTTAAGGAATGAACTCCAAGCAATGAATTTTCCTCTTAGAACTGCTTTTAATGTGTCCCATAGATTCCGATATGTTGTGTCTGTGTTTTCATTTATCTCTAAGAATTTTTTAATTTCCTCCTTGATGTCTTCTATAACCCATTGATCATTCAGTAACCTATTGTTCATTCTCCAATTGATGTATGCTTTTTCCTTCCTTCTTTTATCGTTGATTTTCAGTTTCATTCCATTATGATCAGATAAGATGCATGGTAATATCTCTACTCCTTTATATTGTCTAAGAGTTGCCCTGTGACATAATATATGATCTATTTTTGAGAAGGATCCATGTGCTGCTGAGAAAAAAGTGTAACTGCTTGATGTTGGGTGGTATACTCTATATATGTCAATTAGGTCTAGGTTATTAATAGTGTTATTGAGTTCTATAGTTTCCTTATTCAACTTTTGTTTGGAAGATCTGTCCAGTGGCGAGAGAGGTGTGTTGAAGTCTCCCATGATTATGGTGTGGTGGTCTATTAGACTCTTGAACTTGAGAAGAGTTTGTTTGACGAACATAGCTGCACCATTGTTTGGGGCATAAATATTTATGATTGTTATGTCTTGTTGGTGTATGGTTCCCTTAAGCAGTATGTAGTGTCCCTCTTTATCTCTTTTGATTAACTTTGGCTTGAAATCTATTTTATTTGATATGAGTATGGACACGCCTGCTTGTTTCCGAAGTCCATATGAGTGATATGATTTTTCCCAACCTTTCACCTTCAGCCTATGTATGTCTTTTCCTATCAAATGCGTCTCCTGTAGGCAGCATATTGTTGGGTCTTGTTTTGTGATCCATTCTACTAGCCTGTGTCTCTTAATTGGTGAGTTTAAGCCATTAACATTTAGGGTTATTATTGAGATATGGGTTGTTCTTCCAGCCATATTTGTTTATTTCTGTTACTAAACATGGTTTGTTTTCCTCTTTGATTGTTTCCCCCCCCCCTTTACTGTCCTACCTCCCACTGTTGGTTTTCATTGTTATTTTCCATTTCCTCTTCCTGTAATACTTTGGCTAGGATGTTTTGAAGAGATGGTTTTCTAGCTGCAAATTCTTTCACCTTTTGTTTATCGTGGAAGGTTTTAATTTCATTCTCCATCCTGAAGCTTAATTTCGCTGGATACACAATTCTTGGTTGGAACCCATTATCTTTCAGTGTTTGAAATATGTTATTCCAGGATCTTCTAGCTTTCAGAGTCTGTGTTGAAAGATCAGCTGTTATCCTGATTGGCTTGCCCCTAAATGTAATCTGCTTCCTTTCTCTTGTAGCTTTTAAAATTCTCTCCTTATTCTGTATGTTGGGCATCTTCATTATAATGTGTCTAGGTGTGGATCTCTTATGATTTTGCACATTCGGCGTCCTGTAGGCTTCTAGGATTTGGGATTCTGTCTCATTCTTCAAGTCTGGGAAGTTTTCTTGTATTATTTCATGGAATAGACTGCTCATTCCTTTGGTTTGGAGCTCTGTACCTTCCTGTATCCCAATGACTCTTAAGTTTGGTCTCTTAATGTTATCCCATATTTCTTGGATGTTCTGCTCATGGTTTCTTAACAGTCTTGCTGAGCTGTCTATGTTCTTTTCCAGTTGAAATACTTTGTCTTCATTGTCTGATGTTCTATCTTCTAAGTGTTCTACTCTGTTGGTAGTATTCTCCATTGAGTTTTTAAGTTGGTTTATTGCTTCCTGCATTTCTAGGATTTCTGATTGCTTGTTTTTTATAACCTCTATCTCCCTGTATAGTTGATCCTTTGCTTCCTGGATTTGTTTGCGTAATTCGTTGTCGAAGTGATCTTTCATTGTCTGATTTTGCTGTTTAATGTCTTCCTTGATACTCCAGATCATCTGAAGCATGTATATCCTGAATTCTTTATCTGACATTCCATCTGCTGCAGCTGTTACCTCTTCTAAAGTTGCGTTGACCTGCATTGCTTGTGGTCCTTTCTTTCCTTGTCTTTTCATACTGCTTGCGTATCTTTCCTGCAGGTGCGGGCGGCGGCTCTGCTCTCTCCTTATTCCAATTGGGGTGTCGTGGCTACCACGCCGGCAGGTCACTGGGCCTGTTCTGGGAGCTGGTGGCGGCTCTGTTCTGCCCCTACTCCAATTGGGGTGACGTGTCTGTCATACCAGCAGGCCACTGGGCCTGTCCTGCTGGTCGGTCGCAGATCTGCCCACCTTTCGGGCACGAGTGGAGGCTCTGCTTTGCCCCTACTCCAACTGGGGTGTCGTGACTACCCCGCCTGCAGGATGCTGGGTCTGTTCCTGGCAAGGGAGGCGACTCTGCTCTGTCACTACTCCAATTAGGGTGGTATTTGTACCCCGCCGGCAGGCTCCTGGGCCTGATCCGCAGGTCTGTTGTAGGTCTGCCTACCTTGAAGGCGCGGGCGGCGGATCTGCCCTGCCCCTCCTACCACGCCTGCGGACCCCTGGGCCTGATCTGCAGGTTGATCACTGGTTTGCTCACCCTGCGGGCACGGGTGGCGGTTCCGCTCCACCCCCACTCCAATTGGGGTCACGTGACCACCACACCGGCAGGGCCTGATCCGGGCGTGGGATAAGGATCTGCTCTGCCCCTACTCGAGTTGGGGTGACGTGTGTACCACACTGGCAGGCCACTGGGCCTGACCCGCCAGGCTGTCACAGGTCTGTTTACCTTGCAAGCGCGAAGGGCGGCTCTGCCCTGCCCCTCCTACCACGCCCATGTACTACTGGGTCGTGGGTCTGCCCACCTGGCGGGTGTGGGTGGCGGCTCCGCTCCGCCCCCTCTCCAATTGGGGTCACGCGGTCACCACGCTGGCGAGCCGCTGGGCCTGCTCCGGGGGCTGGCGGCGGCCCGGCTCCTTCCCTCTGGCTCGAGGACAAATTGAGGAGACTCGGGTGACTGAGCCTCACCCCCCTTACCAGGAGACCAACTGCTTATGTCACCGCTGGTATTGATGAAGATCTCTCCTCCACCGCTTTCTGCTGACATCAGATCTCTGCCATGTTGGTATCCTATGCGAATGGCAGCATTTCGTTCCCCTTGCCAGGCAACCCAAGCAATGGGTGAGTCCTGACCTGCCCTCAGCAGGACCCGGACCGAGACACAGTTTCCGCGGGCTCCCAGCCCCGGTCCAGGGAAGTTCCGGGAGCCGGAACTCGGCCGCTCCGTGCTCGGTGTAAGCTCCTATAAGTGTAGGCTCCAAGAAGCAGCCCCCGCGGGCTCAGTTCCGGGAGCCGGAATTCGGCCGCCTAGTGTTTGGTGTATGCTCTGATAGTAGCAGGGTCCAAGAAGCAGCCTCCGCGGGCTCCGCAGCCCTGAGCCAGGGCGGTTCCGGGACGGTTCCGGGAGCCGGAACTGGGCTGCTCTGTGCTCGGTGTAAGCTCCTATAAGTGTCGTAATTCATTGTTGAAGTGATCTTTCATTGTCTGATTTTGCTGTCTGATGTCTTCCTTGAGACTCCAGATCATCTGAAGCATGTATATCCTGAATTCTTTATCTGACATTCCATCTGCTGCAGCTATTACCTCTTCTAACGTTGAGTTGACCTGCAATGCTTGTGGTCCTTTCTTTCCTTGTCTCTTCATACTGTTCACGTTCCTTTCTACTTGGTGAAACTGTTGTGCTATTGAATTTTTCCCCTATATATTTATATTGGTCTTGTATAGTTGCAAAGTCTCCCTCGCAGGCGCAGGCGGCGGCTCTGCCCCTCCTCCAATTGGGGCAATGTGCCTACCACGCCGGCAGGCCGCTGGGCCTGCTCTGCCGGTCAGTAGCAGGTCCACCGACCTTGCAGGTGCGGGCGGCGGCTCTGTCCCTCTGCGGGCCGCTAGGCTTGTTCTGTCGGTGGTCGCAGTTCTGTCTACTTTGCAGGCGCAGGCAGCGGCACTGCCCCTCTGCAGGCCTCTGGGGCTGTACTGCCAGTGGGTCGCAGGTCCGCCTACCTTGCAGGCGGGGGGGGGCGGCTCTACCCTTCCTCAGGCCACTGGGCCTGTTCTGTCTCTCGGCTGCAGGTCTGGCCTGTTCTGATGGTGGTCACAGTTCCCTCTACCTTGCCGGCCAAGGGGGAGGGGGTGGCTCTGCCTCTCAGCAGGCCGCTGCTCCTCTTCTGCCGGTGGGTCGCAGGCCCGCCTACCTTGCAGGAGTGATTGGAAGTTCTGTCCTGCCGCGGGCCACTGGGCCTTTTCTGTCGGTGGTCACAGTTCCACCTACCTGGCAGGCGTGGGGGGTGGGGGGCGGCTCTGCCCCTCAGCAGGCCGCTGGGCCTGCTCTGTGGGTGGTCACAGTTCCCTCTACTTTGCCGGCGCAGGGGGAGGGGGCGGCTCAGCCTCTCAGCAGGCCGCTGCTCCTCTTCTGCCGGTGGGTCGCAGGCCCGCCTACCTTGCAGGAGTGATTGGAAGCTCTGTCCCTCCGCGGGCCACTGAGCCTTTTCTGTCGGTGGTCACCGTTCCACCTACCTGGCAGGCGCGGGGGGTGGGGGGCGGCTCTGCCCCTCAGCAGGCCGCTGGGCCTGCTCTGTGCGTGGTCACAGTTCCCTCTACCTTGCCGGCGCAGGGGGAGGGGGCGGCTCTGCCTCTCAGCAGGCCGCTGCTCCTCTTCTGCCGGTGGGTCGCAGGCCCGCCTAACTTGCAGGAGTGATTGGAAGCTCTGTCCCGCCGCTGGCCACTGGGCCTTTTCTGTCGGAGGTCACAGTTCCCCTACCTGGCAGGCGCGGGGGGTATGGGGCGGCTCTGCCCCTCAGCAGGCCGCTGGGCCTGCTCTGTGCATGGCCACAGTTCCCTCTACTTTGCCGGCGCAGGGGGAGGGGGCCCTGGAAGATTTTTAATTCAGATCTGTCTAAAACCAAAGCCCCTTCTGAGTGCTGTGAGAAGATTAGTCAGGATCATGAAAGATCAATGCTATCTCACAGGTTCCTTCCTCCCCTTCTCTCTATCGTCACATTTGATAAAGCCCATCAATGTGACACATGTTTATAGTCATCTTAACACTACCAAGCTGACTCTATTTCTCTAAATGTTACACACCAGTTGCTTATAGCCTTGAATGATCTTTCTCTTCATCCAGAGCCTCACTCTTTCCTCTTCTCTAAAAGCTTCACTCCCCTCCAGGTCAATTCTGCCTCTCTCACAACTTTTATTACTGCCGTCGTTACTGTAGCTACAGGTGTTTGCATTTCCATCACCTCTGAGAATCTTTATTCATAAGTGAGGTATCTCAACTATTTTCCCTTTTAAATTTCTTTCTGTTTATTCTCTTTTTGTACTCCAGTAACCCTGATCAAATTATTCTCACATATTTCACAAGATATTTTGCTTTGTCATCTCTTTACAATCCCCTTTTCTTGGCTATACTCTTTAGTACTTGCATTGAATTTCCTTGTGATTTGTGTATGGAGCATCTCCAAGGCCCTCCTTGCCCTGATTCTATTTCTGTGGCTACAAAGATAAGTTGATGTTAGTCTTCAAGACCGTCAACTTCAAAATGAAATTACTTATTTAGGTGAAGAATCCTTCCCAAATTTTTCTTCTCACAAACTCTGTCTTTATTTTTCACCCCCAGGACAGGACCGCCAAGTTAAAAGAAACCTGTGAAATCTAATCTAACCAGCTCAGTTAAAGATGAGTAAACAGGGATCCAAACCTAGGCATTTGGTCTTTGCAACATATTTTGATATCTAACCTTGGTCACATGTCCTGACTTTCACATTTATAAATTACTTGGTGCTGTCACCTGGTGACCCAGATGTATTTGGAACTTATTCAGTTTTCATAACTGAATTCCTCACCTTCACCAACTTCTTCTCTCATCACAAAACTTGCTGGTCCTGCCTGGTGAATATACCACCATGCACCTTGATCTGAGGTCATTCTGATTCCTCTCCTTTCTCACCCTCGCCCCCTGTTCATCTCTTGATCTGTCTCCTTCCTTTGACCTTCACTATCCCTATCACCACCAACTCTTCCTTGAATTTCCACAATAGCTTTCAAAGTGCTCTCCCTGTTGTCCACCTCCAGTTGCAATCATCTCTCCATTCAGCTCTAAAATAAAAAATTTGATCATTTTAACTAGCCTACTGAAAACTCTCAATGAGTCCTCATCATCATTAGAATGGAGTCTGAGCAGGACTTACAAGGCTGTCCACGTGTCGGCCCCTTCTTATCTTCAGGCTCCTCTTTGACTGCTTTGACATCATATTCCAAACCGAATTATTTCAGTTGCTCAGATAAATCATGTTCTATCCTACCATTGACACTTTTCATAAAACATTCCCTCTGTCCCCCAGGTTTTCCCTCTACTATTTTGTCTAAACAGCAAACTTTTATTCTCATTCAAGTATCAGTTTAAGACATTGCTGCTTCTGGATCTTTGCATAGCCTGGGCCTCAATTCCTCCCGTTCTTTGCTCAACTGTCATCTTTTCAGAGGTCCTACTGGCAGCAGCACTCCTTGCAGTCCTCACCCCCTGTCTCCATCTTTCTGCTCTGATTCACTCTTGTTCATGGCACAGGGCACAACTGTACAGATTATATACTCATTTGCTGATCATTGTCTCTGCCCCCCCACCCCCTCACCATCACATGAAACTTTAAGCGCCATGAGAACAGAACCTATTGCTTGTCTTTGTCACTGATGAATCCTTAGGGCCTAGTAACATTTGTTAAATGAATGAGTATGCCCAGTGTTTAGTGTAATGCTTTGTTTATAGTCATCGCTTAATAAATATTTGATAGTGGAAGAAAGGAAGGGAAGGACAAATGCTAAAACTTGGGAGTTGAGAATAGCTTCCACCTTTCTTTAAAGGTTGTTATAGCTTCTTTTTTGTGCTTGTTGCTTTGTCTTTCTCCTATGACCCATCAAAAATAATTGTCAAAATTTCTGGTAAATGGATGGACTTGGAGGCTATCATGCTAAGTGAAATAAGACAATCCCCAAACACTGAATATTCTCTCTGATATGTGGATGCTAACACACAATAAGGTGGGGAGAGAATAAAGTTCATTGGATCAGACAAGAGAATGAACAGAAGGGAGGACGGGTGGGAATAAGAAAGACAGTAGAATGAATCGGACATCACTTTTCTATGTTCATATGTGAATACACGGCCAATGTCACTCTACAGTATGTACAACCACAAGAATGGGATCCTAATTAGAATAAGTTATACTCCATGTAGAATATGTCAAAATACACTCTACTGTCATGTATATCTAAAAAGAACAATGTAAAAAAAATCTATTTAGAATCCCTTGACCCTCCAGGGAGCCTATCCAAAACATCTCCCACGCCCTACATCCTGGCCAAAATGCCCCCTTAGCCCTCATCTTGAATAAGGGAGACCCCTGGCTTTAATAAAATACAGAGGCACAGAGTCTTAAAACAACAACAATAAAAAAGAACTGCCAAGAAATGGATCAGACAATCATCAGCCTCAACAGTGTCTTGCAGATCACGAGGCCCTCAGTCATGGGGGCACTTCTGGACTTCTCCAACTCATTCTTACCCTTAGACTCCTGATGCACTTCAACAATTTCTGCATCTTCCCTGAAAACAACTACATCTGGAACTGCTTCTTTATTCCACTTCTCTCATAACCATCCCCTAGGTTACCTCCAGGTGTGTGTGGGTGGCACTGTAGCCCTTCCTTGGTCTTCTCTCATGCCTTGTCACCTGCACAGCATCAACAAGTGACTCTCATTTGCTTTCTGACGTGCACTATCCCTACCCCTTCATTCACCTTTATTTGCTTCCTATTCTGGGCTTCCTCAGAACCTCCCCTGTAATAATTGACTTGAGAATCTTGCTCACCAGACTGCAGCCTAAAGGCCTTCACCTTTCTTTCCTTTTTGCAACAGGGAACTGTGCCTGCCCATCTCCCATCCGCTGCCCCCCCCCCTCACATCTCCTCCACTGTTGGTCCAGGGTCACTGGCAGACCTGCCTTCTCAGAAATGTGTCTGCTCCAGCCAGCAATTAGAATTCATCCCAAACAGAGAGGTCCTTGGGTCTATTCATTTGCACTGGGCCACAGTTCCTTCCTACACATGAAACATGATTTCTTCTTCCTTTTGCAGCCCCAGCATCATTCCCTTTGGCAGAAAAGGTGACTGCAAACAAGCAGCATTGTCAAGAGTTTGCACTGCACCCATCGTTCATCAACAGTGCCACCAAGCACATAGCCAAAGGGTTGCTTTTCTTCTAATTCCATGCTTAGTTTTAAATCTTTTTTCCCCATAGTAAGCATTTTGGAACCCATGGTCCACTTTAGACTTTAGCTTTCTGATCTTAAACTTTTACCTTTTATTATCTTCTTTTAAAAAATGCTGGACATTCCCTTTCTGACAGCTCTGAATTAGAGCTTATTCTTCGAAATATTGGTACATCTTTAAAAATCCAAGTTCATTCAAGAGGGAGCTGAGAGGCCAACCCTATTCTATGATTTCTTTTCTTTTCTTTTTTTTTCTCAGTTAAGTTAATCCTTCTAAAGTCATGAGAATAGCATCAGAGTGAAATCTAAATTAACCTTGCATAAAACTTTTTCATTTACTTTAGTGTTTTCATTGCAACTGATTCATAGAACATTGCAACAAATACAGAATATCGAAAAGAAAAACACTGAATTTATCCAAAATCTGGCCAACGAGAAATAATCATGATCAGTATTTGGGAGTGTAAACTTACATGGTTTTATTTTTTCTCCTCTGCACTTGCAAAAATATGGGATAATTTGAGCACTGCGTTTTATTGCTTGCTAAGTTCACTGAACATTCTACTATGCACGTATTTCTGTTACTAAATATTGTTCTACAACATCATTTAAAAAGCATATGTAGTATTTCATGTTGTAGATGATAAGCTCTTATTTAAACAACAAGTGCCGATTGTCAGACTTAGGTTGTTTCCAATATTTTGTGTCAAAAAATAATTGCATAGTGGACATCATTATAGGAAAATCTTTGAGCATATCAATGACTATTTATTTAGGACTCATTCCTAGATATGAAACTGCTTGATCAAAGGATACAAATGGAATTTTGGAATATAGATCACAGATTCACTTTCCATATGAGCTTCACACTCTCTAAATTTATCAGTTTAGATTCTCTGGATATGAGCATGTGTACATTCAACATTCAAGACCATTGTAGGCATTACAATTTAAAAAATCCAATTTGATAGGTGATAAATGTTATCATTTGTTACTTTTAATAATCTCATTTAATTGCTAGTAGGTAATAATATTTTCCAAATATTTATTGACTTTCATTTCTGCTTTTGTGAATTATCTGCTCAAATATTTTATAGACTTTATCTCTTTGGTGGTTGTCTTTTTTTTAAATCATAGGAGTCTTTTATACCTTAATAATGGTAGTAGCCCTGTTCTTACAAATAACTTCTAGTTCCTCACTGGCTTTAAATTTTCATTATGTTTATTAATGAACAGTCTTTTTAGCAAACTTAATTATATTATTATTTTCTTGTGTACAATCTGGCTTGGCTATGCCTTAAATGTCTTCTCCAACAAATGATGATTTTTTTTTCTAGACAACCATCTGTATTTTCTTCTAGTATTTTCATTGATTCTTTTTTTATATTTAAACAGTGAGTTCACAGGGAACTTAATTTGGTAAATGTTGTAAAGTAGAAAACCTCATTTTTGCTCCAAATGGCTAGCCATTTGTTTCAAAACCACCTATTAAATATTCCTTCTTTTCCTCAGTGCTTTTAACTACCATACTTTGTCTTATTAAACATCTTATATATAGTTGAGTCTTTCTTGGGATATTCTATCCTGTTAATTTGAAAAGAATTGGCATTTTTACTATTAAGTCTTCCTACTCAGAAATGAAGTAACTACTTCATTTATATATTGATGTTTCTTCTTTCAATAAGTTATTAATGTTTCTTAATAAAGACTTGTTGTTTTCCAAATAAGTTCTTAGTTTCTAATTAAATTTAGTTTACATGAACACATTTTATATTTCCAGCTGGTATCATTAATGGATTGTCTTCCCCATTATATTGATTACTGGGGTATTGCAATATGCACTGTGAAGTGCACCTCAGACCCTCACTGTGGGCTTAGGCAGGCATTTCCTCAGCTTCTAGGTATTAATGGACAACAGAGTTGAGTCTCTCTCTGCCCTTAGCAGAGGTGAGCTACCTTGCCCAAAGGTTCACTTCTCCATGCACCCTATACCCAATGACTAGTAAGTTGCAGGTATCAAGATCCAAACCCCTTGCTTCAAGGCCAGGAAATGCTAAGGAACCAACCCAGCTCCAGGACTCCCACTTCCAGGAAGTAGACAAGGTTCTTACAACAGCTACATCACCCTTCACTCCTCCCTCTACTCCCCCAAAGCTACTGATCCTGAGAACACCTATCAATCCATGTCCTGCAGGGAATTCTCCCTCTAAGAGTCTATTTTCCTGAGAACCAGTCTTAAGGCAATTGTTGCTGAGGGTGATCGGAGGAAAAAGACTGAACTGAAGAGCAATTTTGAAACTGGATCACCAGCCACCAAGCTGGCAATGAGAACCTCATCCCCAGTGGCAGGTGGGTCACTGAAAACTCTAGGCATGCAGTAGCAGTGCCATTGTTAGAACTTTTTATCAGTGACATCCTGGGACAGGATGCTCTTGGAAGAAAATGCACTGGCAGGCGCTACAGCGTATGTGTTAGGTTCTGAGACAGTACTAATTACAAGAACAATGAAATCCAGTGGTTGCTGAGTGGCATTGACGCTGTGGGGGAAAGACAAGAAAAGGCTAAGGGTAATTAATCACTAATTGAAAGCTAAGTGTGAAAACCAGAGGACCTCCTTGGCAACATAAAGAGGTTCTGATCTTCTCAACTCCTGGGGGAGGAGGGGTATAAGGATCAAGCTCAAGACTTAATTACGAGAGTAGCAAAACTCCAGAGAAAGCTGAGCTCTCAGCCTCAATAAGTCTGTTCTTCCAGGGTCAGGACCCCAATTGGGAAGGAGTGGCCTGAGACTTGAGACAGATTTTTGGGTAAATGCACTTAAAAATCTTCACTCTCCAGATCCACCTGAGCTTTGGGGGCCTACAGCAGTGGTGTCTGACTGCTTCATGTTAGTCACTACTCCCTTGCTTAAAGGTGATGAAGAAGCCTCTGTTCTATAAGGCAACAGCTTTTCCACCCCTACCCCTGCGGGTCAAAAAAACAAGAACGAGGATCAAGTTACAATGTAATTTGGCTGATCATGTACTGCGTTTGCAAAGGGATTAGATAAACTATAGTCCCAAGAAGCTATTAAAATAAAGTTCAGGGTCTGGGGTTCAGCAGCAGAGTGCTCATCTGGAATGTGCAAGGCACTGGGTTCGATCCTCAGCACCACATACAAATAAATAAATAAATATTCAATTACAACTAAAAAGATATATATGCCATTAGTCAAAATGGAGTTGCTGATCACTGTGGCAGTGATACTTAATTGTCAGAGGCAAGAAAGCCACTCTCTTTGTCATGGCTATTATTAAAAAGATGCTATAAAGTGGGTGATGCTATAAACTGAGTGATTTAAGCAACAAACATTTATTTCTCGTGTTATAGAGGTAGAGAGACCAAGATCAAGATGTCAAAAGATTCTGTGTCTGGAGAGGGCCCGTTTCCTAGTTCATACACAACTGTCTTACTTCTGTATCCTCACATGGTAGAAAGAGGCAAAGGAACTCTCTGAGATCCCTTTTGTAAGGGCACTAATCTCATTCATGAGGAATCCACCTTCACTTGCAGACCATCGCATTAGGGGTTAGGATTTCAACACCTATGTTTTGAGGGGACAAAACACTCAGTCCATTGCAGGCCCAATGACCCTAATGAACTGCAAGTCATAAGTGGCATTCAGGAGTACCTGAAGGAGTACCTGACTCATGAAGAGCTGTGTAGATGGTTAACGGAACATGGGAAGCTAGAGGCAAAACAGATAGGCAGCCAATGAGGGCAGTGCTCAATCTAAACAATCAAAGAAATCACAGGTAGATGATTGGGGAAGCCAAAGGGGAAATTCTAATAAAACAGTGTAATCCCTTGTATAATTTCTGAACCTGAGCCAGTTTTGTTTGTTGGGTTAGGTCACAACCCACCAAATGAAGGAGAAGCTTGGTGCTGGTAAGAAAGGACATTGCAACACCAAAGCAAGTATGCACAAGAATAATTTTGTCAATCTGTTTCCAGAGGCACCTCACACCACTTACTGTGGTAGTGGTACACTGGAGGAAATGGAATACATCAACTTTTCATGGAGAGTTGAACACAGGGGTTGAGTAATCAGTGGAGACCTGGACATAACCTTGCTCACAATAGACCCACTAGATCTATAGAAACATGCATTGAAAATTTCCTTGGACCCCAAATGTACAATTGAAGTAGACATATCTGCTAGTTGGCAAAATTCTTACGTGGGCCCCTTACACTTTGTAGTTAAGAGTTACTATTTGGGGATAAGTCAAAGGGAAGCCTCTGAACCCATGCCTTCCCAAATAAGAAATATAAATAAAGAGTTTGGGGGTATAGATCTGTGATAGAGCTTGTGCTTAGCATGAGTGAGGTTCTGGGTTCAATCCCTAGCACCACCAAAAAATGTAAATAAAATATACTGTCATGTACTGAGGATAATGATAGAGATTATTTCTACCTCTAAAAACCCATCATAAACTAGGTTGCAGGGGTGGTGGATCCCATTGTATTCCTGTTTAATTCATTAGTCTGGCCTCTATAAAAACCTGATAGATTCTGGAGGATGGCAACAGATAACACCAAACTTAGCTGTAATTGCAGTTTCTATGTCATATGTTTTACCTTCTCTAGAGTAGATCAACGTGGCCTCAAGTACATGGTATGTGGCAACTGAGCTGGTGAGTGTGGTATCTCCCATCCATATCAAAAAGTAAGATTGAAAACAAGCATGTGGATCTCAGTGTGGATCCTACCAAGTAAGTTACCTAGACCAAAAGAGTTGTTAGACAAGGGTAAAGGGGGTCTAGAATACATGGCAGAAGAGAAAGATACTGAGTATTGGTTTCAATCTTGAGACCAGCTAAAATAAATAATAATAATCCATTCCACTTCCTCTTCCCTCCTTTTTCATTAAAATATTTTCTATTTATTGGTTTCTGTTATGCTTTTTATTTTTTTGAACTAAATGCTTGACTTGTTTATTTTAGTCTTTCTTCTGTATTAATTAAAACATGTATGCTTATAAATTTTTCTTTTATTATGGCTTTTAGCCATATCTCTGTATGTAGTATACTCTTTTCATACATGACTACTATACACTATAGAGTTTCAAATTTTATATTTTATTTGAACTAAGATTCAAGTGAGCTTAATTTCATTTTTTAAAATTGAAAAAAAAATCTCTTTTAACAAAGTTTGGTTTGTTTGATATTTTTTATAGAGTCTCCTTCCCAAATGTTTATATAGATCCAGTAATCCCACCTCCTTGCTTTCCACAACCAAAACATTTGACTTACTGACACATTACTAAGCACAAATGATTTCTTACATCTCATTTTTACCTTTTAGATCATCCTCATTCCAACACCCTTCTCTACCCTACTCTAAATTAAGAAGGGAGAAAAAAAAAAGAAGCAGTTCTTAGCAGGTAGTAGAAACCATCCTCCAACTTGCCACAGCCCAACTTCCCACTTATATTGCCAAGTTCAAACCTCAAAACACGCTGCTTTACTGGAACTATGACCACAAGTAAATCCCTCCTAAACAAAGTCACAGTGTTTTCTATACTTGCCCTTTCATTCATGAGTAGAATGAACAGAGCCCCTGACCCTGAGCTGCCCTATTAAAGCCCAACATGTTCGTCCAGCATTCTTTCTCTCTTTATATAACCTCCACACCATCTAATGCTTCAGTGGCATTGAACTCCAAGCCTGAAGAAATACAGCATGCTATAAATAGCATCCTTTCACTGAATTCATCATCAGGTTTCCACCACTGAATTGTCTTTTTCTGAGTAGTTGATCTTTGCCTCAAAAGGGAGACCCAAGAGTCAGGTCCACTGTATGTCCCAAAGGTTTATGATTCTTTTGCTTTTTCCCTCCCCAGAAACTACACAAATTCTCTTATGCTCTGAAAATTCAGAAAAACCAGGATTACCTTCATGTTTTTCTTTCTTCTTCTGTCCTTCCCAGTTTGCACCATGATACCATCTTAGAACATTTGTCTTCAAAAACCCAATATGTATGGCTACCAGAACTCCCTTAATATCATAACAACAAATAAACAACAAAAAAACAGATGATGCTTTTAAAATCCCATATTAGAAGAATAAGTTGAGAAGTTAAATCCAGTTCAGGCCCCGGTCAGGAGATAGCTGCCACAAATATAAGGCATCCCACCATGGTAAGCCTGGAGAAGATCCCTGGAAGGAACATTTGGAACCACACTGAGAGCCTTGTGAAAATGTCCAGGCCAGAGCACAGAAGCAGAGCCAGTGGCCACATAAACTGGATTAGAATAGGGGCAAATGGAGCAAGACTGGCCACCAATGACACTGGATACCTCCTGCTTCCCTTGGCTGATCAGTGAAAGTATGGCATGTGTAGATGGTGAGTTGACTTCAGTATTATTGATGCAAACATCTACAATCTTCTGATAGCAGTTATCCATTTTTTATGCCATATTCTGCATATCTTATTCCTACATGCTGCTTCCCAATCACTTCCATTTTCTGACCTTTAATATCTACCACTGAGGTAGCTCCTCATTTTCCACTCACACACTTAGAAGTTCCCTTGGCTAGCTTCATCTCAATGTGCATCACTCCTTCATAAGTGAAGCTTATTTTTATCCTTACAAGTGCCTATCTTATAGATGGGGAAATCGAGGCAATAAAAGATTAAGTGGTATCTCTTAAGTAAATCAATGGCAGAGCAGCATCTGGGCTAGAATTTGGAGCTTCTAACTTCTGTTCCAATTGCAGTTTGGACTTATGCTGGGTGTAGGTAGGATTGCATTCACCCCCAATAGGGAACTTCAGAGAGAAAGCAGTACATAGTGAGATGATGGCACAGGAACAAACTCATCACCCTCTCAAAATTAGTCACGTGTAATCTGTGGCAATGCATCCTCAAGTCACCAATGCATGCCCTTATGACTCTTGAGTAAGTATCCTTACTTTTATGCTGTTTTCCTTTCAACCAACTGTATACCCCAGTCCTGTAACCTGTGCCTGATTTCATTCTCAGTAAATTTTCTAGTCTAAATATTTAATGTGTAAAGTTCTACAATTCTTAAAGATGAAAAATAGTTACTAGATCCCCTAGGAATAGCAGTCTTTTTCTCTTCTCTATGTTCAACCATGCAGGTCCCTAATCACCCCCAATGTTAACTTGGTGAGCTCCATGGTCCTGTGTAATTGGAAGCAACTCCATTCAGAAAGGGGAGAAGTTGTTTCTAAAGCCAAAGATTTAAGGAGGATGAGAAAAATCAAGCTTTCAGGTTGATTCCTCTTGTGTTTCAGTAACGTTTTTTTTTCTTTTTCTTTTTCTTTTTTTTTTCCAGTATCATTTTATGACTCTGCCTACACACAGCCCAAAAGCTTTAGCAGGGCTACCCTGTAAGTGTCAAATGCTATATCTTTCTGCATGCAATAGAAGTCTCTGAAGCAGATTTCTTGGTATGTCAGACCATTTAGATTCATTCTGCCATGGCACTGTTTCTGGCCTTGGGAATACATGGATGCCTTATAAATAACACTCATGACTTTTGTTTCTATCTTCTGACAAACATCTACTTACTTTCTGCCAATTCTTCTGGAGGATTCAAGCATCAAAGTGGGTACCAGCTCTGAGAACTTCCTGGGAGAATCCATTCCAGACCAGTCCACCTGAACCATTGATCCTAGGTTCACCTGCTAAGCTTCCATGAAGAGGAAGTAATACAAGAATGCTTTCATTCAAAAAATGTCCAGAAATAAGGTGCTCACCCTCCAGGAATTTATGAATAACACATCAAATCAGGATGGAGACATGTGAATACTATGCATTGCAAGACAGCTTGAAGAAAACATGTTTTTGCATGTACTCACAAACACATACATATGTATGTATACAGGGAGGCTCCAGCCCTTCTCCAAAAAAAATCTATATACAGTTATATATCCAAGAGACTTCTCAATCTCATATCTTCATATAGTAAGTTACAGCAAACCCTTCTGCCTAGAGAACAGAAGTGGCAAATTCCCAGCCAGAGGGCTGCAGTGTTATATTCTCCTCCCAGGTCCTATCATTTGAATTCTTACCTTAGTAAAAGTCCAACCTTAGTCCAACACTCCTAAAAGACAGTGCTGCAGACAACCACAACTATTAGATCTTAATTGGCAAGGGAGTAGATATGGGCTTGCCGAACCTAGTTCAAATTAAAAGCCCATATTTTGCTTGCATTCACCCCTGAGGCTTTGTTCTCTATTTACCATTAATATATTAATTTATTCATGCATTAATTCCACATTTGTAGAGCTCCCTATTATATACCAAGCACTAGGCTTCATACTGAGAATAAAGAGATAAGCAGATGTCACTCTCAACATGTCTAGCTTATCTAGCTCCATGAGCAAGAACCAGATAAAGACATTTAAGAAGACTTCCTTGCTCGCCCCCATTTCTCTTGGACTGCTACTACAGTGTGACCCCCTAGAATTTGTCTTATAGTTTCTTGCATATTATTTCTCATTTCAGGTATCATGCTATCAATTCACTGCCTGTTTATCTTGTTTCTCTAACTCTATTACAAGCAGTAGCTGCACCTTCTACTTTCTTTTACCTTCTTATTGCCTTGGACAGCGATGTGTACAGAATAAGAACTATGTCCTTGACAAAATGACTTATGAATCCATTGCCTACCAACAAGTTAGAAAATTACACTTGCATTCTCAAATCAACAGCTTATTTATTTAATTATCCTCATTCGGCATCTTTAACATTTGAAAATCATGGTGTTAAAACAAATAAGCAGGCAAAGAATCAGATAAAGACAGGCAACCATTATTCATTTCTAAAACAGATCTCATCAGTTTGCTGACTCTTAATGAAGATTATCCTGCTGATGAATTAAATACATGACAGTGTACATTATTATGAGATAAAAATTAGAATATCCATTAGAATTAAGTAATTCTCTGAAAAGAATTGAGTTAGCAGAGTATTTTTTTTTTTTGTCTAAAATGTACCTACTGTGTCCCAGACATTATGGCTAAGTGCCAACTATGCTTTTAATTAAGGAGACATAGTAGTTCACAATTTAATTGGAAAGACAGAAATGCAAACATGCCTTACTTTGGAGTAAATAGTATTTCTAAAATAGAAGTACTGTACGACACAGTGATGATACAAAAAGAGAGAGAAAGCAACTCTACCTGAAAAGAGAATTGAACAGGTTGGCAGAGGGAGGAAATACCACAGGATGTTTGAAAAACTGCAAATGGTTTTATATAACTGAAGAGCAGAAGGTGAGAAGGTACGTAACTAGAGATGAACTGAGAAAATCCAGTTCTTGAAGATCTTGTGTGACTGGCTTAAAGCACTGGATTTTGTCTCAAGACCATAGGAGCCATTAAAGGGTTACATGAGGAGGATAGTGTGAACTTCATGTGGATCAAGTTTGTTTCCCTCATCACTGTATAATTTGGTGACTTGAATATAGCCGGTGCCCAATAATAAGAATGGAACAAATGAATTTACCTATTGTGTGCTGGAGGGTGGTCAATGTGGTACAGGGTGAATAATGGGTATGGGGGGATCAAAAGGGAAGCCAAGGTATGAGGCCATTCCAGGTGAAGTTGGAAGGGAGGGATGGGTTCAGTTGGAGAGTGAGGCACAGGTGGATCATCAGGACAATAGTGAGTACCAGGTTGTGCATATTTTGTTAGAAATTTTTTCATGATGAGAATCAGAAGAGATACCTATTGGGTGTTTAAATAACAAGGAGAAAGATGTGGACTCAATCTTTGGATTTGGGAGTCATAAGAGAAATTGTGTGAACTAAGAAGACTGCTAAGATCAGACCAGACTATGAGGGTGGAGGACCACCAGGAGAGGAGGGCACGGAGGAAGTCAGAGAAGTAGATGAAGGACTCAAATATCCTGGGCTCAGGGCCCCTAAAGGAGCAGAGGTTTCTCTTTTTAGAAGATATGAAACAAAACATTTTTATTCCAATTCATAAATTCTCTGGATAAAATAATCCAAAATATTTATTCCAGGTGTACCTGGAAGGAATAACAAATTTTATAAGAATTATAAGACCTTAAGTCATAGAGAGGCATGCATGTCAATGGATATGAGATGCAAGCGTCTTATTTCTTACCAACAGTGAGTAATGACCATGAGTTTATTGCAAACAAATCATTTGAATTAATGGTGGAAATGAACAAAACACTGGCTGTGGATTTGCATAGGTATTAATCCCATTAGCCTTTAAATATGTGTGTGGTTCTAACCCTTTAGCAGGATGTGAAGTCAGAGGGGGTGTTACCTCCTTGAAAGCATGCACTGAGGTTTGAGTTTCCAGACTGTGGTCAGGACCAAGTGGAGTATTTACCCAAGGCAGCCGAATGCAATATAACTGGAAGGACAGTCTCATTTGTGGTCAAAGAGGGTGCAAAGAGCCAGCTAGAGCAGCTGCACCCAGCAATTAGGCCAGAAGGAGGAAACCTAATCATGAGTTCAGCAACCAAAATAAAGGCAAACAGGTGGGAATGCAGCATGTACAGTGGGCCAGAGCGAGGGTTCAGAAAGAAAGCAGGAAGGTCAGAGATGGCTGAGTATGGAGGCAGATTCATGGTTCAGGAATATGCCCTGCAGCCCAAAGGATTGGCAGGCTCAGATCAAAGGACTGAAGCACAGCAGCCCCTACAAAGCCTCCACCAAAGGAGACTGGCAGCAGCTCTTCCTGCTGAGTGGAAGCATCCCATTTCCTCCTTTGGCTTGTCACACTGACCTGTGATTGCTACCAGTTGTGGCCAGGTTAGCCTTGTTTTCCTTTGTCTCCTGAGCTGTAATCACTGTCAAAAATTGGGTGTTGATGGTATCTTTGTATATGTCTAATAGAATGTCCGATGATAGGCATTTCTCAATGTAATTAGGTAAATGAATGAAATAAGCCAACATTTAAAAAGGCAGCTGAAAATCGAGGTCATTTGGAAATGTTTCTTATTAAAAGCAAGGGTACAGAAGAGTCTCCATGGTCTTTCCCTCCTTTTCTTTTCATTTACCTTTAATTTTTTTTCCTCTCAGGTTAAAGCTGACTCCACATCCTAAGGGACCAACACAAGCCATCAAGTTAAATGATGTCCCTGATAGCTCTGTGGATCAATAGTTATATAGGCCTATTCCTCATCTGAGCTCTGTCAGGGCCCAAATTATACACTGTACATGAAAACCACCTCCTGGATTTACTGCCCTTGCACCCCCCAGCCATGGCAGGTGGCTTATTGCTCTGCTTTTATTTCTTTTAAGCTTTAACTAAGCCTTTGCTACTGATTTTTCAACATTTCTAAAGTGGCAGAGCGGCAATTAGCCAAGTTCTCTTCCCTTCCACAAAACAGTAATGATTTCCTTGGCTTCCAAAGAAACCCTTTAACCTCCTGTTTCTTTCACTGAAACAAAAAATATTCATGTGAAAATATATACAACTGGCAAAGAGATTTAAAAAATAATGTGAAGAAACAGATAAGTCCTGGGGCACTGTTGGGTCTTGATGGCCCCAGGAAAATTCACAAGAATCTGGACCATCATCATTTATGGAAGAGTGACTGGTGAACTGAAAATTCTAGTTCTTCTGATAACTGGGTGCTGGGTGAATCAGTTCACCTCTCTGTGCCTTGGCTCATCTCTCTCTTCAATGGGAATTATTCCACTTCCCTGCATTGGTTAATGGAGAGGATATCAACCTAAATCAAATAGAGTCTACGGGAAAACATTTCATACTCTTGGGAGTGAAGATATCCTATAAATTCTAGGTTCTATTATTATTTCATATTTCTATACCTCAGATTGATCTGGCCTCATGAATCACTTTAGAACAAAGTGAACATGAGCTATATGGAACTGTTTTTGAGTTTCCCAATCTCTCAATTGTGTCAGATGTCTAGAATTATAGCCCTCTGAATTACTCTGTGAAACATAACTATAGGTATAGAAACAGACTCTTAACCATAGTTAAGAGACAACATCACATAGTTCTCTAATCAGGGCCGAGGCCCATGGGGGTCAGGTGGGTGACCACATTGATGGGCTGCTTACTTCTATGAACTGCGATCTTCAAGTTTGACCTACCTTTCTTCTTCTGCATGTTCTTGATGTTTCTGCTTACTAACTCCTATTTTATCATTTAAAAAACGAATAAAGAGACCTTGTGTTCTGTTGATCCAAACATGTAAGTATGGTTTCAACATGCAGTCTCTCCATGACTTGTGTTATCAAAAGTGTTGTTTCATAGTCTAGTGCCCTGTTACCCTCTTACCCAGTTAAACTCTCGTGTACGGCTTTTGCTGTATGCAATAAGAAAAAGTAATGTGCCCCTCAAACTCAAGAATAATCCCCACTAGCTTCTACATGCCTGCGCCCAAATATATTAACCCAACATTTTTCACACTTCGTTGTGAGCTATCATGTTTAGTTCATCTTAACCAACAATCATTTAGCTAATTGAAAGCATTTGAGCACCTGCTCTAAACTATAAAATTGTGGGGAAATGGTCAGTGTTGCTTTTGTATTTATAGTTACAGACTCTTAGAGTCATGTGTACAGGTCAATTTCTAAGTGTTTGAATTTAATCACAATTTTGCAATCTATGCAGAAAACAAATTGCAGACTTTTTTTTTTTTCAGAGAACAGAGGTTCCTTTCCATTGTTACTCACAGAGAGTCAGCTCAGGTCATTTTCTCAGAACTCACTGGAATTGTCTGGGGACCCCAAGGTCTGAACCATTCGGCCTCTTCTGTACTCCCCAGTGAGTATCAGAACACAGGATGGCCTACATTTTGTGGCTTACTTATGTTTAAAATATCTCCTTCTTTCATCTACCTCTCTGAACTGTTTTGAAATAGTAGAATAATAACTAACATACAGACCTTTAGAGAACATAAGGCGTATATCATGTAAAAGAACTTTGACGTTTTAATTTTGTTGTTAATAATGATAACAATAAAAGAATATTTTATTCAGTTATTTCTGAGGGGTCAGTTCTTCTAAAACATTGGTATCCCAGATGTTGAGTTCCCCATTTGCCCTCTGAACTCAAAAGATTTCAATTTCCTTGCCATGACCCACAGCCGTCAGGATGGAGTATCATTTGGTCGTTTGAACTGACTTGTATTCATTGATAACCCACTCAGTTGTAGATCATCTCTATGTTTCTTATTCTGCTTAATAGCTATATGATTGTGCTTTGCAGTTGGCAGAAAGCTCAAAGTTACTCATGCACACCAAATAGCTTATGAAGTGATATTGGTCCTGATGCCTGATCTTAAACCCAAAGTCAGTGCTATTTAGTTTTGCTTCTTATGGATTCATCCACTTGCAGCATTAGAACAGAACAAGAAATTATCCCTGAAACAGTCATTGTTTTAGGAGTACAGCCTTTAATTTCAAGGTACTTTCCCCAAATGAAAGCTGTAATAATGGTTCATTCCATTTGGCAACAAAACAAAGAAGTGGAGGATTTATAAACTGACAGATCCTCTAATAAGTGTAAGAGATCAAATTTGCATTCTTTATATGACTGGGTGACACATCTCATCACCTATTCTGACTTCAGGGCCTTATTAACAGCCAATTTTCACACAAGCAATTGGCATGATGACCCAAATCAATCATAACCATGATGAAAAATGTTCCACAGAACAATGACAAAACCCATTGACACCCAGTTGTACAGACAGGGCGAGGTGTGAAGATAACCTAACCTGGACAGGCTACCTCCAAACTTCTGAAAGTTGATCAGAAGCTAACTGTTCCCTCCACTGCCTTACAAATATCTCTCCCTTAGCAGCCTGGTCAATGAAGGGAATCACTTTCCTTAATAGAGAAACTAGATAAAAAAGGAAAAAAAATTCAGGGATGTTTCTGGATAGCTTAAAAGTACTCATGGAAGTGCCAGGCTGTTAAAGCAATTTCCAAAAGGAATGTGCATCAAGCCAGTTAGTTCATGTGTGGTTGGTAGACATGGACTTCAATCCTTGGGCTGATATGCAGGGAGACATCCCCTAGAGTAATACTCTTAGTCTTGTGGGCCACCCCTTACTCACAAAGAGTCTGCAGATGGAAGGTGAAAAGGATCAGTCACACTTCTGAGTTATGAAAGAACTGTGAATGCAGTTCTCTCCTTTTCCTTAGATCAGAATAACACTGCAAACCTAGACCAGTGTATTTGCTTTAAAAATGCCCATTGCAGGGTCCAGACTGGACCTAGGAAGCAAAGCACATTAGCAAACCCATTTAGCAGCATGTCTAAGAGTTAAAGTCAATTATTTGGTTTTCATTTGGCCCCAGTGGTGATCTTTCAAATGGCTCAGAATTCAGGATTCAAACAAGGAACAATGGGGTATTACTTATTGAGCTTCCTCAAATCCAAACATCTTTTTTAGGCAGCCATGTAACCTAAAGTAACATTAGCTGATATGACAAACTCCCAAGTTGCATTGGCTTGGAACAATAAACTCATATAACACATCAATTAAATATTCCTGGCTGGGTAACTATCCTCCAAGGAGTGGATCCAGGCTCCTTCCATGTTCAGTGTCAGTTATTTTCAATATGTGGCTTCCAAAGTCATCATGAAAATCAATGTTAACCCTAGAAAGCCAAAAGGAGAACTTGGAAGATACAGGTAGGAGAATTTAATGGATCAGGCCTGGAGGTAGTATACACCACTTCTTCCCATATTCTTCTTTCTCAAAAACTGTTAGTTACATGGCTACAACAGAAACTCTGGAAAATATATTTCCATAAGAAGAGGAAATAGGTTTGGTGAGCACCTTGCAAACTCTGCTACAGTGGCAGTCTAGGAAAAACGATTGAATTAAACTGGAGATAACTCCAGACTGAAGAGCTTAAGCATCCTCCAAATAATCTCCTCTGTATAGTAAATGCTGTTATTAGGCAGCCCACTGAATGGTATAAAGTCTCACTAAAAGAAAACCTGGGGACTTGCATCATCTACCATAATCTTTTTTTTTTTTTTTTGACAGAATATACATACATAAAGTATAACATTTTATTTAGATTCCCACTCTTGTGGTCGTACACAATGTGGAGTTACCCTGGTGGTGTATATAAATACAAGGCTAGGAAAGCTATGTCCAATTAATCCGTCTTTCCTATTCTCCTCTCCCTCCTTTCTCTTCATTTCCTTTTCTCTACTCCAGTGAATTTCTATTATTCCCATCCCCAACTTCCCTTGTTTTGGGTTAGCATCCACAAATCAGACATAATGTTTAGCTTTTGTTTTTTGTGGATTGGCTTATTTCACTTAGCATGATATTTCCCATTCCCATCTATTTACTAGCAAATTCATAATTTCATTCTTCTTTATGGCTGAGTAATATTCTATTGTGTATATATACCACATTTTCTTTATCCATTCATCCATTGCAGGACACTAAGATTGTTTCTGTAGTTTGGCTATTGTGAGTTGAGCTACTATAAACATGGATGTGGTTGTATCACTGTAGTACACCAATTTTAAGACCTTTGGGTATAGACCGAAGAGTGAGATAACTGGGTCAGATGGTGGTTCTATTCCAAGTTTCCTAAGGAGTCTCAATACTGCTTTCCATAGTGGTTGTACCAATTTGCACTTTCACCAGCAGTGTATGAGAGTACCTTTTTCCCCACATTGTTGCCAACATTTATTGTTATTTGTTTTCTTTATAACTGCCATTTAGACTGGTGTGAGATGGAATCTCATTGTGGTTTTAATTTGCATTTCTCAAATTACTAGAGATGTTGAACACTTTTTATATTCTTTTGACCATATTTCTTCTACTGTGAAATATTTGTTCAGTTCCTTTGCCCATTTATTGATTGGGTTATTTATTTTTCTGGTGTTAGGTTTTTTTGAGTTCTTTGTATATCCTGGAAATTAATGCCTTATCTGAGTTACTGGTGGCGAAGATTTTCTCCCACTCTGTAGGATCTCTGTACACGTTCTTGATTGTTTCCTTTGCTGTGAAGAAGCTTTTCAGTTTGATACCATCCCATTTATTGATTCTTGATTTTATTTCTTGTGCTTTAGGATTCTTGTTGAGAAATTTGGTTCCCAAGCTGACATGTTGGAGAGTTAATCTACCATAATCTTGAACTCGAAGCCAGCCAATCGCATTAGGGCCATGCCACCATCATTGAACATGCACACGATCTTAGCACCTCGGCCTTCTTTCTGTACTCTTAAACTCTCCTTCCTTGTACTCCATGCTCACAACCTCTTACTTCACCTCCTGTCCATGTTGTTACCCCTAGGTCTCCCTTTGACCCTGACCCTGATACTTTTCTTTCTGTCCGTCACCTCACCCTAATGACTGTACTCACTCCTCAGACTAAGACTCTGGCCACTGTGGATAACAATTCAGTTAATTTCTGCTCTGAATCACTGGTTCTAGCTTCAACACCAGATCACCCATCTGCACAGATTTTCCCTCTCATTACAGAGGAATCATGCACGCAAACTTTAGGAAAATGTATTGTACAATGACCTACAAAATTCTCCAACCAGTCAGATTTTGAATTGTAGCTATCAAAAAAATTCTACATACATTTTTTTCTTTTTTTCTTTTTTTATTTTAATCCAATCTAAATTCATAATAACCCAAAGATGTTAGCACCATTGTCACTCCCATCTCAACCAAGTTTCTAAGTGATATCTATGGGGTTGTTCTTGTCCCGGACTGTATGTATTTTTCCTAAAAGAGATAGCCATTCAAGAGTAGTGTTATAGGTGAATCCATAACATGGACATGGGATCCCATCATATTTAAAGAACCACAATCACACTGCCAAATGGTTTTGATTGGCTTCCCTGGCAGTGACCCATTTGGGGATCTGATTGCTACCTCCTTTTCCAAATTATAACATCTTTCCTGTTTATTACTCATGACTTGATTTTTTTCTGACAATATGAGGAAATCTCGGCCCCAAATGTCTGCCAATGATTTGTGGATGGCAGGTAAGCCCATTAGCAGGTTATATTTAACACAATTTGGAATTTCATTGTTTTTTTAGTGAAAGGCAGCTGTTTCCAGATGTCACAAATCAACCTTTATGTCTGGCTGCTGTGGTGTTTGCAGGAAACATCTTGCAGTACTGCCATGTGCTAGTGGGAGCTTCTTAGACTAGATTACTTGCAAGTCAGAACCTACAGCTTTCTGGTGAATTATTATTTGGATTGCTTCAGTAACCTCCTCTTCAGAAATGACAATGAATCGACAATTCCTTGGTTCATCTGGCCCATTTGGTTCTCTTGCGACCACAATGCTGCAGCCATTAGGTAGTAGGAACTCTGCAAACATTTGCCAACAATTCAATCACACATCATATTTGAGGAATACTTTCAGTGAGAGCTAATTGGTGCTATTGTCAAATCCAAGAACATTTTATTTGGTTTTCCTGGAATTACTTATCTTAATTCTCCAAATCCTAAATTTCCTTCTATTTCTGTAATGTTTTAAATACTGACTTAATTTTTGTGTGCATCTGTCAATTATTCCCATCAACTTATCTTCACATAACTCACTCAATGTAAGATATTAATTAGCTGAGCAATTTTATTGTTTAGTCTGTAAGATTTGTGGTTATTTTTATACCACATATAAGCCTTCCCAGGCATTTGGCGGCTTTGCCAAATTTCTGTCCCTTTGTTTTACTACATTTCACCCTATTCACCCATTTATTGCTCTAATGTGTGTTAACTTGAGTCATTTTTCCTACTGCTGTAACAATCCAATAGTAAATGCTTTATGCATATTATTTTAGACTTGACATGTTGATTGGCTATTGAGGTAATGCAGATTATTATAATAGCATAATTATTGAAGAATAGGAAATTTGGAGAGCATGATGTCTTTTATTAGGTCAGAGAATGAAACCACAATGAGTATAATTCTTGCAAACATTTGTTGAGTACCTGATTTTCAAAAGCAATCAGTTCTGTTAGATTTTTTTTTTAATCTTTCCTTCCATTTTGCAAGCTCTCCACCCTTCTCCAAGTTTCCATTCATTGCTCCTAGATGTGAGGTCTCACATCTGGTGGCCTATCTTTTTCCAATTCAATAGCTAGGCTTCTCTTTACCATGACCAGCTTCAGAGTCACCACATTTTATTCACTTAGCCTGGCTGTCAGTTCAAGATATTTGGTAATAAAAAGTGGCCACCTTGCAGGTCTGCGCATTGTCACCTCAATTCCCAGTAGAGAGGTCTCCACATAACCGCGCATTTCTGGGTCTTCCTTTCATGCCCTCTCAGCAATCTGGCTCTAATGGATGACTGACTCTGTCAACCAGAACACGTCGGACAGTCACAGCTCACTGGGCTTGGGTGCTTCTTAAATCTCTGGTTCCAGACCATCAGGCCTAAACAGCCACTTGCAACTCTTCTCGGAGTATAAGGCCATTCTTGAGTGAAAGGACCATCAGTCTCCTCACGGACTCACCTCTAATTCTCCTTTTCCCCTGACAGAGTGACTACTGGCCCAGGGAGAATCTTCTAAGGCCTTTATTGGTTAGCAAAGCCCTAAGAAGCGACTGTGACACAGCTTGCTTCTCATGCACAAGGACACTGAGTTGGGTTTTGAGAGGCTTGTAATTAGTATAATTACTTTATTTTGATTGCTGAGGTTAACAACATGGGCAATGCCCAAGTATATTATCATCATCAATTGACGAGTTAGAGTTTTAAAAAATCTGATTACATGACATGTGTTCAACCATATCACCCTCTGCATTGATGTTGGGGAATAACTAATGCTTTATTCCTTAAAAAGCTTCAATAATTTTGCCCATGATACTTTTCCAGGTGTAAGTAAACTTAAAGATATAAACTTCTCAAATACTTTGCTCTTTGGGTATATTTCTATTTGCATGAGTACCTATTTTAAAATGGTACCCAAGAGAGCAGGAAGGAAGCACATCATTCAGATGATAATGAATATGTCAGAAAAGTTCAAAATATCTTTGGAATACAGACCACCCTTCACTAGGTCAATACCCAGGTATGAGTATACATATGATAAATATACATATATATATATATATATACTTTATATATCTATATTTATCATATATATATATCATATATATCACTATATACATAGGAAAGAGTGGTCTGTCTCCTGAACATAAACAAAGGGTTCTCAACTGGGGTTCTTTGTCAACATCAAAATGTGGCAAAATTTTGATAAATATGTTTGATTTCCTAATTTGTGGGTGGGGAAATGTATACAACTGGCATCTAATGGGTAAAGATCAGGGATGCTGCTAAACCTCATATAGTGCATAGCATATCCCCCCACCCCGCCATGAAGAATTTGTCTCAACATAACAATAGTGGCAAGGTTAAGAAACCTTAAACTTGACCAAAAAATAAGACTTAATAAGACTTAACAGATGTGCAGAGGATTATGCACAAAATATCAAAGCTCAAACATCTTGCCCCTTTGAAAATAGTCAAGGATTACAAAAACTTCAAAATAGCAAGCCTCATTTGTTGGAGCATCTTAAAAATTGAAAGATTTACCTTGGCTTTTCAAAGTTCAACCTTTTAGCCATGTTGACTGAAATCTGCCTGAAATTAGGATTTAAGCTCAAAACGAATGCTCTAGCTTTATTCTCATACCTTTCCTCATAAGGAAAGATAGATGATAAATTTGCACACTAGTCATTTCACACATACCAGAATTCCCTCATGAAACCATGCTATGTACAAGAGACAATAGGTATATCTTCATCTAAAGATACCCATTTTTTTTACAGTTGAAGAACACAGTCCCTACCCCGGGAGGTCAGATACAGAGGGGCAAACTTATATTGCACATAGACATTGCACCTGTAATGCTTTAAGTTCTGTCAAATTGATTTTGTGGCCTAAATTCTGACTCTTCTCAAAATTACTCCTTTGCTTATGGACTGTGATGCAAATAAATTTTTTAAAATTATATTTCTTAAACCATTTAAAATCTAAACACTACTTGGAGGGGTGGACATCCAATCACTCAGATCTTAGAATGAAGTAGTTATCAAAGTTTGTTGGATTTCTTTCATCTATTTCAGATGAGTGTGAAGAAGACAAAAAAAAGCTATAGATGAATAAATTAAGAGATTTATTTTTGTCAAGGAGGCCTAGGAACCCCCGAATCCTGGTTCCAGCTAGCTGTTTTCACCTTGTGAGTGGTCCAGAAATCTATGCATACAAAAGACAATGATAAGTACATTTGCCCTTTACTAGCAACTCAGATTTTCCCCCAAACTCCAAGGCCTAAGAGGAGTCTTCTAGAGCTCTGCTGTCCACCAGAATCCTCTTTGGTGAACAAGGAAACTTGAAGCCACTCTCCTTTTCTTGTACCTTACTCTAATTTTCACTTAGCTTTCCAAGGGAGTAGGAAGGAGTCACCTCTTCCACAGTGGAGAGGGATACCTCTTACTTTTGACCTTCTGAAGGGCAGAGCACCTGAAGACAGAATGGGAAATACAGGGAGAGAGAAAAGGAGACAGATTTACCAAACCTTCTTCCAGCATAGCCAAGCATAGCCAAGTCTCCACACAGCCCTGCCTTACCTCTCTAGGCCCTTGGAAGGAGAAGTATTCAGAAATACAAGCAAGCAGTTGCTATGAAATGGGCTCACCCATCCTCATTCTAGATATGGCTCTTTGTCTCAGAAAATAAGACTCAATGAATTCTGTCAAGCCTGAATAATCCATGCATATCCAAACTCCTCCTCCCTGGAGGTGGGATAAAAGTGGGGTTGGGGGTATTGGGAACTTCCATGGGACACAGTCAACTGAAATCATCTACCAAGGCTTTAATGGAAGTATGGAGTAAGCAGGAATCAAGTAATTCTAGACTTGTCGGCTATAAGAACAAATTGGCCAAATGGAAACATAGCAAAACCAGGAGGCAATACAAAAGCTCAGGACATCAGGAGAACAAGATCAAGGAGCCACAAAGAAGCACAGAAAGTGGCCATGAGAGAGTCGAAGACTCACTTGCAAACTCTTGCTTAGACCAGCCTGATGTATGAAAGTCTTTTCACACTGATTGCTCTGTCTCCAGGGCTGATATCCTTCTTTCTAGGAACAACCCTTTACCCAACCACCTTTCTTCCAAAGATGTCCATGCACACCCAGAGCCTTTACACCAAGTACTAACAGTCCAAGTTGCTGCTCAGGCCAATGGAAATGATGGCTTTGAATATCTTCACTCCAAGCAACACACATCAGAGATTGCTGAGAAGATCTGAAGTCAACTCAGAAGACAACTGTGGATTTTGACCCAAGCTTCAGGAAGTAAGCCTGGAAGTTTGAACAGGTCAACAGCTTCTGAAAAAAAATCAGAACTATCATTTAAGATCAATGGTACAATACATCATCTAGGCTAAAGGTGGTGGGGCATCCACATTAACTTAATATTTCCCACATTGCCATGCTAGGTTGGATGGTATAAGAAGGACCCTGTATATCAAGCTCAGCTTTCTTATCCACCAAAAATTTATTCCCAGCTATTCTTGTTTGGTCCCAAAGTTGTGAAAAATCCCAGTTTGGGATTGATTTGAGAGTCGTGAGCCAGAGCAATTATCAGGAATGTGAAAAACAGGAGCTTAGAAAAATCCCCACTAGAATATATGTGGCAAACACTACATCTCTGTTTTTATTCTTGAAGATTTTTTTTTGCCTCAAATTAGCTTAATCGGGCCAATGGACCTTTCTTGGATGCCCTTGGAGGAAGACAGTCATAGAGAAAAGGTTAGCCGAAAGTAAACCAGAAAGACCAAAAGTACTGCATCCAGGCTATAAACAGTTCATTCAAAATACTTTAGGTTTAAAGAGTCACACACCTGAAATCCCAGCCACTCGAGAAGCTGAGGCAGGAGGATCACAAACTTGTGAGTTTGAGGCCAGCCTCAGCAACTTATTGAGATCCTGTCTCGGAACAAAATAAGGGCTGGGAGTGTGGCTCAGTGGAAGAGAGCCTCTGGGTTCAACCCCTAGTACTAGGGAGAAAATGTTTGATTTAAGAACAGTAGTTCAGGAAGAAGTTTCCAGAGTAAATTTGCCCTTGGTGTGCGGATACAAAAGGGTGACAGGGAAATAGCTTCAGATTTCCTCACCATTTCTTCAAATGGGGGTCAATGCTTGGGATGTGTCCACTGGTCCAAAGATAAACAGTAGTGACTCCAACTGAATGGGGCAGTCTGTTGGCAAAGAAACTTTCCATCTAGCAGAGCTTGTTTCTGGATTTCAGAACCTGCCTGTATCATCTGGCCCTCTTGCCCATCCTGATTCTATATCACCTTAGTTTCTTTTTCTCTTCCTCTTTTTTTTGTGAACAGGGCCCTTCCCTGTGAGGTGGATCTGACAAGAGCAGCCAAGTTTCAGCTCCTTCATTTGTTTCCCTTGGAATTTTCCATTTGAAAGCTTTCAGAGTTTGGTCTCACATTACAGTTCTGATTAAGTGGCTCCTGCTTGGCCTCCTTCTTGGCTTATTGTAAGGACAGAAGATTGTTGGGTTCCTCGCATCTGTAATGGGCCCAGAACTCCCCAGAGAGAAGTTTTATATTTAAGACAACAAAAATAACTCTCATTACAATTAATAAAAGAAAAATGAGGCTCCCTGTGTAGAATCTAAATAAGTCTCCAGTATATTAAACATTCAGGAAAAGGATTTGCTGGAGAGTCAGTTTGTCATGACCCAGGAGGGGCACCATTGTTCATAGGGACAGGAGGCAGGTGACACTGGGTGATGTTCAGGGATGCCAGTTGCCACAGCAACTTGTAATATCTCCAGGAAGGTTTCTCATGCCTGAATTAAAGAACCATCTTCTCAAAGCAGAAGGGGAGTCTCTGACGACCCTTCTGTGATATACCATCCCTCCCTCCATGTGAAGTTTGGGAAGGCACTTCTAATACTTGCTGAATCCTAAGCGAGCTCCAATACAGGGTGTTTTCTCCAAACAAGATTGTATCTGTGAAACAAGATGGACCTTGGTTTGAATTCAGAGTCTGCTGTGTTATTTCAGTGATTCTAGCCCAACTACTTGACTTCTTTGAACCTCAGATTCCACACTTGGAAGTTAGGATTGTGTGTTTATTTTTTGCTTCATAACAAATAATTTCAGTGTCTTAAAAAAAGAAATTAATCTCTTGTTTGCAGGTTGGCCAGTAGTTGTAGGTCCATGGGGATCAGCCGGGGTTAGCAGGGTTTGGTTCCAAGCTGTGGTTTGGTTCGTGTTTCCTTATTCTCTTTGGACCAGTGGCAACCCAGTGAAAGTTCTCCTTATGGTGAGCCACAGGGACACAAAGGAGCAAACCAAACTATGCATGTCTATCTAAAGACCCTGATGAGTCTCCAGAGATGCCATCAGATACTTAATCAAAAAAACCAAATCTAAAGTCAAGGGGGCAGGAAGTGCATTCTTTTACCATGAAGCCTTTGTAAGCCCCTGTAAAGAACTGAGATCCAATCTACCATCATCAAAATAACTATTTTACAAGAGTGTTGTAAAGATTAAATGAGACCAAAATATGTATAACCCAGGACTGAGTAGAAGCTAAATAAGTGATAGCTATCACTATGAGTTAACAAATAATTTTCCCTGATGTCTATGCCTAGCTCCACAAAAGTTTTAAGATGAGACAGTTAGGCACAACATTATTACCCCTTAATGAATTTTATTAACTGTAATTACTAAATCATAGCCTCAGGCTTCTTTGCCTCTTGCCTCTTTGCAAATCTGATGATGCAAGGAAGCCCAGGAAAGCTACCAGGACATTCTACACACGCTCAAAAGCTGAAGAGGTTCATCCTTGAACCCCAGAGTCTCTGTTCTGAGCAGCTCCCTCTAAGGGCTCTGGTCTTCTTTAACACAGCAAAAAATCTCCTAGCAGACCTAAGTCTGTGCCTTAATTAGCAATTATCAGGACCTCTGGAAATTGATGTCCCCTTCCCTTTTCCACATAGGGCCAATGAGAGAGCAAATACAGTGATACGGTGATCATTGTTTAGTTTCTTCTCACATAACCCTTTTTTCCTGCATTTCCAGTATGGAAGGACCTTGCAGTGTTCAGGGTTGTGGGGGGTGTTTTTGTTTTTCATGATGACTTCAGGGACCCTTCTCCTAGGTCCACAGACCCACTTTCCTTCCTTAGTTTACATATACCCTTCCCATCCATCCTTCATATCACCTAAAACAACAGAGAATCACAGACCATTCAAGTATTGGGGGTCATGAGGGGTTTCAGAACATCTTAAATACCCTAGGAGAGTTGAGGTTTTGAACTTGAAAAGACATTCTTGGGTGAAATATCCACTACCTTGCCTTTTAGCAGGACCCAGGGTGTATTATTTTAACTCTTTAGGGCACCTTTTTGGCAAGCATAAAATGAAAAAATTAAAAACTCCCTCTGAAATATTGCTGATAGGATCAAATGAGCTCATTTACTGCAGAGAAAATATTTATGGGTGCTTGCGTGTGCCAGGCCCTGAGGATAGAAGACAAGGCTACTGCCCTTCAGGGTTTACAGGGTGGTCTCAGGCACAGAATGAGAGCTCAGTAAGCCATCACTATTATTTCATTTGTATTGATCTGGTGGTAATGTGTGTGATATTTAACAAGTGGCACAGTCCAAGAACCCATCTACAGGAGCAAACAGCTGTTTTAGAGTGGTAATAGAAAGCTAGAGGTCACCTACCAAACCAGGATCATGGGGACATCCTGGGGTCCTGGGGGTAATGAATAGAAAGGTCACAGTAGCATCGCAAACACAGGAAAACACAAGGCAGCTGCTTCAACACCCAGCGGAGAAGTGTTTCAACGTTCTAACAACTGGTTTGGCATTACTCGTGATGTAATCATGCTTTAAATGATAAATCTGCACTTATCATTTAAAGGCATGTCCTGCATTGTGGTAATTTGTTATTTCTCTTTTCTACCTAAATGCTATAATGAAAGAAGAACACTGTCCAACATACATATGTTGCTTCTACTGGCCGATGGTGCAAGGACATTATTCTGAGTGAAGTGGATTTTCCTGTTCTTTGAATTGCACTCAGTATGGCCAAGGAGAAGCCATTCTGCTATGCATCAAAGATCCCTTTCCAACCACCATATGAACAGAATTGAATGACTCCAAGATCAAAGTTGAAGGAAGCATTACTATGGTAGCTATGAGGAATTGCAGGCGAGTCAGATTGGGTGTTTTGCCCACCCTGGAGCTTCTTGGGGGGCTCTCCATAAAGATTCCCTTCCTAGGGCTGTCTGGAGTTTCCCGGAAGTCCTCCAGTTAATACACAACAGAAAGGCAAGAGGGGCCTGCCCTAGGAGGGAGATAACAAGCACAAGAGATCTATCAAAGACAAGGAAGAAGCCTCATGATGTTCATTCCAACCACAAAAATAAATAAATAAATAAATAAAGCAACGGCTGGAGCAATACCAGTCTTCTGCCAGGAGCCCTCTCCCCAACACCGAAGTAAACAAAGTAACACTTTGGCAAATGAGGAATGCAAATGAAGAATATTCTAGTCAATGAAAGAGGGAAGAAGCAGAAAGTTCCCATGCATGATGGAGAACATTCTTACAAGAATCACATCAAGTAATGACACTTTCTTATCTAATCCTGGGTTAGGGATGTGACAGAGTTTATAGAAATCATCTGGTTCATTTAACCTGGAAAACTAAAAGCCAGTAAGGTAGAGTGTCCTGTTCTCATGGAGGACTCCTGATCCTCAACCTAGAGGCTGGTTTACATCGTGCTAACATTTTTCTCTCTCAGCTGTGGAAAAGAAGCACACGCACATAAAAAGGAAGACACGGAGGACTAATCAATGCATCATGAGACAGGCATTCTTGGAAAAGACTTGTGATAAAATATTCTCCAAAGAATATACAAACACAGACATTTAGACTATTTTTCTAGTTGCCAAGACAACAAAAGAACAAAATCAAAGAAAAGAACCAAGAAATCAGCCCCGGAGTCCTATACCCAAAGCACATTGATACTAGGGGTCAGGGCCCTCTCACCTGGGGATTGTCAGCCCAAGGAAGGCACCTGGAACCAAAACATATGTCTCTGATCACAGAAACCCTGGCTGCTCACACCCATGGAAGTGCTACAGAGCAGAAGTATTCAACAACAGTGCGCTGCAGGCCAGCATGATCTGAGAACTAATTCCATTCACATGTGCCTAGAAGATTCATTTAGGGAGAAGCAATCCAAAGGCCAACTGCAGAGTTCATTTTAATAGCACTGAGGTTGTGTGCATGTCTAATCATGAGATCAGTAAATTACATGCCTAGTACACGGACCATATGACCTTTGTGGGATTGTGGAACAATTGAGTGCATTTGGGAGAAACACTGAGAATGGAAAATTCACCGAGCAGGAGGCCAAGTTGCAAAGCTCTTGCCCAGGGCAGATGAGCAGCAGGAATGAGCTTTGTGTTATTGAGCATCTCCTAAGCCTAGGGCACTGAACTAGGCACTGGGGGAGAATTAATTCCCCCGCAAAGTCACTATAGAGGAAAGTGCAGTAACTCCTTTAATGAATGGGCAGCCCTCAAAGGAGACTGCAAATGCTGTCATCACCAGGCAGCCAGAGATTGCAGAGGGAAGCAGATCAGAAAAGAATCTTCTTTCACCCCTATCTGCATGGTTGTGCCACCTCCAGACTCTCAGAACTCATGGAATAAAAGAAGAAGAAGAAAAACAAAAAAATAAATAAATAAAAACACCTGGAGGACCTCAGATGTTTAAAGGCACTAGTAATAAACTAATACCAATGATTTAAACAGGCAAAGTATGAGCAGGGTCACTGATGGCTAGTTAAGAAAGGAAGAGCTTCCCATCCTCTCTTTGATCTTGCTCTGGTTTCCACACCTGTCTCCCTATACTCATCATCTCCACACATGAATATGTGTGTACAAATACACACACACACACACACACACACATAAATTACCAATCTATGGGAGTAAAAAGTCTTGGGCAAGACTAAGTTCTAGAATGGGCTCATCTGAGAGATGGTGGAGGTGCCAGGAATTTAAGAAGACTGTTCTGTCTGTATAAGCCATCACCTGAATCATAGAAATGTTAGCAAATCCTTTTTTCCAAGAGAATCCTCTGGAACTTTAAACCTCCAACATGTAGGAATCTCTCCTCCTCTTAGTGCTTCTCAAGGATACAATTTTTGCTAAGGACTAATTTCAGAGCATCTAAGAAGCAGGTTTTATGAGTTTGCTAAGACTATGAGTCCCTCAAAGGTACAGGTGACATTTCTGTCTTTGTACATCTGCAGCCAGCACATACTAGTTCTTGCTAGATGCCTACTGTTGTCGAATTGCTTGCCCACTCCACATGCCCACTTGACAAAGAGCTATTCAGTCCCCAGTGCATACTTCTGCCCCTTTACCGAGATTAAACAAGCTCAGTAAACCATCACTATGCTCCTCTACATTGATCCAGTGGCAATGAGATACTTAACAAGTGTCACAGCACAAGGACCCACTTATAGGAATGACCAGTGTCCTTAGAGCTATTGCAGGGTGCCAAAGTCCATCTACTATATACCGGTATCATTCATCCATCCACTCAACAAATATTTATTGGACACTTAAATGTACAAGGCACAGTTCCTGGTACTAGGAATGCAACCCATCCCTGGTCTTCCTAGAACTGTCTCCAGCCAGTCCCACTTTTGGACAATTAATAAGCATCAATCCAAAGGTCACCTACCATGTGCTAGAGTATGTCCTAAGCACTTCAATGGATGTGAAGTAATAAATGCTGACTATGCCCTCAGGAACCTAATAGCCTAATGGAGTAGCTGCAACTGCCTACAAAGAAGGAGAACAGGGCAAACCTGAAGGATGCAGAAACCCTCAGTGAGAGGAGCAGTCATCAAAAGTCTTAGTTTGCAGAGGAGGGAAGCTGCCACTCCACTGGTGTGGCCTGTTAGACCTGGGCCAGGTCAGAGTTGGTCCTCTGGAGACAGAACTTCAGTATTTTAGTCAGATTTTTCATTGCTGTGACTAAAAAGTCTGACCAGAACAATTTTAGGGGAAGAAAAATTTATTTGAGGGTTCATAGTTTCAGAGGTCTTAGTCTATAGAAGGCCAGCTCCATTCCTCAGGGCTCCAGGTGAGGCAGAACATCACGGCAGAAGAGTGGGGGATGGAAGTGGCTCACATGGTGATCAGAAAGCAGAGAGAGACTTCACTCATCAGATACAAAATATATACCCCATAGCCATACCCCCAGTGAACCTCTTCCAAGTCTTGGGCTTGACTCTTCCTGAACCATCTCAGTGGCCAGGGATAGCATGTATTACTGGCCAAGCCTGACTTACATGTGCCCCCCAAAATCTGCAGTGGAGTTGACACCAGTCAAACTTTATAGACTGAAGTTGGAGGAGCAATAGTTGCTAAAGGGGGAATCAGATTACCTTTACCAGAGGAAAGGGAAGTGGATAACAGACACCTGTCCACTAGCTTCTTCTGTCTATGCTGTTGGTAGTGCTCATCTTTCCAGCCCTCTACTGTGCTGCAGTATAGCCTTTCTCTAAAACTGAATCCCACCTCCCACCCACCAGATACATGTCTTCTTTTCTTCCTCTTAACACAAAGTTTCTTTCAGATTCTTTACATACTAGAACAATTGCCCCATCCGTGGGCCTTTGCATTTTTAACTCAAAGCAACAAATAATCTTGGGGCCACTGTGACCTTTGTAGGTTAAAGGGGGAAATATGGAGATGGAAAGCACGGATGGTCTCATCGTGGCTTCTCCCTGGAATCATATCACAGTGACCAGCCACTTGGGGTCCAAGGCATGGTGATGCTTTGTGACGGACCTGTGATGCCAAAGCAGAGGATAAAATACTGAAATATGTCCAAGGAGAGTGCTGAGAACCAAAAAATCATGGCCACACCATTTATAACAAAAGAACGCTCTGAAGTGCGTTTATAGATCTGGAACTTGCAGGCCAGAGGCCACGGGTGTTTAGGGAAGATGAAACCAAGGAAGACCGAGAGGTGCAGAGACCAGGCTGAGATGACAGAAGACCTCAGCAGAAATGCGAGTGTTCCCTGTGGCACGCAGTGAGGTGGACTGGTTTGGCATCAGGGACCAGGATGAACAAAAATTTGACCTCCATAGAAGGCCAGCTCCAGAGCCTTGTCCACCTGGCTCTTTGGCTCTAGATTGGTCCTCCCTTTCCTGACCCTAAACTTTTTTTTCCTATAACTCAGCCTGTCCCCACAAATTGATATTTATAAAACTTCAATATTCACCAAACACTAAGAGGTTGCTAAGCCCCTGAACTAGGTGTTGTGTGTTACAGAGATGAAAAGGGTAAGATTTTCATCCTGGCAAAATTTAGTGAGAGTAGGAGAAGCAGCTGAGTTAAAAACAAACAAGGGGGGAGGGGCAGAGCCACTGCGCGCCTGCAAGGTAGGCGGACCTGCGACCCACCAGCAGAACAGGCCCAGCGACCTGCCAGCGTGGCAGACACATCGCCCCGGTTGGGGGAGGGGCAGAGCCGCAACCCGCACCTGCAAGGGAGACTTTGCAACTATACAAGAGCAATATAAATATATAGGGGGGAAATTCAATAACACAACACTTTCACCAAGCAGAAAGAAACGCGAACAGTATGAAAAGACAAGGAAAGAATGGGCCACAAGCAATGCAGGTCAACTCAACGTTAGAAGAGGTAATATCTACAGCAGATGGAATGTCAGATAAAGAATTCAGGATATACATGCTTCAGATGATCTGGAGTCTCAAAGAAGACATTAGACAGCAAAATCAGAAATGAAAGATCACTTCGACAATGAGTTACATAAACAAATCCAAGAAGCAAAAGATCAACTATACAGGGAGATAGAGGTTATAAAAAACAAACAAACAGAAATCCTAGAAATGCAGGAAGCAATAAACCAACTTAAAAACTCAATTGAGAATACTACCAGCAGAGTAGAACACTTAGAAGATAGAACATCAGACAATGAAGACAAAGTATTTCAACTGGAAAAGAACATAGACAGCTCAGCAAGACTGTTAAGAAACCATGAGCAGAACATCCAAGAAATATGGGATAACATAAAGAGACCAAACTTAAGAGTCATTGGGATACAGGAAGGTATAGAGGTCCAAACCAAAGGAATGAGCAATCTATTCAATGAAATAATACGAGAAAACTTCCCAGACTTGAAGAATGAGACAGAATCCCAAATCCTAGAAGCCTACAGGACGCCGAATGTGCAAAATCATAGGAGATCCACACCTAGACACATTATAATGAAGATGCACAACATACAGAATAAGGAGAGAATTTTAAAAGCTACAAGAGAAAGGAAGCAGATTACATTTACAGGTAAACCAATCAGGATAACAGCTGATCTTTCAACACAGACTCTGAAAGCTAGAAGATCCTGGAATAACATATTTCAAACACTGAAAGAAAATGGGTTCCAACCAAGAATTTTTGTATCCAGCGAAATTAAGCTTCAGGATGGAAGATGAAATTAAAACCTTCCACGATAAACAAAAGTTAAAAGAATTTGCAGCTAGAAAACCATCTCTTCAAAACATCGTCAGCAAAATATTACAGGAAGAGGAAATGGAAAAAAACAATGAAAACCAACAGTGGGAGGTAGGACAGTAAAGGGGGGGGGAAATAATCAAAGAGGAAAACAAACCACGTTTAGTAACATAAATAAACAAATATGGCTGGAAGAACAACCCATATCTCAATAATAACCCTAAATGTTAATGGCCTAAACTCACCAATTAAGAGACACAGGCTAGTAGAATGGATCACAAAACAAGACCCAACAATATGCTGCCTACAGGAGACACATTTGATAGGAAAAGACATACATAGGCTGAAGGTGAAAGGTTGGGAAAAATCATATCACTCATATGGACTTCGGAAACAAGCAGGAGTGTCCATACTCATATCAAATAAAATAGATTTCAAGCCAAAGTTAATCAAAAGGGATAAAGAGGGACACTACATACTGCTCAAGGGAACCATACACCAACAAGACATAACAATCATAAATATATATGCCCCAAACAATGGTGCAGCCATGTTCATCAAACAAACTCTTCTCAAATTCAAGAGTCTAATAGACCACCAAACAATAATCATGGGAGACTTCAACACACCTCTCTCACCACTGGACAGATCTTCAAACAAAAGTTGAATAAGGAAACTATAGAACTCAATAACACAATTCATAACCTAGACTTAATTGAGATATATAGAATATACCACCCAACATCAAGCAGTTACACTTTATTCTCAGCAGCACATGGATCCTTCTCAAAAATAGATCATATATTATGTCACAGGGCAACTCTTAGACAATATAAAGGAGTAGAGATAACACCATGCATCTTATCTGATCATAATGGAATGAAACTGAAAATCAACCATAAAAGAAGGAAGGAAAAATCATGCATCACGTGGAGAATGAACAATAGGTTACTGAATGATCAATGGGTTATAGAAGACATCAAGGAGGAAATTAAAAAATTCTTAGAGATAAATGAAAACACAGACACAATATATCGGAATCTATGGGACACATTGAAAGCAGTTCTAAGAGGAAAATTCATTGCTTGGAGTTCATTCCTTAAAAAAAGAAAAAAACAACAAATAAATGATCTCATACTTCATCTCAAAATCCTAGAAAAAGAAGAGCAAAACAACAGCAAAAGAAGTAGAAGGCAAGAAATAATTAAAATCAGAGCTGAAATTAATGAAATCGAAAAAAAAGAAACAATTGAAAAAATTGACAAAACTAAAAGTTGGTTCTTTGAAAAAATAAGTAAAATCGACAGACCCTTAGCCATGCTAACGAAGAGAAGAAGAGAGAGAACTCAAATTACTAGCATACGGGATGAAAAAGGCAATATCACAACAGACACTTCAGAAATACAGAAGATAATCAGAAATTATTTTGAATCCTTATACTCCAATAAAATAGAAGATAGTGAAGGCATCGATAAATTTCTTAAGTCATATGATCTGCCCAGATTGAGTCAGGAGGATATAGACAACCTAAACAGACCAATATCAATTGAGGAAATAGAAGAAACCATCAAAAGACTACCAACTAAGAAAAGCCCAGGACCGGATGGGTATACAGCAGAGTTTTACAAAACCTTTAAAGAGGAACTAATACCAATACTTTTCAAGCTATTTCAGGAAATAGAAAAAGAGGGAGAACTTCCAAATTCATTCTACGTGGCCAACATCACCCTGATTCCTAAACCAGACAAAGACACTTCAAAGAAAGAAAACTACAGACCAATATCTCTAATGAACCTAGATGCAAAAATCCTCAATAAAATTCTGGCGAATCAGATACAAAAACATATCAAAAAAATTGTGCACCATGATCAAGTAGGATTCATCCCTGGGATGCAAGGCTGGTTCAATATACGGAAATCAATAAATGTTATTCACCACATCAATAGACTTAAAAATAAGAACCATATGATCATCTCGATAGATGCAGAAAAAGCATTCGACAAAGCACAGCACCCCTTTATGTTCAAAACTCTAGAAAAACTAGGGATAACAGGAACATACCTCAATATTATAAAAGCAATCTATGCTAAGCCTCAGGCTACCATCATTCTGAATGGAAAAAAATTGAAGGCATTCCCTCTAAAATCTGGAACAACACAGGGATGCCCTCTCTCACCACTTCTGTTCAACATAGTTCTCGAAACACTGGCCAGAGCAATTAGACAGATGAAAGAAATTAAAGGCATAAAAATAGGAAAAGAAGAACTTAAATTATCACTATTTGCAGAAGACATAATTCTATACCTAGCAGACCCAAAGGGGTCTACAAAGAAACTATTAGAGCTAATAAATGAATTCAGCAAAGTGGCAGGATATAAAATCAACACACATAAATCAAAGGCATTCCTGTATATCAACGACAAATCCTCTGAAATGGAAATGAGGACAACCACTCCATTCACAATATACTCAAAAAAAAATAAAATACTTGGGAATCAACCTAACAAAAGAGGTGAAAGACTTATACAATGAAAACTACAGAACCCTAAAGAGAGAAATAGAAGAAGATCTTAGAAGATGGAAAAATATACCCTGTTCATGGATAGGCAGAACTAACATCATCAAAATGGCGATATTACCAAAAGTTCTCTATAGGTTTAATGCAATTCCAATCAAAATCCCAACGGCATTTCTTGTAGAAATAGATAAAGCAATTATGAAATTCATATGGAAAAATAAAAGACCCAGAATAGCAAAAACAACTCTAAGCAGGAAGTGTGAATCAGGTGGTATAGCGATACCAGACCTCAAACTATACTACAGAGCAATAGTAACAAAAACAGCATGGTACTGGTACCAAAACAGGCGGGTGGACCAATGGTACAGAATAGAGGACACAGAAACCAATCCACAAAACTACAACTATCTTATATTTGATAAAGGGGCTAAAAGCATGCAATGGAGGAAGGATAGCATCTACAACAAATGGTGCTGGGAAAACTGGAAATCCAAATGCAACAAAATGAAACTGAATCCCTTTCTCTCGCCATGCACAAAAGTTAACTCAAAATGGATCAAGGAGCTTGATATCAAATCAGAGACACGGCATCTGATACAAGAAAAAGTTGGCTACGATCTACATACTGTGGGGTCGGGCTCCAAATTCCTCAATAGGACACCCATAGCACAAGAGTTAATAACTAGAATCGACAAATGGGACTTACTCAAACTAAAAATTTTTTCTCAGCAAAAGAAACAATAAGAGAGGTAAATAAGGAGCCTACATCCTGGGAACAAATCTTTACTCCTCACACTTCAGATAGAGCCCTAATATCCAGAGTATACAAAGAACTCAAAAAATTAAACAATAAGAAAACGAATAACCCAATCAACAAATGGGCCAAGGACCTGAACAGACACTTCTCAGAGGAGGACATACAATCAATCAAAGAGTACATGAAAAAATGCTCACCATCTCTAGCAGTCAGAGAAATGCAAATCAAAACCACCCTAAGATACCATCTCACTCCAGTAAGATTGGCAGCCATTATGAAGTCAAACAACAACAAGTGCTGGCGAGGATGTGGGGAAAAGGGTACACTTGTACATTGCTGGTGGGACTGCAAATTGGTGCAGCCAATTTGGAAAGCAGTATGGAGATTTCTTGGAAAGCTGGGAATGGAACCACCATTTGACCCAGCTATTCCCCTTCTTGGTCTATTCCCTAAAGACCTAAAAAGAGCATGCTACAGGGACACTGCTACATCGATGTTCATAGCAGCACAATTCACAATAGCAAGACTGTGGAACCAACCTAGATGCCCTTCAATAGACGAATGGATAAAAAAAAATGTGGCATTTATACACAATGGAGTATTACTCTGCATTAAAAAATGACAAAATCATAGAATTTGCAGGGAAATGGATGGCATTAGAACAGATAATGCTAAGTGAAGCTAGCCAACCCCTAAAAAACAAATGCCAAATGTTTTCTTTGATATAAGGAGAGTAACTAAGAACAGAGTTGGGAGGAAGAGCATGAGAAGAAGATTAACATTAAACAGGGGTGAGAGGTGGGAGGGAAAAGGAAAGAGAAAGGAAATTGCATGGAAATGGAAGGAGACCCTCATGGTTATACAAAATTACATACAAGAGGAAGTGAGGGGAAAGGGGGAAAAAAACAAGGGGGAGAAATGAATTACAGTAGATGGGGTAGAGAGAGAAGATGGGAGGGGAGGGGATGGGGGATAGTAGAGGATAGGAAAGGCAGCAGAACACAACAGACACTAGTATGGCAATATGTAAATCAATGGATGTGTAACTGATGTGATGCTGCAATCTGTATACGGGGTAAAAATGGGAGTTCATAACCCACTTGAATCAAAGTGTGAAATATGATATGTCAAGAACTATGTAATGTTTTGAACAACCAACAATAAAAATTAAAGGAAAAAAGAAAGAAAGAAAGAAAGAAAGAAAGAAAGAAAGAAAGAAAGAAAGAAAGAAAGAAAGAAAAAATAAAAACAAACAAAAAAGAAAGGATGATAATAAAATATGAGTTCCATAATGAGATTTATACAAGGTTACCATAGGAACTCAGAAGAAGAGCCATTAACCTAAGTGCCTCTTAAGGTTGTGAGAGGAAACAGTGGGTAATGAAGAGGGAAGGGAAAGTTGGACCTGATCCTTCATGGACTGGCACAGGTTGAAAGAGGAGAACCCATAGGAATTAAGTGTTGGATCTAAATGCGGTCCACACAGGATCTTAAGTTCTTCCTAGAGCGCATACCCTTGACTTGGAATGTCCAGTATTGGCACAGGACTTTCTACCTGGGGGAAGGGAGGTCAGTAGGTATTTGTGAATTAAACAAATGAGCCCTGATTGCCTTTAGAACAGAAGGCAGACCTGCAAGTCCACGGTACATCGCTTCCTAAAATATTATCACAGCCTTTAATTTCTCATTATGACTCTCTGGGCAGTTTGATTAATAATTGCTATGGGAAAAGAAGAGCAAAGTGATAATTAATAACTATTGGCCAGAGCTTTTGCTGAATTAAGAATCCAATTATGGAACAAACAAGCAACACCCAGAAAAGGAGCATGAATTCCAGTTGCAAGGAAAGACCAGGGGTACCAAGGACATGGGGATTCCTAATTTAAGCAGCTATTGGGGAAGGTTGGCCCCAAACAGAGAGATGGAGAAATGATGAATTTGAGCATTGTCAGGAAATGACTCTGTCACCATAATCTGCATTTCCTAGAAGGACAAACATTGACACTGGGCTCATTTTCCTCCAAATGAGCAAAACAGTAAAATTGCAACAAGAGAAACAAAGACTAGAGCCAGCTAATCAGGGTACCATATGCCTGGGGTACATCCCACAGCCCCAGGGCCTCCCAGCACTTCTGAGGTTAATAAATCCCCATAACTTAATGATTCTTTGAGTTTTCCTACAAAAGGAAGTGTTTTCATAAAGATAGAGACTACATAAAGTCTCCAAAACACTTGTTGAAGGGCTGAGTAATTGGCAATTCCATGGATCCCAGAGTTTACCTGTGTATGTGTTACTCTTGTCTCCATCAGGGACCCTCCTGAGCTGTTACTCCTTGCACACTCACTTTCCCATACCAGCTGGCTCTTTTCCACAATCCATCTCTTCCCCACAACTTAAGACTTCAATTTTCAGTCTTTGAAAATTCATTACACCTAAACCATTGATGCAGCTGATGCTTATACTTTCTTTTCTGAAAGAACTTTCTATGAAACAGGATCCTCAGAATTAAGTACTTAAGAACTTCTAAACTTGAATCATTTGGGCTGTAGGTTAAATAGAATTTAAATACAAAAGTTCAGAGGCCTTTAAGTGGAGATGTATAATTCATAAAGCTTTGTACTAAAGGAGAAATTAAGAAAAGCTGGCACACAATTCCTTGAAGAACCACAAATAATAGTATCTGGGGAAAGTGGCAGAAGGAAGGGAATTTTCTAAATGCCAATGGCTGGTACAGCTTGGGAACTGCTTTGCTGCAGCCCAGGTTTGGATAATTCGGCCTTTTTGAAGGAGCTCCTTTAAGAAAATGCCTCCTATTCTCCTCCTAGGAAATTCTGTCATGCTGAGAAGTGAGTGGTGTAAAGGTGACATTCTGTGGCTGAGCCAGGAATTGCAATGATTCAATCCAACCACCCTACGCTCCCTACCTACCTTTCCCATTTAAAGCTTTGCTATCTTGTAAAGTGGAAAGTCAAGGTCAACCTAACAAGCTGTTCGTGAACTTCAACAGGTATTTGAGTGTGAGCCTCTTCGATTCCTTTGCAGGTTAAACTCCTTGCATCTATAATTTCAATCAGTAATTTCTCCCTCACCAGAGGCAGTGAATATAGCAGAAAGAGAGAGAGGGTTGACCTCAGAAGACTGAGGTTCAAGTCCCTGCTCTATCTTCCTATCTGTTCTCATGCACTCTCTGGGGCTCTCTTTGCTCATGTGTGGCCATACCACCAGCTCCCGCCCATGGAAAGGGGTGTTATGTGTTGGGGGAGGGAAGCATGACCTGTAATGGAAACTGCTTTACCAAGATGGAATGTTCTCCACTTCTGAATGGAAAAACAGCCTCTCTGAGGTGCAGAGCTGAATTCATTTGAGGTCAGCATATCTGCCAGGTTGACAGACTACAAAAGCACCTTCTCCTTGTGCCCTGTAACAGGACTCTCCAATCCTACTGCCTCCATTACAGACCTGAGTTACGAGACGTATCATAACAATAGTATCTTCTTCTGTAAGAAGTACGTTGCAAATTGACTATCCAGTCCATCTCCCGAGGCACTGGTTTTCAGGATCAACATGTGAACACATCAGTGGATGTCAGACCAAGAGCATGGAACTCAAATCCAGATTCCTGAATGCAAGAGACTGATTTCCCACAAATTCATATTCCAAGCTGTATCCTCAATATCTGATCTTTTTTCTTTTCCAAGGCCAGGAATGACCAAAGGTCCTCTTGGCTAAGCATTTTCTAGACCGTAGAGGATTGCCTACTTCTCCAGCTGGTTTGTCATGACAGGCAGAAATTTGATTTTGCAGATGCTCTGTGGGAACTTAGGATTTTTCTTTTGCTTCTCTGAAGCAAACCCTAAAACCATCAATGGATTGAAACTCTACATAGATGAACTCCCAACAGTTACCTACATCAAATTCATCTTTGTATTGCCATCAGTGTCCTTGTCCCTATTCTACTTTTTGCTTTATTTGAATTTCTACCTTCCTACCTACAAGGGAAGGGTTAGAAAAGAACAAAATAAGGTGGAACAAAAATGGATAAATCAAAATTAATACAGCTTTACTATTTATCAGCTGTGAGCAGAAATACAGTGGAAAAAATAACTTATTTAAAATAGCAAACAAAACTATACTTAGGAACAGATTTAAAAAATAACTATGACATTTTAAAATGAGAGATGCTATGTTCCTAGTTGGGATAACTGAAAATTGTAATAAAAGTTCTTTAAAATTTAATCTTTTGAAATTCCAAAAGATTGATATATATGTCTACATTAAAAAATGTAAAACTTGTGTGTTCCATGGAAGCCACTATACACTGTAGAGAAAATTATAAGTCTCCTCTGTAATGATTAAAGTATTTAAGATAAAAGGTGCTCCTATTAATCCATTAGCAAACTGTAACTCAGTGAGAAACAGGAAAATTATATAAATAAATATAAAACAAAAAATATTGTCTTGCTGATCATGGTGATGGTACACCTGTCATCCCAGCAGTGCTGGAAGCCAAACAGAAGGATGGAGAGTTCTGGGCCAGCCTAAGCAACTTGGTGAGGCACTAAGCATCTCTGTTTCAAAATGAAACAAAAGGGACTGAAGATGTGGCTTGGTGGTTGGTTACCCCTGGGTTCAATCCTTGGTACAAAAAAAAAAAAAAAAATATATATATATATATATATATATATGTGTGTGTGTGTGTGTGTGTGTGTGTGTGTGTGTGTGTGTGTAGTCTCTAGTGAATGTAAATTAAAATACTTTCAAATTGTACAACTTAAACAAGAAATTTACAGAGAGCATTTGAAAAGGGTGAAGCATGTGCAGAAAATGGCCACTATCTTCAAAGGCATGTTAATTAGAGGGCCTTTTTGAAAGGGTAGTTGGCATCAAAATTTAAAATGTACATATTCAATCAATCCAGAGCTTAAAAGAATACTAATGTATACTCAGATATATCATATGTGGAAGTTTCTGTATTAAAAAACAATAAGTAGTAGCATATTGTGGTTTTAAAATGCAAATGAGTGGTGTTATGTTCCAGGTATTCTGCATCTTCTTCTTATATATTGCTTCAGAAACTTGTCTGTATTGTTGCATGAACAGCTGTTTTTCACTTTTACATTTTATCCCATGAAGAATAAACTAATCCATATCTCTGTTGATGGATAAGAGAAGAGTTAGGCTGGCCGTATGAAGACAGTGAACATAGGTAACATTCTTTGCATAACACTCTTTGCTGACATAAAAGGCAGCTTATCATGAAAAGGTAAAGATGACACATAAGACACTGTAGTGGACAGTGAAGCACCGGGGGAGGGTTACTTTCAGTGTCTAGAATGCATGCTGGCATGACATCAGAGTGCACTTACTATGACATTTTTGACAAGAAGGGGACCTGCCATATCCATAGTCACAGTGGCTAGAGCTTTGTTTGGCTTGCAGTCTTTTCTAGAGTGTGATATGGCATGTGCTTTCAAACCATAGCTTCATAGATTAACTCATTTTAATTTCCAGGTATTAACTTTCTTTGAGCATTCTAGAAGCTCAGGTTCAGAAGCAACTTTCAAAATAGTGGAGGGGTTTTTTTGTGGTGAAAAAAGACAAATCCCTTAAATTAAAAGTAAGGTAATTTTCTGGAGGAGTGCTGAAAGAGACATCCCTCTGTACAATCAGGTATACATGAGCATCAGAAGCCACCAGATCTGAGCTGCACTTTTATTTTCAATGCAATGAAAATACACCTGTGGTCATGAGGGCTTTACAATTTGACTATAAAATGTAGATAATCGAAATTATATAAATCCTATTTTGAATGATACATTTTACTTTCAAAGCAAGCTCATTACTATCATCTTATCTGATTTGCATGGTAAGTGTGGGGAGTAGGTAGGGCCTACCTGTTTATATTAAAGGGAAATCCTACACAGGGAAGGCAAATGATTTGTCTGAGATCTCACAGATTCATCCTGGGTCCTCAGTCCTACACCAATAGATTATCTCTTATTTCTGGCAAAGTACAGAAAATTGATTCATCGCATTGTCAAGATCACACCTCATCTCCATATCAATTTCTTACTGCTTTATGTAGCCTTTTGAAATATTTATTAAGTGCTGACCTTGTAATTTGCCACCTAAGCACCTGTTTTCCTTTCCAATCTGTATATGAATGGGAGTCTGAACTGGATCTACCAGCTCTAAAATACCTCAATTGGGTCCCCATGACAATTATGCGCTGTCACATATACAAAGAAACAAGGTGAATTGTTCACTCTTCAGGTCCCAACCCCCCCCCCCACCCCAGACTGGATGAACTCTCCTTACTTTGGGGCCGGGAGCAGGGAGGGAGTGTCATATCTCAGTGCAACATCTCAGTGGAGAAATACAAAGGAGACAGAGAAACCCCAGCAGGTAATAAGAATAGACAAGCCAGGTTTTGAGGTTCATGCCACACCTCAGAGAACAGCTGAGCCCATCCATGACGACTTCCTAGAAAACACAACTGGCTTGGGAGCAGCCGACCTTCCCAGACTGCGGCCCTGTTCCTGGGCCTCCTCACCCAGAGCCTGCCTAACTAGCTGAGGCCCTGCTCTGCACATTCTTATCCAGTGCCTTTTGTTTTCATGTTGGTCCAACCAGCCCAATAAAGCCAGCTTTTTGCATACTAAAACTTAATTTGTTTAAGGACAAACAGTTGGAGGCCTGCTTCTCAGGAGCCAGAGTGACAGATCGCAGGAGGGGCACATCAGCCTTGGGGGCTGCTGAATTGGCAGGTCCCCCGTCTCTCCTGTGAGACAAGCGCATGAGCTGCTCACTGTCAGGATTCCAAAAGGCATTACCCTGAGCTCCAAGGTGGAGCTGTTTACCAATACCATGATCTCTCCCCAGATGCAGTTGCTACTGCAGCTAATTAAGAGAACAATTAAGACTAAGGCAATCAGTCAAGTACACAGACCTCAGTCATCTTCCCAGCTCTCGGATGCAGCACGGCTCCCAGAGGGCTGAGCCATATTCAGTCATTCAGAAAATGACAGGAAGAAGCTATTAAATATCTGAAAACCATAAAAACACAATCATACTGTTCTTCAGCTGAGCCATCCACCAGAGACCAATGCCCAGCAACTTTAGAAACTTAGCAGTCCTCTTGAATTCACATACTCACAAACAAGATTAATCAAAAGCAGCTCAAATCAAAATTTAATTATAAGGTGGGGAAGGAAGAGGCTGTACTGGCCATTCCCCTCTTTTTTTTTTTTTTTTTTTTTTTTTTGGTTTATGACTGATCAATATCCCTTGTATCACCAAATGCATGACAAAGTCCACAGGGTGTCTTTGGAAAGGAAGTAACAGATTAAATATTGAACTAAACAATTTAATCTTCTTCAGGAAGGATTTTCAAATATTCGTAAAGGTAAATCCTATTGGGGGGAACAGTCTCCACATGCTGGATTATATAGCCTTGCTAGGAGGAGTTCATAAACACAGGTACACAAGCCATTAAAACAAAACTCCTCTAAATAGCTTAGCAGATCAAGGAAGGAAAACAAATTGCCCTTATAAAGAAAATCAAATATATGCATATGTTAATCACTCTACATTTAGTTTAGTAAGTATATTGCAGAGTGCTCCAGGATTTCTCCTGTTGAGCATTGGCTTTACCTCTGGGTAGGCAGTTACACTCTTTGAATCTGTGCACTAGAGAAATAGAATTTTCTCATGACCTGGAGCTAAGAAGTGAGGCTGAACATCTCAGAAAAAAACACCATAAACAATGTTACTAAATATTTTTATTAAACACTTACTGTATGATTTTCAAGAGATACAGAAGGAATAGATAAAAAGTGTTGAAACTTAGGAGTCAGTCTTGAGTTCAAATTCGAACTCCCCCTATACTAGCTTTAGGACATAAGGCAAGTGGCCCAACTGCTATTTGTATTTCCTTGTCTGTTAAATGGAGCTAATGCTCTTCTAATCTCAGGGAGTTGTTCCAGGTTTAAGTGAGATTAAGTTTATAAAGTTTATAAAGTGCTCAACACACAGTCAGTATTCAAGAAAGCCATGATGATGGTGAATGATTTCTAATAGATGCCACTTATAGAAGGCTGGACCAGCTGTGAATTCTCTGTGCAATCTTACTGAATACTCACTGCAACTTTATGCAGTGAGCAATCCTATTATTACTAAAACCATTTTACAAATGAAGAATCAGAAATTATAAGGCAAGGCCTCTCATAGCATTGGTTAGAAGCACCAGTTTGATCCAGGCTCAAATTAAAATTTTATTTTATTTGTTTATTTGTACTGAGGACTTAACCCAGGGACATTTTACCACAGAGCTACATCCCCAGTCCTTTTTATTTTTTTATTTTGAAACAGGGTCTTACTAGGTTGCTGAGGTTGCCCTCAAACTCGCAATCCTCCAACCTTAGCCTTCTGAGTTGCTGGGATTACAGTCGTGTGCCGATACCCTCAGTGCTGAATTGAAATTTTAGGTTTTTGTTTTTATCTCCAAATGAAGTGATGCCATCAAAGAAAGAAACCAAGGCTTGAAAGTAAACAACATGACCTTTTTCCCTTATTAAAGTCCAAGAGCACACGTCTTTTAGTGTACTCTGAATTAATATTTTTTCTAAACTTTAATCTGTGAAGTGGCTGAGGCTATAGCTCAGCAGTAGCACATTGCCTGGCATGCATGAGGCACTGGGTTCAATTCTCAGCACTGTGTATAAATAAATAGAATAAAGATATAATAAAACTAAATAAATATTTTTTAAAAGTAAATTCATTTAAAAAAATCAAAATTATCTGTGAAGAGCACAATCATGGTACCTTGTATTATGTGTTTAAAAATGAGCATTTGTACACAGTGATGCATACCTATAATCCCAGATACTCAAAAGACTGAGGCATGAGGATTTCAAGTTCAAGGTCAACCTGAGCAACTGAGAAAACACCTGTCTCAAAGTAAAAACTAAAAAGAGCTGGAAATGTAGCTCAGTTGTAGAGCACCCCTGATTTAATCTTCAGGACCCCCCACACACACACACACTCAAACACACAGTGTTTGATCACACTTATAATCACACATAAGATATATAATGCATATTAAATATATATTCATTATTAATAAATATATTCCCTCTAAATAAATATTTGAAATATATATCGTGATTTTAAAACCTATTGTGGCCTTTCATCTTTTTGTTAATATATCAGAAGTTTCTAAAAAAAGGAGATGTCCTGGGTTATCTGTTTACTTGAAGTCGGGTTACCAAATAGACACAGTACTAGGAAGAGATGCACAATACACAACATCTTATGGTTCTCTCACATACAGACACAATAACTGCAAGGAATTGCAAAAGCATGAACTGTCATAAGATGTGGTGAATTAATTAGGAAGGGATGAGCTTAGAGGGCTTATTACCTTTTTAATATAATTTATTTAATTAGAAGTTTATCCGAGTTAAGTTTTTAATAATGTCTGTTGAACAACTATCTTGTTAAAAAATCTGGCTCCTGTGATCCAATAGGGCTAGCCCCAACACATCATTGATTCCATAGATAAGGCTTCATGTGTGAAAACATGAACCTTTCAGCAAGTGTATATATGGATACAGTGACACACCCAGAAAGGCACTTCTAAACAGTTACACATGCTCAGAAACAGACGAACAGGTGGATTTATTTAAATATCTAAGTCTAGGTACCTTACACCCAATCATGGTGATTTCTCTGTAGACATTGCCCTCTCAACTTCTCCAACAGACAGTCCATGGGCACAAATTCTGTTGCTGTCTACTGAAAGTCTTTGTTGGGAATGGCCATCAATGCACGTGTAGCTGTGGGAATAGCAGGGCTTCAGTCTATTAGCTCTTGCCAAACCCAATCCAATGTCAGGGATGAGTTGGTGACCTCCAGGTGGCTATTGCTGAGCTACCTCCTTTTCATTTGGTAGCAGAGATCCAAATGCTCCCCCAGTCTTATTTAATAAGATATATTCTGAAATCAAATGACCACCATTCACTCAGATCAGGGATTTTCATTTGTTTTACATGACTACACATTCACTCACAGGCACATAACACGCTCACACATACTCACATTCACTCTCAAGAAAGCTCACATTTGAGGCTAAACATGGAACTACTTTTCTGAAATGTATAATACCAGTAGCACGATAAGTTATAGTGGTTTCCCGATGTAGAATGAAAGCCCCAAATACATTCTTTTATGAACTAAATTCTGTGCCTAGCTACATTTCTGCTATAAAACTTTAGTGCACCCATGTTTACCATTAAAATTTTTTAAACTACCACCTCGAATATCCTTACAGCCAAACTACTACTATTGAAAAGGAATTTGCCCAATTATTATTGCTTTTCTTTTCCTTAGAGATAGAAAAACAACCAATCCAAAAATCAATTGCTCAGATCTCCACTGTGGCCAGGGGAAGCAAGTTCAAAACCTTTTCATTAATACCGCAAATTTGAAAAATGTCCACAATGGACAAAGCTATAGAAATTCAGGGGAGGAAACTGAAAGCAATGGTTTTCAAACTCTGCATTTTTCCCTGAGTAATCCAAAATGATTTTATAATGAATTTTTCCAGGCCATTAGCCCAAAATGTTGTCTGATACTTATGACTCTTTTGAAAAGGTAAAAGAAATTATGCAGGAAACAGCTACTGAATTTAGAAAGATACTTTTGCCTTTATATTGCAGCCTTTTCATCTCTGCCCACATTGTAAATAGATTTTTTTTAATATCAGAAGAACCACTGGTCCCTACTTTTAAGGTACAATCTTCCTGGATGGGATTTTTACACACAAAAAAATAAATCAATATCTTGACTCAAATATAATCAACTGACCACCAAAATTCTTCGGGAATCATCTCTACCTACCATTCAAAGAAATGTCGAATAAAAAGGGCAAAAGAATATCTTCTACAACAAAAGAAAGCATTTCATAATGGACAACAATGTGCCTTCCTCTCCAGGGTGACAGACTCATTCACTTATATTTTTAAATGGGTTCTTTAGAAAGTGGACAGAAATGTCAACTGAAGCCAAAATAGTGAGCCTCCATAAGACCAAAATATTCCAACAATACTTGAATAGCAGAGAGAAGAAAAGAAATTTTCCCATACTTCTTCACTATTCTCCATTTTACCAAAATACAGACTCTGATTTCTAGTCTTCATCTCTCTCTCTCTCTCTCTCTCTCTCTCTCTCTCTCTCACACACACACACACACACACACACACACACACACACACACACACACCAATTCAGAAGTGAAACATGTGAATCCAGACTACATTTAGGCAAACTTATTGTCTCTTTTACTAAGCAATTACAAACGACTGGAGTCATCCAGTTGTTTTCAAAAATAGTTGTTCAATTGAAATGTAATTTTTCATACTTTTTTTCAACATTTAGAAATCCAAAGAATTTCAAATTTTGGGGCATGATTTTTTGCAAAACAACAATTCACTTTGGAGAGTACTACCTAGTGTTATGGTTTAAACATGAGGAGGAGTCCCCCAAAAGCTCATGGATGAGACCATGCAAGAAAGTTTAGAGGTGAAATAATGAGGTTATGAGAGTATTAGCCCATCAGTGCATTAATCTCCTGAGAGGGATTAACTGGATGGAAAAATGGGGGAGGGAGGGTATGGATGGAGGAGGTGGGTCCCTGGGGGTGCGCCTTTGGAGTATACATTTTGTCCTTGTGAAGGAGACGGCTCTCTGTTTCCTGGTGCCATGTTCCTAGCTGCTTTCCTCTGCCAAGATAGAGTACCTCTTCTCACACCTCTGAAACTGTGAACCCCAAATAAACTTTTCTTCTTCCAATTGTTCTTTGTCAGGTCTTTTTGTCACAGGAGCGAAAAAGCTGACTAAAACACCTGAATATTGATGGAAAAAGAAATGTTTTGATACGTAGTTTGTAGTATCAGTTTTAACTGACCTCAAAGATGAATCCAAGGAAGTTCCGAATGAAAGAGACAGAAATTTCTGAGAAGAATTCGTCATGAAAACCTCTGGTTTCAGAGTCTAATGAGATGTAAGCAAATACTGGTTATCAAAAAGCCAATGTGTGAGGCTGGGGTTGTGGCTCAGTGGTGGAGCACTTGTCTAGCACATGTGAGGCACTGGGTTCCATCCTCAACACCACATAAAAATGAATAAAGGTATTGTATCTATCTACAACTTAAAAAATATTAAAACAAAAAAGGTCAGTGTGTAGGAAAGACAGTAGAATGAATCAGACATACCTTTCCTATGTTCATATATGAATACAGGTCCAGTGAAACTCCACATCATGTACAACTGCAAGAATGGAATCCCAATTAGAAAAAGTTTTATTCTATATATGTATAGTGTCAAAACACACTCTACTCTCATGTATACCTAAAAAGTGTAAATAATTTTTTTAAAAAGCCAATGTGTATTTTTCATCAATATTTATTAGCTAATCCATCTGCATATTCTCTCAAAATAACAAAATGCAGAGTGGTAAAGATTATGTGTTCAGCCATAGGCATGTTATATGACTCTCATTCTATTTCACAAGTCAAAACTCCCAGGTTTCAGGCTCCCACGGTGTTTATGTAGGGGAAAAAAAATCAAAGAGAAATTGAGAGTTTATAATTGGCCCAGGGATTCAAAGATGGGTCAAGCTCCAACCTACTTTTTGTTTCCCACCTAAATTATGATCAAGACAAACTGGGAGACTTTTTCAAGATCATTGTATTTGCTGAGAAATGGTTCTCTCTCGGTTTTTGTGATTGGGTCAATATGAACATCTCTCTTCCACTTTCACAAACGAGAAACTTTGAAGTCTTCCCCAAAACTCCCCTCTCTGCTGCCCTGGCTCCTGTTCCCATATCTTAGCATTACCAGTTCCAGTCCTTCCTCAAGCGCAATATCTGCATAAGCACACCTGAGCCACTAAGACAACTTACGTCAATTTTCCATTGGCACCAGGCTCTACCTTACCAATCCAGAAGGCACACCGTGTTTATATCAAATCCTAAAACCTGGCTGCTCTCAAATCATTTGGTTGGCAGAATCAATACAGATCTCAATTCCCCTGTCCTATTTCCATGTTCTTCCAGCCTCTCCAGCTGTGGGAGATCTGACAAGATATCTCCCAAGGTTCATTGTCTTCTTCCTTTGACCATAGAACCCCCAATGATAGCTGGGTGCTTTGCTACCTAAATAAAGAATAATCTTTCCAGATTCCTTTGCAATGAATTGTGCCCCTGAAATTAAGTCCTGGACAATGTGAGTTGAACAGAACATGTGTGACCTCTAGGATGTACTCTCAAAAGGAAAGAATATGGGTATTCCTCCTCTGCTATTCAGATTAACTAGGACTAGATGTGAGATGTGAGAGATGGACTAGGAGAAGCCACTTTACACACAGAAACGGACATCACACATAAAGGACAGTAAATACATTCTATCAGGCCTGCTAGCTCTCTGTGTTCAGATGATCAAAGAGAAAGAAGTAAATGGACATCTTGCTTAATCCATTGTGCTTCTGGGACAAAAACCGAACCCATACCCTATTACTACACCAAAATATATTATATCCTCAGTTGTTTCATGAAATCCAAATTCAACAGTTCTAATTTCACATATATCTGATTTTAGGTATAGAAAATCATGAAACCACATCATGTCAACTACAAAATGGGATCCTAATCAGAATAACTTATACTCTGTGTATATATAATATGTCAAAATACACTCTATTGTCATCTATATCTAAAAAGAACAAATTTCAAAAAAGAAAGAAAAATCATAAGAAGTGGGAAAATGACCTGAATTTTTCACTCAGGATCACATTCATTTTTGCCACACAACTTAACCTATACTGGCAACATGGCAATATGCGAATAGCTCCACACCATTTTTTGTGTGTGTGTGTTAAATCTCCAGTTAAGATACAAACATTTTATTTCACGTATTTCATTTCAGATATTTCATTTGTTATGAAGAGTTCCTAATGCAATGATGATCTGTCCCCTCCAGTGGATGAGGGGTGTGTGGCTGACCCTGGGCAGGAACTGAGTTGCCCATCAGAGTTCTACCTGCACATATTAGCTCAGAGTCCCAGTAATCGGGTTCACTCCCTTTCTACTGTCCCCAAGAACCATGAACTCAAGGTGGAAATATAAAGATGGCAGCCAGCTAAGACACTCTCAGAAAAGCCATAAAATGTACTTAGCATCCTAACATCTTATTTGCTAATGTATACATGCCCCATTCTTACAGCCTTAAGGGTCCAGACATTTCTTTGTCAACAGCCACCACAGAAAACCTGTATGTGCTTGCCTGGACTATGATAACCATCTCCTGATGGTTAACCGTCTCTCAGTCTTAACCCTAGGCTCTATTCTCACTATGACCAGACCCTGCCACACCTGCAAAGTATTATTTAAAGCAGTATTCACTTCAGAAGTTCTAAGCTCTGAAAAGGGTTGTCCTAAAACCCTTTTTCAAGACAGCTGGCATCCTTCATTCCCTGGTTACTTCCACCCTCTCAAGAACCCTTTCCCTTCCTGCCCTCCCAGAACAAGCTGCAGGGATCATCCGTTATTCGTGGCCCATCTCCCCTTTCAGTTTAGCAGAAACCAATCCTTAGTCATCTTGATAAGCTAAGAAACTGACATGGTGTCTGATTTATTGTCAGGGCTCTATAAGGGCTTGATACAGTGAATGAACATAGCTGAAGACATCCTTCCATCGAAGAGCTGGAGTATTCAAAATTGAGACTGCCATATTTGTTCTCAAGTCTCTGGTGACAGATGCACCAGTTCACAGGTTAGAGTCCTCAGGAAGAGAAGCATTCATGTCTTGACATCCAGAGCCTTAACTTTGGTGCCTCAGCATCACAATCACCCAAGCACAAGGTGACTGGAACCCAGACACTTCATTTAACAACGTGGGTGAGAAGGATGAGCCTAAGTGAACAACCACCTAGATTGAGAATCCATTCAGATGCTGATATAAAAATAATTGGACAGCAAAGCCTGGTTTTAGCACTTTCTCTACAGTGATACACAAGAGGCATTTGTGGGCCCACAACAATTTCAAAAGCATAGTTCTAGGGAATAGTACTATGTAATCATAAAATTACCCTGGAGATAAGATTTAATTATCAATTTCACCTTTCTAACACCTTCCACACAGTAATGCTTAAAAGCTTTGTGAGAAAGAATATTACCCTTAAAGCAATAACATGCAACACTGAGAGCACAAGAAAGACCAACCAGCAGGCTAGGCTTGTATGGGAGTTTAGGTTCAGTGGTATTATTCAAAAATTATTACAGGTGACCGCCATCTCAGGGGGATTATAGATTGACTTCAGAAGGAAAGCCATTGGGAAAATAAATGGACCCTGTTTCCTGAAAGAGATCTTTTCATTTCTCCTTATAGGGTGCTGATGGAAGCTGTTAAATACCATGGTAAACAGACACTGATCACAAAATTCTCAGTATCATTCTATTTCCACCATAAATCACAACATATTTAGCATTATCACTAATAGACATGTGCAAGGTAGAGGGAGGAAAGAAGGAAAGTCCCTGACTTGTCCTCAAAGGATGGGACCCAGAGGATGACAAGAGCTACTTGAAAATAAACTTTATTTATCCTGGCAGAATAGAAGTTTGTATAGTGTCCTAATTACATACATTAACTCTCAGCTAATTTTAAAATTTGGGGGCATATGCCATGGTCATGAAAAATAATAAAAATCTGAGAAACTGTCAGATTAGAGGAGACTATGGAGGTATGTTGACTGTTCGGGCCTGGACAGTCAACATACCTCCCTAGTCCTCCTCCCACTGCCCACACAAAATCTATATGTTGGAACCTAATACCCATTGTGATAGTTTTAAAAGATGGGGCCTTCAGGAAGTGAATAAATCTTAATAAGGGTTCTACTCTCATGAATGGGATTAGTGCTCTTATAACTCTAGAGAGTTCCCTTGCTCCTTCCACCATGTGATGATACAATAAAAAGGCTCCATCTTTGAAGCAGAGACCAAGGATTCATTAGACACTGAATCTACTAGTTGACTTCATCTTGGAATTCCCATCTCCAGAACTGTAAAGAATGTTTGTAGTTTATAAATTATTTAGCCTCGGGTATTTTGTTACAGCAGATCAAACGATTAAAAAAATGACCAAATACAAAATGGTATCCTATATCCACAATAGATATTAGTGGGAAATTAATGAGATCCAAATAAAGTCTAGAATTCAGTTAATAGTGATATGCTCATGTTAATTTCTTAGTTTTAAAACTGTTTTGGTTATATAAGATGTTAATGATAGAGGAAACTGGTTAAAAAATAAATGAGAACCCTCTGCACTGTTTTGTACTTTTTTTTCCCTACAAATATAAAATCATCCCAAAATAAAAAGTTTATTTTTTTAGAGAGAGAGAGAATTTTTTATTTAATATTTATTTTTTAGTTTTCGGGGACACAACATCTTTGCTTGTATTGGTGCTGAGGATCGAACCCAGGCCACACACATGCCAGGCGAGCGCGCTACAGCTTGAGCTACATCCCCAGCCCAAAAAAAGTTTATTTTTAAGATAAGGAATAAATAAAGTCTACTGGGTATCCCAGTAGCCAAACACTTATTTCTACTTTTCTACTTTCCAAAGAGGAAGATGGGGGTCCATCTATAACATGAAATAAGGAATGAATAGGGCGGTCATTGATTCATAGAGTGGCCCTTAAGTTTGAAAGGAGAATATGACACTATTAAGTGTTGAGGGATGCTGTTAAGCTGCTGAAACTCCCTGACAGATTTAGCACACCCTGAAAGGACTCCTGATGGACCTCCTATTTTTTGCTGATCAATTCAAACCACAGCTATCAGGGATTCACTTTGAGATGAGACCAACACGTTTCTTAACTCATTTACATTTGTGTATATGCACAATTTAATGTAAATAATTTGTACTACAAGTTTGTATGCTCACCTTTTTCTTAGAATGCCAGGAAGCAAACTGTCAGGAGGCATGCCCCAAGGTTTGATATAGGAAAGGATGTATTCTGGCTTTAGGCTTAGAGGGGAAGATTGCATTCAGGTCTTGGCCAGAAACATTTGATATTGTTGATTTTGTGAGTTTAATAAAAGGATTGCTTTCAAACGTATGGATGAGATTTTTTTTTTTTTGAGAGAGAGAGAGAGAGAGAGATTTTTTAATATTTATTTTTTAGTTTTCGGTGGACACAACATTTTTATTTTATTTTTATGTGGTGCTGAGGATCGAACCCAGCGCCCCGTGCATGCCAGGCAAGTGCGATATCGCTTGAGCCACATCCCCAGCCCAAAATGAGATTTTTTTTTAAACCAGAAAGGCATAGTCCAACATCCTGGGGTCAGCAGTTGTGATTAATTATTCCTACCTCTACACCAAGGAACAAAAGAGGGAAACTGGAGACTGGGTGGACCTACAGAGCCACTTGGAGAATATCCACCAGAGCAAGCCAAGACCTCACTCTACCTCTGAATCCCTATGGGGGAATCCCATTATCTGACCCACTTTTTTCTTTCTAAGCCATTTTTCCCTTAGCTGTATTACCAAATTCCATTCCTGGGCTCCAATCCTTTGGCCTTACTGACCAAAACCAACTAAAAGCAGAGCACAGGTGCTCACTGCTAACCCTACACAGCACAGCCTTCAGAAGGCACAGATCAGGATGGAGAGAGGGATAGAAAGTGAATCTTGAGTCACAGTGGTAGCAGCCTCTTCACTCTGTGGCCTCCTTCGTCCTGAAATCTCATTGCTTTTTTTGCACCTGTTCAATAACAATGCTAATCTCTTCATTGCTCAGTAGCAGATTTTTTTCTGAATCCAATATGGCCAAGCAATTTTGCATTTTGTAAACTCTTTGATGGGGGTCAAGCCACACTCTGACAAGATGCCCTCGCTTCGGGGGGAAAAAAAAGGACATTATTTGCCAAACAGCTGAGGGTGGCCAAAGGCAGAGTAGCTGCTGTGGGTTTTCAGAAACAGGGTGGAACCAGAAAGGACAGTCTCCAAATTTCCTGAGAACCTCACCTGGCTTTAAATAATAGCCTTCTTTCCTCTTTCAAGTCTGTCCTTTATATCCTCTTCATCTGTGAAACCCTTTAAAGAAGCCTCTAGAGACAAAGAGGAGCGATGGGGCAGAGAAGTTCTGAAAAATATGGCCGGGGCACAAAAGAAAGAAGTGCCAGTGACTGCAGACTTCTGGCACTTAGAGATTCACCAGGGTTTGAATTATTTATCTTTCTTTCATCCTATTTGCACCTTTAGTCATGCCTAACAAAACCCCCCAAATTTTAGAAGTAGAAGAGAGACAGCTAAGGGAAAGATGGTCTAGGAAGAAAAAAGTGGGTCAGATCAAGGGAGAGAAGGGGGAGGGAGGGTACAATCACGTGCTGGAGATGGGGCGATCAGAGCTCACCTATGGGGCCATGAGGCACAAGAAGAGGTTGCCGATGAGCCAGCCCAGCAGTTTGGTTGGGGTTTCCAGTGTGTACATGGAAAAGCCATGCAGTGAGTATGCCCCACTTCAACAGCTTTGATAACAAAGTCACATGGCTTTTCTGTCTAATTGCAATGGCTCTGAGGCTCTACCCACTCAAATCAGCAGTGCTTAGACATAACACAAAACTCAGACTGCTCCATCCGTAGGGTTCATCTTTTTTTGTTTTTAATTTCATAACAGAATCTGTATCCATATCACTCCCTCCTTCAGTGAGCGAATAAATATTGATTAAGTAACTTTTTATACATTGGTTACTACTGTAAATATTGTGGACGCGGCAGAGAAAAGGGAAACAAGGGGCCTCATTCTCAGGGTCTTTATGTTCTAGTGGGGTGAGGTAGACAAAGAGCAAATTAAATGAACATGATAAGCTCACAGAGGTATTAAACCATGAGAGAAATAAAGTAAGATGGACTTTTAAAGAGGGCTCACCAGCAAAAATGAGGTTGGAATGAGTGTTGTGAAGGATTCCCCCTCCCAAGCAGGGGGCATTTGGCCCAACTCCTAGATGACAGAAAGGAATCAGCAATGTGAGTGTGAATATTTGAGGTTTATTCCTGAAAAAAAAAAAACAAGTGCAAAGTCACTTTGAAAGAATGAATTCCTAAAGACAATCTGGGTCCTGATGTAATAAATCTGCATCATGATCCATATTTTTGCAGATGCCCTCACCCCCAAAAGTCTCTGACCTATTCCCATTAGGAAACGAATTTGAATTGACACATGAGGGTCACTTAGGAGCAAAATATCACTGAATTATTGCAAAGAAAATGTTCCATCTTCTTCCAGAAGCAGCAGGGTTGGAGAGATTCCACTTTGGATAAAGAATTTTACTTTGAAGTCTTTTTTTTTTAAAGAAACAATGGGTTGTTTGCTTGTTTGTTTGTTTTTGGTGTTAAGTTTTCTGAGTTCTTTATATATCCTGGAGATTAGTGCTCTATCTAACATGCGTGTGGCAAAAATTTGCTCCCAAAATGTAGGCTGTCTCTTCACGTCATTGATTATTTCTTTTGCTGAGAAAAAGCTTTTTAGTTTGCATCCATCACATTTATTGATTCTTAATTTTATTTCATGCGCTTTAGGAGTCTTGTTAAGGAAGTCGGGGCCTAATCCAACATGATGAAAATTTGGGCTTACTCTTTCCTCTATTAACCCAATCAATAAATGGGCTAAGGAGCTGAACAGACACTTCTCAGAAGAAGATATACAATCAACCAATAAATATATGAAAAAATGTTTAACATCTCTAGTAATTACAGAAATGCAAATCAAAACTACTCTAGGATTTCATCTCACATCAGTCAGAATGGCAGTAATCAAGAATACAAACAATAATAAGTGTTGGCAAGGATGTGGGGGGAAAGGCACAATCATACATTGCTGGTATGATTGCAAATTGGTGCAACCAATCTGGAAAGAAATACAGAGATTCCCTAGAAAACTTGGAATGGAACCACCATTTGATCCAGCTATTCCACTCCTTGGTCTATACCCAAAGGACTTAAAAACAGCATACTACAGTGACATAGTCACATCAATGTTTATAGCAGCTCAATTCACAATAGCTAAACTGTGGAACCAACCTAGATGCCCTTCAATAGAGGAATAGATAAAGAAATTGTGGTGTTTATATACAATGGAATATTACTCAGTATGAAAAGAGAATAAAATTATGGCATTTGCTGGTGGAGTTGGAGAATATCATGCTAAGCAAAGTAAGCCAATCCCCAAAAACCGAAGGCCGAATGTTCTCTCTGATAAGTAGATGCTGATCCATAATGGGAGGGTGGGCATGGGAAAAATGGAGGAACTCTGATTGGGCTGAGGGGAGAAGGATGTGGGGACAGGAAAGGTGGTGGAATAAGATGGACATCATTACCCTAAGTACATGTATGACTGCACATATGGTGTAATGCTACATCGTGTACAACCAAAGAAATGAAAAGTTGTGCTGCAATTGTGTGCAATGAATCAAAATACATTCTGCTGTCATATACACCTAATTAGAATAAAGAAACAAACAATAAGACAATGAGAGCTGATTACAAAGTTAATTGACATGCTCCATCACTAAAAACCAAATCTAATATTAACCAAAATCCATTTGCCTGTAAGGTGTGCTTGGTGTCCGGCTCAGGCAAGGAAGAGTAAAACATGTAAAAATTAACTATAGCTCTTGAATGGAGGCATAACATCCAGCAGAAGTGACAAGACTTTGCAGTACAAATAAGCAATATACATTCCAAAGTAAAGCAAGTCATCATTAGCAATGGGATATTTTTTAAGTTGTCCACAAATTCTTTGACAATCCTAACTTCAAACACAGGAGACTAACTTCTGTTCTCCTGAAGAGAAGTTGTACTAGTGATCAGATGAATAGAATATGGTATAAGTAGGACAGTGTATCCTTCGGGATAAGGGTGTAAAGGCTTCCTCCTTGCATCCTCTTAGATCACTCACTCTGGAAGAATCCAGCTACCAAGTCATGGGGACACTCAAGTAGCCATGTGGAGACACGTGGGACAAGAAACAAAGGCCTCCTGCCAACAGCCATGTGAGTCAGTCATTTTAGAAGATGATCCTCTTCCCCGAGTCAAGTTCTCAGATGACTGTGCCCCACTTAACATCTGAATTACAATCTCATGAGATACTCAGAGTCAGCCAGCTATGCCACTCCCAAATTCCTAACACAAAAACTGCATTTTCTGGGATAAAAAGTAATGTTTTTACCCACGACATTCAGGCAATTTGTTATAGAGAAGCACAAGAAGTGAGGCCAGGAAGTATGTACATGGGACTCTACAGGAAAGCACCAGGTCTTGGAATCACTGATATGCTAGTTTATGGTACTCAGTTTCTAACTTCAGGCTAGACATAGCTATTGGCCCCGGGACGCAGCTATTATGTATAAAAGCAAGGCAAAACCTATTTAGAGTTATCAAATCTATCTCAAATAAAGAAATACCACTTGTTCCTGTTTGGAATTATTAATAATCATACTGTTCTTAAATTGCTATCATGTTTTATATTTTCACATAGTGCTAAGAAAATGACTTCATAGACTTCTGATAGGTACGAGAAAATATTCTGCCTCAAGACTGGAAGGGAGTGAATGTAAGAAATTGAACCCAGAGTAAAAGGTATCAACCCGGTGGCAGAGTTTCAGTACCTGCAATTCAGGTTCATTAGATGGGTGGCAGGTAGAACCCTGCCATCTTTAATCATCCAATTTACCAAGCCCTACATTGAAAGTATCCCTCCCTGTGCCAATATCGCTCCACAAGTTAAGAAGTTAAGAGGATGCAAACAAGCAATATTATTTTGGAACCAAGAGATGTTGTTCTCAAGCTTAAACTTCTTCACCCTCATCACATCTGCTTCCCAAAATATCAAAAATATTGAAAATCAGGAACTGTCAAAGGCAAATCAACTCAGATGGTGCCTATTCCGAGACTAGCATGTCAATAGTGTTTATACCCCTTCTTACACCACATAGTCTAATTACCTCTGATTATATATTTAAGGAAACTTTCATGCACTGTAAACACTGCAAAAATATATCCCTTCAGGTTCCTATTTTCTCCATCTGGCAGAGACTAGGAGTCCCCAGTCAGTTAAAGTCCTTGACTAGGACACTTCACCTATGGTTTAAGGGATAGGGAATAAACAACAGCAGCTATCACTCATGAGCAGTGACATATTTCTCTTTTACTGCCCATCTCACCATCCTCTATAAACCTCAAGTCGAGGAGAAGGTGTTTTCATGGCAAATTGAAAACCCAGATGGCATCTACACTACCAAACATGACCTCCACACAAACTGATTTGGGGCCAGAGGTAACACAGTTCTTTGCTAGGTTGAGGAAGAGCTACCCAAAGTAAAAAAAAAAAAACTGTAGGCAAAAATAAATAAGTGAGCAGAGCCTGACCCCAACCAATATGGCCTTTTGTAAAGAACTGTTCATTTATTGTTGTTGTTGTTATTTTTCCTCTCCCCATCCTCTCTTAGGTAGCTTTCCAGCGAGACCTGGGAAATTCTCACCATTCAGATCCTCATCTATTTTCCCCTGGGCTCCTGTCACCATAGTCTTAGAGTCAAGTGGTTTAAATTCCCACTGGCAAACTCAAAGCATTTCAGTTTGGATTTCTATTCCCAGAATACACAAGGCTTCAAAATCACCCAGCAAACAAAGGCAGTGTTCTTGGAGGGCTTCTCCCACGGGAGAATTCCTGATTCAAACTGAAGCCTTTGGGGAGAGCCTGGGATCTCAGAAGTGCAAGGAAGAGGCAAAATATCTTCAGAAGCTTGTTATAGTTTTACACAGAGACAGACATACCTCTCCGACAGAGCATAGAAAAAATGATTGTCATTTTTCTAATTTTTAAATGATGACTATGATAAGCCCGGCAGTGAATTCAGTATTTCAAGAGCACAATAAAAAGCAGATAACTGACACTGGTTCCCAAGATGTTTTAAAATTTCACTCTGTAAGAATGAATTATCAAGTCGTATACCCATGTGTCTGTACCTTTATTCACTTATTAAACATGTTTTTACATACAAGGCACTGTGCTAGGTGTTGAGAGAGCATTGTGGAGCAAAGACAAACACATAATTCTTGAATCCGTGAAGTTTTTAGTATAGAGATAAAACAAAAGAAACTAACCCATTAAGTCCCAAGTTTTCAATTCTGTGAATATTTCAATGAAATTGACAGAGGGGCATTAAAATAATTTGGAAATCATAATCTGAAGCCTATATATCCTTTATATGTATTTTCATGTATATATGTGTATATTTTTAAAGGCTCTAATCATTCACCCATTACTTTTCTCAGAAGAATAAAACTCTAAATACAATATTTATTTCAAAAGTTACCATAAATGATGTATTTGTTGCTCAATTTCAGTTTTTACATGTGTCCCACATCTGCAATGATGGGACTTGAAGGGTTAGATGTGTGTATCTGTTATGTGGTGTGTGTGTGTGTGTGTGTGTGTGTGTGTGTGTGTGTGTGTGTGTGTGGTATGTTAGGGGAGAAACACACAGAACTGAATTAGTGTTATGGCTTATATGTCACATGACCCCAGAATTCATGTGTGAAATAATACAAGAAAGTTTAGAGGTGAAATGTTTAGGCTATGATAGCCTTAACCTAATCAGTACATTAATCCCCTGATAAGGATTAGCTGGGTGGTAATTGTAGGTAGGTAGATGTGGCTGGAAGAGGTGTTCACTGGGATGCACCTTTAGGTTATCTATTTCTGTCACTGGAGAATGAAGTTGACTCTCTGCTTTCTGGTTGCCATTTTCTGAAGGTGTTCTGTCACACCTTGAGCACAGAGTAATGGAGTCTCTGCCATCTATGGACTAAGACCTCTGAAACAAACCATAAGTGCCAAACAAACTTTTCCTCCTCTAAGATTGTTCTTGTTGGGTCTTTTGGTCAAACAATGAAATAGCTGACTAAAACAGAAATTGGTATCAAGAAGTGGAGTTGTTGCTGTGACTGACCTTTACCATGTGATTCAGAAGCTTTGGGAGCTTTCTGGAATTTGTGTGAGGAATTTTGAAAAGTCTAGAAATGCAAGCTGGAAAGGTTTTGGAATACTATAAGCATAGGTTAATGGGTGATTCTGGTGGGTGCTCAAAAGACCAGAATGCTTATAGGACTGTAGACAGTGAAGACTGGGCTCATAAGGTTTTGGAGAATAAGGAGCACTCTATTGGAAATTGGACTAGAGATCATTCATGTAATGATCAGACTGGGAAGTTATCTACATTTTTCTTGTGTCCTGAGACTTTCTGTGACACTTAACTTAAAGGTGATAGTCTTCTTAATCTGGTGGAAGAAATCTCTAGGCAGCATAATATTCAGGCAGTGGTATGAATATTGCTGGTAGCTGGTAGCCACATTTATTATGATAATCAGGAGCAGAAAGCAAAGCAGGAAGATTTTTTTTTTAAATCTGCATTTGGCCAGAATATTTTGAGTAAAACCAGGGCCAAGGAAAGTGCAGTTCTTAAAGAGATTATAGCCACTAAAGACAATGCTGAGTGCTTTATCCAGAAACAATAGAAAAGATGGCTTGAGGGCATCACAGGAATTGGCAAGACCACACCCATCTCAGCCTTAAAGGTGTAAAAGTAAATATTCCTTTGAGAAGAGATCATGGGGCACCCTGCTTGCACAGGGGGGTCTAGGAAGTTGTTTCACCTTGCTTAGTCACCAAGGCACTCAGAGACTACTGCAGTCATTGTCCCTGGAGGCTTGGCTACTGTTGGAGGTGGAGGCAGACCTTGGCATCAATCATGTGGTGTTTGCTCTGCAGAACTGCAGGATGCTGAAGCTAGGGAGTCATGGAGGCTTCCACCAAGATTTCAAAAGAAGGCCTAGGAGGCCAGACAATGTGCACAAGGGTGTCCCTGGGAGTCCCTGAAGGCAGCTCCTGAGAGGGTGACATGTAGAAATGTAAGATGGAAACCAAGGCTACAGAGGAAACCCCCCAAGATTAAGAAATGCCTATAATGTAGGATGTCTGCCAAGGAAAGCTATAGGAACTGAGCAGAAACAAGTCAAAGAGGAGGCCATGTGGGCTGCAAATCCATAAGGGCAGAGCTACACATGCACTTTGGAGAGAATATCATGATGCCACATGTCCCAGATGCTGAACATGGAGCTACAGAGCTCATTTGCCCAGGTGGATTTCAGTCATGCTTTGGTCCCATCCTTTATTTCTATGCCCCTATTTCTCCTTTGTGGAATGAAAATATTTTTTCTGTGCCTTTATATGTTAGATATATGTAACTTTCTTTTCATTCTTACAGAAGCTTACACTGAGATTTTGCCTTAAGTTTTGGTAGAGACTTTGAACTGGTACTTTTGGGAAATCCTGGGGCTATGAACACCATGGGGACTCTTGAAAATGGACAAAATGTATTTGGCATTGTGAAATGGGCATGAGTTTTTGAAGGCCAGGAGAAGAATGTTATGATTTAGGTACTAAATGTCCCCAAAAGCTCATCTGCAAGATAATAAGAAAGATTAGATTTGAAATGACTGAGTTATAAGAGCCTTAACTAATCAGTGCATTAATCCCATATCAGGGATTCAGTGGGTGGTAACTCTAGGCAGGTAGGGTGTGGCTGGAGGAGGTGGGTCACTGGGGGCAATCCTTTGAGATATATTCCTAGAGAGTGGAGTTAACATTCTTTGCTTCCTGGTGGCCATGTCCTGAGCCACTTTCCTCTGTCATGCTCTTCTGTCATGGTATTTTGCCACATCTGGAGCACAGAATAATGGAATGAGCCATCTATGGACTGAGACCTCTGAAGCTGTGAATGCCAAATAAATATTTCCTCCTTCCTGTCAGGTATTTTGGTCACAGTAACAACACAGCTGACTAAAACAATTGGTTAATAACTAGAAATGTTTATACTAAAATGGTAAAACTGACCCATTCAAGGAGGCCAAGAAAGTTTCTATAAGGGAAATTTATTGAACTGAATTCTGAATAAAAAAATGTCTGGGTTATCTGAGGAGAAAACTTATCATACAAAGAGAGGAATATTTCCAAAGAACATTTCAAAGAAGAAAAGAAGAATAGCACACTCAAGAAACAGAAAGATTATTATAGCTGAACTGCAAAGATAAAAAAGAAGTCTAGTGTCAGAAGAAGCTATCAAGGTGAATAGGGCCAGGACAAACAGGGCCTCCTAGTCCATGTATGCAAAAGAGTGGGTTTTACCTAATGTCAGTGGGAAACTTTGTGGAGGTTTTAGCTAAGTGACACAATTAGATTTTTTCCTAAAGGGAACTTTCTAACTATACTATGGAGTGCAGAAGGAAGACCAGATGGGATTTAAAGAGACCAATTGAGGCTACTACAGTTGTTTATGTGAGAGATGTATGCTTGTTTCAAAGAGATTCTGTGGGCCCAGATACCTACTGTTGCCCTGTTGCCTCTCTGACACACACCCATCTCTATATATTCTGCTTTATTCTACTGGGAGTCTGTGAACTATATTTCCCAGTTTGCTCTGTCTACTATCTTCCTGTTAGGCTCTTCCAACATGAGGCACTGGCAGAAGTGCAGAGAGTAAAAAAAAAAAAAAGAAAAGAAAAGAAAATATCCCCACTTCTATCTCTGGTAGTTGCCCTCAGTTGCAGGCGGTTGCTGTTGAAGCAGCCCAGGTAGGACAACTCTGAACTGCAGCAGTCTGGGCAGGTTCAGGCCTGGCTCATGCAGTTCCTCTTCTTCACATCTGGGTTGTATTGCAAAATGCCTCCAACCAAGCTACAGAAAGTACAGCTCTATGGACTTTGCAATAGAACACTAGCAGCTTCTTAAATCTGGGGGTTATGCCTTCTTCCTTTAACCTCTTTCAGACCTCTTCTATCTCCCATGTGTTCTTCCAGCCATTCTTACAAATTTACAACGAATTCCCTGAATTTAATTCCTTTTTTGGAATACCTTGAGAGTTTTCCTTTTTCCTGACTAATTTTAGACTAAAACAGCCCAGGAATTTAAAATTGGAACAAATGCACTAAATCCAGCCTCGTATCATTAAATCATTCTTTATAACAAAACCTACCTGTTTGAGTCTGGAAAAAAACAGGGACAGAAAAACACATTACGCAGTAGCCCACTGATGGTAATCTCCACTACTAAAGCCTTCCTAAGAATAACTCAAATTCTGCCCATCCACTCCTACAGCAAAAACAGAGAGAATTAACAGAAAGTCTATGGTTATCACACCTACAAGGGTCTTAAACTATAACACTCTAGGATGTGGGCAAACCAATGCTATGCCCTAAAAAAGCCCATGCATAAGAGTGAAAGATAAATCCATCCCAAAAGATGCATAAAACCCAACCCAGAAATACAAGTACTATGAAAAAATGAGGTAACACAATATCTCCTAAAGTTCATGACTCACCAGCAACTGACTCCAAAGATTTTGAATAGGTCAAAATATCAGATAAAGAACTCAAAATAATGACTACAAAAATGATCAATGAATTCTAAAAGAACACAGAAAAACAACTGAATGAATTAAAGAAGTCAATACAGGATATGAATTTAAAAATTCAATATGTAGATTGAGATATTTTAAAAGAAACAAACAGAGACCTTGGAAATGAAAGACACAATAAATCAAATAAAATGTTCATTTAAAAGTCTTTCTACTAGAGTAAATCATGCTAAGCACAGAATCTCAGAACTGGAAGACAAAGAGGCCAGCCTAGAACATTCAAACAGCATTAAAGAAAAGAAAAGCATGTTCATGACTAAAATATTCAAGTACGCTGAGACATTAAGAGACCAAATTTAAGAATCATTGGAACTGAATAGAATTGTGAGACGAATAGAATAATAGCATGGATAAACTCTTTGGGGAAATAATATCAGAAAAATTTCCAAACTTTTACAATGAGATAAACACCCAGATACAGAAAATATTCAAAACTCCAAACAGACAGGATCAGAAAAGAACCTCTCTATGACACATTATAATTAAAATGCCTAACATACATAACAAGGATAGAGTTTTTAAAGTCTCAAGAAAAAAACATCACATCACATTTACAGGCAAGCCAATGAGAATAATTTCTGATTTCTCAGCACATATCCTAGAAGGCCTAGAATAATGTGTCCCAAAATCTGAAAGAAAATGTCAACCAAGACTGGGAAATCCAGCAAAGCTATTCTTCATAATTAAAGAAAAAGTGAAAACCTTTCAAGAAAAGCAGAAACTAAAAGAACTAATGACTTCTAAGCTGGATTGACACAAAAATGCTTAAAAAAAAAATGTTTCACATGGAATAAATCCAAAACCACAGAGTCACAAATGAACAAATCTCATATGAAGGGCAATTAAGCAAATGAGATACAGGACCAAATTAAACATTATAAATAAATCAAAATGACAAAAATTAATAGATAATAGATAATATCTATGATAACTTTAAATATATATGGTCTCAAGTCTTCCAATTAAAAGGCATAGGCTAACAGAATGGATTAAAACTCAGGACCCAACTATATGTTGTTTGCAAAAGACTCACATTATAGGAAAATACAGCCACAGATTGAATGTGAAAGATGGAAATTAATAAACCATACAAATGGAGCCTGAAAAGAAGCAGGAGTGGCTATTCTCAAATCCAACAAAGCATACTTCAAGCCAAAATTAATCAGAAGAGACATAGTCACTTTATACTGGCAAAGAGGGCAAACAATCCAACCAGAAGATATAACAATAGTAAATATTTATGATCCAAACATTAGTGCACAGACACTACTCAAATGAAAAGCTCAGCTAGACTACAGTACAATAATACTGCTTAATTTCAACACACTGCTCTCACACATAGTTAGGTCATTCAGACATAATACTCAGTAAAGTCTGTTTGGACCTAAAAAGTATGATGTATCAAATGGAATTCACAAATATCTATAGAATATTTCTCCAACAATAGCCAATACATTTTCTTTCCAACTGTCCATGGAATCTTCTCCAAAATAGACCACACGTTAGATCATAAAGAAACTCTTAGAAAATACAAAAAAAAATTCTACAATTCCTTGCATCATATTTGATCATAATTAAATTAAATTAGAAATCAACAACAAAAGGACTGAAAATTGGTGCAACCATTATGGGAGCAGTATGAAGATTTCTCAGAAAACTTGAAATGAAATCACCATTTGACCCTGTTATCCAACTCCTTGCTGTATACATGTAGGACTTAAAATCAGCATACTACAGTGATACAGCCACAAACCAAAGTTTATAGCAGCTCAATACACAATAGCTAAGCTATGGAAACAATCTAGGTGCCCTTCAACAGATGAGTGGAAAAAGAAAATATGGTACATAAAAACAGATTATTACTCAGCCATAAAAAGAATGACTTTATGACTTTTGCTGGTAAATGGAAAAGTCTGGAGACTACCATGCTAAATTAAATAAGACAATCCCAAAACAACAAAATCTGAATATTCTCTCTGATATGTGGATGCTAGAACACAATAAGGGGGTGGGGTGCAGAGAAGAGAAGTTTGTTGAATTAGACAAAGGGGAATGAAGGGAAGGGCAGAGTATGGGAATAGGAAAAACAGTAGAATGAATCAGTCATAGCTTTCCTATGTTTATATATAAATACAGGACCAGTGATCTCCACATCATGTACAACCACAAGAATGGGATCCTAATTAGAATAAGTTATACTCTGTGTACGAATAATATGTCAAAATGAACTCTACTGTCATGTATAGCTAAAAAAACAATTTTTTAAAAAGTGAAAAAGAAGAGAAGTCAACACCAAAAAACCTTACATAAACTATATAAGCTCATGGAGATTGAATAATATACTTTTGAATAATGAATAGTGATGAAAGAAATTAGAGGAAAAATTTAAAAATTTTTAGAATAAAATGAGAATAACGATACAACATACCAGAACCTCTGAGACACTAGTAAGGCAGTTCTTGGGAGAAAGTTTGTAGCTATGAGTACCTACATAAGAAAATCAGGGGGCCAGGGTTGTTGCTCAGTGGCAGAGTGCTTGCCTTGCATGTGTGAGGCACTGGGTTTGATCCTTGGCACCACATATAAATAAATGAAAAATAAAGGTACATCAACAACTAAAAAATATTTTTAAAAAAAGAAAGAAAGAAAATCAGAAAGATCACAAATAAACAACCCAATGATGCATTACAAGGCCCTTGAAAAAGAAAAACAAACCAATTCCAAAACTAGTAGAAGGAAGGAAATATCGAAGATCAGAGCCACAATCAATGAAATTGAGAATTAAAAAAAAAAAAAACAATGAAACAACGTCTTAGTGATTTAAAAATATAAACAGAACTGATAAGCCCTTAGCCAAACTAATGAAAAGAAAAAAGAGAGAAGACCCCAATTAATAAAATTTGGAGTAAAAAAAGATAAATCACCAGACATCACAGAAATCCAGAGGATCATTAGGGACTGGTTTAAAAACATACTCCCATAAATTTGAAAACCTAGAAGAAATAGATACATTTCTAAACGTATATTACCTGCTAAAACTGAATCAAGAAGACATAGGAACTCTAAACAGATAAATAATTAGCAATGAGGTAGAAATACAAATAAAACACCTTCCACCAAAGAAAAACAGGAGACAAGATAGTTGCTCAGCTGAATTTTACCAGACTTTTAAAGAACTAATTCCAATGCTCCTCACATTATTGAATGAAATATAAAAGGATGAAACATCTCCAAATTCATTCTATGAAGCCAGTATCTCACTCATACCAAAACTAGATAAGGACACACCAAGGAAAGAAAACCAATTTCCTAATGATCCACATTTTCTTTTTCCATTCATCTGTTGAAGAGCACCTAGGTTGGTTCCATAGCTTAGCTATTGTGTACCGAGCTACTGTAAACATTGATGTGGCCATGTCACTATAGTATGCTGATTTTAAGTCCTAGGGTTTATACCAAGGAGTGGGATAACAGGGTCAAATGGAGGTTTCATTTCATGTTTTTTTTCACCTTCAATCTGTGAATTTCTTTTCCTATGAGATGAGTCTCTTCAAGGCAACATATTGTTGGATTTTTTTTAATCCAGTCTATGTCTTTTAATTGATGAGTTTAGGCCACAAATATTCAGAGTTATTATTGAGACATGCTTTGTATTCCCAGACATTTTGGTTTATTTTTTTGTTTTTTAACTTGAGTTGGTTTCTCCTTTGATTGGATTTTCCTTTAGTGTAGTTCTTCTCTTTGATGATTTTTATTGTTGGTTTTCATTTCCCCTTCATGGAATATTTTGCCAAGAATATTCTGTAGTGCAGGCTTTCTCGTTGTAAATTCTTTTAATTTTTGTTTATCATGGAAGGTTTTCATTTCATCATCAAATATGAAGATTAATTTTGCTGGGTATAAGATTTTTGGTTGGCATCCATTTTCTTTCAGAGCTTGGTATATGTTGTTCCAGTATCTCCTAGCTTTGTTGGTCTGAGCTGAGAAATCTGCTGAGATCTGAATTGGTTTCCCTCTAAATGTAACCTGAAACTTTTCTCTTGAGGTTTTTAAAATTCTATTCTATAGAATAAGGTTCTGTATGCTAGGCATTTTCATTAAAATATGCCTTGGTGTGGATCTGTTTTAATTTTGTTCACTTGGTGTACTATAAGCCTTTTGTATTTGATTTTCCAATTCATTTTTCATGTTTGGGAAATTTTCTGATCTTATTTCGTTGAAGAGATTGTGCCTTCCTCTATCCTAATAATTCTTAGATTTGATCTTTTCATGATGTCCCATAATTCTTGGAATTTCTGTTCATGGTTTCTCACCATCCTCACTATGTGGTCAACTTTATTTTTAAGATTATATATTTTGTCTTCATTGCTTGAGGTTCTGTCTTCCAAGTGATTTAGTCTGTTGTTGATGCTTTCTATTGAATTTTTTATTTGGTTTATTGTTTCTTTCATTTCAAGGATTTATGTGTGTGTGTTTTTTTTCAGAGTCTCTATCTCTTTCTTGAAGTAATCTTTTTCTACCTGTATTTCTTCTCTTATCTCTTCATTGGAGCAGTCAATTGTTGCCTGTATTTGCTCTCTTAATTCATTCTTTGATTTGCCTATCATTTTAATTATGTACATTCTGAACTCCTCTAACATTTCATCTACTATGCTGTCAATGGACTCTATTATTCTATCAGCTTTGTTTATTTCTGGCACTTTCTTCCCTTGTTTCTTCATATTGTCTGTATGTCTTCTTTTCTAGCAGTGTGAATTCAAGGGTCACTCTGCTTCTCTTATTCCAAGTTTTCTAAGGAATCTCCATACTGCTTTCCATAGAGGTTATATCAATTTGCAGTCCTACCAGCAATATGTAATTGTACTTTTCCCCCCACATTCTCACCAATATTTATTGTTACTTGTATCTTGATAATTGCCATTCTGACTGGAGTGAGATAAAATCTCAATATAGTTTTAATTTTCATTTCTCTAATTGCTAGAGAAGTTAAAAATATTTAATATATTTGTTGACCAATCACAGTTCTTCTGTGAAGTGCTTTTTTAGTTCCTTTGTCTGTTTGTTGATTGGGTTATTTTTTTTTTATATCCTGGAGATTAATGCTCTATCTGAAGTTCAGGTAGCAAAGAGTTTCTCCCATTCTGTACACTCTCTGTTCATGTTCTTGATTTTTCTTTTACTATGAAGAAGCTTTTTATTTTGGTATCACCCTGTATATTGATTTCTTGATTTTGTTTCTTATGCTTTGGGACTATTATTGAGTAAGTCAGTTCCTAAGCCTACATGATAGAGAATTGGGTCTACTTTTTCTTGAAGACATAGGATCTCTGGTCTGATGCCTAGGTCCTTAATCCACTTTGAGTTGAATTTTGTGCAGGGTGAGAGATAGGGGTTCAGTTTCATTCAGCTACATATGGATTTCCAGTTTTCCCAGCACCATTTGTTGAAGAGGCTATCTTTTCTTCTTATGTGGGTTTGTCTCTGTTTCTTTTATTCTGTTCTATTGGTCTTCCTGTCTGTTTTGGTGCCAATAAGATCTGGTATTGTGATGCCTCCTGCTTCATGCTTCTTGGTAGCTCTGGGGCTCTTATTTTTCCAAATGAATTTCATGACTGCTTTTTCTATTTTTATGAAGAACATCATTGGAATTTTGATGGTAATTGTATTAAATCTATATAGTGCTCTTGGTAGTATGGCCATTTTGGCAATATTTATTCTGCCAATACAAGAACATGGGAGATCTTTCCACATTCTAAGATCTCCTTTGATTTCTTTCTTTAATGTTTTGTAGTTTTCATTGTAGAGATCTTTCACCTCTTTTGTAAGATTGATTCCCAAGTATTTATTTTTGGGAGGGCTATTGTTAATGGGATAGTTTTCCTAATTTCTCTTTCAACTAATTCATCATTGATGTATAGGAACACAATTGATTTATGGGTATTAATCTTATATCCTGCTGAATTCATTTATGAATTCTAGAAGTTTTCTGGTGGAGATTTTTTTTTGGGGGGGGGGGAATATGCTATATTGATAGTATTCTAATCAACTAAATCAATATAAAAACAATAGTAAAAGTAATGGAAACTGTGAGTTGTTTCAAAAGAGGCTAATATTTCCAATGAAAGGCACTCACAAGATCTCCTTGAGAATTTAGATTTGGTCAGCAAGGTGGGTTGTTGAATGATTGCACATCTAACAAGCCTCAGGTAAGGCTAAATTATTGGGAAATCTTTATTTTATAATGAAAGATGAAAAGATGTTTATCTGCCAAAGTTTGCTTTGTATTCACATTTTGTGTGAAGTGGCCACTGCTTGCACACAAAGGGAACTTTGAAAAAAAGTATGCTACTAGCAAAGACACCCCCGCCCTCAGTGGAGAAGCTTCCAAAGCAAGCAGTAGAATTTTCTGTAATCACGGTCCTTGGTGTCTCCTCATGGGGCTTCAGTTGGTACAACAGCAATGTTCTGGGGGGACAAGGCTGTGTTTCCAGCCTCTTTGTTAAGCATGATTGATCACAGACAGAATCAGCAACTTTCCTTTGTGACAGCCTGCTTTCTTCTACCCTATTTCCTTTCACCCTTTCTTTGCTTTTCTCTTCTCTCCAAGATCTTTGCTTCTGGCCTCCCTAACAAATACCTTTTCCTAGACAAGGCAACGCCACTCAAACAGAACTCCTTAATATCTCCTGGCCTGCTAGGTGTCAAGCTGATGACTCTGTTTACTAGCAAAAGCAGCCTGTGAGCTAGAACTCAGGTTAAATAAATACAAAATAAAATTCTATTGAAAATTAATCTCATTCTCATTCTCACAGCCTGAATTCTATGCTTGACTTTCAAACTACTTGCCCACCTTCAGTCTCATTTCTTTAGCATCATATCCTGTTTTCCAAGTCCAATCTGAAAAACACCATCCTAAGACCAATGCAAGAATTTATCTTCTCTATGCCCATATATAGCACAGCTAGAAATATGAAAGGCACTACAAATTCTCATCCCAGTTACAAAGGAGCCAAAGTGCCAACATCCAGTTCTTATCCTTGTCCTGGGTCAGCCCCCTTCCACTTGGTCAACTTCTGGCCCCATTCATTTCAGTGCCTGTGCCAAAACTAGTTCTCCCTCTGCTGTCTCCCTAGTATCCTTCACCACCAACATGACACCTTCTATACACCCTGAGTTCTAAGGCAGACTGGATTTTTCTTCAGCATGGAAATCAGATCAGCAAACATAACTTTCTGAGCCTGTAACCCCCAACATCTACAATTTTACTAATCTCTTCTTTGCTCATTGTGGGTCAACCACAATGACTTTTCTGTTCCTTGAACAAGAAAAGCCCAAACCCAACTTGGGGACTTTGTTCTGACTATTCCCTCGGCTTGAAATGTTATTCTAAATTTCATTTTCTGACTCCTTCTAGATATTCAGATATTTGCTTAAATGTCTTCATAGCAAGGTTTTCCCAAAGCAATCCATATGAAGAAGTCAGCCAAGCCCTCGGTCAATTCACCCAAATCCCCTATGCAACTCTTAGTATTAGATGATACTTACTTGTATATCAACTGTTCGCTACTCTATCCCCTGGGTCTATCACTGTGTCAGACTGTTGAGGGCCACAGCCTAGTCGGGATGACGCATGGCATTTTTGCCAGAACGTGGTTGAGAGGTGACGCCAGCAAGCCATTGAGATGATAATGGTTATGTTAAGCTGTGTATTCAATTGTAATATTAGACCCCTGCTGTCCGCCTCGGCCTGCTACTTTGGAGTTCTCGCGCTACTTTGGAGCTCTCGAGGGGATTCCCGGAGAGTTCCCATTGGTTGGGGAAGTGCTGGAGGAGGGATTTCCGGTGTGTGGTTCCTGGAGGAGCTGTGTGGCGTTCGAGAGAGTTCCCGGGGAGCGTGTGTGGAGTGTGCTGGAGGAGTTCAGAAATAAAGTTTGTTCCTGCTTGAGTGGCTCATGATTTGTGCCCAGCCAGACTGCGGCATCAGACATAAAGTAAATGCTCACCAAATGGATCCTGATTGAATTAACAAAATACTCAGTTGAAGTATGTGAGCATGTGTACTCTTCTAGGGGAGAGGGGCAGATCACTGGGCAGTACTGGGTACCCTTTGAGATGTGTCCTCATGAATCTGAGGCATGGTCATGTGTTGTTCTCCCACTTTCTCTGTTGCTGGGTGTAAGTACCAAGCAGACAGATGGTTATAAGCATGGTAGGGTTTTCTCCAGATTAATATTATAGAATTAAGATGCCAGGAATTCAAGATCTTTTCAAGAGAGTGCTTTTAATGTTGGATCATGGAATCTGTGCTGGAAAAGAAGTAGTTAGGACAACAGGAGGGAGAAGATGGTGAAAAGTGATAGGTTGTAATGAAGAGCTGAAAGGTTGAGAGGTGCTGCCCACAGAATGGGGGCATTTGAAGTATAGCTTTCAGGAAAACTGCAATTCTTACATAAAAAGAGAGAAAAGAGCCAGGCCATGTTCCAGCCAGATAGTAGAGCATCCTCAAGCCATTCAAGCTCTTTACCTGGCCACCATGGACCACCCCTCAGCACACTTCTATGCATTTTTATGCCCAAGGAACATTTGGCCTTATGTTACAACACCAAAGGCTCCTTCCATCTGTCTAATTTTTGGAACATGTCAGGTCTCACCTAAGGAACAAGGAGATAGGAAGAAAAAGAAGCCATACCCTATCTGATATCCATTAAGATGTAGTAATTTGTCACCTTCTCAAGGAAGCTTCCCCCAGCCCCCAGCTCCTCTCACTTATGAGGATTAGAAGACTCCCCTTCTCCATCGGAAAGCTCCAGACATTTCTCCACAGTGCTTTGCTGCACGGTTTCAAAGCATGTCCACCTGGGTCTGTTTTCCAGACTAGACTTAGACTTAGAAAGACAAATGAAAATGGGAAAATATTTTACTCATCTTTATTTCTAAGCACCAAAGTTTCAGCACAGAATAGGTAGTCATTAACATTTTTGGAACAATTTGAATGAATGCACCAGGGCATAAAATACGGCATGGAACAGCAGACTGGTACCACATACCAGGAAGGCTCCTAGGTCATTAGTCACCTGTAGGGACACGCAGTCACAATGACATCTACTTCACCCTTGCCCCAAAGCACCCACCCTACACGCCACTCAGAGTGTCAGAGATGTTCTGAACGAATCCCACTAACTCAGTTTTTACATCGAACACGGACACAGAGGCCATCTCAGAATACTTTGGATCCTTTCATATAAACCATCTTTTTATTACAGGTTTTATTGATGAACTGATATTTGCCCAGTTTGTAAAGGTCCTGGGGGAAAATAAACTCTGGGAAAATTCAAAGCACAATTATCTCAATAGGAGCCAGCCCTATTTGTTTCTGTAGAAGTAGGTCTCCTGCTCGACTTGAAGTTTGACTTATAATTGCCAAATCATTACTTCCAGTTATGAGCATTTATTGTTAAAACTAATGAGGTGCCTCCAAAAAAATATTTTTACAACTTGCTTTTGAACATTCTGAAAAGTTCTTTCTGGGAAGCTACAAATGGGGTCTTTGTGAGAGAAGTCACCTCCTGCCCTGGACCAGGTGGGCCGGTCCAGCTCCAGGCTGTCAGGAACGTCGTCCACTCTGACAAAGGGGGTTTGGGGACAGGCTGGCTGCCTTCCACCAAGGGAGTCCTGCTTCTTTCCAGGCCTGAAATGAGTCACCCAAAGGGCAAAGCTCGAAAGCAACCCCTTGGCTTAGAGACAGGAGACCTGCCTCACTGCTCTCAGGAAATTCAGCCACTTTCAATGATTCCCAGGATGAGGACCAGTGGCCCTGCCACCTAGTCAGGCTGTAGTTTTATAGCATTTAACCAACTGATAATGGTTCTAGGCATGCTCAGGATGCCTTTTGTAAAGGCAGGTAAAAGCCTGATCCAAAAGCGGAAATGGGGGCCAGGAGTTGTGGCTCAGCGGGGGAGCACTTGCCTAGCATGTGTGAATCCCTGGGTTCAATCCTCAGCACTGCATAAAAATAAATAAAATACAGGTATTGTGTCCATCTACAACTAAAACCTAAAACAACTAAAAAACCTAACAGAAAGAAAGAAAGTGGAAATGAGTATCCTACTGTTTCTCAACCTGGAGCTAGAAATATTAGCAAAACTAGATTTTCCTTGACAGCCCCTTCCCCCAGGTTCCAACACACCCTCTTCTCATGCTGAAACCTGTGACTATTCTGTTATGTTTCTGCTATATTTGTCCTGCTGATACTAAGAGTCAAATAAGGGCATTTTCAATTATGTTAAAGTTCCCAGTGTACCAGGAAACTGTCACCAGGACAGCCTCTAACTTAACTACTCTATTAAGAAGTTAGAGATGACAAGAAGGTCAGATCCATGAGTCAGCTGTGGTGGTTGGCAGTGGCTGCCATGAATTGAGAAAGATTCTGGGGACCATGTCCAAATACGACAAGGAAAAAAAAATGCCAGGACTGATTAGGACTGATTATTGACTTGTGCCACAGGTTAGAGCGTGGATAGAGATGGTGCACGTGCCACCTACAGTGTTTGCCTGAACAGCCAAGATCCTGTGCAAAGCCAGAAACTAGGCTCAGACTCCAGGCTCTCTGCATGCCAAGTAAAATCCTTTCCATAAAACCAGAAACCAGTTCTGGTTGTACATTTGCATTTATTTAAGGATGCAATGGGCAGGGCTGGGATGAAATTAAAAGAGGAAGTTGGGCCACATGTTTCCTAGAAACAGAGCCCAAAATACAAAGCAGAAAATATCCTTCCAGAGACCAAAACACAAAAAAAAAGGAGGCTTCCTAGAAGAAACACAGCTACGATGCACGGGAGAATGCTAGCAAAATGATGCCTGCCAGTTCACAGTATTTTCTTTGCATTGCTCAAGGGTAAAGTGAAAGATAACACTGTTTTGAACATGTTTAGATGTTTTGTTACCAGAGGGAGCTACGGAAAGCCTGAATTCTCCAACTGAAATGGAAAAGAAAGAACAAAAAGGCACGTTTGTGCGTTTTGCTTACTGTCTGTTACTTTTAAGCTTTTCTTAAACACCTGAGGCATGACGTGGTGGGAAGCAGTGAGTGGATTTTATTTTCAATGAAGGCAGTTTTTAGTTTAGTTTTTTTTTTAATGTCTTTGTATAAAGGTGATTTGGGACGTCCCAAGGTCAATGATACACATTGGTCCTCCTTTAGCTCATCTTCTGAGGTGGCTAGATCGGAAGAAACAATGAGAACACTCATGTTTACTGAGGTGGGCACTTCTGAGGGCCCATTCTGTCCATCTCCCTGCTTAGCACTCTGCTCTGTAAGTTTACTCCCCTCTGGCATCTCTCTTGGGTCTGATCTGTGGCAGTGGGGAAAGATACTTGTACTAAGGTGAGCTAACTAGAGACCCAGCTCTGCACATACTACCTAGTCATTGAGCTGTCTCTGTCTCAAGTTCATCATCTGAAAGCAAGAATAGCATCTCCTTCACAGGGTTTGCAGGAGGCCTGAATGCCATGTCCATGCACTTTGTGTCTTACAAAGCAAATGCAAAGTGTCCAGTGCTGAATAGCTTTCTATTGACTATGACCTCAGCTCAGATGTCACCTCCTTAGAAGAGGGCTTTCCTGTCCATGCTTTGAAAGTTATCACTCCTCACCCTCTTCATCGCTTTTCTCTGATTCTTTTCACACAAGTTATGTGTCCTTGACATTATGTTTTATCTACTCACTTGGTTATCTGTTTATTATCTGTTTCTCCTACCAGAAATCTATGGACATGGACTTTTCTGTCAATTCTAGGGCTTAGAACTGTGTCTGAGCTGCAGGAAGTACTCAGTAAGTATTTGTGAGTTAACTAATGGATCTTTCCATACTCTTCCACCTAGTTAAAAGGACAAAGGCAAATATCTCTTCTTGATGGATCAAGAGAAAAAATAGACAAAGACAGGGACAATGTCTCCATTCAACACCAATGTGTCTGGGACATTTTCACATCACAAAGAGACATGATCAAATATTCCATTAAACAATTCCTAAAATGCATTTTATAGCATAGAATTGATTTTAGTGTGCCGAGAAGTTCTAAGTTCAACAACTATAAAAATCAAAGGAATTTCTCCCTAGAAAGAAAGAGGGAAACTTTTTACAAGATTTTTTTTTTTTTTGCAACAGGAAAAATTTACTAAGAACAAAAGAAGCCTAACTCAGACCCAGCTCAATTTGAAGACTAGTTGAACTCTTTTCTATAATGTACGATTGAAGTTGGCTTCAATTGGTCCCCATAGAAGTCAGCCTCATAGAAAAAGTCCTCCAGAAACTAGAAAACATGACATCAAGGAGCTGCTAATCACTCACTGATGTCGATGGCTTCTCATTCATGCCTAGGAAATAACCCCACTCATAACAGCAAGGTCACAAAAAGTCTTCCTAAATACCATATCAGCCATTTTAAGAGTTTGTAATTAAATTTTAAAAACTTAGCATGGAAAGCAAATGGATTTTAGTTAGGTCCTCTAGAAGGCAAAATAGTATAAATAACAAGGAAGGGCAGTCATCTTTAGAAATCACTATGTTGAAAGTTACCTTCTAACTGGGCTGCCAGACATGAAAAGAAAAACAAAGCATTCGATCAATTTTTCTACAAAACTCCCAAACTGTTTCCTCTATTGCAAAGAGAAAGAACTATGGCTTCACATTTCTTATTTTAAATAAATGATTTAGGATTTGAAAGAATCTGTTTGAATTGCTCCTGAAATATTTACCAAGCTTGAACACAATTCTTAAAGAAGGGCCCATCCTGAGTATTGATCCTGGCAAGTATAAGAACAGAAATTTTGGAGAGGATGAGCACAAGTGACCTATTTGTACTGGTTGGGAGGGAATGAGGAAGCTGAAAGCCCCTCTTGGGGTTAGCTGTTCATCCTATCATGCCGATTGCCCTTTAATTGGATCTTAATTTACCCTGATGTCTCCTTGAATCCACCCCTTCCCACACCTCACTATCACCATGTGAGAAGCCCATGTGCCACAGCTCTGCATTTCCATTTCCAGACCTCTCTCACCGTACTCACTTACCAACACATTTCCTCATGAAGTCCACCCCTCCTATTTACACCAAACTAGCTTTGTTCTGGTGCCATTGCCTACTGACCCCCAGGGCATCCTGCTTGGATGCTGTCAACTTTTGACTTGTGGTTGTTCTTACAAAACAGCACAAGCTTTGGTGAGACCTGTGTTCGTAGCCTGACTCTAGCATGTCCTATCTGGAAAACCTTGGGCCACCTGGCAAAGCTTCCGATTCTTCATCTCTAAACAGGATGCAATATTACCCATCAATAAAGTTATTGTGAGGATCAAATGATATACAAGATGTGGGGGAATAAAATTGGCACACTGCCCAGCATACAGCAGGCTCTTGATAAATAGAAGTTTCTTTCTTTTGTGCCCCTGCCTTTAATGGGTGAGTTCAGAATCCACATTAGGGATCCTTTTAGCACTGACATACCACCTCCAGATGCATGGAATTCCAAAACCCCCATTTCCATTCTATTTTAATACCTCCTGAGCCAGACCCAGGATATCACAAATTACCTCAGCTAAAAAGTCCAAAGCCATGAAATTCCCATCTCTGAATAGTCCTTCCTTCCCCACAGGCTGACTTCCTCTCAACATATCATATGCCCTTATTGCAACTGTCCACCATTCCCAGACTTGCTTGGATCTGAATTCCTCTTAGATGCCCTTTCCAGGTCCATGCATCCCCCCACCCAGGCAAGTCGCAGGCCAGGCCTTTTAGCCTCTTCCCTTGTGACCCGCCTGGTGTCCTTCAACTCCTTCATTTACTGAAACTACCTTGCCACTCTCCTGCCCCTGGAGACACCATCTACTTTAATCTAACAAAATTTTATTAAGAAAATTTCTTGAACTATGCTGATTTGAATTAATTCACGCTTAATGCTGTTTTCCTCACTGGCTGACTCTTCTGAGCTTCCACTTGCAGCCATATTCTCTTCTCTCACCCCTCTAAGCCCCAACGGTGGCACTGTCTCCCATGCTGTGGAGACATTCGGGTTAATATGCCAGGAGCCATCACAGGATCTCTCTAAGTGGACCCACTCACTTAAATGTCTCTGGTGACTTCTAATAGCCACATCCGCAACCACTTCCCAGCACTTGATCTGAGTGCTCACCACTTTGTTCTCGAAACTTGCTCTTTGCATGTCATTCATTACACTGTACTTAATTCTGCTTTTTTTTGGGGGGACGGGGGACTGGGGATTGAACTCAGGGGCACTCAACCACTGAGCCACATCCCCAGCCCTATTTTGTATTTTCTTTAGAGACAGAGTCTCACTGAGTTGCTTAAAGCCTCATTTTTGTTGAAGCTAGATTTGAACTCGCAATCCTCCTGCCTCAGCTTCCTGAGCCACTGGGACGACAGGCAGGCACCACCTCGCCCAGCTACACTATACTTAATCCTTTAGTCTCTCTCCTCATTGGTTCACCTTCCTCCTCCAAGCCCTGAAAGTGTAAATCCCCACAATTCTGGACCACAGCCTTTGATCCTCAACTATCTATACTCTCCCTGGAAATTTCATCCATCCCCATCATTTTTACCATTGTGTCCAAAGAAGTTGCTTCCAATTCTTCGCCTCCAATTCTACCAAACACTCCAATGGATTCTATTAGGATATTCCACAGGCATCTCAAACAGAACACTTTTAAACTTTATCTTGCTCTCTTGCCTCACTCTATTTCTGTTTCTGTGACACCACTACCAATCTACCATTTGGTCAATCATTCTCTACTTCTTCCCTTCTCCCACACTCAGCAATCCAGTCATGCCAGATCACAGGAATTCTGACTCTCAAATCCATTACTGCCTCCTGTTCTCATTTGTGCATCCCTGATTCAGGCCTTCAGAACCCTCATCTGAAATATAATAAGAGCTCTATATCTGCTTTTCCTTCATCCTATGTCCCAGGGTCCCCACCACCAAATTAAGCAGCTAACAGATTAAATCTAAATCACAGCTTAGCTTGAAAGGCCACACCCTCCTTGATGGGACCTCAACCTGCCCTTCCATCTCACTCATTCTCTACTCTCCTCAATGAGCCTGATGCCAATCTGTAGCCATCAATTGTTCACTGTTGCTCAAACCTGTGCTACATTTCCTGTCTACACACTTCTGTTCTCATCACTCTTCTCATTCCATTTTGCTCTCATTACATCATTTCGCCAAATTTCTTGCTGGACAAAATTCTTGTGCACTCTTATAGGCTCACCTAAATGTCACACATACCTGAAGTCATTTCTTAGCCACCATCAAACACCATCTCATATCTTTCTGAGCAGACACAGCGCTTTACCTTTTACCTTTGTAGGATTTAAAGCATTCCGTATGACTTCCTCATGTCTCTTGCTTACAAAATTGTCTGTCCCCCACAATAGGCTCCCCCTTTCCCTTCCTGCCAAGCTCTCCTGCCTTCTTGAATTATCCCCCTAAACTACTGCTACTGACCTGAACAACACCCTGCTCCTTCTTCTTCCTCCCTTTGCTTTGCTATTTCTCTGCAGCCAAAGACTCCAGCCTCCAGTGTCACCATCTGTTTCCTTTAATCAGAAGTGAAGTCCCTTCTGATCCATGCAGGCCTAGCACCCCCGAATTCTCCATACTGACCCTGAAATATGCCTGAAAGTCAAAAGCACACAGGCTAAACCATGAACTTGCATGGCAGTTCTGTTCTCAGAAAGCTAAAAATAATCTTAGAAAATTCCTCACTAGATTTTGGCCTTTTGTGGATTTTCTAACAATCTATTTCTATCATATTGTGTGTCTTATCATTTTCTTCTCTTCCTCCACAAGTGAACACACTCATGTGCCTGACTTAACAGGCTGAAAGAGGCCAGAATCTTCATCTACCATGTTCCAAAATTAAGTCAGCCTGTCTTATTTTATGTTAACTTGACCAAACACATACTTTGAATCACCACTTTGACATTTTCATCCTCTTGTCTTTTGACTCTTTTGAATGATCAGGGGGATAAATCAAAATATCCTATTGGCTATTGTAAGAAAGCCCACATTTGGTGCTTTAAGCAGATAATTAAGCAAAAGTGAAGGGTGTGTGAAAGTTGGGACCTACTGATATTCTTAGCCCAACATTCAGGATCATGTCTGACACCTTGGTAGTGCCACTTCAGATTGAAGTGGGCAAAGGAAATGCTCAGAATCCTACATGTGGTAGTTACAGGTTTGAACAGAACTGGGAAATAATGCTGAAAATGCTTTCCAATTGTATTGTTCCAACTACATAAGGAGTTAAAAGGGCTTTTGTTGTCTTGCCTAGGATTATGATAGTATTTTGTAAACGATAAAGTGTTATATCATTGCAATGTGTTAGAACCTTGTTTATACGGGGGGAAAAAAATTCCAAATTCCAAATGTCTTTAAAATGCATTTTAAAGTGGAAGCTCCTAGAAGGCAGGGCTCATTTCTTATTTATCTTTGTATCCCATCTCTTATAATATTTTTGATATAAATGCTCAGAAGTTCATATCATAAGCAAGACAAAATGAATTGATATAAAGGAAAGAAAGCTGAATTCACCAAAAAAGAAGCCCCGAAAAATGCAATCACTTGGCATTGCAGAAACCCCCCAAAGTTACTTCAAATGGGACTATTTAAATCAGCCGTTTTCCAAATAAGAAACAGAAAGCCTACAGATAAGAAGACAATTGTGTACATTTACATCTTCATCAGATTATATTTCCTCTCATGCAAATCAGCAGCATCAACTTGCATGGAATTTGACAGCAAGTCTTCCCTGCAAAGGCAAAGGAAAATCATTCAGCTTCCCTGGCTCCAAAGCAAACTTGAGCTGGGGCAAGAAAGGAGAGGAAATAAAAGACAAGAGAAGCAGTTACAGAATGCTGGGTCCTTCTCATTCAGGCTTTTCATTCACTCCCTCACGCTGGCCAGTATGAGGGCAGGAAAATATTTAACTTCTGCCTTAAATGGAATTGCCTGGTGCTTGCTATTCAGGAAATCACCTAGTTCCAGGCTCTGAATCCTCACTGCATGGAGGTTATTCACACACACACACACACACACACACACACACACACACACACCATTTAAACCACCACTGCTTCCTCTGAATCCAGAGCTGGCTCCTCTACTGAGAATCTCTTTCCTGGGACAGACATCAATGGAGCAAGGAAATTGTCTCTACCTCTGGGCCTGTTACCAGGGCTCCCTCTTTTCAAGGCTTGCCACAGCCATGCTCTGTGAAACATTTATCTATGCTCCCTTCATTGTCCCACTGCACCAGAAAACAAGGAAAGGCAAAAGAACAGTCATTATTTGTATTTGGCAAGAAAGGCAGCAATAAAAACCGAGAGGCAGTGAGTATGTAAATGTCAGGGTGAGGATGTGAATGAGGCAGGGCCCGGGGAAGCACCAAGGAGCAGGCTCCATGGAGAGAAGCCTCAGTTACAGAGACAGGAATTGATGGAGAGGGGAGGAAAGAAACAGAGTATTGGAAGCAGGGAACTGGGAGCAGGGAATCCACTACACCTAAGAATGAACTAGCTCAGGTTCCAATGCCACTTCCACTTTCTGGGGTATTGCACATAGAAACTGAGGACACTACAGATTTTGCAACACAGGGTCCACTGAAATCCTGGCTCGGCCGCTTGCTATTGATATGATTTATCTAGATTCACTTTTTAAGGCTTTTGTGCCTCAGTTTGCTCATCTGTACCGTAGCAATGATGACGATAACTGTAATAGGACTGTCGTGAGGATCAAAGGAACTTATATTTAGAATGGTTAATGAGAGAACAGTGTGCGTCGCGTCGTGTGTGAGCTTCTATTTTTATGATGACGATCTGGTGAGAGTCAGTGTGACAACTCCTGACTTACTTTCCTTATTTAGAAAAAGGAAAACAGCTTACCCACTCACTTCCATCGCTATCATTCCACCCAGCAAATACGTATTATTTGCCACGTGCTTTAGGCAAACAGCTGCCTGAGCGCAGAGGTGAGAAGACCCTGATTCCAGCAGGCTAGGGCCCCTCAATGTGAACACAAACCACACAACCCTCTCTCTGTAGCCAGCATAGCCCTCACACAGCAGCCATTACTTCAGGGGTCTCCACTGGAAGTAGACTTGGGCTGTAGAAACAGCACCCCCAAAATAGTGCTCACCTTCAGAAAGAGAAAACACTATCACAAGAAATAAAATTGGTATTGGATATTTCACTTTTCCTTTGAATTTGGCTTCAAGAGGAGTTGTTAATCAAATCAAGTAGGTGAGCTCTGTCTTTGTTGACCTTTGGTATCTTTTCGTACCCCACCCCAAGCCCATGCTGGGTAACACCACTGTTAGAGCAGCCAGGGCGGGTGGGACATTCCACTAGTAACAAAATGTTGCCAGAAATGTCATGAAGTACCTAAAAATGGGCTCTCCAAAATACAAAATAGAAGGTTTCTGTCCTAAATCCAATGGTGATAGTGCTGAGAAACACAGTGTTAAATATTTCAGAGAGCTTGCACCTGCTCAGGAGGCCAGCCCGGGCCCTCTGCTGCATAAGGTGAGCATGCCCAACGGTGCCCGAGCAGAACTTTCAGTAAGAGAAAAAATGGGGCTGCCCCAGGAACTTTCTACCAGGCTTCAAGCCCTCATCGCTTCTCCCTGGCTCCTTGCCTAGAATACAGGGCGCCAGGTTCTGTTGGTGGGATGGAGGGACACAATTTGACCAGAGTGTTGTTACAATCTCCCAAATTGCATCATATTTAATTCTGACAGCAACTGCTAGATAAGAGAGTCACTTTAACAGTGTCTCTAAAGAGAAGATGCAGAGACCAGAAATCTTGGAACCATATCCTGCCCACTGCTATAGAACATAATCACTGCTAAGCCTGGAAATTATAGGCAGCTTCTTAGAGACCCTGCTTCTTAGCATCACTCACCCCCCAACCAAAGTCCCATGTGCATGTGTCTGGTGAACAAATCAGGGTCCCATATCTGTGCCCCTACCTACACAAAGAATGGAGTATAGATCAATTCTCCATTAGAAGCCAAATTCCTCAATCACAAAAGGAAGGCACAGATGTCCAGTGGCTAAGAGGAAAGACAAGTATGTGGATGTAGGAGATTGTTAAAAGGAGACATCCTCTTCAAGGACCTTGATGGCAAACCTCTACTAAGGTAACTAAGGTGACCACATGTCCTGTTTGCCAGGGATAATGTTATTTATGCCTGTTGTCCTGACTTTCTTGTTAATAGCATTCTTCTCACTCTCAGAAGTGCTTCAGGGACTTGAGTGTGTATAGGTGTGTATACATGTGTTTGCATGCACAGACATTGATGCACTTGTACCCAAACTCCCATGAACCATTGTTCAAAGACCAGGCTCCTGATAAATTGGCACTACCTCCGCTTCCAGGAACTGCTCAGTACAATTTGAGTCCCTGACTTAGGAATGATTCAGAGGAACCACTTCCCTAATAACAGAATTGCCTTCGCTTGGTAAATGATTTGTTGCCTTGCAGTTGGAAAACCGGGAAGAGACGGTTCCTGGAAAAGATTCTTTCCACTGTGTCTGTTCTGTTAAGTGCATTTCTCAGACTCCGTTATTTTATCTCACTTCCCTCAGGACTCTGCCCTTAGCTGACTTCCAAGTAGCAATATAATTCACCTTTTTTGCTTCAACTTTAAAATGCCAGCATATTTTTAGTACTGAAGCCCTTTGGGGTTGAGTGGCCAGGGAGAAATAAGAAAAGGAGAAACCTAAAAAGGAATGTTAATGAATAAAGAAGAGAAAAGATGGGGGATAGCGAAGAGAAGTAAAACAGGAGAGAAAGGAGGTAAAACGGAAGAAGAAAATAAATGACAGAAAAGAAAGACAAGAGAACCATCTCACCGGATACATAATTCACATGGTTATTTCTCTTGGCCTGGAACATGCGTTGGTAAGACCTAGCAAGCCAGCAAGCTTGGTGGTCTCCCCCAGTGAGTTTCTCTGGCTAAACTTGCTCCCAGTGTCACAGGTAGTCAGAGCTTCTGCCACATGTCCCAGGACCACAGAATCCTCTGGAGGAGCAAGAACCCATTCAGCAGATGGTGCTGGAGAGAGGGAGGGATGCACATCAGGGTTTATTATCCACGGAACGCAGCCCCCTGTTTGTGTACTCCCTCAGGAGAAGCATGCCCAAGGGTTAGCTAGCAATCCCCAGGAATGTTTTTAAACAATGGTGGTCAAAGACACATTCCTCAACCAATAGATGGGAAATCACACTTTACCAGTTAACACAATGCCACTCCGAAAAATAAAACATGCTCCGTAACCCTGCTACACTACTGAGGAGCACAGCAAGCATTTCTCCCCTGTTTACAGGTAATTAGGACCCTCTAGCATGTTATGATCACTAAATATTGAAAGATTTTTAAAAGCTTCTGTTTTAACCTACAACCTCATGCTGATTTGTGCATGTCTACAAGGACAGAGATGGGGGAAAATATCACTTCTTCCGAATGATCCAACCTCACAATTAGTAATTGAGAATCTCTTTCTCCCTTTCTCCCTTGCCTTTTTTCTCTCCGAACTAGAGTGCACTCTTCAGCTTGTTAAGCTCGGCTCACTCCCACTGATAATTCACCAGAGATCATAATTTATGGACAATTGAAGCTGCAGAAACATCTCTTAGAAGGAATAGAGCAGATCCATAGCAACAATTCTTCAGGGGAATATTAATCCCCAGCTTTATGTAGTGCTAAGTGTACAATAGTAATCAGAACTTGAGTAGAAGCTGCTAATCATTGAGGGAAAAGGCTGTATAAAGAATTCATAATGGAATTAGCCTGCGGCAAACAAAGAAAGACAAAATTAAATCAGCCATCAAATTGCACCAAGGAATTTTAATTTACAGGTTAATGTAGGATTATGTAACTAATCACAGCTAACATTTTCAATGAACAACCAATAAAATTCTGCTCTTTTTTCCTTTCTAATCTTACTAATGGTATTCCGATAACATGCCTTTTATTGCCCTATAATATGCCAGAAATAATTCTCAAAAATTCTAAAAGTCTTTCCAATTGTCAGGACCTAGGTTGAAACAGAGTTTTGAAATAATCCATCAAAAAGTGGTGGGTCAAGGAAGAACCACTCCTCGGTTCAGTTCAAACGCAATAATATCTGGGTAAGTTTGCATAAAAATAGATTTATATAACCATATAGCTTTAAAGTATATGCATGTTTTTCATGCAGTGCAGGGAGCTAAAATGGGACAAAAGAGACTAAATTAAATATGTGAAACTAATTTGGAGCACAAAGTGTATCAGCTAATTCTAAATAAAACCACTGCCATAGATTTATATGTCAATATTGCAGACATATCCAATGACATACACACCAAGGACTCCACTAACGGAGTTTTCATGGTTTATAAATGTGAACATCATAAAAAGAAATAAGGTTTCTAGGATAAAAAGTTGATTAGCATTCCCCATGGGAGGGGGTCGGAATCTTGTATCCTCCCCAGTTATATTTTGCTATCAACCAATGCATGACAAAGACGGGGGGGGGGAACCTCTATACAATTTGAAAAAAAAATCATATGAAACTCACTGCTTCATAAATATAAATATATAAAAAGACAGCATAACTCTTTGCACATTGGCAAGGAGAAACTCTAAAATTATACTGTACGCTTAAAAAGACATCAGTTTAATCAAAAAGATCTTTTTCCAACATATGGCAGAAGGAAAATTATTATAAATGGAGTAAAAAGTATGTTCATAAGCTTTACTTCACGGGGGAAGAATGCTGGGAAGAAAGGCGACAGCATTCTTCTTGCATATGTTTTTCTTGTCGAGAACAATGTGGGAAAGTCTCATTTTCCTTTAATCTAAATGTTCATTTTATGGAAGCAGCAACATTCAGCCCAGTTATTAGCAAAGGAGTTTTGTTGCTTTATAAAGTCTAATTTTAAGATGCTCACTTCCAAAAAAACATTATGGTGTCAATTGCACTACCCTTCAGCAATCCTGTAATAACTTTATTCAACCATTTCTAATTATAATTATATTTTCAATTCCTTTTAGCTATAGAAACTCTTTATCAATCAGAGCACAAGACAGAAAATTACTTTATTACAGCTACAGCTCGTTAGGCTGAGTGCTCTTAATGAAGCAGCCTCATAATCAGATGAAAATCATGCTGGAGAAAACTTGCATCATTAGTCTGGGCCTTAATTACCAAGAAATATAGTCACTAACAATGATATTCCATTTCATGATATGGTGCATGCACCTTCTACACTAGTTGCAATTAATAATTCCACCGACTGCTACAGAATCTTTTCTATTTATTCATAACAATGGAGGGGGGAAATTCTAAATTTAATTGAGCACTTCAGATTGTCCTCTCTCTCTCTCTCTCTCTCTCTCTCTCTCTCTCTCTCTCGTGCGTTCAGATTAAAATGTCACAAGGCTAATATTCTATCTTACAATAATTCATCATTTTAATTACATATTTTATGTATGTGAAATGTCTTTTTCCCCCTTTATAGTGGAGGTTGACATTTTTGGGGACACATCTAGGAAAATGGGTGGCCTCTCACAAAAGTGGCTCCTTCCACCCAGGATCACATCAAAAAAAAAAAAAAAAGAAAAAAAAATTCCTATCATCAGCCTATCAACTTTATCCATGTTGGAAAAAGCTGGCTACAAGAACAGGACATTCATTGAATTAATGCCGGCACCTTCTGATAAGCTTGGGATAGTAGAATGGCGATGTTCTGGGGTGACAAGGCTGTGTCACTGGCCTCTTTGTTAAGCATGATTGATCACAGACAGAATCAGCAACTTTCCTTTGTGAAAGCCTGCTTTCTTCTGCCCCATTTCCTTTCACCCTTTCCTTGCCTCTCTTTCTCATCCAAAGAAATACCTTTCAGGCCACCCACCTGCCCAGGAAGGAGATCTGGCCCCTCGCCCTCCTGCTGGCTCCACACACAAACGGCTGCATCCCAGCAGATGCCTACCTGAAGCCCTGGTAAATTCTGCGGGCTGGCTTAAGGCTGAAACACAAGGTACTGTTGCCGATGCTGCTCTTTTCAAACACAAATTAGGTTTCTGGGCGCTGGCAAAGAGCTCTTGGAGAGGGCAGAGGGCAGTGGGTTTTGGCAGAGATAAATGAGATCCCTATTTGACCTCCAAACTCAAGTATGCCTAGCACTGAACTTCCTGCCTGCCACCTCCTGCCACCAGAACACTGGCCAAACAGCTGATTGGATTAATCCGGGCCATACTTTCCTCAGTCATCTGCCTTAGGAGCACCAAGCAATTTGATAAATGAAATTGACAGAAGAGAATGGCTTGGAAAAATCCACAGGCCCCAAGAGAAAGGATTGGCTCAGATATAAAAGAGTGTTGATTTTTTAAGACCTTAGCACCCAGTTGCATACCATGAATGTAAAGATGGTCTACTTATAGATCACTGGTCTCAAACTGATTTGTGTTGAGCAAGCGGTGGCCCAGTTCTGGAAGCAGCCATAAAGAGGAAGACTTTCCTCCACCCCTGCCTAAGTTCAAACCCCAAAGAGACAAACAAATGACTGAATAAATTAGTCAATGAAAACCCTCTACCAAAAACCCCAGATATTGATTTGCTTAAAGGTGGTGAAGAATAGACTGAGTCTCTAGCCAAGCTCCTCTTGGCATGACACAGGTTTGGAGGAAAGCAGTGGCATGTGTTTTGATATTTCAAATAGGCCTCAAAGGCAAAGTAGGCCCAGAGAAGGGATCTAGAAGAGGAGAACCAGCAGGACCCAGCAAGACATCAGGCAGAACAGGAAAATGGGGGCCCACCGAAAAAGAGTGGTAGGTGGACAAGAAGACACGGACCAAGGAAGAAAGCTGTGGGAAGCAGCAGGAAATGAAAAGCAGTCCCGAAAGACAGCAGAGAAGGGGGTATTAATCAGAACCACACAAGGCACATTTCCATAGGAAAAATGCTTGGCATTTTGGACGGCCCAATGGCTTTCAAAACAACTTGAGATGTACAGAGATCCCTGAGGACAACTGGTTTGCAAGACCCAGCCTGATACCCTTAGAAGCAGCCAAGGAGAGCCAAGAAGAGTTAAAGGGAACCGGCCGAGTCTCCACATTCTCCTGCTAAGGCGCTGGCAGGAAGAGCCCTCGGCGTTCTTGTCCTGGCTTCTCGTCTCCCTGATGTTTCCTCCTAGCAGAGCCCTGTGAAAGCTCAGAAGTCATCGCAGGTCTTTTCATCTGGCCGTGGCGACCCACACAGACACGACAGAGACCCTTATAAAACTCTAGACTTCTGTCTGAGGCTACGGCCTGCATTCTGATGTCCCCAGTCTCTCTGGGTCTAGCAGTATCCACATCCAGTTCCTCAAGGGAAAAGAGATAATAGAACTACAGTCGTATCTGAGCAGATGAGGGCAACTCCACCTCGGAGGGTCTATCAGCCTAGTCACCTTTCATCAGTACAGGACCACAGCATGGGATCTTTCTGGGCCTGACCATGGACCAGCTGGATGACCTTAGGGGGATGACTTAACTCCTGTGTGTGTCAGGTTCCTCATACATGGGATCAGGACAACATAACATGGGCTCCATATGGTTATGGGAAAGGTGATGTGAGACAAGGCATGAAAAAGTGCTCGGAAGAAGAACTGGAACTTAGTAGGTTTCAAAACACATTAGGTCTCATCAACATCATCATGGTCACTATTAGCACCACCACAGACTGGAGACAGCACAGCTTGCTCTGAAAATAGATTCAAAGATTCCAAACCATGGTTTTTCAAACGCTGCTGCATATTAAAATTGCCTGCCCCAAATTCACCCATTCTCAAATCAATTTGATCAGAATGTCTCCGGTGGTATTTTTCAAAGCTCTCTGCCTGTTTCCAGCGTTCTAGCAGGGTTCAGACCCACTGATGTTGAATCTTAAGGCCTATACACGACATTTCAAACATGGGTATGCCAGCCTAAAGACGTGTGTGTTGTCCAGGGGCAAAGTCCTCATCAAGGTTGCCTGGAGAGCAATGGGAATCTTGCACCTCCCCTTGGAGATGTGAGGATTTGGAGTTTTTATGACCCATGAATGAACCACCACAGCCTGGCTGATGGAATGTGCCTGTTGGCTATTCCAGCTGCCAAAGTGGTCCATTTCCAATAGGCAGAGCATACTGCAGCCAGCCAAAGGTTCCCACAGGATGGACACCTGTGACTTGCAAACACATCTGTCTAGGTCCAGGACACGCACATGCCACAAGGCAAAACGTCATCCATGAGCACCAGGGCCAGGACTGCCTTCCCCTGTGGCTTAGTCAGGGCAGCCCATGCAAAAACTGCCCAGAGAGAAAATAAGAAAGCCACAGAGGGAAGAAATGCCTACCATCTAGGTCTCTGAGAGTGAAAATTAACCTGTCAGAATGCACAAAGTTAGATTCAGGCCAGCTCTCAATGAATGGAGCAAATAGAATGGGTTAATGTCCTTAGCTTTTCCCCCCACCCTTAGCTGTCTTGATGACTCTGGCAGCTGTTGGACACTTGCATTTGCAGGATCTTGGAAAACTAAAAATCTCAACTATTTAGATTCCTCAAACTCAAAAGACAATCCTCTATTTATTTATTTACTTTTAATGTGTAAGACACTTCCGCCACAGAAAGCCCTTTGGGACCACATATGAAATGACAGAAAACCACAATTTTTAAAAAAAATACATACAATAGAAGAAGAAATTAAGAACCCTAAGCAACATCTAAACGCATCATTCATTTCAACTCATATTTCTCTTCCGACAGGAAGGGATTAATTTAGACTGCGATGGTTACTGGAGACCTGAAAGGGGCGGCTTCTTTCCAGAGTACAGGTTAGCACAGCCTTCCTGTCTGTCCTCCTAGGGATTGGGAAAGCAGAGGAGGGGGGTCTGTCTTCTGCCAGTCAGAGACATCAAACTTCCTTCTTTGACAGTCTCCAGCTGCTTTTTCACCCTACAAATGGCTCACAGGAAGGAAGCAAGCCTAACAAAGAAGAGAAAATCCTCGAAGTTGGGTGAGAAATATCCAAAGACACCCTACATCATGGGGTTTAGCATGGAACCTTCAAAGAACAACACCCACCAAAAAACTTAAAATCAAACACAGAAAGACACAAATAAGGAGCAAGCCTGCTCATATATGAGATTTCTAGAGCAATCAAGTTCATGGAGACAGAAAGTAGATCATGTTGTCAGGGACCAGGAACGGGGACATGGGGAGTCATTGGATAAGAAGGAACAGCTTCCACTGGGGATTATTAAAAAGTTCTGGAGATGAATAGTGGCAATAGTTGCACAACAATGTGAATGTTCTTAATGATACCAAACTGAACAGATAAACATTGTTAAAATAGCAAATTTTATGTTGTGTATATTTTACCATAATAAAAAAAATCAGACACAAAAGAACACTTATCTCGAGGCTAAAAGGAAATTATTTAATATTTAATAATGTTTTGCTTCAGTGATTTTTTTAAAGCAATGCAAAAAATGCAAAATCTAGAGTCTAATGTTCTTCTTTGAAATACTGGCAACAGATCAGAAATAGAAGATTTGAGGCACGGGAGATATATTTAGTCAGGAGTTCTGGATTTAAGACTTCTCTATGACCCTAATGAGCTGGGTAATCTTGGACAAGGCACTGCACCTCTCAGAGTTTGGTTTCCTTATCATTAAATCCAGCACATTGAAGGTGGACACAAGGCCCATGTCAACTCTCAGGTTCCCCATTATATATTCTTTCCTTGGCACCATTTTTCAATCCTACCTTCATATCTATGTATTTCTATAGGAAAACCACACCAGATACTTTATATCTATACTATCCTTTTTTGACTAAAAAAGAGGAAAAATTGGGGGACAATTAGATAAAAATAACTTTTAACTGTCAGACTTTCAGGCAGGGAACCCACAAAAATATGCAAACCCTAACATGAATGCTATTTTGTAATGCTTGTTCTTTTATCAGAAGATTTTTTTAAATTTTTTTATTTATATATGACAGCAGAATGCATTACAATTCTTATTACACATATAGAGCACAATTTTTCATAACTCTGGTTGTATACATAGTATGTTCACACCAATTCATGTCTTCATACCTGTACTTTGGATAATAATGATCATCACATTCCACCATCATTAATTATTCCATGCTCCCTCCCTTTCCCTGCAAACCCTCTGCCCTATCAAGAGTTTATCTATCTCCCATGCTCCCTCTCCCTATCCCATTATGAATCAGCCTCATTATATCAAAGAAAACATTCTGCATTTGTGTTGTTTTTTTTTTGGATTGGCTAACTTCATTTAGCATTATCTTCTCCTGTGGCACAAGAATTAAAATCAAGAATCAATAAGTGGGATGGACTCAAACTAAAGAGTTTCTTCTCAGCAAAAGAAACAATCTGTGAGGTTAATAGAGAGCCTACATCTTGGGAGCAAATCTTTACCCCTTTACATCAGATAAAGCACTAATCTCTAGGGTATATAAAGAAATCAAAAAGCTAAACACCAAAAAAAACCAAATAGCCCAATCAATAAATGGGCCAAGGACCTGAAGAGACACTTCTCAGAAGATGATGTACAATCAATCAACAAATACATGAAGAAATGTTCATCATCACTAGCAATTAGAGAAATGCAAATCAAAACCACTCTAAGTTTTCATCTCACTCCAGTCAGAATGGCAGCTATTATGAAGACAAACAACAATAAGTGTTGGCGAGGATGTGGGGAAAAGGGTACACTCATACATTGCTGGTGGGACTGCAAATTGGTGCAGCCAATATGGAAAGCAGAATGGAGATTTCTTGGAAAACTGAGGATGGAACCACCATCTGACCCAGCTATCCCACTCCTCTGTCTATACCCAAAGGACTTATACTACAGGGACACAGCCACATCAATGTTTATAGCAGCACAATTCACAATAGCTAAACTGTGGAACCAACTTAAATGCCCTTCAATAGATGAATGGATTAAAAAATGTAATATATATATATATATATATATATATATATATATATATCAGAAAATATTTTTATTTCATGAAAGTGGTCTGTTTTTTCACAAATATTTGTTATCTGGTTAGAAAAGTCACTGGTCTATGCCTACCCTTAAGTGAGTAACGAGCTTGTCCCTTAGACCAGGAGCCACTTGTGTTTGGGGTCCATGAACATCCCATTATTATAAGAGAACAGATTTCCCAGTGCCCTCATCCCATCCTTCTCCATACTGGGCTCTGCTTTTATTTCCAGATTGCTTGAAGTATCTCTCCCATGATTGGGCTGTTTCTAAACTTTTTATTCTTCCCTCTACCCAGTAATCTTACAATCAAGGCAATGATTTCAAGAGACCAATATCCCAAACATAATTTGCATCATTGAATGTCTTTTCATTAGACTTTGTCCCTTTTCCACCTGGGCTCTAAAATGCCTGGAAAGCAGGTCCCTGCTTCGCATCTCCTTGCCGAGCCAGTGGCATCTGGGGGAACACAAGCAGCGTGGAGACCGCTCTCCATTCCTCAGGGCAGTGATTCTCCACAGGGCACTACTTGCCCGCTCTTTGCCTGTGTTGGCTTATATTTTTAGTTGTCACAACTAAGGATGGGGACGCTATTTGCACCTAAGGGGAAGAGGCCAGGGATGCTGCTACACATGCTATATTGCACAGAATGACCCAGAACAACAAAGAAGCACTTGACCCAAAATGTCAACAATGCTGAGCAACCTGCATTTAAAATTTCACAGAAATTATGAAGTAGATTTTCTCCTCCTCATTTTTTGATAAAGCTCAGAGGGTGAGTGATTTTTACAAAGTCACCTAGCATGGAAGTGGAAATGCCAGGAAAAAAAAAAAATTCAGGCTTCTAGACCCAAAGCGCCATTGCCTTTCGCTGAATGAATGAATGAACAGAGAATGAATAAAGGAAGCTGGATGCTCTGTGCTTGAAAGCCCTGCGAAGGGCAGACGGCACTAGAGGCAGACCTGGCAGTGCCTTTGGATATCATTCTCGAAGCCCCAGGCCAAATGTTTAGGCAACTTAAGCTTACTGCCCTCCCATAGCTCCTCTTCCAAACACCCACCCGCTATGGAAGGGAGGCAGTGAGTCAAGGACTCGGTGTTACAGAACTTCATGTGTCTGCAACACTGTCCAGTCTCTGGGGTAATCTGGGGAGGACATGGCTAGCAGTCCCCTGAGTGGCTCCTTAGCAAGGCGACCACTAAGGCTGCAGAGCTTACATGCAGAAACTGCAGGCCAAGACTGGCTGCCGGAAGGAGGAGCCTCCACCAACAGAGTGGACCTCTTAGGTCCTTTACTTCAGGAAACAGAAGTGGATGAGGGAAATGGGACCTGAACACTTCCTGAACTTCCCCCTCTCTACCTGCTGCCTACCTGTGTCCCTTTGAAAGACCCCCACACAAGACAATCTGGGTTTAAAACCAGCAATGTCCCCCTTTCCTCACCCCCGCAAAATGCTACTTCATGATACTAACTTAGGTCTCCAAAGATCTATGGCAAATGCCAGTCTTCATGATGAAGTGGAGTGGAAAAGGTCTGGTTTGGGGGGGGGGGGTCCAAGCTGGGGACACCCTCTCCTGCCAGTGCCTCCTAGCCCGTTGCATCTCCACCAGCCCCCTTCAGAAACAAGGGCTCACTGTCTGCAGCACAGCAGACTAGCAAGCTGGATGAGGCAATTAAGGGCTGCATCTGTCAACCATTTCTGCTAAAAAGTCTTAAGGATATTTAGCTCCCTCAGGCCTCATGCATTAATTAAATCCTTTTAACCTGCATTCTCAGACTGTTCTGGAAGCAGAAGACTACTGGGGGAGAGGAAAGAAGCCCTGTGGCAAGTCACACTATAGACATTGAAATCCAACCCTCTGGGGTTTGGAAAGCACGTCACCCACCCATGAGAGCCACTCTCCTGGGGGTCAGACCCTGGCGACTGAGATGGATCGAAGCGCTGCATTTTGCAGAGACACCACAAGTTTACCTGTGGTTCTAGGGTCCCCTCTTAGGCACCCATGATGGGTGCACTTTTTTTCCCTATGTTTTAGCACAAGAAACAGAATTTATTAAATAATACCTGATTCATTCGTCTTTATTTTATTTTTCTATTATTAACTAAGCTTCAGACTTTGGCTCTTCTCAGTTTTCCATTGGTGTCATTCTTCTGTCCCAGGGTCCTCTCCAGGCTCACTCTCTGCACTCAGTCATCTCCTTAGTGTCCTTGAGTCTGAGTTTTCCCTGGCTTTTCAAGACCTTGATACTTTTGAGAACTGGTCCAATATTTTGCAGAATGGCCCTCAATTTACATTGGCCTGATGTTCTTCTCATGAGTAGGCTGGGGTTACAGATCTGGGGGGAGAACCGCAGAGGCAAATGCCCTCTCACCCCATGTGCTCAAGAGGTGGATAATATCTATCCACAGGACATCACTGGAGAGGGTCACCCTGACTGCATGGTTAAGGAAATATATTTCTGATTGCTCCCTTTCCCTATTCTTTCAAAGCATGTCACTAAGTTCAGGGAATACTCAGGGGGAATGGAAAATTTTTTTATCACGTTGTGCCTTAAGGATTGACTCCTTAATATGAAATAGAAATTCCACTGAGAAATCAAAGTACAGAAGTCAGGCCTTTGGGCTCCAGTCTGAGCTGTGTGGCCTGGGTCTTCACTCAGTTGCTGAGAGTGGTTGCTGCAGTCCTCCTTCTGTAAGATGCTCAAGGTGGCCCTGCTTTTCCTAGACAGTTAGTGGCATCCAAGGGGTAACACATACGAAAGGACTTTTAGCTGCCAGGTGCCACCCCATGATGTCAAAAGTTGAATAGCTGCTTTTCCTGTGGAGCCCGATGTTCCTGAGAGCAGCCAGTATTTTCCCACCTCTGACATTTGTAGCTGCCCTTCTTCTCTCTCCTGCATTGTAGATCTTTCTCCCTCATTCCACATGAGTATCTGTTCCAATGTCATGTCCACAGGAAGGTCTTCTTTGGCCCTCCTACATTCTTGCATAGACTTGACCTCTTCACCCTTCTGTGGTGTGTGAGTGTGTGTGTGTGTGTGTGTGTGTGAGTGTAGCTTTCAGCACTACTTGACATTATACTCATTTCATCATTTCAGTCCTTTGTCCCCTGCACTAACTTTGCATCATGAAGGACAGGTGTTATGGTTTTGATACCATGTTTGAGACAATGCAAGAAAGTTTAGAGATGAAATTTTGGGGTCATAACAGCCTTAATCTAATCAGCACATTAACTTGTTGATAGGGATTAACTGGGAGGTGACTGTAGGCAGGTAGGGTGTGGCTAGAAGAGGTGGGTCATTGGGACATACTTTTAGGGCATATATTTTTTTTGGTGGTGAGAGAAAATGGCTCTCTCTGCTTCTTGGTGGTGACGTTTCTAAGTCACTGTCCTCTGCCACACTCCTCAGCCATGATGTTCTGCCTCGACTCAGGTGCAGAGCAATGGAGTATGAACTGAGTACTCTGAAACCGAGAGTCCCTAATAAACTTTTCCTCCTCTAAAATTGTTCCTGTCAGGTCTTTTGGTCACAGCAGCAAAAAAGCTGGCTAAAACAGGTAGGCAGAGATTTGTTATATTTTACTCCCCCACCAGATACCCAGTGACTAGGATAGAGCTTGACATATAATAGTCTGAGCTTCAAGAGATATTTATTGAATGAGAAAATACATGGGAAGCTTTTTTTGTCCTCCTCATGTCTGTACAATGCCTGTTTGGTGCCTTTGTAGATTCAGGAATCCTTGCAATAATTCTATATCATGCAATCTCCCACCAAACTCACAGTGGCTGCTTTTACTTGTTAGTGACTAAGGTTAGAACTTTGGATAGATTGGAGATACTTCAGGTAGGAGAAACGATATACTACAGAGATGGCAAAGAGGTTTTATCTTTCATGAAATCTGTGGTCCAGGGGCAATGGCTTCCTGGAAATTCTTGAGAAGGATTCTGAGAGCAGATCTGAATTCAGTAGACGTGCTGTGATTGATTTGTAATGTCTGTCACAGGCAAGAGAATGGGAATCAATGACACACATGGGGTGTCTGGGGGTGTGGATGTGTGTTTTATTCCTGATCCTTAGGTCATTCCACTCTGAGTAGGTCTGATTTCTTAAATAATGCAAAATGATTACCACTTAGCCAAATTCCCACAAGATCACTACCTACATTAGAGGTTTGGCAAATTTTCTGTGTAAAGGGTCAAATAGTAAATATTTGAGGCCTCGTGGACACTACGGTGGCCTCAGTGGCAACTACTTAATTCTGCCTTTGGAATGAAAAGGTTGTCATAGGAAGCAGGCAACCAAAGGCCAACTGGATATAGCTCTGTTAAAAAATATATATATATTTGTACAAAGAGTCTTGGGGCTGGGTTTGGTGGGCCTTATTTTGCCAACCTCTAACCTCCTTCATGGAAGTCACTGCCTTTGCATATCCTCCACCACCCCACTCTTCACCTCCCCCTCAAAAGCAACAAGATCCTCAGGAAATTCAAAACTTATTATTCAACCTTCTCTCCATCATCTGACTCCTTGCTCAATAGTCCACAGAGATTATTTACTTATCAATATTTTCTGGCACTTTAAGAGTTATCAAAAATGTCACCAGTCACCAAATGTTTCATTAATTATTGCAAACATCTTTAGAAAGAATGCCACAGTGGGCTTCTTTCACCGAGTGATTTATTTCAGATATAATTTCAGTTTAATTAATAGGGGATTTTGTTGTGACCCGGAGGGTATAAGAACCAACAGTCTGCGGTTTGGTTAGGAGAGCGGCAGCGACCTGCCTTCCTGTGCCTGTAGAAGGAAAATTTAACAGAAAAAGAAAAAAAAAAGTGAGCTGGCATTAAGGGCACAGGGGAGCATCTTTAAAAAAGCAAATTAAAAGGTGAGTGGTGGGGCTCTCACAAGCACAAATTGAGGTGGGGGAGGCAGAGGGATTTGGCTTATTTATGATGCCATGTCTGAAAATGATTCCATTTCTTAGCTGGTCTGTGGTCTGTATCTCTGCCATAGTGCATACAAAATCCTAAACCAGCAAAAGCAACAAATCAACAATACCATTTATTAGGCGATGCCTGGCACTCTATAGCAAAAGTCAAAGACACGGTCTCTGCACTTGAGGAGCCAAGTCCTCCTTAAAGTGGCTTCTTTTGAACTTCCGGCATTCTGAAAGCATTTCATCACTTATCTAAGCAATAAAGCTTATTTTCTTTTTGAGGGGTACATTTGGAGGGAAGATGGTTGTTGTTTTCAATTATCAATAAAATGCCTCATCCACATTTCCCAAAACACCAGGTTACATTAGTTTCAGTTTTAATATCCTGCCAAAAAAGAAAAAAAAAAGGTCCCCAAATATGAAGCAAATACATCTGTCTAATATTGCTGCTCAAAATGCCACCGCATTAAATAAAATTCCATGCTGTAAAATTTTGCAAGGTGATAAAACAAAAATGATATAATAAATATAAAACATCTGCTTTTTTTTAACAAGACATTTGGAAACCAATTTCATTTATATTTAAACTTGTTTTGAAGTGTTCTAGTTTTGAAAAACATCCTAGTTACAGTATATTAGATTTTCCCCCCCATGCAAAAGATTAAAGAGCTGATGCCCAAATGGAGGAGGACCAGAGAGGAGAAACCACCATTGTGAGTTCTAGAAGGGACCTCAGATTAAATCTCTAGCTGGATTTTGATCATAAAACAGGGGTACATGTCCTCCATCAGCAGTCCAGAAGATAGATTGTCACACACACACACACCCAAAAAAGTGTTAAAACAACATTAAGTTTCTGGCAACAGCTTATGCATATAGATCCCAAGAATTGAAGAGTTTAGCAGCATCTCTGGCTCCATGTGCCAAGGCAAGGCAGTTCCCAACACATGGAGAGGACAGTAAGACTCTCCTGTGGTGTAGAGGAATAGAATTCAAGAATGGGGCGCTCTCAGCCACCATGAGACTGGGAATCCCCACATCTGAGCATCTGGGCATCAGACCTCACAAGAGCTCCAAAAGGTCTCCGGTTTTTCTCTGGAATACTAAAGCAATAAAAGCAAATGATATTTGAGCAAAATATGTGCATCTCTTTGCTGCAAATTCAAGCAATTCCTCATTCTCCATTACTAAAGAGAAAAGCTTGGATGCCCAGATTCATAGATGGGAAATGCATCATCTCCCACCCACCCCAAACACCTTTTAACACCTATCTTTTGGCCAAAATTCCAGCAGACTGGATAAATTGTGCTTAGAACAATTAAGACAAGAGAATCTTAAGTTGATGACTATCTATTCATAAGTGAGTTTTTGACATTATTATTAGCTATCTTTTCTTGAACACCTTTAGGTCAGGCATTTCACAAACACTACCACTTTTCATTGCTATTCCACAACCGCTATTGTAGGTAAATGTTATTGTCACCTTCCAAATGAAGATGAGCTTCAGCAAGGCCAAATAAACCCCCTTGGGTCACACAGCTAGCAAGAGGCAAAGCAGGAAACCAAACCAGAGTGTTAATCACTCAAAATCTCTACATAGTTATTCCTTAGCATCTGGAACAAAGAAATGAGCTGGTTTTAAGTAGAAAGTTTACTGATTTCAACCACTAAGGAGACGACCCAAGAATGGACAAAAATTCTGCTTAACAGAATATTTGGAGAGAAATGCAGTTTTTAAATGTTGTCCTGGTAAGGCTATATCTGTAACTAGGTTAACCATGTGTTGCTAGTACAAGCAGAAGACAGCGCCTGAATACAGATAATGCTGGCTTGTGTACACTCCATGTCACTTACACATAAATGCATCTTTAAGTCCTTTTGCAAAGAATGTGCTCTCATAAACTCAAACCCTTCTACAATCTTGTCTATTCTTTTGTTTGGGAAACCTTTTCTTCATAACTGGTCTAAAAGTGATCATCATTCCAACCATTATTCCATTCAGACAAATGTTAGTGCACCTTTCCCTCAACACCATCCACATACACAACTATCTACAAAACTTTAACTTTGCCTCTTTACATGACACATATCATGATATTTTCCCCAATTACCTAAATAACTCAGGTCTCAGTATTTTGTTGCTTTCGTGTTTTATAGTTATAGGCAGAGGTATAGATACGAATTCAAGTCAAACATACGTGTCACGCTCATACATATATATCCCAGTCATACCGACACATACACATGTGTACATATTTGTATGTATATGTATGTGTGTGCGTGACGGTGGTTATTCTATACTCCCCATAAGATCTGAGTGGACTGACCAGCTTCAGGAATTCATTCAGGCTGTCATGGAAATCTCTTCTCTCTTGACAATCTATCAACACAAATCTAAACCAGTCAACCCAGGATTCAGAAATGATCAACCAGGGTGAAGCTCAGGATTCCTGTTTGATGTTCCTGGGAGGAGAATTTCCCCTTTTTCAAGATATGAATTAAGAAGCAGGTAGCTATAGTCACAGCTGTTTTCTCTTTTGTGTCAAAAGGGAAACCAGCCTGACAATGCAGAGAACAAAATCCAATTCACACTCCAAGGAGAGAGCCAAGAAAAGAATCAGAGCCATGATTGAACTGTATGCTGAAGCTGGACTTCTCAGGTATGTGCACCCATTAATCCCTTCCATTTTTGTGCTGGATTTTATTTTGCTTGTAAATAAAAGACTTCTAACCAGTATGCTGAATTTTTTAGGACACTGTAAGAATGTGCTCGGCAACTTCAGCTGTCCACTTAATTCAATGGAGTTGCATCTTAAGTAAAAAAAAAAAAAAAAAAAAAAAAAGCTAAACATCTAGGGCTGGGGGTGTAGCTCCAGGCCAGAGCACTCTTCTAACATGAGGCTCTGGTTTGATCCCCAGCACTGGGGGGGGGGGGGGGGGGCGAGTGCATCTAATTTATCATATCCTAATGTGAAAAAAATCACACATAGCAAAATTTACTCTAAAAAATTATCAAAAGGTGCTACATAGGAAAGGTAGTACAGTAATTTTATGTGCATTAACATGTGTTATGGTTTAGATGTGGTGTCCCCCAAAAGCTCACATGTGAGACAATGCAAGAAGGTTCAGAGGAGAAATGATTGGGTTGTAATAATCTTAACCCTATCAGTGTTTTAATCCCCTGACAAGGATTAACTGAGTGGTAACTAAAGTGGTAGGGTGTGGCTGGAAGAGGTGGGAATTGGGTATATATTTGGGTATATGTTTGTATCTGATGAATGGAGTCTTTCTTTGCTTCCTGTTCATGATATGAGCTGCTTCCCTCCACCACACTCTCCCGCCATGATGTTCTGACTCACCTTAAGCACTGAGGAATAGAGCTGGCCTTCAATGGACTAAGACCTCTGAAACCATGAGCCCTAAAATAAATTTTTCCTCCCCTAAAATTGTTCTGGTCAGATCCTTTAGTCACAGAAGCAAAAAAAAAAAAAAATAGCTGACTAAAAAAACACGTGAAACTCAACTATAAGAAGAAATACTTAAACACGTCTTATTTGACATGACTGTATCTATGGGTTAATTTAACTCAGATTCAATATTCCTACATGGAAAGTTACACCTTAAAGAGGCAGGCGGGGCCCTTCCCAGTCTGAGCCCATCTCCTCCAATGGCATCTCTGGCCTTACAGTTTTTGCACATGCTGTTTCCATTCATGTTCCTTTCGTAGTTTTCTTCACCTGGAATAGAGCTATTTATATTTCAAGGCCCAACTCAAATAGCATCTCCTGCCTACTTGGTTGGACTCTTCCTTGGGGACTTAACTGTGCCCTCTTCCATACTCTCAGAACACTCTGTTACATCTCCACTGTGACCCTTATCCTCCTGGCATGGAACTCACCAGTCTACACATCTACCTAACTCAGAGACCACGAGCAATTCTACAGAGGGGACATGTCTCATCCACCATCATACCTCTTGCCTTAGTATGTGGGACTGACTCAGAGTGGGTGCTCATTCCATTGGTTGAATAAGTGCCCTTAATTTAGTTGAAGACTTAACTAAATTCATACCTACTTCTCCGTACCTCCCCTACCTGTGCTCTAATCCAAACACTACCATCCTCTCTCCCCTGGGTGACTCCAAGCCCTCCCAAATGATTTGACTGTTTCCATTCCTACCCTTTCTTGATCTCTTCAGGCCCAGAAGTACCTTTGTAAAAATTAGAAAAAACTAGAAAAAGGTGTTCCTACTAGGCTGATACACCTTACTGGGAAACTCTTAAAAAAGAGGTTCTCTTTCTACTAGGGTCACCAAATTGATAGGATAAAAGCCTGGAGGTTCCAGTGGTCATTCTGCTGCTGTATAGGGATGAGGAGGTGCATTCCTGAGATTGAAATCAACCAGAAGGAAGAAAGATGGAAAGGAAAAGATTCTTGTTTGTGCAGCCATACCTGAAAGTTATCCCTGGACTCTCCAATTACCTAACCTAATTATATCACCTTTGTGCTCAAGCTAATTTGAGTTATATTACAGATATTTACCACCTAAGTAGTTCAGATTATATACTACTGTTAAATGTTAAGAGCATAACATGAAAACATAATTAGGGAGAGTGTTCTCGCAAAGATGTAAACTACAGAGGACCAGAGACCAGTCTTACCAGTATTAGTATAGGCCTAGAATCTCCAAGGTCTGTAATTTAAACCCATTTGCAGAAACTGCTTAAATCAGGACTCTATAGTGTAGCTCTGTGCTTTGGATTCGATATGAATGAGCCCCAAATTGCCATACCCTAATTTACCTTTTATTTTTAAACTGTTTTGCCGTACACATCAGCACTGAGAGGAGGTACTCATGAGAGGTCATCAGAGACATCCCTCTGTCTGCATGTCACTCTGCCCTCAAATCACCCCCACAACAGAGCTGCCAGATACTTTGCTCCAAAAGGAAACTGCCTGACCTTCTGAAAAGCATTTGAATGTTCAGATGGTTTTATATCATTTTGTTAAGAGTGCTCAAAGATATTGATGCAATCTTATGAAATATTGAACAGAAAGCCTTGAGGGCAAGGCAGAAAGCATCCAACATCATTAGCTACCTTGCCCTATTCTAACCAAGGTTGTAACTGTGGCTAAAAAGGGAGAAACCTGGCCATTGGTTATTTATTTATTTACTGCTACAAGCGTACCCACCTGCCTCCCCACCACAGGCAGGCTGGGTGATCTGACTGAAGAGGACTTTTAGTATAGTAGATAAATGTTGGGTTCTTTTCCTGATATTGCTATTTATTTAGCAGATGACCTGAACCAGCCAATTTCCTTCTCTTAGATTCCCTTTCCTCCCTTGAATGAATAGGGCTCATAATGACGCACGGCTCTTGTGAGGAGAAAATGAGGCACCCAGACCCATTTGTTTGCTTGCCTTTCGTTATCAGTCTGATTTCATCACTTCTTATCCTGACTGAGTTGTACCACTCGCCAGTTGCTCAGGTTAAGAGCAATGCATAAAAGTGCCTTGAGTCTTCTGCTTCCCTCATATTCCACATTCAATCTATCAGCAAGACCTGTTGACTATACCCCAATTATGTTAGTCAGGTTTTCATTGTTGTGACAAAATATCTGAGTAAAACAACTTAAAGGAGGAAAGATTTATTTGGCTCATGGTTTCAGAGGTTTCAGCCCATGTTTGGCTGGTACCATTGTTTTGTGCCTGAAGTGAAACAGAACACATGGCAGAAGGGTGAGGTAGAGGAGCACTACTTAGCTCAAGCAGCCAGAGAGAGGGAGGGAGGAAGAGGCCAGGGGCAAGATATAGTCTCAAAGAACATTGCCCTAAGGATCACTCCCTTAGATGAGGCCCCATGTCCTACAGTGTTCACCAGCTCTCTACAGTCCATTCAGCTAAGAATTTTCAATTGATTGTTCCATTGATGAAGTTAGGAGCCCTCGTGATCCAATCACTTCCCAAAGCTCCACCTTTGAACATTGCTGTATTGGAGACCAAGATTTCAACACATGAGCCCTTGGGGGCATTTCAGGTTCAAATCATAACACCAAGAAATATCTCAAATCTGACACGCTCTCCCTCCTCCTACCACGCTCCCTGTGTCATCTCAGCTGTGTCACACACAACACTTCTAACGGCTCTCCCTGCCTTGACTCTCAGCTCCCTACAGCCTCCATACCGCAATCTGAGTGCCATTTTCTGAAGAATAAATCAAAGCCTTACACTGCTCAAACTTTCCACACCTTCCAGCCCTACTAATACTGAAAAGAAAATCTGTCATTTATTGACCGCTTACTACATATAAAATGCTTAGCACTGTGGACATATCCAATTCTTTCATCTAAAACAACTGTTATATGGCCCGTGTTTTATATATTGAGGTCGACCAGTTAGTGGTACCTGAGCAGGATGAAGCATGAATACTTTCTCTTCCTAGAGACTCCAAAGACCACACCCTACCCTGATAGCTGTCTCATGTCACTTGGTAACACTCTCCTCCCCCTTGTTGCCCGAGCTCTAGCCACTTTGGCCATTTTCTGCCCTCAGACATACCCTAGCCCTTCCTTTCTCTGGTTGCAGGACTCTTGTGTCCAGGCTCTGCTCAAAGGCCACCATCTTGAAGAACCACTCTGACCGCTGATGGGCAAGCAGGCTATGTGTACTCTTCCTTCTTCTGCTGAACAACCAGTGTCTCAGGAGTCCAGAATTCCACAAGGACCTCTTATTCTTTTAGCTTGAAGATCCTGCGGATTTAAAAACATGGGGAGGATGTGGACTCAGTGCTGTGATTTATCATTTATATTTGCTAGTTCATAAATCCTCTTACTTCTGAGTTTGATTCAAGACAGAAAAACGCCTAGAAAAAAAGCAGAAAGTCTAGAGAGTGTTTGTGGAAATTGCTTCTTAGAGTCCTGGTAGTGCTTTTGCCCCTTTAGTGAATGTACTACTCTCTGATAGACAGTACTGAAAACATTCTTATTTTAACTTTAAAAAAAAAAAATTTTGTGTTTCTTCAAATATTCCTATGATTCTTTTTTTTTAAGGCAATCCAATTTAGGGGGCACACAATGACAATATGCTACTTCATGCCAAAAAAATAAAAAAATAAAAATAAAAAAGCTCTTTTGTTTTTGGCTTCTCTTCTGTTTCTAGCTTTTGTTTTCCAGCTGTTGTATCAGATTTCCTCATCCAAAACTGTGATTTATCATCCCCATTAAGTCTGGTTTATAATTCTCAGGGTTGCAGTTGACATGAAAACATTCATGGATTAAAACTCAGAGTAAAATGAAGATTTCACTATTTAGGATCAAGGTTAATATTTCTCAGATTACAAGCAGACCTAAGAGAATACTAGAGTTTATCCAAGATGTCAAATGCCCAGTACTGGCCACTGTACTGAAATGTGCTAAAAAAAAAAAAAAAAAAAAAAAAAAGCAAGACACAGGTCACCCCAACTGCCAACCCAGCCTGGGGAGTTGGTTCCAACCCAAGCAACTAGATGATCTGAAGGAGGGCAGTGGATAAAAACAAGTTCTTCTATCACTTGACCTGTCAATCCAAATAAAAGCATCCTACTTAGGCCCTTGATTAAAATTGATTGAATGGTTATTATATAGTATCCAGTCTACAGTCACTGGCCATAGTAGGTACATATTGATCAACATACCTACCATTTATTGAGTGATTATTATGTGCCAGTCAATGTGCAAGGCAATTTGCATGCCTTATTTTATCAAACAAATATTTATTGAATAAGTGGAACTTCTTCATATTAGGATGAATTATATACAATTGACATTTTTGCAGATAAAATGATCCTATGCCAGCAATTCCTTGCAGTTCAATCTAATACTTGTTCTATGCCTCTCACCTGACCCAGTAAAATACTTCACATAAGCACACACAGTAGAGCTTAGTAAACTCTCATTTCATTTATTAATTTCTTTTTTAAGAAATACCCCTGAGAAAGGGGGCTAAGGAGACAAGATTGCAAGCAAGAATCAATACAGCCAACTCTGCTGCCTTTACCTCAGATATGCAGATTTCTTCTGAAGTGTCTCAGGCTACCCACCTGCCTCTACCTCCCCAAAGCTTACGGAGTATAGCAGAGACCTCCGTCCATGTCCCTCAAGCACAGCAGAGCAGCAGGAAGCCATGGGATACAGCTGCTACTCCCTAAATCACTGCAGTCACCTATTTCCTGGCAACCTGCTTCTTGCTCCCTCGAAAGTCACCCTAAAAGATATTTTATGGCTAAATAGCTGCTGAGCAGCACCCCAAGAGAACTGAATTTGGTCCTGAGGTTAACCATAAAAATTGAATTTTAGAATCAATGTGTATCTCAATTAGTAATATTTATATCACTTTTTAGAGGATGAAATGAGATCATTAAAAATATATGGCTTAAAAAAAAAGACTCTATTCCTTAAGGAGTTGGAGGTACAATACTAAGAGCCCCAACTAGAACCCAGGAAATTTAGACTTAAATATGAATATGAAATGCAGAGAAAGCCATACAAAGAAAGGATTGGGCATTTGGTCCATTTTAAAACCGTGCCTGAGGGAGAGTGCCCAGCCCTTTCACAAGGTCTCCACACCCTCATTCCTAAGAAATAAAACCAAACCTTGCCAAAATCAAAAGGCTCCATTTTACCCAGAAGCTAAAAATTAAACCAAAGACTGAACAACAGAACATGCTCCATACCACCCAGCACAGACTTTATTAACCCCAGCCCAGATCAGAGAAGATGGCAGTGAGAGTCTAGATAGCATGTTTTGGATAGGGAATAATTTCCCCTTTGGGATTGGAGGAGGGGCAGAGAGTGTTCCCAAGCCAGTATTTCAAGCCTGCTTATTAGAGAACTAATAGATAGGGAAACATCTGCTTGCCAGCTGTGAATGTGAACCAGCTAATTTATCTACAGACATCAGATGCTCAACTGCCCCAACTCCAGAGTAGGGTGGGGTAGAGGTGGAAAAATAAAGGAAGAGAAGAGATAGCAAGATAAAGGAGGAGAGGAGAGGGGAAGGAGGGTAAACAGGGCTGGGGAGAGAAGTAAAGAGCTGAGTGGAGAGGCTAGAGGAGAGGGAGTAGAGGAGACCACTTCTTAAACCAGGGACCCAAGGAAGCCCAAGGGCTCACTGTGGTCCTCAGAAATGTCCACCTCTTTTTTCCCCCCTCTCCCAGCCCCATCCTTTTAACCCACGAAGTTGATCAATTTCAGCCACAGAAAACCTCACAGGAGTTGTGTGTTCAGCCCCCACAGCGGCATGAACAGATTTTGTAAAGAAAAAATATTTGCAGCATCCATGGCATAAATCCACATGGGCATGTGCCATGGGTTCAAAGCTGCCTCTTACCCGGCCAAAGCTCCCTGTGCTTCTTTCTGTACAGAGTGGCCATGCCCAGCTCAGGCAGGGGCTAGAATGGTGCAGATTAGAGGATATATATATATTCTCCACCAAGGTACCCATCAGGCTGATGTTCCCTGGGCAGTGGCCAAGCTTCCAAAAAGCAAAAAAAAAGCATTGTACCTAAGTCGGATAAGTACAGCACTACAAGAAATCTTATAAAAGACCCTCAAGTCTTGTTCTCTTTTACCAGCCCAGCTTTGTCCTGTACTCAACCCACCCGCTCAAATGGACAAGTGCAAGCTTGATCATAGTCTTGTTCATATTCAAGCAAGAAATCCAAGGTCCGTTGCAGTAATCTTCAAGGAGATCAGCACCGCACTTAGGGCACAGACTTCAAAGTCTGATGACCAGGTGTTGAATGTGGTCTACCCCTTACCTAAGGCAAGTTGATTACCTTCTCTGTGTCTATCTTCTTTTATAGAAGATAGGGATAAACACTGATTCTAGTGGCTAGGGTTGTCATATGAATTCAGTGAGCTAATCTAAGACTTAGAAAAATCCTTAGCATAAAGTTTGTGGTCGTCATCTCCACCATGCAGCCTGCACAATGGTTTCATTAATGAGGTTCTTGGCATAAAAGTTAGCTAGAAGAGATCGAAATAAAACACACAGACTCAGTTACCTTATTTCTATTGCCAGGTCCGAGACGGCTCCCCTCTCTGGCTCCAACCTCTAACCGCCCAGCAGGGCAGCAAGGATTACTCAGGGCTAGCAGGAGAGAGAGAGAGCGCGAGCACGCCAGGGAGTAGCCTTTTATTGGGGAACAAGAAATTTAGGGGATAATTCCATCCAATGAAGGTTGAGGTGGGGCTGCACTCCAAGGACAGGGTCAGTGATTGGGCCTCCAGGGTCAGTGGTCAGTCACACCCCCACACGGACGGGTTCTCTCATCAGGAAAGGGCTGGGAAAGTTCCGACACAGCCAGAACGCCTCAGACCCTTAACGGGAGCCGCCCAGTCACGTGTCAGGATGGCTTCCCACAGTCATCATTGTCACCATCATGATTTCCCCAACTCCCATCTTTAAAGAAGTGGGAAAGCTCTGTTCTTTGTAGTTTACAGTCTAGTGTGAAGATAAGATCAACACCAAAAAACAAGAGAATGAAATTAACCCAAGTCAGGGTCCATTATGTGACAGAGACTATAGACTCCACGAGATCCAAGGAGGAAGGAACAGGAAGAACTGAGGAGGGAGGCCTCCTCAGGACTGGCATGATGGCAGCATTTTGATAGGTGGAGAGAAAGAACAAGAGGGAGACTCTCAAGTTCATTTTTTTCTGAATGATTCCTAGGAGTGGGGAGTCCTACTATTTACAATAAGGGACTGATGGAAAAGCTCTTCTCTCAATTAGCTCCCTGGTCAATTTTTACTGTGGTGAAACTACACACTGAACACAGGTCGCACTGCAGACAACCAGGGTAAATTCCCACAGAAGCAGCCTCCCATCCACCCCACCCCAGCCTCCCCGCTGCACCCAGTCAGCACTGTAAATAGAACTGCCATACTATTACTGAGAAGGGGGGCAGCTCCCATGCAAACTACATATTTGATTAGGATCTGAACTCTTTGCTGAACCCATGAATTCAAAATAATTTAGGTGATACATATAAATTTAATTTCTTTGTTCAAAAACTCCACATCTCGAAATGACGCGCGGCATATATGGAAGTCTCACGGAGGTCTACGAAATGAGTCTCCTTCTAACTCGTCTATACTGTGTGGAAATAATCTTCAAGGAAAGGAATAAACCTATTTTAAAAACAGCTGAGTCCTTTAGATCATATACCCTAACCAATTTATGGAGATAAATGGAATTCAGTATTAAAGAAATATATTTCTTTCCACTCCTCCAGAAAATGTAAATGCTAGCTACAAAACAGAAAAAAAAAGAAAAGAAAAAAAAGAAAAAGACAAAGACAAAGAAATCAAGAATAGAACAGCACAGAAAGCTGGAAAAAAAAAATTCAAGAACTATGGAGGGAGCCTCTGCTTACTAAGTCTCTTGTTGCTTGAATCCCTCACCCCATTTCCCCATCGACCAAAAGGAATTGTGTATGGGAACATCACAGAGGAGGGAAATCCCAGAGAAAAACAACTTTTGAGGAAAACAGAATTCATTGCCACCATCTGGAATCAGAAGTGGCTTGGTTCTCTGTGGAAACAGACTGCACAGGGGAGCTACCGCAGCCTCTCTTTGTGGCCCCGCCCCATCCATATTTCAGTACCTCTTACATTTACCCCAGGCTAATTACCAGGACTGATGAGAAAATACCAAAGAAGAAAGAGAAAGAAAGGGAAGACCCAAGTAAAACCGTGAGTGATCGCTCGTGTCCTGTTAATATAAATGAATACAAAATACTTTAAAAAAATGCATTAGGCAGATATTGGCTTATGATGGGGTCAATATCACGATTTATTTAACTCTGGGGACAATAAATCTTGATATTGACTCAAAACATAAGTCAATATGTGTACTGTTGTGTGCATTCTATTACAAAAATGAGGTTTTTAACTTTAATGGCCACTTTCACAAAAGAGGAAAAATGAAAGAACTCCCTCAAAGTCCCCTGAGTCACAGCCCCACCAACATCTGCTGGGAATGGGCCCTGTGACTGTGGCCCTGTTTCTCAGGGCCATGCTAGTCAACTGGTCAACTGGTCAGTTAATGCAACAGATTGGATTATTGAAAGTTTCATCTTCATGTATCCACAGCCTTATGTTCCTCCTATATAAGTCCACTTCTTGACTTCAGGCTTGGCTTGGAAGTTAGTCAGTGGAATCTGTGCTGGGAGTTTGCTAACTCTTCTCCTAATCTTGGAGAATTTTATGCTCTGCTTATTCTCTTAGGATACTTTTTTTTTCCAATTAAAAGAGCTTCCATTCAAGTAGATGCTATTTCTTCAGACTGAAATCCAAAATGAGTCCACGTGGACAAAATAAGAACCCATGCCATAGCAAGGTACTATGCACAGATGGACCTTCAACTAGAAGCAGAGCCACCTAAATAAGCTTATCCTAGAGTTGTACCTTCAAGGTGACAGCAGATGCATAAGAAAGAAAGGATCCTTGTGGATGTCACTGAGATTTGGTGGTTGTTATACAGCAGTAGCTGACTGATACAGTTAGCATTCACTAAGGGATAACTATTCTCAGGCCACTGTATATTACTCCCTTGTGGGAGTCTTTAAAGAAAGTCAGAGATATATGACCTGCCCCTTAAGAACTCACAGTACCATAAGAGAACAGGACACTCAACTTGACACACTGTGCTCCTTTAGGGTATATTCCACTTAAGCCTGATGGTTGTCAGATATCTCTTCACCCCCTTCATCCCTTCCTCCCCTTAACCAGAGATACTAACTTCCTTAGCAAAGGGAGACATCATGAGGAAAAATTAACCCAGGTTGAGGGGATCCATGTGCCAGTCTACACAGGCTGGGTAGCAAAGGCCTCTCTGAGGAGGAGACGTTGAGCAGTGGCCTGAATTGAGCCTAAATCTCAGAGTCTTTGCTTCCTTCTTCCATCTAGTAAGGATTTAATGTGTCTGGTGCACTGTAGGGATTGCATTTGGTCACTGGGGTGCACAGAAAGAACACCTGAATGGACAATCTCCTCAAAGAGACTTTAGTCAAATGAAAGAACTAAGTCACATTTAAAGAAAAAAAAATATGAAGTTGAGATAGGAAATTACATGTTCTGTGCAGATAGAGTACCAGGGAGATTTGGAGGTATAAGAAATCTTGAAGTCCTTTAAAAATCACCAATTGTAAATAAAGAAAAATCTAAAGAATCTAAGGTAATTTTATTTTAAAACGGAGATATTTTTCTACCTCAAATTTACAGATACTTTGATATCCTTTACATCCCTGGGTATGCTACATGCCACAATTTTATGTGTAAGTCAATGATCTATATTTTTGTTGCAAACATTAATATATAAAGAAGATAATCAATTTCCATTTTCATGTTTTCCTTCTTTATGTTTGTGGAGTACGAAGGGAATGGTGGATATTTTAGTAAAAAATGATTTTTTCTATTTGTTTTTCAAAAGTATTTTTATGTTGTAAAATTTCTAGGCTCAGAAGCACATAAATAAAACTGAGAGATTCAAGCACAGGTGGGTGAGACTTTCTCTGGGAAGTCATAGAGAATATTTTCATACCTGGGTAGCTCTGGATCTCACCCAGACAATGACTAGTGGGCTGATACACAAAATAGGTAGAGAGATCACTACAATCACACTGTGAATTGTCTTCCCACCAACTTCTATAGATTTCTACTGACCATCCATATCTCCAGCTCAGTTCCCCTGTGCTCTTCTAAGAAAAGGTTTACACTTCCTGATGAATAGACCTAGGGTTTATAGGCTGTGGGGAAGGAGTGTGGCAGACATTACCAGTCATCCATCAATATCCTCTTCCTGGTTTTAATTTAATAATAAAACTCTAGAATTTTGGCTGGGTTCATGGCTGTCCAGCAAAAATTATACTTCCTCGACATGAGTGTGGCCATGTAATAATGTTCTCTAGAGGAAGGGGAGAGGGAATGACACATCTTACCTCTAAGGAAGGCAGTGGGCATGCAATCTTCTGGCCCTTCCTCTCTCACCTCCCCATCTCCCACCAACTGGACATGCACAAGCAGAACACTCACTTTGAACCCAGACATGTAAACCACAAGCTAAAGATGGCAGTTACACCTTTTCAAGTCCTGGAACTCTGACTGTTGTGTTATTCAAGAGAAATAAATTTCCATTGTGGTTAATTCACTGTATTTAAGAGTCTCTTTGTCACAGCATCTTAATCTGCATCCCAAGCAATATGAGGCAGATGTTAGTTAATATGTTGATCCTCAGACACAGGCTCAGTGAGCACGCTGTTGGCCAGGTTTGTGGAAGTAGTGCTATCAGTGCAGAATGATTTGCCAAAATCTGGACTTTGCATTAATCATCTAGCTATCTTCTCTCTTGGGTATGGCCATGTATGCACAGTTTCCACACATGACTTGTTGCTCATGCTATGTGGCCACTGACAACAGTACTTTCTGGACCAGAAAAAACCAAGCCACTCATTGAAACTAAGCATTGAATGAGCAGAGCTAACATCCAAGAGGCCAGAACATGAGTTCTTAGGGATCCTAATAAATGGAAGCCCATCTATCTACTGGTTTTCAGCTCTAAAACTTAATGCTTCTTGAGTTTCTTAGCTGACATCCTACTCCTACCTTGTTTCCTAACACAGAAGAGAAGTTATTCTCTATGCTGTAGCTTCACAAAAAGTCATTTTAAACAAAAGCAATGCAAGGGAACCCAGATATCTTTTACTTGAATGCAGCTTCTCTATTGGGGAACCTATAAAGCAGAGGATTGGAAGGTTTGATCGTTGAGATGGCCCTGACATTTTATTTAAAATTCTGAATAGTTTTTGGCAAGAAACACTTAACTCAATTAAAGTTAAAGGACTTGGGGCAAGGGAGGGGATATTTTAAAAAAGAGAGAGATCTCCTGAAATCTGAGGGTGGGAAATGCAGTAGGAATGGGGGTTAAATCTCTGGGGACCTGGGGGAGCTGAACTTGGTGAGTGGTTCTAGATTCAGATGGTCCTGAGCCTTTGTTCTGCTCGACACTGTTGACTTGACTCAGTTATCTCACAGGAAGGCCACTGGGCTTGGTCCCACTCTCAACCAATGTTCCAACCAATATTCCAATTCCATAAAGGCTAGGAGCATAGGAGGTTCACAGGGAAAGCAGACTACAGGTGAGCCAGAAATCCCAAAACAAGCCCTCTGCCCCAGCAATTAGGGGACGACACAGGTGTCTGGGATTTCAGGATGAGTTGGAGGCAAAACACTAGATTCTTTTGTTTTGTTTTGTTTTTTGTTTTTTTTGGTTTTGGGTACTGTGAATTGAACTCAGGGGCACTTGACCACTGAGCCACATCCCCAGCCCTATTTTATATTTTATTTAGAGACAGGGTCTCACTGAGTTGCTTAGATCCTCACTTTTGCTGAGGCTGGCTTTGAACTTGCCATCCTTCTGCCTCAGCCTCCCAGGCCGTTGGGATTACAGGCATGCACTACCGCGCCTGACTGAACATTAGATTCTTTACCTCTTTTGCTAGTTCTGTGAAAAATACCTTTGGCCAAAGTCAGTTAAGCTAGGAGATCTTAATTCATCTACTTATCATTCAAATATTCCTTCAATAAACATTTATGAGCACTTACTCTGTGCCACGGACTAGGAAAACAAGGTTGAATTAAAAAGAGTCCTTCCTTCAGAATCTCACAGGCAAACACAAAAACAGATACTGTCCAGAGTGCTTCAGTATTTAAGAAAATCAGGAAGGAAGGTCCCATAAAGCTCAAAATATGAATTAAAAAATAACTGGTTGAAATATGGCTTAAACTTATTTAACATAACTGATGTCTAGACTGAATGCTGACTCATTCACATAAGCAAACTTATTTGCACAAAACACATCCACATCTCTTGACCAGGTCAGCCAACAGTAGATCAGCCCACACAGATGTGATCTCACCTTCAGCCAAGCTCTTCCTGGTTGCAGAGAGTATCTACCATGCTACCCACTATGTTACTGTCACTGAGGATCTCAAATGCCAGTTTTCTGAGCCCTTACCCCTGTTTGATATTGTTCAACCAGTAAAATATGAATCAAAGCTACCATCTGCTCCAAGAGTATCAAAGAAGCATTTTCTGTGCTCATCACAGATCTGTCCAGACATATTCCTTTCGCCCATTGCCAGTGGAATTCAACCAGAATTGCCTCATCCCAAGACTATCGTAAAAGAGGACCTTTTCCATGGTCTTATTCTTTCTTTTTTTCCAGCATTTTCATTGATTCACTGAGAATGCAAAAGAAATAGTGATCACTTATCTTTTTCTTTTTAACTTTAAACCACTTACATTTCCTTGATTTATTTAATTTAATTTGCTTGGTCTGGGTTTTATATTCTATACTTTGACATGTTGTCCCACTTTTTTAACGTTTTTGTAATGCTTGAAGTACTATGGAGGGTTTTTTTCCTTTCCAGTCCTGTATCTTCATTTTAGGTAACTTCACTGCATTTCAATGTACAGCTGTTCACTAACACAGCACTGTTAAGATGCATGCAAGTGACTCCCAGGGTGTACGCCATGTGCCGAATCGGAGAGACGGGAGTAGTTCTACACTACCGTGGACAACTTGGCCCCTGTGAAGTTCTAAACCAGAGAAATCTGCAGATTCTGGGTAATGATAATATTTTACAAGTATATTGAAAAACACAATCTACCAATTGATCAATACAAACCTAGATAATAAAAAAAAAGACAATACGTGAATCTTTCCAGATGAAAAGAGGGAATGTCTAATGCCATAGGAAGGTGGGAGTAGGTTGGATATGCGGGTGGAGGCAGGTGTAGAGGAAAATCTCACAGCCAGAGTAACTCTCATTGTACGACTATTCGAGGAAATGAAAGATAAATTATACTTTCTTAAAGCTGAAGTAGGGTAGATATTGGGTTGCCTAACTACCTTAAAAATTGAAGAGCTCTTCCAAAGCAGAGATATTGTCCATGTTATCAATATAAGGTCAAGCCATCTCTGTAGTTGGCAACTGATAGGTAATGTGACGTACCCTGCTGCATAGGAGTTTTAAAAACAACACAATTCATCCCATCAACCTTCCCTCCAACCTATTATCTCTGGAAAATAAAAAATACCTAAAGGCATTATATAACCAGTGGGCCTTCCACGAAACAACTCCAAAGCTCCATTTAACCAACCTCCAATACAGCAGGCTAGTGTCTGACCCATAAAAGCAGCACCTTTCAGTATCCAATTCAACTTAGCCACACATCATTTAAGAAAAAGTTACAAGTCAAAATAGGGTTGATCTCTTTTAATTAAAAAAAAAATAGACAGGAAAGAGCCCCAGTTAGGAGTTTGTCTCCAAATAATTGAGGAGAAAATGACAAAGTAAAAGACAGTAGCCACAAAGAGGCTCACCTCCTTTGTGACACATGTTCTCATTGTCAGGCCACCTTCACTGGCTTTAAGTCATCGCTAATTTAAATTGCCTTGCTTCTAAAATAAAGATCTTCCCAAGCAGAACATTTCACTTCTTTGTGCACCTGTGAACAGATGCATGCAAAGAGGAACACAGCAACATTACAGCTTACTTATCTGCCTTCCTCTTTCCCAAGACACTGTAAGGACCTGGATATTAGAGGTGGCAGAGAAAGACTTTCCTTTTTAGTATTTTTTCTTTATTTCTTTTTTTTTCTCTCTCTCTCTCTCTTTTCCTCCCTGATACCTTTAAAGACTTCCCTTAGAACTAAGATGGGACTCATCATTTGATAATGAATTTGCATGTCGATCGGCAGCCAGTGTAGCAGCCCTCAGATTAGGGACATTCCGCTGCACACTAAAAGGCACAAAGAACAAGAAGTGCATTTCCATCTGCCCTTCCTTTCCAGTCAGTGCATTCCCAGCCATGTCTATTGACGAGCACTTGGAACAATACCAAAATGCAGGGTAAGATCAATCCTGCTGTTTACTTCGCTGAGCTAAAGGAACAAAGAACAGAAGAAAGGCCTCAAATCCAGCCATCGTAAAGGAGCAGGATGAAGGACAAAAAATGGGTCTGATGGGCAGTTGCACAGAGTAAACGTATTTGGAGAAGCAGCAGCTCCAGCTGAGATAAAAACCAGTGATGATTTGTATTTCATACTGTATCTTCAGGGGATAAAAGTACTTCTAGCAGATAGCATTGGGGGCGAACTCCAAACACTGCGGGAAAGGGCAATGTTCTCTGCCTTGCCAGGGAGAGAGTCAAAACTCCCATAATTGCTGAGGAGTGTTGAATATCTGATTGTACACGCCTCTCTCCTCCCAGGGTGAGGCAATTCTACCAGGCCCTCCTTTTAGCTCCCCTTGCCCCAGCACACCCAACAGTTGGCTGGGCCCTGCTGTCAACAAAGCAACAGGATACTGGGTTTTACTTGGATAAATACCAGAAACTGTAATTTGTGGGATTATTTGTCTTTAAGCCTTTTAAAAAAGTTATTTCCAATGGGGAGCCTGGCAACTTCATTGCAGCCAAAATAAGAGCTAGGGGGTGGGTTGAGGTGGGGATAGGGTGAGATGAGAGTGCTGAGGCAGAGTTCATGATCAGATGCATTATTTTGAGAAAAGGAAGGCAGAGGAACTGACCATTACAGCCAGGAAGGAATGTTCTCTTTCTGAGCAAAGAGCAGATGCAACACCTAGCTTTAACATTTGTGGCATCAGCCAACCACAAGAAAGGTGTGCTTCAAGTACAGAGGGTAAGGAAGGAGAAGGCCAGAAAGATTCAGGCAAAATGGGGCACATCCTCCTCAACTCTCCTCTCCAAGACATATCTCATCCCCTAGTCTCACAACTCAAGTGTGATCAGAAGATCCCCAACATCAGCATCACCTGAGAGCTTGCTAGAAATGTAGAATCTTAGGCTCCACCCCAGACCTACTGCCTCTGGATCTCAAGAGCAAAGCCCAGGAAACACCCATTAGTAAGAGTCCAGAACCACTCAGCCTGAGATTATCCCCCAAGAATTTTTTTCTGAATTCTTCAGCACTCAGCCAACTGAAGTCTGTGTCCCAGTTATTATCTGGTGCCAATCATGAGACACTAACATTCCTTCAATCATGATGGTGATCTAACCAGTACATCCATTTGTTTTGTCATTGTTGCTGTTTTTGCTTGTATTTATGTCCTCTGACTCACCAATTAGATGTCAAGGTCTTTGAGGACACGAACTTTCACTTAACTCTTCTTTGAAACCTTCCAAATATCAGTCCTCACTAAGTGTTGAAGGGTAATCTGGGCACTGAGCTTCCTGTTTCCATTGGGAGATATTAAAATAGATGATATTGAGTAGATTCTTCACTGTCAAAGAAAAGTCAGCATTTTCATACTTCAGTTATTTGCAAAAAAGTGACGCTGGTCAGGCTCTCTGACTATAAAGTGACTGTTTCCCCCATTTACAAAGTAAGCATGGAAAATCATAATGCATGAGTAAATGTTTTGTAGAGATATTCAAAATTAAGTACAAAATTTTTTCACCTGGGAAGAATTACTGAATAGATGCAGTCTAGTATAAGCTATGAATTTGTTAAAAAGTCAAATGCATCCGTTTAACTTAGCTTTTGTAAGAAAGCCTATTACTAAGTTCCACACATTTTATAGGGGTGACTTAATATAATCCTCAAACAACTAATTGAACTGGCTATGATTTACACTAAAATGAGCTAAGGAAACTGAGGTTTGAACAGATTAAATATATTGGCAAGGTCCACCAGGTTACACAGCAGAGCATAGAGTCTAATACTAGTGGATTCCAGAGCCCATGCCTGCTCTCTCCCTCCACACTGGAGGAAAGAAAGGGGGGAATTAAAAGAGTACTGAAATGCAACCTACAGAGCTGGGTGTGATGGTGCATGTCTGTAATCCCAGCAATCAGGGAGGCAAAGGCAGAAGGATCTCAAGTTTAAAGCCAGTCTCAGAAACTTTTGGAGGCTCTCAGCAACTTAGGAGGAGGAGGAGGGGGAGGAGAAGGAGGAAGAGGAGGAGGAGAAGGAGGAGGAGGAGGAGGAGGAAGAGGAGGAGGAGAAAGAGGAAGAGGAGGAGGAGAAGGAGGAGGAGATAATAAAGGAAGAAAGAAAAGAAAAGAAATGCAACCTGCAAGTCCTTCTGTATACTTGCAAGGAAGGGAAATGCATGCTGGAGTACAGACCTGAGTATCCACCAGGTCTATCCACCAGTGGTGTAATTACATGCAAGTCGATGAAAACATCAGAGCGTATGACCATGTCTATCCAAGGCCTAACAGCTAGATTCTTTAAATAAAAACATTCTACCAGTCAACCAGTCATTCAAATATTTGTAAATAGTGAGGCCCTGAACTTTTTCTCACATGTTTGAAAGATATAGACACAACTTAAAAGTCTCAAGCTTCTGAAGGAGATTTTTCTCTGAAGAACTTTTGACATTAGCAAGAATCTAAGATGTTTCTTGTTGTATATATTATCTGTGCATAGAAAACACACTAGATACCACAGAGAACATTAAGAGAGACTCAATTTCAGTTGAAAGGGCTCATAATATAAATTAGAAAGACACAATCTAAATTAGATAAGCAACATCATCAGAGTTCTGATTCCTTCTCAGCAGGGATGGGGGGAGAGGAAGTCTCTAGGAGGCACTAATACACAGAAGGATCTGCATGTCCCCAGGCAATAGGTCATTCATTATATGTTATTATGTGCCTACTGTGTCCAAATATTGACCTGGGTGTTTTTCTGAATGAATCTAGGATAAATGAAAATAATATTGACTTCATAAGGAGGCTCTAGGATCAAATCTTACAGTCTATTTCATGAAAATTATAATTCTGTGGGACATTTTAGCTTGATTAGAAAGTCCCAGTTATTATCCAATTTGCCCCCCAAAATAGTATTTACTGCCTTGCCCGTTGAACTCTGTGTTCTTCCCACAAAGAGTGAGTCTGGTGCAGTCGCAAAGGGGTTGCAATATATTTTTCCCAAGTCAGAAGGGCCTGGCTGCCTGTACCCCATCGGCATCCTCTGACATGCTTCAAGAATGAAAATAAGATGATCAGCATCTTGCAAATGTAAAGTACTCTTAGAATGTTGTTTTTTCCTTAGGTATCAAAGACTCTGAACAGATCTTTCCAGAAAAACCTAAAAGTACAGAACCTTGAACTTCACCTGTTTAGGGTCACATATTGAATTAGTGCAGAAGCAAGACAGACCAGCTCTGGACCCTGGCCCACCACTCCATCCTATGTCTTGCCCTGAAAGCACATTCCCTGATAGCACTGACAAAATACTACTACTACTACTAATAATAATAATAATAATAATAATAATATGAAGACACATGTAAGACACATATGTGATTTAAAATTTTCTAGTAGCCACATTTTAAAAGGGAAAAAGAAAAAAGTAAGTTGTAATAACAGCTATTATTAACCCAAGGTATCCAAAATTTCATTTCATCAAATAGTTGTAAATAATATTAAAATTATTAATGAACTATTTTACAGTTTCTTTTTTTTTCAGTCTTCAAAATTCCATGTTTTTCACATGTTTAGTCCATCTCAGTTCACCCTCATTTGCCCAATTTCACATGCTCAATGGCCATACGTGGCTATTGCTGGCCAGCTCAGACTTGGGGTATCTGCCTGAAATATTTTAATAGTAAAGTTCAGCCAAGTCCCACTTTAGTTCCAAGAGTTCTTTTGCAGTCAGGACTAGAAGTTAGATCCATACAACAGCCCTATTGGGAAGTGGGAGGAAGGTTTCCATGCAACCTCCAACCCTTGAGACTTCTATCCCTCCTATGAAGCCCTAGAAGCCTGGAACCCCTCCCTCCCTAGGGAGCCAAGGAGCCAGCACTTTGACTCAGCCTCCACGCAGGTATCAGAGGGCACATTGGGCAAAGGAGATCTGCATCATGGGTTCTTCAGAGAATCATTTTATCCAAAAAGAAGAAGGAAGAAAGTACATATAGTTTTTCAGCAAATACCTGCTGAGGGACAACCACGGATCAAGCATTGACTCACGTTCTGGAGATACAGTAACCCACAAAGTGACAGGATCTTCATGGAGCTTATCTTCTAGCAGGATGACCTGAGAACCACACACACACACACACACACACACACACACACACAATTGCAACCTGTGATAACTCTCCAAAGGAAATAAAGAGGCTAAGAACAAAGCAGCATTTAGTGAATGTCCACTCCATGCCAGAAACTGCCAATCTCCTTTATCTGAGATAATACAAATAATGGCCACCATTTATGAGTGCTGAAAACACACCAGGAAATATGCTAGGTTCTTTATATTGCCTCTCATTCTCTTAATAACCTTGCAAGTTAAATCTTGCACTTGGAAACCCATGGCTTTTAAAGATCATTGCCAAAGTTTACACAACTAGTAAGCAGAGGATCCAAGCTCAGATCAGACACCCTTCTCTTTCTTCTCCGTGATGTGATGTTTATTTTTATATCACATGGGTTTGTTGGATGACAAAGGAACAGAAACTGCATCTACACTATGTGAACCAATCAGTCTTTAAGCACTGAACTTCAAGTCATTGGGAACAGGATGTCTAAGAAGCCCTGAAATAAGGTCATCAATTCCAACATCGGGACACAGTGTGTCAGGGATAACCAATATCCTAATTCTTAAGGCTGCCTGGGGATGACAAGGCTACATCTGGGCTCAAGGTCAAGTAGGCCATAATTAATTAGTTACATCTGCCATGAGGGCAGGTAGAGGTGACACGTGCTGTGTATTTATCACCCCTGGGTCTGAGGCAAGACCATCATGGACTGAGTAGCAAATTCCTGAATCCTGGAGTACCTAAGAAATGGATCCCTCTTGAGACCACATTTGGTCCAATGTAGGTCAGATTCAATGGAATCTGTCTGCCCTGGCTGAGGGTGTACTGAGCATCCCTAGGCCTGGTCATCAGACCCAAGACCCTGTTAGAATCCAAGAGTAAACCCATGGACAGGAGTCTGCCTACAAGTTGGATTCAGCCCAAAACTGTCCCTGGCTAACATCTTACCAAAACTCTAGTGAGGCACGTTTTATTGTTTAGCAAACAAACTACCCTATAGTGATAATTTATTCGTAATTTGCCAATGACTTATTTATTGTTAAATTACTTTCTATGAACTGTTCTTAATCTGCATCAAAGCATATGCTTAGTCACTTTTCTCTTTTCATTTTGTTCTATTTTAAAAGCTGCAAGCTAAAAGAAATTATTTTAGGTTATAGAAGCACAAAGACCCCATAGGTATTTTCCAATCCTAATTCTGATGTCCCTAAAGGATAGACCTGGAAAACATCACTTTAGATCACCAGAATGTCCAAATTGAGCTTGAAACAACTAGGTGACCAGGGCCATTTTTGTCCCCAGGGACCAGCCTGCATAGAAGGCACACCCACCAAAGCTGGGTGGGGGATCTCCTAACACCAGAAGGAGCACGTATAACATCAGCACACCCCAGGTTAGCGCCTCTCCCTCCCTTGTCCTCTTTAATCCTGGAAAATAGTTGCATTACCTTTCAGTGGCCAAGAGACCACCTCAAAATCTCCTGAAACTCCTACCCCGCCCACCTAAACCCTGATATTACTGTGTTTTCTACAACAGACACAGGGGACGTGAAAATCTCTCTCTTCCGATCATGGCACAGTCACAGAAGGACAATAATCTTGGGATGAGAAAACTTCCTCTTCAAACAAAGGCATTTCTCCCTGTGTGGCGGGAGACATTTAGCCTTCCTAAGAGCCCCTGTTGTAGAAGGTGAGCCTTCCAGGTTTTGGTGCTGGGGATAATTACAAGGGGATTTGCAGGCAGGGCCTGCAGGCGGGTGGGAGGGAGGCAAAAAAGCTAGAGAGCCAACAGCTTTTCCATGTTGGTGAAGCATTTTTGTGCTCAAAATGAGCATCATTTCCTCACCATTGACCCTTCTCTGAAGTGAAATCTTCTTAGTTGTGAAAAAAAAGAAGAAAAAAAAAAGGCTTGTAAAAATGGTTCCCAGAGCCTGAAATGGTGAAATTTCCTGCTTTTAGCACTTCCTGGTCCGGCACATAAAAGTACAATTGCCAGGAAAATAACTCTGACGGCCGCTGCCATCTTGATTTCACATTGGGATGCAGACAGTGAGGGAACAGTCTGACAGGCATTTTACAGCTGAAGCTGGTTATGAAAAAAATAAAATAAAATAAAAGCAGAAGGCCCACTGTTTGGAGAGTCCAGGCAACCACCAGTCCATCTGCTCCAACAACCAGGCCACTCTGAAGCGGCATTTCAAGGGCAGAACATCAGAAAAGAGGAGAGATGTAAAAGGCAAGAATAGACAGACGCCTACCTCCAAGGTGAGTGTCTCTGTGGACAGGCATGTTTCCAGTTCAGTGATCTGAGCTGAAACCAGGGCCTGGGCATCCTGAAGAGCTTGTACAAAGCCATCTGCTCCAGTGAGCAAAGGGACACCCTGCCCTTGTCTGAGTGCATGGGGAAATCTTGTCAACCTCTCCACCACCTGGAACTTCTGCAGTGCCTGGGTAGATGGTAGGCATCCCTCCCAACCACCAAAGAAGTGAGGATGTGCTTTTACAGAACACTTCACAAATCACCTGACACTAGGTGCATTTTATAGTGCATTTGAAACCTCCATGTTCCATTACTTTGGTTGGTCCATTAATTTAATTCACCCTCATTTATACCCCACATAAGCAGGTATCAAGACCTGTCATGAGAAAAAAAATCCAGAAAGATACATGATTCTTCAACAAATGGTACACTGGAGTCTATTATTTCAAAAGTAGAGCTAAGTTGAAAAATATCGCATAATGTTTTGGTTTTGTCACTCAGAATCACATTTGGCCTCTTTCCTGGGTGGGGGAAGATGTCCTCCCTCAGCCCTGCAGCTCAGAAGGACAGGACTCCTTCCCTCATGTCCACACTGCTCTACTTTTATGATGTTAGTTGAGCAGTCCTCACAAAGTGACCAGGAAAGAACTATCAATTGAACTTTTGATATTTTATTGCAGATTTTAAAATGCATGTCCTTTCAATATTATTTATTCATAAACCACACACTTTTTTCTTTTCTTTTAAACAATACTGGGGATTAAACTCAGGGCCTTGGATGTGTGAGGGAAGAGCTCCACCACTGAGCTACATCCCCAGCCCCAAACACACATTTTTTTGAAGAACACAAATAATTTGTACCCTCATTTACCTCTGACTGGTGTGCACATTCTGAAGGACAGCAACTCTCAGATGCACAAGTGATTTTTTTTCCAACATGCAGGTGGAGAGTCTCAGAGCCAAGGGCAGTAAAAGACTTGGCCAAGGACAAGCAGGTAGTTCCAACTCTTAGGCTGTAGTTTACCAACATGTTGGATATAAAGCCAGAAAGTGAAGACAAAGGAAGCAAGAAGATGAAGAGAAGGGAAAAGAATGGTTCTCAGTGCCCTACAGACTCTTCCCATTCTTGCCCCACTTTGTGCTACATAGTCACTAGGGGCATAGGCAGGGGAGGGGGAGGGGGTAGACTAAGGTTGGAGCAGGTGGGCAGAGCCATTCTTCTTGCACACCTTGACCTTTCTATCTGCTTATTCTTACCAGTTCCCTGTCTCTCTTTCTCTCTTTCTTTCTCTCTCAAGAATTCCTTCTTGTGTGGACTATCCCTTTTTCTCCCCACATTTTCCCGCTTATCCAGTGTCCTTTTGCATCCAATTTCTAAAATTACTTGCTTTTTTCCAAACTAAGCACTGAACCAAGAGCCACAATAATTTTAAGGATTATCCATTCCTCTGCAGCCTTTCTCCTCCTTCATACCTTAAGTTTCCCCACCCAGTATCCTACCCACACCCATAGTGACAAGAGATCCTAAGTCTCTGGGCTAAAAGTCACCTACTTCTCTTCGAAGATCCCCCTATGCTCAAGCCAGACTCCACCATCAATCAGTCCAGGTGCCCCCAGGACAAGTATGGTAAACAAATGCAGGGATTAAAGTTGCAATTAATAATAATTTCATTAACCAGGGCCTGGCAGGATGGGGTTAATCTGGAAGCACGCATGCTCATCACACAGGAAGCCCGTAAGACACATAGGGAGGACCTTCATGCTCCGACTCACCAGCAATCATTTATATTCCAAGTCTCTCTCTCTCTCCCAATGGAATCATTCAACACAGTAGGATTTTCTCTGCTCAAACTCACCTTCACTTTAAAAGAACGAGAAAGGATCAGCTTAGCTCCTGTCTCTGGCATCAAGATTTTTTTTTTCCCCTTTGACAACTGGCCTAGGGATCTGCAGCTTCCTCTCTTCATCTTCTTCCCCCTCTCTATGCACCTGTGCAAAACCCACAGCATCTTTAACATAAGCTCTATGAAATTCTAGTGGATTCCTATTGACCTAGCATTGGTTGGTGTTGCAAGCTAGAATAATGAGCTGCTCATGTTCTATTGCTCTGGATTAAATGGGCTGGCAGCCCCAGAGATTTTGTAACCCCAGACCTAGTCTATGTCACCTCTTCTGGTTCAACTTTAGAAGAAGCTGCTTCAACATAGAAACGAAGGCAGTGACAGGAGCTTTTTTGTTGACTCAGGAGCTGCCACCCTGGAAGCAATTGCCCTCCCCCACCCCAGGTGAGGTCCCTGTGTGTGTGGCTTCAGTGGCAGCCACACAAGCAAGCTAGGGCTGAACACACCAAGGCTGCTCCATACGACTATTACCAAGTCCCACCTGGAACTTCCCAGAGCTCAGGAAGGAGCAGCATCTTCCAAGCCCCCATCTGTTTGCTTGAAAAAGCTGTCACCTGTGGAAGAATTCTAGCTGGGATGTCCCTGCAGCGACCCAGAAACACGCCCTGCCCTGATCTGCTGGTTCCTGGGCCTCGTATTGCAAAACGGCAAGGTGGCTTTCCTCGCCTCAATGTGTATCCAAAAGTTTTTGGATACTAGACTCAAAACAGAGCTTACTCCATACCTTTTCATTTTTGAAGGCGTTTGGCACGACATGTAAGAGGAAATGGAAAGTGAATTATGTTAAAATTAAGCCAAGGACTACTAATAGTGTTGTGGCCCACAAAATAGTCAATGATACTATAAAATGTATTGAATATAGAACAAAAAAAAAATTCAGGCCATCCAATTCATCAGGTACCTTCTTAAAAAAGTTGTGGTCCTAGCGGTTTTAAAGTAGCTGTTTTGCTTTGTGCATAGAGATGCACTCTAATGCATCCAACTGCATTTTACCACACAGTACAATCCAGTCCGTCCTTCACAGATGTGCCCTCAGACTGGTGAGGACTTACACTACTAACTTCTATATTCCTTCCCCAAACAAGCCTCACATGAACACAATGTAAAGACAGATTTGCTCCCCCAGGGAAACACTGGCCACGTCTGGAGATGGAATATAATTTCAGCTGCTGCAATCCCAGACACGTCAATTTTTTCATTGATTCATTCACACAAATTCATTCAACAAACAGGTATGGAGCCTCCAGCACTAGGTGACTAGGATACACACAGCAGTGAACAAGAGCAAACTATCTTTCTTCCTAGGAGCCAGTATTAATGAACAGTAAATGAATCCAGTGATTACAAATTAGAATAAGTGTTGCAAAAAGACAAAGAAAGGTCTCAAGTAAATGCTAACAGTTGGAATTGACTTGGATGGAGTGAAGGCCTCCCTGAGGAGCTAACGTTTAAGCTAAGGCTAACAATATATGGAGAAATTTACAATGCTGAAGTTCAGGGCATTACCTTCTGCTTACATGCAAGAAGAGGGAAGAGAAATTTCAAAAGCCCTGAGATTGTAAAGAACGTGCGCTCAGAGATTGAAAGAAGCTTGATTTTCCTGGTGCATAGTCACTGAGAGGATGAGACAATGTCCTTTACCTGATATAAGGTGTTCCTAGTGCTCTGGTTGCTGTCCCTTCTGAAGGAAATATGTCAGAATGCAAATAAAGAAGAGGATGACCTAGAGAGTCTTGAGTCAACTCTAATTTATGAAAAGAAGCAAGCGAACTCTGAGACTTTTCCTCACATGGGTAATGAATTGTTTGTGGTATGCATCAGTCCTGGGCATACCACGCCATCATCTTGGACCACCAGGCTTGAAAGGCAAAGATTTGGGGCATAGGCTCTGGAGTCCCACAGTCCTGCTCCTAAATCAGCTCCGCATCCCTGAACCTCTCTGAGATTCAGCCTTTTGCTGACACAAGGTGAGATTTGCTCAAGAAACTGACTCTGAAGGGCCATCTTCACCAAAGGCTACTTTTATAGTAACCCTTTAGATATCTACCTAAAAGTCACTTAATTGGATACACTATCAAATAAATAACTTATTAATCCAGATTTAGTTAATAAATTAACTTCTTAATCCAGCCCACTTGCCAAATGAACACAAAATTGAGTGTTCTACGGCCAGGCTCTCTAACAGAAACACAGCGTGAGCCACAAGCGTGGACCACTGTGTGGTTCTAGATGCTCTGTAGCCATATTAGAAAATGTTATTTAAAATAGAGAAATTAGGGGCTGAGGCTGTAGCTCAGTGGTAAAACGCTTGCCTCACATGCGTAAGGCACTGAGTTCAATCCTCAGCATCACATAAAAATGAATAAATATACTGTGTTCATCTACAGCAAAAAAAATACATAAAAATATTTTTAATAAATAGAGAAATTAATTTAAATAATGTATTTAACCCAATAGATCCAAAACATCATTCCAACATGTTATCAATCTGTTAATTAAAAAGTTTTAATATTTTCAAAATTATTGATGAGATATTTTCCATTCCCTTTTTTGTATTGCATTTGAAAATGAGTGGGTGTACCCTACTTATACACATCACCACTCAAACTAGCCTGCAGTAGAACCAGCTACTATATTGGAGAACACTGCTTTATAGAAATAATTGGATTTTTAGATATGGGAATTTCATATCTTCAGTATAAGTACAAGAGTGATGAAAGTTAAGAAGAAAATAAGGCAATCAAGATGAAACCAATCCCCTGCTTCACACATTTATTCTGGTTTCAGAGCACTGTTCAAACTTTCCTCTCTCTTACCTGCCAGAACTATTAGTGGGATATTCACTTCATCACCTACTCAGTCATTTATTCATTCAACAAACATCCATTGCACACCTCCTATTGTCCAAGTATACTAGGTACCAGGTTCCAGGGATGCAGACGTGAACAAACACAACTCCTGCCCATAAAGACGCTCAGTATCAGGAGGGGAAACTTCCATCCTAGCAGGCAGTCAGCAGATGCTCCCAATGTCTCCCTCACCAGCTAGAATTTGGGAGAAGCAGATTCTGGTTTGGACTCCTCTGCTAATAAGTTAAGCACCTCAGAGGAAGCATTTCCTCATCAGACCTTTGCTTTCTTGTTTGTCAAACGTGCAAGAGCCGATCTGAATAACTACAGAGATCGCAGCTGCAGCCTGAGCCCTGTCACCCTGTGCCTCATCCTGGCATCTGTGGGAATATGGGAGCCAACCAAAGAGAACCCCACCCTCAACAAGAGAAGTGGCAATTCTATTCACTTTTGCATCCTTCCCCTCCTGGGCCTCTGTGGTTGCAAGAATGGGCTAGCTTTGTTTTGCTTTGCTTTGTTTTAATTACATTCAAAATTAGCAAAACAATCCCCATGATCCACCTAGAAGAATAATTGGCTCATTTGGTGCTTCTGACTGTGTGGCGAGACCTCCTTGTCATCACACCAGAGCCACACACACATTCTGCTCCCAGATAGATAATGTCTAAGAAACCCAGAGAGCTCATTGGGCCCATCATTAACCTCATTTTGAGACAGCCCCAGAGGCGGTCCTTTAGCCACCGGCACTGCCGGCTGTCAATTGTGTCAAGCCGGTAACATATTAGTTAGCAGGGGAGCAATCCAAAGAGGTAGCCATAGATCCAAATGCCTAAAAGATATTCTGGAATGTGGTAATTATATCCTGCAGCTGCCAAGGGGGTCCTCTGTGGGCTCACAGACAGTAGTTGTACCTTGGAAAGAGGAGGACAGAAAACAGCAACCAAGATGTTAATGACAAACAAAAGATTTGGGTTCTCATCAAAATGGTCCTCAAAACTCACATCATGATTCTTCTTCTAGTCCGTACAACTGTTCCCAGGAAACTCTGATCCCCTTAATGTGGGTGCTCATGTTCCTGAACAGAGGTGATAAGGGGCAGGGTAAAGTGGGGTACAGGGAAAAGTAAATAGTAAGAAGGTAAAAAAGAGAATCCCTGGTTTTTACTAAGCCTTCCATGGCTCTGTTTTTACAAGTAATATTTCCTCTTGTTCATAATTTTTTTAAATGAGTCATTTTTCATGCTCTACCTCAAAATAGCTTTTGCTTAGTTAGCTTTTTTTTTTTTTTTTTGACAGTGAGTGGAATAACAGGGGCATCAAATAACACAAAATTCAAAAGTCAGTGGGATCACTAGAAGGTAGTGGAAGCAGGGACTAAATATCAGAATATTTGGGTAAAGCCAACAACTTTCCCTTTTCCAGAACAGCTTATAACCAGCTTATCGACAGCTCTGAAAGATGAGCCCCATCTTGGGAAGGATTCAGATGGAGATAGCCAAAGTACAGGGGTTTCAGTGAACAATACTGAAAGAAACCCAGAAAGCTCATCATTAATCTCATTTTGAGAAAGACCCACAAGATTTAGGTTTGAGTCACAGGTACATCCTAAACCCAGTCATGGCTGATTGATTGTGGCAATGTTCCTCACTGAGCAAAAACTCATTCTCAAAATCATTCTAACCCAGAATCATAGGCACCACCTATATACCAATCAGAGTTCACATGCACCTTGGCCTAGACTCTCCCCTAAAACTAATACCACATGTATCAGTTTCCCACAGCTGCTGTAACAAATTACCATGAACTTTGTAGCTTAAAACAAAGCACAAATTTATTACCTGGAGGTCAGACATCAGAAATGGATTCATAGGACTGCATTCCATCTGAAAGTATTAGGGAAGAATCTATTCCCTTGCCTTTTCCACCTTCCACCCATATTCCTTGGCTTATAACCCATTCCTGCTCCTCAAAGCCATGTAGAATATATATAGCATCTTCTTTCCTCTCTGACATGTTTCCAACCCTACATTCTCTGACTCAAATCCTCCTGCCTCCTTCTCATAAATATTCTTGCAACTGCATTGGGCCCATTCTGGTGACCCAGCAAAATCTCCCCATCTCTAGATCCTACTTTAGTTATATCTACAGCCCTATTTTTCCTGTAAGATAACATATTCACAGGTACTGGGGATTAGGATGTGGACCTATTTCAGGGAACATAATTCAGCCTAACATATCACATCTTACAGAAAATTCTGTGTAGAACTATAGAAGATGTCTGTTGGTGAGATTTATCTGTAAGATTCGGATATATAACAGTATAAGCTGAGAGAATGGTTGGCTATGGTTATTAATATACAATGTTTATCTTTTGACCAAAATTGGAATCAAAACATGTCCCTGGACCAGTTCACTAAAGGACACCATTAAAAAAAAAAAAAAACTTGTTTTTACCATGTAGGGTATGAAGTCTGGTATCATTTGCCCTTTTTCTCTCCCCCTTGTATTATGTCCTGTTGGTATAATTGTTCCTTTAATGCACAGCATTTGAAAATTATGTTGTAACTAAGCCATAACTGAATTTCTTACCTTTTGGGGCTTCAGTAACTACGTGACAATATTCCAGAACCTAAGGCAAGAAGAATGTAGCCCTCAGTATGCCCTGTTCTTGTTTAGGTTTTTATTAAGGGTCCAATTTTTATTACATGTAATGGAGGTCAGCTTCATTACTGCCAATCTGCAAGCCTCTACAGTCACTCTGGGACACATTAGCCTGTCACCACTGAACCAGCTGGGTCACTGAATCCTACCATAGGTCTCTTACTTTTTAACTTAAGAACAAAAATAAAATTGACCACAGATATCACAGCATTGCTTGACTTTCAGCATCTCCCCCAGGAAAATGACAGTGATAAATTGGCATCATCTAATAACCTGCCGAGGTACAACACCATGACCAGAGGTTGCATCCTTTTGGTAGACCCAAAAAAAAACTTTCCAAAAAAACACATTCTGCATACTTGAAGCCTTAAATACTTAAAATGTCTTTTAAGAAGGTTTTTGTTGAGCAAGACTATCATTATATGAAAAGACATGTCCAATATTCCACTGTGATAAAATGGTGTCACTTTGCTTAAAATGTGTTTTAAAAAAAATTAGAAAGAAACATACCAAAATATCAGTGATGGTTAGCTCAGGAATATTATATTACAGCTATTTATTTTAAAATTCTTTGTGTTTATGTTTTCTAAATTTTCTACAATGGAAGTATTAATTGTGTAAATTTAAAAAGTGTATCTTAAATAGCAATCATCCACAGTAACCCATCTTAGTGAGAAGTCTGACCAAGTCATGCATCAGCCTTGAATAAGTCAGAGGCGATAATCTATTTGAATTCGTGAAGCTTGAGCAAATGTCTTAATTTACCTGAGCCAAATATGAGGTATGTACTCAATGTCACATACTGCCCTTAGAGGTGGGGATACAGAGGGAATGAGGTATGCAGAATCTCTGTGAGAGCAGAAGGAAGGTCTTTAAGCTGAGATCCAAACAATGAGAAGGAGCTGGCTATAGGGAAAGCAAGGAAGAGCATTTCAAGCTAAGGGAACAGGCAAGCCAAAGCCCTATGGTGGGAACAGGCAAGCCAAAGCCCTATGGTGGAAACAAGCTAGATGTGATCACAGGAAGAAAAGAGACCAGAGTGGTCAGAGCTTTATGAAAGAGAAACAAATGGAACAGCATGAGGTCAGAGGGGAGCCTGTACACCAGCATTAGCAATGGTATTCTATTCAAAATGTAGTAGAAAATCACTAGAGACCTCTCTAGCCATGATGATGACATAATCTGACTTACATTTTCAAAAATTTAATCTAGCTGCTATGAAGAGATTGGGCTGGAAGGTGAAATATCGTAGCAGAAAATCTAGATGAAGGCTAGTGCAATAGTGCCCCTGACAGATGGCAGAGTTTGAACTAAGATGGTTACAGTGGAGGTGTAGGGAAGCAGATGGAAATTGTCAAATAGAACTTCAAGGGCTTATTGATGGATTATATGGCAAAAAGAGAAGGAAATGAACCAAGGATAAGATGCATCTATTTACAAGTATTTATGAGCATCTAGTGTGGGCTGGGCACCCTCCCATTGCTGAGCTGCTGATGAATGGTGGACCATTTGCTGAGATGAACAAGACTGCATAGGAGCTGGTTTGGGGTAAAGACAGCCAACTTGCTGGGGAGGTCAAAGCTAAGAATCTGTATTCATTGAGGTGATTTTAGCTGCTCCTGTAGACAAACACAAAAATTCAATGGTTTAAATAAGATTTTATTTCTTGCCCAGATGGAATCCAAATTTGTTATTTCTCATCAATGGGTAGTTGTTTTCATTAGCTTTCACATCTGTGTGACCAAAATACCTAACAAGAACAACTCAAAGAAGCAAAAGTTTATTTAGGGCTCAAGGTTTCAAAAGTCTCAGTCTACAGACAGCCTACCCATTGCTCTGGGCCCAAGATGAGGCAACAGTCATGGGAGAAGAGACCAGTTCCTGGCAGGGTCAGAAGGCAGAGAGAGGGAAATGGAAGAGGCCACAGGGAATATGTAGGGCTTGCCCTCCAGTGACCTATCTCCTCCAGCCATGCCCAACCTGTCTACAATCACCATCCAGTCAAACTAGGATGGACTGACTAGGTTACAAAGATTTTACCTCTGAGTATACTGGCATTAATAGTAACAAGGGACCTACTTTCCTTCCATATTGTGGCCCCTCCATCTTCAAAATTTGGCTTTAAAAGTGACAGTGCTCCTATAAACTGGTCTATGAAAGACAAAGATATGGAAAATCATGTACAGAAGGTTTTAATAGGCCAACCTAGAAGTGTCATACACCACTTCTCCAGTGCCATTTCTAGATACCTGCCAGATGGCCACACTTATTGGCCCAGGAGGCTGTAATTTGCATCTAGGTGAGTGTTCAAGAAGAAAATTTAAGTTTGGGAGACCTCCCAAGAGTGTCTACAGAGATGCTTATTAGTCGTGCAATAGAGAAGTCAAGTAGCCATTTGATGTGGTTTGGATGTGAGGTGTCCTCCTAAGCTCATGTGAGACAATGCAAGAAGGTTTGGAGAAGAAATAATTGTGTTATAACCTTAACTGAATCAGTGAATTAATCCCCAGTGGGATTAACTGAGTGGTAACTGGAGGCAGGTAGGGTGTGGCTGGAGGAAGTGGTTCATTGGAGTGTGGCTACAGGGTATATATTTTGTATATAGAGAGTGGAGTCTCTCTCTCTCTCTCTCTCTCTCTCTCTCTCTCTCTCTCTCTCTCTCTCTCTCTCCATTCTGATCTCATGTGAACTGCTTCCCTCTGACACACACTCCGCCATGATGTTCAGCCTCACTGTAGGCCCAAGGAATGGAGCCTGCCCTCTATAGACTAAGACCTCTGAAAACGTGAGCCCTCAAATGAACTTTTCCTTGTCTACAATTGTTCTAGTTGGGTCGGTTTAGTCACAGCAGTGAAATAGCTGATTAAAACACCATTGAATATACAAGTTCAGGGGATAGTCTAAGCTGGAGATAACAATTTTGCACAATCATTGTATAGATGATGAGATTATCTAGCTATCATATATATATAGTGAGAAGTGATAGGCCTGGGTTGTGCTATCTTTTGGAGCTCAAGCAATAAAGGATAAAGACCCCGCAAAGGAGGCTAAGACTGAGATGTCAGTGAGGTAGGAGCAAAATCAGAAAGCAATGGTCATGGAGAAAATGAGAAAAACTTCAAGGAGAAAGGTGCTCAGCTATATTGAAAGCTGCTGAGAGGGCAGTAAGATAAAGACCCAAAAAAGGCTGACAATTGGATTTGGAAACCTGAACATCATTTCCCTACAGGTGGAAAAGTAGAATTGGGAATAGATAGGGAGAGACTGCAAGGTGCGGAGGTAGAGAGAGCAACCACAGACAACACCAAGACGTTGCTATAAAGAGAAGCAGAAAAATGAGGCACGGTTCCAAATGGGATGTGGAACAAGAGAGCTTATACATGGAAAATGCTCAAAAATATTTAAATGCTCATGAAATCATCCAGCCTCAAGGAATTATGGTACAGAAAAGAGAAAACTGTAGCATGCAGTCCTTGAGAAAGGATGCGGACAACATCTAGAACACACATGAGAAGGCTGGGCTGGAATGTTCCAGAATGTTTCAGTGTAGCAAGAAGGAAGATGGAGGGTGGGAGCAGAGATTCAGATAGGCTGTTAGATTTGGTTGGGTGGGTGTGTCAAGGTTCATTCTTAACTGACTGGTTTTGTTTTCCTAGAAAAGTACAAGGAAAGCTCTTCATTTGGAAGTGAACCTGGACGAAAGGATGCAAAAGATTTGAGAAGAGAGGTGTTAAACAATAGCTTAGAGGGACAGAAAGCTTTTTCCTACTCCACAAATGCAGTGGGGATGTCCAGAGAATGAGAACTCATTTGAGATTCATGGTCCTGATTTTAAACTGAGATTAGTTGGTCCAAGTTCCAACAAGGTTCAGCTTCTCACGTGCGGACATGGAACTGACAGTTGGGTGGTGTTAACCAAAGCTGGGTTTTACCAGGAGAACCGCAGAGTCGGAAAGGGGCAAAGGAGAAGGGTCTGAGCATGGGAGTCATCCTAATGATGAACCAGGAAATCCTACCTGGGGAAGGTAGGAAGAAAAGACACGAGGACAAAAACATGTGGCAAAAAAAGGGATATATGCCCTTGACTTGTAATTCTCCATGAATATAGAGATAGTGCTGACGATGGGGTTATGAGTGAGACCATGGGAGTGGGCAAAGGAGTTGGGAGGAAGTCAAGATTTTGGAGGTGAAGAAGAAAGACAACTGAGAGACCTCAAAGTTCACGGATCAATACTTGAATACTGAAGTCACCGTCACCAAGAATGGAGAGAGGACTAAGAGAAGAAAGGACCGCAGAGATCTGAACATTACATCCATCAAGCAGCATGGTGGATACACTGGATACTTTCCACCAGCCGCCCACTTTGATTTCCTTTCTCCACCATGCTTAGTATGAAACACGTCAGCAAGCTCCCTCCTCTCTGCCTTCCCAGTGGTTGGTCAGAAGGAGGGAGAAAAGTGACCCCAGAATATTCATTCCCCTTGTTCCATTATTGCAGAATTACTGGGGCCCAACTTTATTCCTTTACAGAAAGATTGAATTCCTGTTGACAGCATCCTCGAACATCTTCTCTGCCCCCTCCCATCCATTTTCTCCCCCCCCTCTTATTTTTTGGCTTTCAACAAAGAAGAAGTACCATTACTAACCTTAGGCACACTATGCTTGGGATTTCCCTCGCCCTAACCACACTTTTGTTAATAGTGCCTTTATTAAACTCATCACAAATTATCCTAATTTGAGTAAGCCATCTGTTTTCTGCTGGGAGCCAACTGATACAGTAGATGACAGCAGTGTAAATACCTACCTTGCAGGATCCCTGTAACGATTAGGAAAAATATATACAAGGAATCTAGCACAGTGTGGGGCATGTTATAGACTCAACTAATAGCAGGGTAGAAGGGAGAAATAGTAGTTGTTTTAGTTGTTGGTAGCAAAAAAATATGTATTGTATTTAGGTCCAAACACATCCTGAAACCAGCTGTTAAATCAAAAGTTAAGCACCTGGCTTCTACCCAGGAACTCTCAGATCTAGTAGCAGTTAGCAAGGTCAATAAAATACATTCCAAAATAAAAAGAAAGAAAAGTGATTCCAAGAAAATATTTTGACCAAGTAATTGGCTTCTAGGGTGATCTCTGTAGGTAGGTTGGCTGGGCATGATGGGTATAAATGGTAAAAAATGAATCATCTTGAACAAGTAGGAGAAGTCTCTGGAGAACCAAAGAAGCAGAAGCCCCATGCCTGGCCTCTCCCACACACCTCCCTACTCCTTCATTCTGTAACTGCAGTGTTCTTCCAGGGTTCAAGAATAGAACTGCCACTGAGATATAGAATCCAGAATAGGTCTGCAATGGTGTTCAGAAGCTGACTTTGTAGAAGGACAGCTTCAAATCCATTTCCCCAACTCTGGAACAGGTAACATGGAAACCACTTGTTCGGGACTTCCAAGTGCAAAGCCCAGATTAAACCCCCCATAGATGGGGGACAAATTGAGATGAGTTTGATGAAAAACATCGAGGAAGGCAAGAATAAACTCAGAACAGATTCAACTTGTTTGTCCATTTTTCAATACAAAGGGCATCACATATATGTCACTACCTATGTTCCATGGAAACCAAAACACTCGAGATTGGTTCACACTGAACATCGTATGCATATAAGATTGCTCCCTGTTTTGTGGTCCATCTGAACAGGATCTGCTGCTTTGGTTAAAGCAACTCCCCATTATCTTTCCAGTGGAAACCAAGATCCTTAGTGGTACCTCAACTTGTGTCATTCTTTAGTACCCACCACACATGACTCCACCTGGCTTTTCAAGTTCTCCTTTGTATGCTCTCTCAGGCACCAGAGCACATCACCTCACACAAGCTGTTCCCTTGTCCACTCCTCCACTCCTCCACCCGCTCTACCACTCCACTTGTTTCTAGGTAACTCCTCCTGCAACCCGGACTCAGTCAATTTTATCTCTTTCAGAAAGCCTCTGTGACGCCTCAGGAAAGTTAGACCAGCCTGTAATGCCCTCCTCTAGCACTCTGCCCTGATAAAAATTCTACATTTTTGTAATTATGATATGATGTCTATCCTCCCCCGCTGGACCATCTGCTCCATGAATCTGTCCTGCTCTAGATTACTATAACCAAATATCTGATACATAGAAGTCCCTTAGTAAACATTGATTGAATGAAGTTTATAATGTCTATAAAAATATAATGCAGAACTGCTAAACTCATGCAAATCACACATGCCATTACTCCTCTCTCCTTTGGTGTTAGAGGCTGGGTATTGAATCCTAGATCTTGCACATGCTAGGCAAGTGCTCTACCACCAAGCTAAACCCGCAGCCCAGTCATGTTCTTTTAAAAATAAGTGTGCTGTAATCTAGAGTGTAAGAAATTGGAATTTGTGCTTCTCTGTTTCTAATTTAGGTCAAGCTCATTGATTTATAAATAGGCATTTTCATTTACAATTCCTTACAATTTTAAAATAAAATCTTTTGTTACTAGAAAAACATTGATAAGAGTTCTTTTTTAATTTTTCTCTTTTGTTTTTGATTAATGTGTATTGATTAATGGGCTTCAGTGTGATATTTTAATGCATACATTCTGCGTGTGTGATCAAATCCAACTGCCCTTATTCACCTTGCCTCTTCATAACCTTTAGGAATCACTATTGTATATTCAGGTCAACTGTTAAATTTTAACTTCCCCCTATAAAAGAAAACATGTAGTACTTATCTTTCTATGTCTAACTTATTTAACATAATATTCTTTATTTCCATCCATTTCCTGCAAATTTCAGGATTTTCTTCTTTTCATGGTTGAATACTATTCCATTGTGTATGTAGACCACATTTTCCCTATCCACTCATCCACTGATGAGCATCTAGTTGGTTCCATATCTTAGCAATTGTGAATAGTGCTGTAATAAACATAGGCACACAGGTATCTCTTTGGTATGCTGATTTCATTTCCTTTGAATATATACCCAGAAGTGGGATAGCTGGATCAAATAGTAGATCTGTTTTCAGTTTTTTGAAGTTTTATACTACTCTCTATAATGACTGTAGTCATTTACATTCCCACCAACAGTGAATAAGAGGTCCTTTTTCTCCCCACTCTCCCCAGCATTTGTAATTTTTTAAATTTCTTATACCATTTATTATAACAGGCATGAGATGGTATCTCACTGTAGCTTTGATTAGCCTGTCTCTGATGGCTAATAATAGTGAACATTTTTCATATATTTATTGCCCATTTGTATTACTTCTTGTGAGAAGTTTTTATTCAGATCATTTTTCCTTTAGATTATTTGTGGTTGTTGTGATAGTTGTTTTTAATTTTCGAGTTCCTATGCATTCTGCATAATAACCCTTTGTCAGATAAATAGCTGGCTTTTTCTTTTTTTTCAATTCTGTACATTTTTTCTCTTCACTCTGTTGATTGTGTCTCCTTTGCTGTGCAGAAGATTTTTAGTTTGATATAATCCCATTGCTCTATTTTTATTTTTGTTTCCTGTGTTTGGGGGTCATATACAAAAGATCATTTTCTATATCAATGTCTTAAAGTGTTTTCCCTGTTTTATACGAGTAATTTCTGGTATGAAATTCTAGTAATTCACATGCAATTTGGGGTCTTTGATTCATTTTGATTTCTTCTGCCTGTGGATATCCAGTTTCCCAGAACCATTTCTTTAAGAGACTGTCCTTTCTCCAACATATGTGTTGGCACCTTTGTTGAGAATTGGTTAGCTGTAAATACGTGGGTTTGTTTCTGGGACCTCTGTTCTGTTTCAGTGGTCTGTGTGTCAGTACCATACCATTTGGGTTATTATGGCTCTGTAGTATATCTTAAAATGACATATTTTGATGCTTCCAGCTCTGCTCTTTTAGTTCAAGATTGTTTGGGCTATTTGGAGTATTGCATACTTCCATATGAATTCTCAGCTTGTATTATCTAGTTCTGTGAAAAAAATGTCATTAGTATTTTGATCAGACTCAATGTAATCCCCATAAAAATACCAAAGAAAACTCTTAAGAGAGAAAGTGATTAGCACTTGCAGTCTAAAACATTCACCAACAAAAAAATCATTCTACACCAATCTGTTATTTTTTAATGAAGCTAATGAATGGTATGTCAGAAAAATGTGACAGCATTCAAAAGACATTTTATCCATTCAACCATATTTGTTGAGACTTCTCCGTGTACCAGAAGCTGTGAATGTGGCAGCGGACAAGATCCCTGTCTTTATTTAGCCCATAAGTGTTGTAGTTTTTGTATCATCGAACAGAGAACTGAGAGCAGTATGACACCACATTGAGTTCAGTGTGCAGTGGCTGCTTAATCAGCCAATAACTAGTCTTGGCTTTTCCATCAGTGGTGTGAATGGAGACCTAGCAAGTCTTTTGCATTTCTGGTAGAAGTGGTATTGGAGTTTAGAAAGCAATTGGCATTGCACTTAAGCAACCTTAAAGACTACTTATCTTCAACCTTGTAATTTGACCTCTATAAGTTAGACAAGAAATTAACCCTGAGAAAATAACACAAAACTTATAATGGAAAAATGCACAAAATAAAGATCATGGTTACTGTGTTTTGATAATCGTCAAATGTTAAAAAAAAAAAAAAGAATAGCCTGAATATTGAAACACTGGAATAATGGCGTGGTATATTGTGACATAACCACATTTTAGACTATTAAGCAACTAAATTTCATTTTGAAGATTGTTGCAAACCAAAGAAAACATGTGAGATGTGTCATTTTTAAAAAACAGAATACAAAATTTTTATCTATTTTATGATTATGAAGCTATGGTTTCTTTCTGCATATGAAAGACAGACAATCTAATATTAAACTAAGACAGACAATCTAATATTAAAAAATTTGTTAGAAAAGCTGGGTCGATTTTTTTATTTTTTTTAAGTTTTACTCCCAACCTTGTTAAAATAAAAATCTTTTTAAATGCAATATGGCTTATTATTGTTGAGGTGGGCACATCAGAATTCAAATAATAATAATAATAGACACAAAAGATTAAATTCTTATTAGAGTTCAAACTGTCAGTTATACAGAAAGAGAAATGGCTTCTTGCCATTGACATGAAAGACTTGGAAGTTTATATTGTGCAGGTTTGAGATCAGCAAACAGTGCAATGTGGCCGTTAACATGAGAATAATCCAGAGCATGCAAATAAAGCAACAGGAAAAAAATCTGCCCCTGCACTCACTGACAATGAGACCATACCTCAGGAATGTGCTAGCTTTCTGGGTCTCCCCTTGAGTGGGACTCTGATAAATCACCTTAGGGCCAGAGGGAACAGATCAAGATGAAGAAAGATTCGCCACTTCTCTATTTCAACAATCAAAGGATTGTTGAGGCAGGAGGGAGTACCAGCATCACATTTTTGTGATTCTCATCTTGCAGATGGGAGTTTTACTAACAGGTACATTTTCATCCAGTTAAAAAAGATTTTCTCCCCCTATTAAGTCTCTTGTGGTCCATTTCCACTTCAACTGAAGCACCTACTGTCCTTAACTGAACCTGTCCTCTCTGCCCAGCATCAACATGCACTCAGGTGTGCAGGGCTGTACCAGTCGTCCATGCTCCTCTGGGATCCACAGAGATTGCTTCTTCAGCACTCACTCCCCAAACCAGCCTGAAGACCTCAGCCCCTCCTCCTCTGTGTTCCATGGCGCCTGGTCCGAGCCTCTACTGAGAAATATTACTTACAATGGAAGGGTTTGGTTACTTCCGCACCTTCACCCTGAGTTTCCTGAGGCAGGAGCCTGACATTTCATTGGTTCATCCCAACAACTTGGCACATCATCTCACACAGAATAGATGCTCTGTTCCTACTTGGCAATGAATTCATTTCTGTTTACAAAATCCATTTTAACCATTTCCGCAGTACACAGATGTCTCTGATTGCAGAATACCTGGGGCAAGTATTGGAAAAACACTGCCTTTGAACAGATACAACATGGCCTCTTTCTCCTTCCTTGTCCTGAGCACTGAACCTCCAAGGGCAGAGCCCCCAAAACCACTACAAATGTGTGGAAATCCCATCCTCTTAAAACGCAAAACATAGGCAAAGTATTTTAACTCACACTGTGAACTCTGCCATTGTTGGGTTGTTGGTTTAAAAAAAAAAAGCATTCCATCTGCCATAAATCTACATTCCCCCCAAATGAAATATAATACCCCGCTTTCCTCTAGCAGTCAGATAATCATCTCCTTGTTTTACGGGAAATGATTTAGAAGATAAAAGAATTGGTCTGACAGTCTCATAAGTTTCAGAAAGTGCTTACCCTGACAGTCCCTTTCTTGCTTGCCCTATTTCTTCTCATGCTATATCTGTCCTGGCATGCACACCCCTACACACACGTACACATTCTTGCACACATGCACATAAGCGCTTGCACATGCTCACACATGCACTGAAATCAGAATCTCTGCCATTTTAAGACAAGACTGGAATTAGGCTGTTACTAGTCTATCTTAGACCTAAGCACATTATTCTACTTCTAAATTGTTTCCTGGCTGTTCTTTGTCTTCTGACTATTTTCCCAGCTCTCCATTGATGACTGAAGTCCTGGAAAATATAAAAGGACCCTCAAGATCATATAGCCCTTCAACCTTGACAGTAGAAAACGCTCTTCTGGTACAGTTAGTATGGCCAAGAGATAAGGGAGACCCACTATCTCACTCTATTTTGACCCTGCCACAGTATGTCTCCCCCTGAGGCCACAGACAGAGTTGTCCACCTGCCTCCTGTCCAGCAAAGACACATCCTTGTAACGGGAGGCAGTCATTTCCTAAATGCTTCCACAAAACCCTCCTTCGGCTGATGCTTAGCGGTGTTCACCTTGAGACAGCAGGAGATGACACCGTGTAGGTGAAGAGAACGTGACAGAGGCCACCACCGCTCATCACCTCCCTGAGATGGAAAAGCCCTCGGGGTACTCAAGAGAATGAGAAACTTTTTTTCTTTACCACTGATGTTTATTGATTTGTCCAGTTCATAGAGAGCATCCCTTAATGTTCTGCTTTCATGTTTCTGCTTTGTTGCATGCGTGCAGAAAAGAATATTGCAAATTGATCTGTCTTCCCGGCCTTTGTTGAGAATGGACTCCTATTACTTTAGTTTCTCAGGCCTGTCATCACATGCTCACATTCCAGGGCATATATAATCAGCCTGGCTAAACACTGAGAGCTGAGCTGATTAATTTCTAACATTCTCGCCTGAGTCCATTGATGGCATGCCTGTTTGATGATCTCTGCAACAGATAGCCACTTCTGATTGTTTGACCTTTGCCCTTCACCCCAGAGCTGTCTATTCTAGTACCTGTTTAAGTTGACAGCACATAACATTGCGTCCACATCACGTTTGAAGAAAACTGTAATGTCTTGGTGCTATGAAAGCATAAAAAAAAGGGTGGGGGGGGAGCTTTTAAGGGAAACCCATTTCCAGTACCAATTGAACAGCATTTGAGAACCAATCATATAGCCATTAACAAAAAGAAAAGACATTACCCATAACCTATGATATTATACTTGTACTTTAGAATCTACCCATTCATTCTGATTTAGCTTATTGCTAATTATGATCAATGGATTTCCACAAGAATGTAAAACTATATCATAGCTTTTAATTTCCCATTCTACCACTTCCCAGAATTCTGCTATTTTAATTACTTTATATGCCATTTACTTCTAATAGCTCAGAACAAAAGGGTCATCATCACCATCATCAATATATCTAAATACCTGCAATCTTAGGCATGTTGGTCCATTTCTAATGTAACCCTAATGTTAGGTTAGACGGGTTTTATTTTTAGTTTTTATTATAGAGGTGGAGTCTCTAACAGTTTCAGAGATGTATTTCATTTATCCTAAAATACCTTTGGTTGTAAGATAGGTTTGGGTCTATTTATAGAGCTAAGTTCTCAAAAATGCACATAATTTACACCCTAGCTAACTAAGAACCAAGCAGTTAAAGAGCTAATGCAGGTGCACTTGGCAGCCATTTTTTTTAAGGTCACACCAACTCACATCCACCCCACAAGAAAATGGAAGGTTATGAGCATACCAAGGTCACCCAAGGACAAATCACATATTCATCTACTTTAATGAATCACATATGTGTCCTGGCACTGAACAGCAGACTGAAGTGAGAAAAATCTTAAGTAGGAAGGTAAATACACTGAGCATTAAACATGCCTAATTGTGGGAATGTAATTGTACTATGTCTCCCTTTGAAAATGGCACAGAAAAGAACACGTGCTGTGTTGGTGGAATCACAGAATGTAAGAATTCAGGGGACAGCTGAGACCATACAGCCCAAACCCTCATTTTTGAAAGAGAAATAGGGACACATGAAGAAGAGCTGAGATGGAACCACATCTGGTCCTCCTGGTGCTAGGGCAATGTCCTGTCACTGTACCAGGTCATCACCCTTTCTCAGGTACAGACCCCCATCTCTCTCTCACCCCATCTCACTGTATCAGTCTTACCCCATCTTTCAATTAAAAATTAAATACTGAAAGTTTATAACCTTTTGTTCAATTGGATCTGGAGAGACAGCCAAATGGGCTTATGGTCCATGACTGAAATCTGGGCGCTACCAAAAAGCAAACACAATTTCCTTTAGTTTGTGATCAACCTGATTAGTGAGATTGGCTAATAATTTTTAGAAGAAAAATGACTGAGTCAGGAAAAATGCTTAAACAGCTTAGTTGTTAGCTTTATTCTGCCATGATGTGAGATTCCATATAAGCTTAACTTAACATTGGGGCAAACATATCCATATGTGTCACTTAGACTTCAGTTTATGTGCTACGCATTTTAAAAGAAAAAAATATCTTAGGATAAATATGCATGTAGACATCTATGTGTGAGTTTAAAATAATATTTTTCTCTATTCTTTTATGAAATATTTCAAACACTAGAAAACAATGTCACAGCTATCACATCCCCCACCCTGCTGCTTGAACAAACATTTGCACTTAGCTATATTTGTTTCAGCTCTTTCTCATTTTATTTTATTTTTTTAATATGTTTTTTAGTTGTAGATGGACACAATACCCTTATTTTATTTTTATGTGGTGCTGAGGATCGAACCCAGTGCCTTCCACATGGGAGGCGAGCACTCTACCACTTGAGCTATAATCCCAGCCCTCTCGTTTTATTTAAAAAATAATAAAAGTGCACTTCAAACTGCCTGCATACCCATATCCAAACACATTCCTTTCTTGCCCTCTTCAGAGAAAACCAATGTCTTGAATTGGGTGTTTATCATTCCCATAAACCGTCCTTACTTTTATTACTTACGTACCTATAAATAACATACAATACTATTTTATTTGTTTTAAATTTTTATATAAATGGTATCTAAACTACATCATTATTGAACTTTCCTTTTCAAGTCCATCTTTAAGTTTTGAAATTTAACCATTAGATAAATGCAGCACTACCTGTTAATGAAGAATTCTGTATTGTATTTTATCATATGAATATACAGTAATTTAATTGTTCCCCTCTTGGTGGATATTTAGGTCATTTCCAGTTCTTCATTGTTCCATACAAGATTTCAATAAATATTCCCAGGCACATGTTCTTATGCACATTTAAAAAGAAATTCTCTGTGGTACATTCATAGTAATGGTAGCTCTGAGTTATAAGGTATGTATATTTTTAGATTTTTTTAGATATTGATCACCAAATTACTCTCTGAATTAGTTAGTTATAGTAATTTTTAATTTTACACTCACACTGACAGTATATAAGAAGTCACATTATTCCATACCCTTACAATATCAGACTTCAATATTTTTGTCTCCTGATGGATAGAAACTTACCTCTTACACTGTTTCAGTTTGCATTTTTGTAATTACTTTGAACATTTAACATTGAGCATCTTTTTACATTTATTAACCATACAGAGTTCCTCTATTATTAATTCACATCCATGGCTCTTTTTCTATTGGACTATGGTTAATCTTATTGATTTAGAGCAATTTTATATAATCTGGATAATATTAGTAATATTTTGGGAGTGCTGACTAAATGTAAGACATTATTCTTAGGGCTTCACACATATTAACTGATCTAATCCTCACAACAAGACCACAACACTGTCAAGATCATTATCCCTTTTGTAAAATGAAAAAATTGAGGTTATGAGAGGTTAAATAACTTGCCTCAGGCCACACACAGATAATAAGTGATGGCGTTAAGATTCAGACCCAGGAATCCAGATCTTCTGCCTTTCTTTGTTTCAAAGGATGCAAATTCCTCATCAGCTTTAGGTGCTGCAAATATCTTCTTCCAGTCTACAGCTTGTCTTTTCAATATATTTCTTGTGTATCGCATTGTTTAGAAGTATATGCATACATATGTTAGTACATGTACATGTTAGATGGCTATGTATGATATGCTATCTATGTATCAAATTTTCAAGTACCTATACATGATTTGTGCATTTTGTTTCTAGTGTAAGCAACATTCCAAACCTCAAAGCCAAAAAGATATTGTAAAATATTTTCTTTTAAAATTTTTGGAAATTTATTTTTCATATTTTTTGCATTTATAATAAAGTCAAGGTTTAAATTTACTTTTTATAATATAAAAAAAAAACTTGCCTTCACATCATTACCTAAATGTCTTTCCCTTGTGTTCTGAAATACGATGCCTGTCAAATATCAAGTTTCTATATATGTGTGGATCTATTCTAAGTTCTCCTTTCTCTTCTATTGACCTATTTGTTCCTATTCCAATACCACCTTGTCTTAACTACCATAGCTTATAATAAATCTTAATATCTGATAGCCATGTCTCCCTACTTTTTTCTTTTTAAATTATCTTTGCCAGTTGTAGGGTTTCATTCTTTCTTATAAATTTTAGGACCAGATTGTCAGGTTCCATAAAAAATCCTGATGGAATTTTTATTGTAATAGCACTGAATTTATAGATTAATTTGGAATAAATTAAAGTCTTTATGATATTAAACCTCTCCACACAGGAACATGGTATAATTCTACATTTATTTGGATCCTTTATGTCCTTAAATAATCTTTGGTTAAATTCTACATAAAAGTCATTTTTTATTATATTTATTCCTCACTGATGCTGTTCCTTTTGTAAGTGGGAGATTTTTCTTATATTATCTGCTTATTTGCTAATTATACTATTTGATGATTTCTGAAGTAGATGGCCTCTTCTGAAAGTCTGACATTTGCCCTTCACTTCAGAACTGTCCCCTACAGTGCCTTCTTGGGTTTATAGTACTTGTATTTTCTCTACATTTCCCCTAAAAGAAATTATAATATCTTAGCTCTATGAAAACTCTAGAAAGGAGAATTTTAGGAAGCCTATTGATTTCTGTATTGACCTACAATTCAACAATTTTGCTTAACTCTTTTTATTTCTAAAAATTGTCTACATACCCACTTGCATTTTTGATGCAGATAGTTATATTGCTTAGAAATAAGACATTTATGTATTCCTTTTAAGTTAGCATATCTTTTTTCTTTTTCTTATTTTATTGCATTGGCTATGATTCCAGAGCAAGACAATAGAAGCCAGGAGTAAACATCATTGCTTTGTTTGTGACATCAGTGGAGATGTATCTAAAGTTTCACCAACTAGATAGGTTTACTGTGAGGTTTTAAAGATAATCATAACAAGTTTAGAAAAGATTTCCTCTTTTCCTTATTTCTTATTTCTTAGAATTCTTATAATAAAGAAATATTTCATTAACTGAATAATTTTTCTGTATCTGTGGAGCACATTAAATGACTTCTTCCTACTATCTGATAATAGAATATGTTGTTAATAGATTTTCTGATGAGTAATTTATTTTCATACTTAGGATAATCTTTGCTGAGTCACCACCATGCATCACTTTTTAAAGATTCTTTTAATTTGGAAAAATACTTCCATATTCCTACAAAAAAAATTGTCTGCAATTCCACAACTCACTCTTGTTATATTCATGTTCATTTTTACTAACATTAAGTTCTGAATGCATTCAATAATATTCATCTTTTATTGTTCTCTGAAAATATTTGTATAAAGATCACACAGGCCTTAAACATAGGCTAAAAATCCCTTTCTGAAATCACCTGGGCCTTGGATCTATTAAGAAGAAATATTTGTGATCGCTATTGGTCTATTTGGATGTTAGATATTTTTCTAAATAAATTTCTATAAAATTATCCATTTTTCTAAGTCTATAATTCACTATCATAAGGTTATTATAGTCTCATTATTTTAAATCTTTATCTGTAGTAATAATTCTTTTTACCTTTTTATCTTTCTTTTTTATCTTTCTTGAAAGAGGTTCATAAATACATTGAACATGAGTCCTCTCTCAAATAAGTAATTTGATTTTATTGATGATTTTCTTTATTTTCTGTTTCATCAATTTACGTTCTTGTCTTTATTATATCACTCACCCTACTTTCTTTAGGTGTACTCTGTTGTTATTATATAGCTTCTAAAGTTGATCACTTATTCTAAAGTTGATCATGTATCTTATCTCTGTACTTCTTGGTGGCTAGTAAATGTTTTTAAAGTTCTAAATTTACCTTTAAATGCAAATAGTTCCATGACCAACAAATGCCATATGTAGTACTTTCTTTGTCATATCTGCCACTATAATTTCCTCTTTGAAACATGCATTATTAAGAGTGAATTTTATTTTTGCTGTTTTCACTATATTTGTATGATTTTTAATTTAATTTTATTGATTCAAGGACATGATATCTATGATACCAATTCCTTCAAATTTGCTGAGAGTTCCTTAGAAATCTAGAACATAGTCAATTTTGAAAATGTGTCATATGTACTTGAAAAAAAATGTATATATATTCTGTACTTTGGGGTATGAATTTTTCTTCCAGATTTTCTATATTCATGTTAATATTGTGTATAATAGATAAATGTGTGATAAAATAAACAGAAACCTCACACATTAATTCCAGATTTATCCAATTTATTTTATAATTCTGTGAAGTTTTGATTCATATATTTCAAGACTATATTGTTAAGTAATATGAATTCATGACAGTTTTGACTTTGGTGCATTGTTCCTTTTACTATTGTGTAGTATCCATAACTATACTTGTTAGTGCTTTCTTCTTAAATTCTATTTTGGCTGGTATTAATATCATTATACAAGATTTCTTTTTATTAGTATTTTCCTAGAATGTACTTTTTCCCATCTCTCTATTTTTGGCATTTCTATATATATTTATTTTAGGTTTCTAAGATCTAGATATTGATTTTGTTTCACTTGATTTTCATTCCAAGCTCATCTCGAAAAGTTTATAACAGATGTCTATTCCACAGATCTTAGCTTGCTGAACTACCCCCTTGGAATATCCTCATATTTAATGATTATCTAACATTCTACTTGGTCCTGTTTTAAACAAATACACCAAATAACCAAAGTAATCTTAAGCAAAAGAACAAAGCAAGAGCCATCACACTACCTGATTTCAAAATATATTACAAAGTTGAAGTAATCAAAACAGCATGGTAGAGGCATGAACCGAAACACATCAACCAATGGTATAGAATAGAGAGCCCAGAAATAAACCCAAGTATCTACAGTCAATTGATGTTTGACAAAAATCACAAAGCACACATTGGGGAAAGGGCAATCTCTTTAATAAATGGTGTCAGGAAAACTAGACATTCATATGCAGAAGAATGAAATTGCACCTTATTTCACCCCTATGCAAGAATCAATTCAAAATAGGTTATGGACTTAAATGTAAGACCTATGTCTCAAATAATACTGTAAAACTTCTAGAAAAAAAATAGGAAAATCTTCTACAATGTTGATCTGAGCAATAATTTCTTGGATATGATCTTAAAAGCACAAGAAACAAAAGCAAAAATAGACTAATTGGATTATACCAAACTACAAATTTTCCGCACAGCAAAGGAAACAATTAACAGAGTGGAGAGATAACCTACAGAGTGGAGAATATGTTTACAAATCATATAGGCTAATACCCAAAGCACATAAGGAACTCAAACTACTCAATTAAAAAATAAATAAACTTATTTTAAAAGTGGGTTAAAAAAGCTGGACATTTCAAAAAAGAACTCATACAAGTGGCCAATAATTATATGAAAAAAAATGTTCAACATCATTGGTCTTCAAGGAAATGCAAATTAAGCCACAATGAAGTATCATTCCACACCTGTTAGAATGGCTATTATAAAAGATGAAAGTGCTGGTGAGGGTGTGGAGAAAGGGGAATCTTTGTACGATGTTGATGTAAATTAACACACCATTTTGGAAAATAATATAGAGGTGCCTCAAAAAACTAAAAATAGAATTTATAATATATGATTCAGCAATCCCACTAATGGATATACAGCCTAAGGAACTGAAGTTGTTATATTAAAAAGATTTCTACACTCTCATGTTCATGGAACCATTATTCATAATAGCCAAGATGGAAACACTGTAAGAACCCATCAATGAATGAATGTATTTTTTTAATGTAGCATATACACAAAATGGAATACCATTCAGCATTTTAAAAAGAAAATTTTATCTTTTACAATGAAAAGGATGAATCTAAAGAACATTACACTTAGTGAAATAAGCCAAGCAGAGAACGAAAAATATCACATGATCTCACTTATAACTGGAATCGAAACAAGACAAATTCATAGAAGAGTAGAAGAGTGGTCATCAGAGATCAAGGTGAAGAAGGTGAATGGGGAGAGGTAGATGTTGGCCAAAGGGTACAAAGTTTCAGTGAGACAAGAGGAATAATTTAGTGATCTATCACACAGCATGTGACAATAGTTAATAACAACGTCTTGTGTATTTTAAAATTGCTTAAGTAATGGATTTTATATGTTCTCAACACAGAGACATGTTTAGGTATGTGAGATTGTAGATATGTTGATTAGCCGGATTTGACATTCCCTAATGTATACATTCATTGAAACATCACATTGTACCCCATAAACAATGCAATTATGATTTGTCAATTAAAAATTAAATTATTAAAAAACAAACTAAGGAGTTTTTCAGGCTATAACCTAAAGTCAATCTTATTTGAATGAATTAATCTTCTTTCTTTTGGTGTGGTTGACTATCTTCTCTTTACTATCTTGTGATTGAAACTTGCTTTTAAGGCTTAAGTGAGAGAATTATAGTCATTGCTTTGTCCTTCCTCATTCCCCTCTTCTGATTTCATCCATTTCTGTGTTTTCCCACAGCTGGCCTCCTACAGCCACAGTCCAGAACATGGTTTGATAAAAGTAGTTTGAGGTCCCTTCTTCATTATTTATACCCACAGAACCAACAGGAGCCATATACCAGCTTGACTGAGTTCAGAATCCCAAGGTTCTTAGTCCCCTGTCTTCCCTAGCTATGCAGACAGATCCTTTCAAACTATAATCCCAGCAGCCTAAGGTGGCATTTTTCTTCCTAATCTTTCATAAGTGGGAGCTAGAGTACAGGGAACCCCCATCCTTACCTTTGGCTTAAAGCCCTAAGCCCAGATCCAATCCCCCATCCTTCCACTGAACATTTTTAGTTTTGGATGGAGCAAAGCCTACAACCACCATTATTTGCTTCTCAACCTGGAGCCCAGCAATCCTGGGCAGCATTTAGCTCAATTCTCCACCTTAGGTAGCTATGCTGTTGTTGGATTTGCTTATGAAATTAGCTGTGTCATTTTGGTTTCATCTTTCACATAACTGTTATTATGTGTACATATAATTGTCAAGGACAGGTCAAAGCATGGACTCACCATGCAAACATGGCCCATGGATTCAGCTTCCTGCTTACAACCCATTACAAAGCATGCAATATGAGGTTCACTATTGTATCCCTCATAGGAGAGGCTCAATGAAGATGTGTTGAGCAAACAGGTACATACAAATCATTTTCCTAGAAAGAGGAGCAGGCAGCAGACACCACGCTTCAGTTTTCTTAGTACACCACAAGCTCTTGAGGACAGAACCAATATCCAATTGATCATATTGCCTAGCTTATTATTTTGCATGTGGTAAATGGGCCATAAATATGCCCAAGGGCCAACACATCTCTCCTGAGATTTTCACATCTCTCCTGTGGATTTTCACTAGGTTTGTAAAAATGATGCCCAGGATACACACAGTACTGCTCCAATGGGTTAAAATCACCATCTCCTGGGAGATTTCATAACGGGTTGGTTCTTCCTCACAAACTATCCTTTTTAAAAATGAATTGCTCCTATTTAAAAACTTTTGATTCAAGCATAGAGATTATCAGACAAAAGTGGAAGATGTCCACCAGAATAATGTAAAAGTTAGTATATTTACTAAGAAATCAAATGAAAAACCTTTTCCTGCTATCTGATGACAGTATCAGGGACCAATTGTAAGGGAATGCTAAGTGATCACATTTCCTCTAGCCGAAATAACATTTTTCATACCACAATCCAAAGGACAAGGGGACAAAGAAATAGTCCTTGTTGATTAATTACTTTTGGAACCAGGCCCAGCATGAGGAAAGTGTAGTCTAGTGATAAAGTGACAGGTCCACTCTTTGTCCCCTCTGCCCTCCCAAGAAACGATTCTCTGGATTTTTAAGAGATAAATGCATTAGCTGCTCTAAACCATGATACCCATAAAGAAGAGACATTTCCATATATTTTCAAAATGAATTCATATTCTCCCAATCAACAGCTCCTTCAATCCTGTATATATGGGGCACCTATTGTATACCAGGTGCTCCGGTGGCTATGGAAGAATTAGAAAACAATGCATTGAGGGGAACGAGTTAGACTCAGACAAGCCCTGCCACATGTAGGTAACACCTTCATAAGAGCTGCAGGTACAAACAAGAGGACAGGTCTGCAAGGGTGACATGGGTGTGGAGGGCTTTGCCTGGAAGCCAGAAAAAAATCAAAGGGCCCTGAAGGATGGTAGGAATTGTGGGGAGACACTCAACATTTCTGGGCTTTGGCTGTCTTGTCTGTTAAGTGAGGGTTGTTGGTTAGGTAATTTTCGTAAAATCCTTTCCAGTTGAAACATCCACAAGTTCTCATCCTCAGAACCACCAACACCTGTGGGCTGGGCATTTGTAACCTAGTAAACAACCTCCACTGTCTACAAAGAAACTCTTCAGGAACACAGTGAGAAAACTTCACAGACATTTGCCTCCAGGCAAAGAGAAACTTCTCCCCTCCTTCAAAAGATCTTCTTCCTAAAATTGAGGCTGTCAACACCCAAAGCCCCCCCTCAAGGACCGGAAAAGGGATTCCAGGAGCCGATGAAGGAAAATAAATAGCACAGAGCAACACAGGGGCACTTTTAAACGTATAGGTCGATTGCTCGCTTCGAATCTCTGGCCCTGATACGCCTCCATGGAAAGTGCCATCTGAAAAAAATGACATTCAAGATTGACAACTGATTAATATACAAGCTTGATTATATGCAAATCATCACTTTCTGTTGACTTAATTGTGACCTGATGTAACATGTATAATTAACACATGTATTTAAAATAAATGTATATTTAATTGATATGCATATTTAAAAATGAATATTTACATTTATATGTTGTCTTGTATTTTTTTTCCATCGGGGGTGAATTTATTTCCCACAGAAGTAGAGGGTTAGGGGGCTCCATCTTGAACGAACACAAGAAACAGAAACAAAGGAATGAAGACTGCGACAGGCAGAGAAAGCAATGAGCTAGCAGTCAGAAAGCCTCATTGGAGACCTGTCCTGCCCATGCCAGGTGACTTTCATGTCTGGGCCTCGGTTTCTAAGGCTGTGAAAGGAAAGGGTGGACAGACAATTGCTAAGTCACCTTCTCGTCCTTCGGTTCCATTGTCAGCTCACAGAATAACTCTGATCTTTAACCTCTTCAGTCAAAATGAGTGGACTCCAGCCACAGATATCCAGAGTCTCTCTGATGGCAATTAACACACCTTAAAATTGCACTTGGAAGGTCAAAGAGCATTCTGGAGCCTGAGGCACCCCATCCGAGCACATAACACTCAGAGGACAGCAGTCCTGAGAACAGTCTCCATAAACAGGCAACTATGGAACAAGAAGGGCACCCATAGGTAATCAGCAGAGGGAAGGGTGCTCAGGAAGGCATCCAGGAGTGGACTTTTGGTTTTGGGGTGTTTTGGGGAGAATGGGGAGAGTTACTGGGAATTGAATCCAGGGGCACTTAGCACTGAGCTACATCCCCAGCCTATGTTCTTTCTTTATATATATATATATATATATATATATATATATATTTTTTTTTTTTTTTTTGAGAAAGGGTCTCGCTAAGTTGCCCAAGCTGGCCTTGAACTTGCGATTCCCCTGCTTCAGCCTTCCCAGTGGCTGGAATTGCAGATCCATGCCACCACACCTGGCCAGGAATGGTCCATTTTGAAGGGAAGAGAGAAAGAGGAAGGTGTAGGGCATCATTCTAGAGATACTAGCTTCATGGAGAGGGTCCTTGATGGGTAGCTGTATGAGGAACAGCATGAAAAAGAAAACATAATAGGGAAATGTACAACCCCCATGCCCTTTGACAGGCAAAACAACATAGAAAAAAATTAACCCCACTTTCATCATTAATATACGCTTTTCTCAATCTTTGACAAGTAAAGTAAAGGTAAAATGATTTATGGTAAAATATTGTAAGGTCAACTGGTGAGGAGGATAACACTCCCAATGATTCTGAACATTTCTTGGAAGCTTAGTGAGACAAAAAGAACCAAAGAGCCTGGGCAGCTGGGCAGGCCACCCTGTCCCAGCTAGGTAATAAGCAACCTTGAACAAACTGCCATTTCATTCCTGCGCCGTCATTTCTCCTTTGACTTACTTGTCTTTTGGGAAAATACAATTTCGCCTTCTCCACGCACATGTTCAAAAGACGTCCCTGATTCAATGCCGGGATTGTAAACATGAACAAGACATGGTACCCAAGGAAATTATAATCCAGTGAGGAGACGACTCCTCCTGATGCAAAAAGAAAATTGCTGTGTTAGCAATGCAGATGGTGTTGGGGCAGCGAGGGAGACAGAAGTCCACTTACCTGGGGAGGTGCTATTTGAAACTCTGGGTCTTAAAATAATGAGCCCCTTTCCATGGAAAGTATCATTATGGTGTGCGGCATTGTTATTTTAACAGTCTTCTAGACCTCCCTTTTCTGCCAATGCTTCCTGGTACGCTGGACTTCCCTCTGCTCTGGGTGCAACAAGGGAATGAACTACACTGGGACCTCTAAACCAGCCCCTCTCTAAACTCCGCTATTGTTTGGAGGGATTTTATATCTGGCCCATTCCTTTTCTTGCTGCTGAAAGGCATCAGACTCATTGATTAAGCAGAGAGGACACTTTTCATGAAAATTGCCCATGCACAATGAAAGTTCCATTTTAGCCACTAAGCCAGGCTACCCTTGGGCCAGTGTCCACATTCCATGGAAACTGGCTTACAAATCAAAAGAACCTTGCTAACAAATTTTGTTGATCAGTTGAAATCTACATAGTACTAATCAACATGCCTACCAGGCAAGAACTGCACACAAGCTACTGGTTCTCCGGTACATCCTCTCTCTCTCTTTCTCTCTCTCTCTCTCTCTCTCTCTCTCTCTCTCTCAAACACACACACACACACACACACACACACACAACATTTTACTGTATGTTTCAACACATGCATATCATCTGGGTAATGGTGCCTTTTGCAAGCAGATGGGAGAGAAAGAGACTTTAAAAAGATGGACTCCTATTGTTCTACCAAACATCTTAAAACTGATCGAAGCCTCAGAGGACAGGAAAACAAAGCCAGCTCTCTGAGGCTTTCCGTCTACCCCTTCAGAAAGTCGTTGGCGTCCCGGCAATACTTAGAAAAGTATTAAAATTTGAGCAACACTGGTTTACTTGTTTATATGCATCCCCATAGAATTTCCCACCACGTCCACAGAAGCTTCAAAGGCTCCACAGTGAGACCCGTCAGGATGTGGAGAGAGACAGAGACAGTGCTCTAGTGTTTGGAGACCCAGCCTGGGCGCTCGGGCTCTCAGGCATCTGGTTATCCCAGCCTGACACCGCGCCTGCGATTTCAGACTGTTTAATTAATTCTGATAATACCACATCGCAGGTGCTGCAGGAAGTATGTTAATTTAAGATCACATCTTACCAATTCCCACAGGTTTCATTCCAACCTAATAAATGAAATAATCTCCACTGTGAATGCCTTGCTTACCTAATTAGGCAGAGGGCGACGAAGCAGTCACACTCAGGGTACATCAGCGCCACTGGCCACCTTCAAAAGCATAACCGTGACCTGCCCACGGGCTCCTTCCCCAGGCTTCTAGCACACACACATCAAAGCCAAACAAATAAGGCACCACATTACCCTTTGCATACCCACAATGCTTTTTCTTCTTCTCACCCGATTTCTTGTCTTTTTAAATGCATCTATAGTGCTGGATACCATGAAATCTCACCCTGCTTAAACTAAACTTTAGATCCAATTTCTATTAAATCACTTACTAATTACCATAGACTTGGGGAATTTTCAACCAAATGGATTATTTCTGGCCAATAGGGATTTTTTACAATGATAAGGCAGTAAAAGGAACTAATTCTTTTTTTTTATTTCACCCCCATGGAAATCGGAATGGGACCAGGGGTGCTCTACCACTCAGCTATATCCCCAGCCCTTTTTATTTTGAAACAGGACCTCACTGAGTTGTCCAGGCTGGCCTCGAACTTGTGATCCTCCTGCTTCAGCCTCCCAAATTGCTGGGATTATAGGTATGTGCCACCACCCCTGGCCTAAAGGGAACTAATGTTATCTGAACCAGTGTGATTGTAGCAAGATAAGTGCCATTACACTTCCCCTGTCTCCCACCTGCTCACCCACCTTCAGAAAATAGCTTCATGTTGCCAGGTGGGTACAGAGCGGCTTGGAATGCTTTTCCCACAACCCCCATCTCAACCCTCCCCCTCACTTCCTTCATGATGATGCTCAAATGTTAGCCCATCAGCAAGGTCTTCCCTGACTACCTCAAGGAAAGAGCATCCCCATCCCTACATCTGCACCTATGGTTATCACCCCTGGCTGCTCATTAGACTCACCTGGGCAGACTGAAAGTCACTATCAGAACCCCACTCCCTGAGATCCTAGCTCAGCTGCTCTGGAGTGGACTCCAAGCACCAGCATGTATCAAACACGCCCCCAGACGGGGTGGGGGAATCTTCTGATGCCAAGAGTCAAACCAACTCAACCAGGAAGGACTAAGCATTCATTTAATGAAGATCAGGTCTATTTTGAGCACCTAATGATCAAATAAATTGATGATTTCCCCAGTCACCACTGGACTGAGGAAAAAGTTATTTTCGTTTCACTTTGTTTTTCACAGGCTCCAGTATCAGAGCCCCCTGCTGGGAAGAATTTATTTTAATTACTGGTTCCGAGCCTGATTTCTCAATAACTAGGGAACAATAGTGACATCTAGCCAATGGGTATTTTTCTTTGCCCAATGTCAAAACTTACTAGACTGAATGAATAAGATATAAAAACTTGGGGGCTGGGGTTATGGCACAGTGATAGAGTGCTCACCTAGCATGCATGGGGCACTGGGTTCGATCCTCAGCACCACATAAAAATAAAAAAGATATAGTGTCCACCTAAAACTAAAAAATAAATATTTTTAAAAACAAAGGATATAAAAATTTTGATCTTCAAACCTTGGAGGTCTTGTCAAGGAGATGAAATACAGAAAAAGAAAATGTTGCTCTAAAAGATTCTCTGGGTAGCTTGAGATTTATGAAACACTATTTGCTTTGAACTGCTAAGTCCTTGCTCTCTCCCTATTGGCCCAACCTCTGATTCTCCCTGCTCACCCTCAACACACCCAAAGTGAGGACTGACAGTCTGTGCTAGAGTCAGGGTTCCACATAATGGTTCTCCCACCAGGGAGAGATTGTCAGCAGCAGCCCCTTCTTAAGGGATCTTGACCTTAACAGCAAATGGGCCTCGGAGTGGCTCTCTTTCCACACTGTCTACAGGCACATCATCTAGGAGTGGTCCAGCCTCAAGTTTCTAGACTCAGTTGGCTTCTCCCATTTTCCATTTTCTGAACTTGGCTTTGAACAAAAGTTGAACAAATCTCTAAACCTCCGAGGGGAAACCCAGAAAACACTGCCAGATTTTTTTCTAACCCCTGCTTGAAGTAATCAAACCCCCAGTGTATGCTCCAACTCAGCCAATGCCGGTTCAGCCGCCAGGCCCAGCCTTGCTAAAAAATTCATAAACCACAGAACAGCTGGGCCACAGTCTGCTTTCAGAGCAAAGCGTCCACTATCAGGTTTTCATCTGGCACTACTGAGGAACTCAGCATTTATTCCCTGACAGAGACTTGAAAGAGGAAATCTTACTGGCTGTCTACTCAGAGTCACACGAGGACATATTTGATGGGAATCCCATGCATATTCCAACGAGATAAAAGATATTATTCATTCCTAAAATGTCTTCAGAGACTCCATTAATGGAGAAATTCCAAGTGACAGATATAACCAAAAAAGTGCCCTAATATCTACCTACAACCACATTAGGATGGATCAGGGGAAGGGATGCTTAATAACAGGCCCTCCTTAGAATTATGTTTCTTTCTTTATCATCACAAAACTGGCTGGGGAAGTAATGGAGGGGGAAAGAGGTCCCCTGGAAAACATATGGGACCAGTTAAACACAGGTTTTCCCTACTGGGAGGGATTTCATTAGGAAGCCGCCATATTTAGACAATTTCTATGGAGACATGTCCTCCCAGGAATTTCCTCCATCATGACAGGCTTGGTAAATGATACCTTGTTATTTTGCCGTCAGTGGTCTATGTGTGGATAATCTGTAGTTTAAATGGGCATTTTTAAAAAATCTCTAAATAAAATACAAAATAGGACTGGGGATGTGGCTCAGCTGAGTTCAATCCCCAGTAGCCAAAAAGAAAAAAAATAAAAGAGAACCTCTATCCTTTCTCCAAATATTATCTCCTAAGGAAAGAGATGGAGAAGCCAAATCTCTGAAATCTTATATCCGGTTCAAAGGGGAACAGAAAGCAAAATGCTCAGATTCAGGGAAAACATTTTTTTTTCTGATACAAGGGTGTGTGTGTGTGTGTGTGTGTGTGTTCAGATTGAAAGATAATTTTCTTGTATTCCAATCACAACTCTGTTAACTAACATAGCTACATGTCTCTATACATTGGTAATACAGTAATAATTACTGCTCATGATAGTGATCTCAAAGTTCTACAAGATTCTTCACAGTTGTAACAACAGAAATATAATGTTCTGTGCTTTTGATTGTTTTCTCAGTGTTTGAAAACAAATTATCTAGCGATAATCCACAAAGTGACCCCAAGTTAATTGCCTTTAATTGGATCTTCCTGTACACTAGATAGTATGCCTAACTCATCAAAGAGCAAATGAATAGATAGGAGGAAGGAAGAAAGGAAGAAAGACAAACAAGTTGATTACAGCCTAGAAATACTGTACACCGCCTGCCTTAGACAAACTGACTCAGGAGAAAGCTAGCTAACTCAGGAATCAAAAGTTTAATTCCCCATTTTCATAATTCTTATAACCTACATAAATTCATTGGTTATTTTCATAATTTGCAGAATAGCCCAACATCAATTAAAAGTGAAACACTCAGTTTTAAATTAGGACAAAACCACTCTGGATGCCATAGATGATGCTGTGCATTTGTACTAGAACTTCATCCTGGTTCAAATGCTTCAAAATGCCTTCACAAATATCACCTTGGATTCTTGGGATAACCCTGAGACAGATGTGGCAGGTAAATCCTGGCCATTTTCAAATGAGGCAGAAGCAAAAATAAATCAAATGCCTTGCTCCAGTCCCATGGCTAGTTTGAGATGGGATCCGAATTAAACCCAGGAATCTTTTCATCCCAGTGGACGTCTCACTCTAAACAAGTTCTTGTATTAATTAGAGAGCATGCCCTCTGGCCAGGAATAAAAACAGTGGCAGAGCACCCGCTGACCCCTAGGCACACAAAAAGCTAACCCTTTCTCCGGAATCAGTACAATGTTCTATCTGGCTTGTGCCTCCCCAAGCCATTGTTCTCATTCATTTCCTTCTCTCCTTTTGTCAGATTAGTCCATGAAGTGTCCCCAGTTCCTCTAGGCCAGTCACTTCTTCCTCCTTGGAACTCTTCAGTTTGCACCTCCCGCGGCACTTGTCACGTGGAATCTTGTCACATCTCTCACGTAGCTGACTCAAATGTCAATTTACACTCTGCGTGGCCATTTGACTTCATGTGACTATTCCCACAAATGGACTAATTTCCACCAGGACAGGGAGGACATGCAGTGGGTATCTTCTCTGCCTACAGCACATGATTCCCATCTTAACCAACATCCCGGCCCCTTGTTCTGGCCACGGCACCACTGAGAATCATCCTCTCCGTCCTCAGCCCCTAAGGCTTGAGAGTGATCAGGATCTTCTTCCTGTGTCAGGGATAGATATGTGATCCCCCCAACCCACGAGACTCCGTTCTGAGATTTATGATGGAGTGGACAAGAGAAGCCCACTTGGTGCTACGACAGCGATCAGAGAGGATGATTGAAGCCTAGAGGTGTCGGGAGCCCAATGTAGGGTCCAAGTCTAAACCTTGCAAAAAAACAGAACCATGGGAGGAGCAATTCCAGATACTGATGAGGACATTTGAGCCTCTGGATCCAGCCATTTTAAACCCTTAGACTATTTTGGGAAATGAACCAGGTGTTTCCTTTTTTTGCTTAAGTCAATTAGAATTGGGTTCAATTAAAACCCACTCATTTCTTTTTAGGAAAATATTTGGAGGATAATCTAATTTAAAGAGACACTACAGGACTTACTTAGAACTGAGTATGCACAACAAGCTTGTTTTTTACATAGCAATAAAAATGGGGAAATTCTTAGGATGCTTGTATTCACAATTTACAGAAGGTTAAGAAAAGTTCCACTGTCCATACCAGAGTAAAATAATAACAATTACACCAAATTATGTCAATATGCTAGTCGTGAAAATCATTTTTATTACTATTACTGTTCTTCATTGATTCTCATATGCACATTATTCTCACATTTTTTACCATCCCTGAAATCAGAATGTATCATATAATCAGTGGGATCGTATAATCTCTGGACTGGCAGATGAATTCTTCTAGAGAGGGATCGCATTTGCTTCTGCCAATCAGCATAACCTGAGACAACTTGAAATTAATTTTTTTGTGCTTGAGGATTACTGGACCCCCACAATCTGTGATTTTTCTATCTCAGACCTGTGAGTGTCCATACAAGCTTGTGATTTAAACTCTCTGAAAGAAAAAAAAAAGTGTGTCTTCTTGCCTCTGGTTGACCCAAGGTTGAGAGGGGCAGGTTTCCCTGCTGGTCCTTAAGGGATTTCCCTTCACACTTACGCTGCATATATAGCCTATTGGTATCCTGCTTTTATGTAGGGTCTCCTGTTAGAATTCCCATCTTGGAAATTAACAGTGCTTTTTATCATACATGGCTATCTTGACTTTCATGAAATATGACACTGTGACTAACATCAAAACTGGCATGGGACAGCCAAGGTGACTATGAAGTTGAAGAGGGAGAATCTTCTTGGACAAATTCCTCGATGCTGCCACTGCCTCTCACAAGAAACCAAGAAACCAAGAAGTCCTTCTAAACCTCTAGGACTGGGGTGGGGGGGTGGCTCAGTACTAGAGCACTTGCCCAGCCTGTGGAAAACCCTGAGTTTAATCCCCCCGCACCACAAAAAAAAAAAAAAAAGCTTAAATAAAACTCACTGAATCTAGAACAAGGCCAAAAATATAGTAGTCACTCAAGAAAATGGTTCATTTCCAAATTAATGATTGATTAGAATCTGATGAACCAGAATCCAACTAAAAGAGCCAAAGGAAAAATGCTCCAAAGAAGCTCTGGAGCCAACTGCCCTCTAAACCTGTGCCCAAGATGTGGTTGTTATCAAAGGGGACTCTCCTTTTGGAAGAGTCCAATTAAATATCCCTCCACATTATGCCTCACCGTGGGAACACAGTCCCCCCATGCCCAGAGCCACCGGATGCTGTAGTAAAAATGATTTTTTTTTGCCCTTTCATTTGAACTTTATTGGGTACATGGGTAGTTTTCCAACTGCCCACTTTGCTAACAATGGTTCAAGGACCAAATGAGTATTTATCTTCATTCATTTGAGCTTCTAGAAATGCCACAAATTTACTCTTCAGTATCGTAGGAAATGATTCCAGAGAAAGCTGAACAAGATGCCACCTTTCACCTTCTAACTCTATTACTGCTGGGGTGAAACCTTTGTTAAGTCTGGATTTATAACCCTTCTCCATTCGCATAGGCTAGTGGTTCTGCAAGCGTTGCGCCTGCATTTGTTGCCAGAAAGAAAACATTTGCTCAGTGAATTCTCTTGGTCTTTATCTCCTTTCTCTTGAGGATTGTTAGAAAATAGAGCATTGACTCCTGGTCGCTTTCTTTCTTTTTGTCCCCTCTGAGCTTCTTGCCGTATAACAAGATTGTTAAAGACAAATTGCTAACCATCCCTCTTACACACACACCTCATTAAATTGGTTGCACAATTTTCTTTCATTCTTTCTCCAGGGTGGCTGTAGGAATATAGCCATTTATAATAACTGCCACTGTCGAGTGTAAACGGCTAGACTCAGGTGAAGAGTGTGGATATGCTCTTTGTTTTGCAAAAGGCTTTTCTTCAGGTACAAGCAATTTAGTTCTCTTTCCTTAGATTAATGATTGGCATGTTAGGAGACCTTAGGTTACCTGGGGGGGTTCACGTGTTTAATGAATTCTGCTGAAATGCTGGAAACTCCAAGAGAGATTTTTGAATGGACACAATTATAGGTGATTCATCATCATCATCCTCATCGCCAGCATTATTGACAAGCTAACATGAATGGATAAGAGTAAGCCTCCCTCACCACATCAGCTCACCCAACTAAAATCCCACATTTCCAAAAGAACTAATGAAAATCCAGAGAGAAAACACATAATATTTTGAGCAAGCGCACCTCACCTCAATCTGAGAAGCCCAGAGGAAGACTTAATTCTACTACTCTAGTGTGTTATGACCTTGGGACCTCAGTTTCACCATTATGAAATGGAAATTAAAATGCCCTCCAATCTACCCAACAGAGATCCTAAAACGATTCCAAATCATATTTTGTGTGAAAGTGCTTTGGAATGTATAAAGTAGCAGACACGTGGAAAATATTACTATCAACATATTCATGGGCTGTCATGAAGCTTGGCAAAATGCCTTTTCTGTGCAACTTGAAGGGGCTTAGTCAGGAGTCAGATAGAAAGAGGCGGGAAGAAAAGGAATTTTCAGGTGGCAATGTACTTTCTAGGATTCTTGGAGTCTCCAAGATCCAGTTCTGAACATCATAGATGATAATGTTTAGTGCCTTCTGTGTTCATCAGCTTTATGTTGCTGACCAACATGCCCATCAAGAGAAACTTAAAAAAGAAACAGTTTATTTTGGCTAATGATATCAGAGGTTCAGTCCGTGGTTGGCCAATTCCATTGCTTGGGGCACAATGTAAAGCAGAACATCATGGCAGAACGTCATGTTGGAATAACGTTGTTCCATTGATAAAGGCCAGGAAGCAGAGACAGAAAGAGGAAGGGGCCACAGAGAAGATGCACCTTTCCATGGCACATTCCCAGTGACCCACTTCCTCCAGCCATAGTCTACCTGCCTGCAGTTACCACCCAGTCAGTCCATTCAAACCAGGAATGGACTGATTAGGTTACAGCTCTCACAGTCCAATCACTTTACCTCTAAACCTTCCTGCATTAACCCAGAAGCTTTGGGGGACACCTCATACCCAAACCATAACACCCATCTAGGAGTTCAGAGCCCATAAATACATCAGATCATCAACTGAGTGACTTCTTATCAGGAAAGTGATGGAACTAGATAGAAGGAACTACAGCTAATGAAAGGGAATAATCACAGAACCCAAAGAAAATGTAGTGACCCTAGCCAGTGAACACAACAGTAAGAGAACAAGAAGGAAAACAAAGCCTCTCAGTGGTCAGCCCAGTAACTTGGGCCCTTGGCTACTCCTAGCCTTGCCGGCTAGACAGCACTGAACCCTTTAAACATCCATCTCAGCTCCATCCTGGGCCTGAGCCAGTGCTTCTGTGTTTGGTTTCAGTCTGGGAGCCCTGCCTGACCACTTGGTGAGGGTGGAGTTGATCTTGCTGCCCTGCTGTCCCAGGTACCCACATACCCAGTCAATAGCACCAACTCCCCAAGACTCATCACTGTTGTCTTCCAGGACTGTTACTGAGATATACAATGGACCTAATCCAAAGCCAAGTTCACCATATTCTTTGGACATCTTTCTTGGGATCACTCTAGAGCTTGTTAGTGCCCTTGGCAGAGCCGACCTTGTCTCTAGTCTACTGCCCCTGTGCTCATCTACTCACCAGTATGATGGCCTTGTCTCATCACCATCTCACGTGGGACTTTGGGAACCCAGAGGCACTCTTCCAAGCCTTTGTGATTCTGTAGACAGCTGTATTATGGTGGAAAGCACCTCTCTGCCAGCCAGGGAACCCAGGTTCAATTCTCAAACTCCACCATTTAAAAATTGGCGGGACCCGGAGCCAATGTCTCAACAAACTTCACATCCTTCCCCTGAAAAAGTGGAATAATAGTATCTACCAATAGTGTTACCCTCAGAACTGAGTGAACATATTTTTTTTAAATGGCACAAACCATAAGATACTATAAAGCTGAAGAGGTGTTTTTTTTTTTTTTTCAGTTATCCAGAAGCAAAAGATGTAGAATTTATATTATTGGACTCTAGGTTCTCGGTAATGATTTGTTAAATGATTGTATGAATGAATGAAGCCTATATTTCAATTTTTTGCTTAAATGAAAGCTATGAATCAAATGAAAATATGCATTAGTTTTAGACATCTCCATATATACAGGATTCTAAAAGTGATACAATTATTTTAGTAAACAACTTCTACTATGGCAACTGTCCTTCCTCTGAAGTCTCACTGTCAATACCTATCATTAACCCCTGACACATTTATCATCTAGTTTTATGGTAATAAAAGTTTTTGTGGGCTGGGGATGTGGCTCAAGCAGTAGGGCGCTCATCTGGCATGCGTGCGGCCCGGGTTCGATCCTCAGCACCACATACCAACAAAGATGTTGTGTCCGCCGATAACTAAAAAATAAATAAATATTAAAAAATTCTCTCTCTCTCTCTCTCTTTAAAAAAAATTTAAAAAAAAAAGTTTTTGTAAGGGTCTCCCTGAATGTCCTGTTGGGATTGGAGGCTCATCCAGCAGAGGCAGCCAGGGTTATGAGTTGAAAGTCATAAATAAACATAAAAGGTAAATAGGTGGAGGTGAGTTCTGATGGATATCCAAGCTAGCCAAGGCAGTGAGCAGAAAAGAAATGTCAAGTCATGAGGCTGAACTCAGGCTAGGCAAGGAGAGAATCAGAAACATCAGAGCTGAGGAAGCTTTCAGAGTGGATGGTGACAGACAGAAGACAAGGTTGAATAGATATGGGGACCTGAGGCACAACAGAAGGAACCAGTTTCCCAGGTTATGGCGTGAGACCAAATCGCACGAGCTTCAATTTAATGCTTTTGAAGGCCTTCACTCCATCTTTCTCCAGCTAAAATTGTCTGCCTTTTGCAGGTGGTCAGCAAGCAGCTCTTAACATCCCCACTCTCCATTCTACAATCTGTCCTGTGTTCAACTCACCCCCTAAGATCTGCTTTGCTTTTCTCCCTCTCTCCCTCTCCCTCTCCTTTTGCACCAAAGTTTCCCATGTCTTGCCCTGGCCTCCTCTATAAATTCCCTCTCCTTCCTTAGTGCTCAAGATGCCCACACCTGTCCCTAAATGACCTATCCACTTTTCCTCCATCCTGACAGTCCCATGTCTTCTCTTCCAGGCTTTCATTCTCCAATGCGTCTCACACCTTCCCATTTCCATGTTTTTTTAATACTATTCCTCCCATCTAGAAAACCATTTGTCTTCATTCTACCTCCCCAGATTTTAGCTGTTCTTCAAGACAAACCTGAATTGAAGTGGTAAAATACAAGCAAGCAAACAAACAAAAAACAGACGCCAGGCTGGATGCTATAGTGCACTCCTGTAATCTCAGTGGCTCCGGAGGCTGAGGCAGAAAGATCGCCAATTCAAAACCAACCTCAGCAATTTAGTGAGGCCCTAAGCAACTCAGAGAGACCCTGTCTCAAAATAATTTTTTTTAAAGGGTGGGCGATGCAGCTTAGTGGTTAAGCCCCTGGGTTGAGCCCCTGGGTTCAAACCCTGGAACCAAAAAAAAAAAAAGTAGATTTTATTCAGGCCTATTGCAACACCAAGAAATGATCTCAGTAGAGAACTGCACACCATTCAGAATACAGCTGGCAAGCGGGAATTTATAACCAAGGAACAGGATGGTAATTGGTGGTTGTAAGATTACTGAGGGAAAATCAGGGCTAAGGGAGGATTCTGGCTAAAATGACCCAACAGGATTTTTACTGAAGATGGAGGATGAGGGGTCCTAACAGGTATTAGGTTGATCAAAGGATGGGACATTCCAGGTCAAGCAATCTAGCAAGGTTTTTATTCAAAATATAGTTTTACAAAGAACTGCACAGACGGGTGTAGGAACAATTTGGTCAAGCAAAAACTCTTTGTCAGGTCCCAGTGCAAACCCCTGCTGTCCATGAAGCAGCCCAGGAATGCTGGGCCTATAGTTGCTGACTCCACTCTGAATCCCAAAGCCCCAGTTCTCTGGTATTGGTTTGGGATAAGTCTCTTGTGCAATGGTATTGCACTGTTATCTTTTGCCATTTCTATTATTTAATTTTAATGAAAATAATCTTGTCACATTATTTGTTGTATCTCACAAAGGCCCCAAATAATGCCCCAATTGTAGGAACTCTTAATAAATATGTTAATTGTGATATTAAAATTCCTGGCTTTGCACTTCCTTCTATTCATCCTCAGATCATTCTAAGACAACAAGCAGCACAGTGGTGATACTGACCATGCTCTGGATACCACCAGGGTTTGAATTCTGGTGGTATCATTTATCTCCTGTGTGACCTCAGAAAATTAACCTTTCTGCACCTATAGAGTTGCACTGGTACCTAAGTAAACTAATCCACATAAAGTACCTCTATGGAGGTGAGCACTTAATAAGTGACAGCTATTCTTAAAGGGAGAGTCCAAAAAATGCATTTGATGTTTGCAAATTTTATATCTTCTATTAGGTCTAGTACTATGAGCTGAAGAAAGATATAAAAATGTGAATCATTAAGTTTATTATGTCTCTTTGAATGCCAGAATGAACTGGAAATGCATTTCCTGCCTATGGACTGATGCTGTATCATTTCTTGAGTGTCAAACATATTTTGGTTGACTCTCCAGGGCTCAGAATGAAGTCTTGGAGCCTTGGATCTATAAAAGAATTAAAGTCCTTTGGTTCAACAAAAGAAAAGTGTGAGAGAGAGAGAGAGAGAGAAACAGAGAAGCAAATCTGCCTTCCCACTATCCTTCAATTGTTCTCACTCCTCAAAATGGAGTTTGATTATTTTTAATAGCGAAAATGTTGCCTTAGACCAATTCAAAATCGATTTATTAAAATTGACAGATTATCCAATCCTTTGCCATAAAAGGATGCACCCACATGTTCTGTAAGCTTTCCTCCAAGAAACCCGGGATTGCAAATGCCTTCCTAGAATGCTATCAATTTAAATGATTGAAAAAAACAACACATAATAAGTGACAGATTTTTCAAATCAGATAAAGATGGGAACCAGATTATCTGTCTGGGGGTGATAGATTGCTGCAATAATAAATTCACTTGAAGACACTGGATCAATTTTTAATCAAGCCAAGAATTATTATTGCAGAAAGATAAAATGACCCATGAGAAGATGCCTTAATTTTCCACCAATCAAATTATAGCCTTTCTAAATAAGATGTAATGAGATCCATGGAATATCCAGGTTACACATCCCACCTAATTACCCGTGTTCCCTGTCATGTAGTGATATACTAGTGGTAAACTGACCTCTGAATTTGCCCAGATGAAAAGGTAATTAGTTTTTCCACCAGGCTGTAGTGAAAATAACAGCAGTGACACATGTCATCTCCTTCCACCAAGTCACAGTCTCTGAGGTGTTTGTTCTTAAAATATACAGGATATGACCTACTGGGTAATAAACTACACAGTCATTAAGTGAAGCTTGTGTCTGACAGAAAAACAGCCGCCATCTCTAAGTTGAGAAAAAAGGGCCTGGAGGTAAAGCAAATCAGTCTACACTTGACATTAAACTTTATCAGCAGGGAGCAAAGCCCCCACTCCTCCCTCCCCCAGGAACCACCAATCAGGAAATGGAGCTTGTAATTACTGACCATTGTGAAGACCCCACCCAAAGGCCAGGTTCATATGCTCCATCTGCCCCACTTGTTCCCATCCATCCTTTCAGGATAAGACTCCTCCATTTGAAACCTCTACCCAACTCAGCCTCCTATCCTTCTCCTCCAAATGTCATGTGAGTGTAAATCTAAGTATTCCCCTGAAGGAATCCCCAAGGGCACCCTTCAACATTCACACATTCACTCAACAAACACTCACTGTGGTGAGCAGACACACCCCCTTTCCTTTCTCCAATTGTTTTTAAAGAAAAGCAATCAATTTTACTATAAATTGATAGTTTGTTTTTAAGTTTAGTAACTGGAACAAGGTAGTATTAGAGTTGTAGTATCTTCCTTTGATGTTTCTGACATTAGCAGGTCTGAAGTCAGAAAGATAAGTTTTCTGAGAAACAAATCCTTTCTCCCATTCTGGAAACAGATAATTCAACCTGCCTGGATCCAACTTTCATCAAATAGATATGCTTTACACTCCTATCATGGAACACATACTGAGCTCTTTTAGTATCAGGATTTCCTATATTTGACAAATATTGATTTAGTTTATTGCTTCTTTCCATTCAACTGAAGCTTATGTGTGCCTATAGACTATTACAAAATTGGTGATGTAGGGTCATATTTAGGCTTGTTAATAGGGATCACTTATTGATTTGAAATGAGGTCTTTTTTTTTTTTTTTGGTACTGGGGATTAAACTCATGGGCACTCAACCACTGAGCCACATCCCCAGCCCTATTTTGTATTTCATTTAGAGACAGGGTCTCTCTAAGTTGCTTAGTGCCTCACTTTTGCTGAGGCTGGCTTGCAATTCTCCTGCCTCAGCCTCCTGAGCCACTGGGATTACAGACACTGTGCCCGGCCCTTAAAATGAAGTCTCTTTCATTTCTACCTGTCATTACATCCTTTGAAGAACTACTTACATTTCACCAAGAGCATGCAAATTGCAAAAGATCCTTCATTTTCAAATACAGTTCAAGGCCACCCTGGAGTTACCTGTCTGATGGCTCTCAAAAAAAAAAAGTATCTATAATAATGAACACTGAACGTTCATTATGGAATGTGCTATCCACCAATGCATTATACTCAAGGAATGCACTTACTATGAGCTATTTTCCCAAATAATGACATTTGTCCAAGGTTCTGTCCTTTTAATCACTACTATACCTTTAACTCATTTTCAGTAATGTGTGACACCAAACTCATGCTCACAGTAAAGGGAAATTAATAAAAAAAAACATTGCCAGCTATTCTTATGCTAACCAACAGATGTTCTCATCATTAATCATTCCAAAATTTATTTGATAATAATAACTAACATACATTAGTTGTCTTATTTTTATTACTTGGTATAGATGTTATGGACTAAATGTTTGCCTCTCCCCTAAATTCTTATGTTACAGTCTTAACCCCCAATGAAAAGATATTATGAGGTAGGGTCTTTGGGAGGTAACTACGTATATGAGGTTTGAGGGGAAGAATGCCTTTATAGGAAGAAAAAGACACCTCTCTCCCTCCTACATGAGGATACGACAAGAAAGTGGCCATCTCACCAAGAACCAGATCTGCTGACACCTTGGCCTTGGACTTCCCAGCCTCCAGAGCTGTGAGAAATACATGTCTCTTATTAAGCTACCCAGTCCTTGGTACGTTGTTATCACACCCCAATCTAAGGCAATATATTAGTATATTGCATAATATGTTAGCTATTATACATTATGTTAAGCTTAATATGTAGTGTATAAAATAACATCAACTAACACAGTTTGGGGCCCTCAACCCAACAGCTCAAGATATAACTCCTTATTTCAATTTTACAAACAGAAAAATCAAGGCTTGAAGGGGTTAGCTAATGTGTATAATGCCCCACAGTTGATAAGAACCCAGGAACTGTGTCTCAACATTGAGCCACTAAGACACAGAGTGAGCTTTCTGGAGAATCGGTCAAGTGAACTTTGGGTTCAAACTTAACTAGGATTATAATTCTTGGACAACACCACTGCTACTATATCCCACTAGTGATTTTTCCCTCACTTTTATGACATCTTGGCTTGGATGTTACTGTATCCTTCCAAGCACTCTATCTTGGAAGTAATTGGCTCAAGCACAAAGAGAGTTATCCTCGATTTAATGAATTCCAGCAATTCATTGCTTGATTTCCCCCTTCTTTGCTAATTTATTAATAACAATTACAATGAAATTGGCATGCTGTATAAATTCTTACATTTTCTCTCTACCTTAAAATAGCATCCAAGGTGATCTTATAAGGTGATACGTTAAGATTTACAGTTTATTACCAGTAACATAGATATAGCCAATTGACCATAAAAGCCAACTATTTTTTAAGTAATTCAAAATGCCCACTGTAGTGAATGGAATATTCGCTTGACTATGTCTTTGGAATATTAATATTTTCAAATATCCTTGTGCATTCTTGCACTTGATTAAACCAATACCTACACATTAGTTGAATGTACACTCATGTTCATAAAGCTGAAACTAGATGGCTAAGTCAAACAGACAATTGGTCACAGATTTGTATTATTTGTCTATATTAATTATCCAGGTACAAGGCAAGTAGCTCATAGAATCACAGTAAATACCTTCACAAAGATTCTATTAATAAAAACTGTTTTAAATAGTACATCATTACAAAAGCACTGATTCTTATAGTCTATACAACTAATACAGGGATAGTGCTCTCGTGTGTTGATATGGCCCAAAAGACTTGATGTTAACAGACTTTCTGCACGTTTCTCTCATTACCTTGCTTCCTATTATTGCACAATCATAAAACATCCCTTTCTAGGGTGACCCATTGACCCAGTTTGCCTGAAACCATCCTGGTTTTGCACTGAAAACTCTGTATCCTAGAAAATTCCTCAGTTCCAGGTTCCTCCCAGCCACCAGCCCAGAGCTAATCCATGACCGTGAAAGCTACTCTGAAAATGTGTTGAAAGCACCTCTGGCACCAAGTGCAAATGGCCTTGTCCAAAAGTATATGATTCCCAATATGTACAGCTCTTAGGAAATTGCTTCCGGCCCAGATCGATACAGTGGGACCTGCTGGACCAGACTCTGGGTGCTGAACTCCTTTCACCTGAAAGCTAACAAAGAATGACAGCAGTGACAAGAGCTCACATTGGTTCAGGTAGATCCTTTTTTGTATTTCAGAAAGCCCAATGAATGAGGGCCGTAGTCTTTCACCAGGAATATAAAAGTAAAAAGATATTCGAGTTTGGGATGAGAAAGGATAATAAGTTTAATTTTGAAAAAGGTGCATTTGAGGTGCTTTTAGAAACAGATATTTCCAGAAAGATTTCCAAGTATAAGGCTGAGAGGAGAGGTTGGGCTAGAAAGACTGGCTTATGGGCCACAGGATTATAGTGCAAAGTGAAATGGATGAGAAGCGGAGTGGTGAGGAGGAAGGCCTGGAGAGAAGGAATGGGAAAGAGGAGGCAGAGGATGAATATCTCATCTCATCCCCTGAGTCATATTAACTGCCTGATCCTGGAGTCTGCTGAGCTCATTTTCTGCATATTCACCTGGCTGGATTTGAACTGGCTGGGAGTCCATGTGCCCTGACCTCTTAGAGGCATCCTCTTTTATTGAAAGCACAATCAGGTAGATCTTGGGAGGCCTCGGGCAGTTAAAAGCTTGTATCTGAGCAAGTCTTTCTTACATCCTTCCTTTCTTTCTTTCTTTCTTTCTTTCTCTCTTTCTTTCTTTCTTTCAACAAATATTTATTGCACTAGAGGCAATGAACCAGAAAGTACAGTATTACTACAACATATACTCAAAAGTTATATTTAAGAGAAATGAGCCAATGGGTTATTTTAGGAATCTTTTAAGTTTCGCTTTATTAAGAAAAAGAGTGGCAGAGCTGTTACAATCTCTTGAACTTATACTTCTAAAAGTAAGCTGAAGAGTACCAAATGGTCACTGAAGGTGGAGATGCTCTTTGTAGTGATTAAGCACTACAGCATTGAGTAAAAACATAAAATGTATTATTAAAGGAAGACATGATAGAGTTGATAGCAAGTTCAAGCCTCAAAGCTATGCTGATGCAACCCCAGCCCTCGCCTCTTGCAATGTCACTGTCACAGGAGATGTCTCTGAGAAGTGTCCAGAGAGTTCCCAGAGGGGAGGGGGAGTTCAACTCAGGACAAGCGGGGTTCTTGGCATTCGTGATGGAAAAGAATTTCAGCATGAGCCACACAAAGGCAGAGACAGAGGTTTATTTAGGAAGGTAGATACACATTCAAGGGAGGATGTGGGTTATCATGAGAGTGAGAAGCCCACGTTGGGCTGGGTGAGCCAATATTTATAGGCTGTATAGGGAGGGGCAGGACTAGAGGTAGAGACAGGTGGAGCTGCCAATTTACAAAGGCACAGGCTAAAGGCTTGTCACTCAGGATTTACAACCATGCTTTCTGCATCTCAATGGATCCTGGCATTTCCTTTAAGACTCAGTAGCTCTCTCTATCCTAAATTTCTATCTCATAACCATCCACTCTTTCAGCATTCCATAGAACAAAGCTTTGTTATCCTTTATAATATCCGTATTTCCCCATTCAGTGATTTGAAACGTGCTGTCTAGCATTGGAGTTCCCATTGGCTTCTTGTCAAGGTCATTGGGATGCTCTCTATAGTGTAATGGGAAGTTCACTATGATAATATGAAGGCACATGGTTGGCTCTTTTTGAGGAACCCGAGTCATTCAAATAATATTATTAAGATGTCCTCCTTAGTTCCAAGAAGGCAATAAAAATGATTCTTAATTAAATGTTTAATGTTTATTATAGTTAGAATATTAGTTTTAGGTCAAATTTATGACGCACTGGATTTGTACTCTTTATGTTATATAGACTTTACAGTTCATTGAGATTTCTTATATAATCAATGTGTACAGTATATTCAAGCCCATTTATATGACAGAGCATAATTTTATTCTTTAAAATTATTACAGAGGTTTATAGCTGTCGCATCTTTGCTTTTATGACATATTTTCGTCAAGTCTATGGTTTATTTAATGGTAAGTTCTTTGGTCAGGATTCCAATGCCCAATTATGACATTGTTCTTATGGGAAAATGTGACTGCTTTATTGTAGTTTCCAGGAATACATTGTAGTCAAAGGCAGAGACTAATTATGCTTTGAAAGGAACAACTCATAAGTGTGTGTGTGTGTGTGTATGTGTGTTATGCATACATAAAACTCCTATCCAAGACATATCTCTCAGTATCCTCTTCTACCATTCAGACTTTGATGAACACCTGGACTCTTCTGAGATGCTTCATATGACTCATACAAGTTTAGTGATGGAGTGGGAAGGCTACATGAGATTGTCCTCTGTCCATCACCCACCAAAAAAATAAAAACCATATAAACGTCTCAGCTACCTTTTCCACTAATGCAGGTAGCAAGAAGTCTCAGTAGCTTCCAGCAGTTCCTGTCTTCTGGACTTTTTTTTTAATTTTTAGTTGTAGATGGACACAATACCTTTATTTTATCTATTTATGTGGTGCTGAGGATCAAACCCAGTGCCCCACAAGTGAGAGGCAAGCACTCTATCACTGAGCCATAAGCCCGGCCTACTTCTGGACATTTTTAGTGAGTGGAGTACAAGTCTAGCTGCTTCCTCTGGGATAGACTTGGGAAAGACCAATGGCACTGTGACACAGAACCCACCAAGAAGTCCACAATTTAGAAGTTCAATTCAGGGTCCTCAGTGTGATCCTGGAGTCCCTTGATAGTCCTGACAGATTTTATTTTTGAAGGTTTCTTATCTTTTGCACATATTCTTCCAAAAGTATTCCCTGAAGGACACTATTTATAACACCTAGAAAAATCATATAAACAACCTCGTTTGAAATGAAAAGTACCCATCTTGTTCACTTAAGTTTTTTAAATATGATGAATGAATGAGTGAAAAATCCCAGGTGTCCTGAAAGGTGGGAATACATAATAGGAAAGAAGGTATGGAGAATTTCTGATCAGCCTCCCAAAATTAATGCATTTGAAACAACAGAACAAGATTAAGCCATGAAGCTATAAAATACTCATTTATACCTCATCTGTCTACATCCTAAAGTTAAGCAATTTTAGTTTAGTATATTTTTTTGATTGTTCAAGCCACAGGACATGCTTCACATGGGCAGTAATCATAACAGTGTTCGTGCCAGGAATTGTGCCTAGAAATAAGGGGTGGGGAAGACCCCTGTGAAGCTGGACTATCAGGTGCAGTGACTCTAGTAGTAAAATTGTCAAACTGGCTCAGAATACAGGTAGGAAAGCTGGTGAGTCCTATTATTCAGGGAGAATGGCAAGTGTCCGGTCAGTGTATCTGTTAGGATTCAACTGTAGCTAACAGAAACCACTCTAACTAGTTTGAATACAAAACAATTTATCACTAGGCATTAGGTGGCTTCAAACATCTATGCAGAGGTTCCAGTAATCATTCCCAGTGCCCAACCACAGTGGACAAAACCCACCATTGAGCTGAACACCCGTGAGAGTGAACAGTGGCAGTTCTGGCCCAATGCATACCAGCCAAGTGATGCCTCAGGCCCCAGCTGTGCCTTATTCTACTCAGCTTCAAAACTTACCATGTACACAGGGAGGACCAATGTAGCACACCAAAACTGAGCTGCATGGGAGTATTTTCCAAGCAGCTTTTTTTTTCCAGCATCTGCAGCACAGGAGGCTGGATGATGTTAAGATCACAGATGAGAAGGTTGGAGTCAACCCTGGGAATCCAGATCAGCAAAGGAGCAAAGGAAGGTCAGAAATAAGAATGGAATGCAAGAAAGAAGAAAATCTGGCTTATTACCCAAGGAGGTAGACTAAGCCAAGGCAGAAAATAAAAATCAAACATGAGAACTGATAGAGGAATCCAAAAACAGGCCTGAAGGGTAGATGGTGGAGACCATGTTCTCTACAGAAGAAGAAAGGCTTACTAGCAGGTTGCAGTCAAATGCTCATTTTGTTTATTTGTTCATGTATCTCAACAGGCATCAGGGAGCTTCCTGGTTAAATGGTCCCTTGCATCCTTTAAGGAGCCAGGGCTACTGCACTTGAAGGAAAGGAATCAACTTTACAGAGACCCTGGCCATAGACTGTTTCAATTCAATTCATGGCATCTTCTTTTACCCTTTACAACCTGCCCTTCCTATGGGACAACCTGTTAAGGCACTCAGGATGCAGCCAGGGCTTGGAAGGTAACAGACGTTTTACCCAAGGGGAGGTGAGAACAAACTTGCTGCTCATCCAGTGAAATAATCAGCTTCTGCTCTTTGCAAGGTCTGCTACAGCTGTCATTGCCTGGGGCATCTCTCAGCAGTGTTTTACCCGCTGGACACTGAAAGGAGGTTGCCAGCCCCTGGATTGTAAAAGTTAGACACAGAGCCCAGGCCTTCCTGGTGTGCATGGATGCCTAGCCTTTGTGAGCCAATGTCTTTACAAGCTCTCTCAATAAAACCTCACCAATCTAAATTTGGTAGGTAGGCCTCTGATACCCATTCACCCCAATGTTCTCTGGGATCAATTCTACTCTTGCAGTCAAGGATCTTTCCAACTGACATTGATAAAACAATGTTGTTATTATTATCAAGGCATCTCTACAAATTTTATTCCTTCTCTGCTACAACCTTGAGATAGAGGCAAGAAAAAGACATGGATCCCTACTTACGGTTGAGAAAACTGGAATTTAGTACAGATGATGAATCTTCCCAACGTACATAATGTTGACCTGAAGTCAGACACCAAGCCCCCATTAATTACAAGGGCAGGGTGGAGCTTCCACTATTTGGAGCCAAATCTCAGAAGCAAATGGAGAGTGTTCAAGGCCCTCTGCAAAGCTGGAGCAGGCATGAAGTAGGAGCACCACCAGTGTAGGGACACACACCTGTAATCCCAGCTAGGAGACTGAGAAAGGAGGTTCACAAGTTCAAAGTCAGCCTGGGCAACTTAGTGAAACCCTATTTCAAAATAAAAAGACCTGGGGATCTAGTGTAAGGGTAGAGCACCCAAGAGTTCATTCCCCAGAGTACCTGAGAGCCTCCCCAGGAAACATGAAACTATTTCATTGCAAAGAAGCCTACTTAAGAAACTTCTGGCTCATGTTGAGGAGCAATGATTTTACATGATTCTAAAAACAATTTCAGAATTGAAGTGGAAAGAATAGGGAAAAAATGAAAAGGGGAAATTCTAATGCCAATTTCCAACTTTTTTTCAGTGCCCATGCCTCACTGAAGTCTAATTGATGTTAAGATCTCTGTAGCTCCTTATAAAGTGATAATTACACATCTTTCAATTTAATACAAATTTTGCTTTCCACACTTTCTCAAGATAATTGGAGACACCTTATTAGAAGGCATACCCATGGGGAGTGAGAAGAGAGCAACCCATTGCACTCATTCCCACCACAGTCACTTGGTATCTGTATTTTCAAGGAAACTAGAAGCCCACAGAAGCAAAAAAATAAAATAGAAATACAAATCAGAAAATCTCAGGGTATGGCTCAGCAACCTCTGTTTTAATAAGACTTCCAGAAGTTTCTGAGGCACACTTAAGTTTGACAACTACCACACTATACTATGCCTCGGTTTCTATGTTTTGTTTTGGTTTGATTTTAAATCTTTCCTTTTGTTTTACATTTGAGTCTTAGGATGTCTTTGCAGTTTTGACATATTACAACCCCTCTGTGCTAATTACTATCATACAAGTAGTTTGTTCAGATAAGGTTGAAAACATATTACCCCATGACCAAAAAAATAAATGCATTGCTTTCATCTTCTCCATAGCAGAGAAGAAAAACAAAACAACTTATGCAGCTGATAAGATGGAATGCAAAGAAAGAGCTTAACTGACTTTCCAAATCAAATTGTTTATATGCTCTGGGGTTATAAAGTATAACTGAGCTGCTGCAGGCATGTGCTTTATACCTAGGAAATGATCATTCTCCTAGGCCTAAGCATAGAACAGATTTCTTTGAAGGAATGGAAATGTTTCCCCAGAAAATTCCCCAACACAGCAACAACAATGATACACTCATTTCGTTTTCACATTCAAACGCATAGAACTCCAGTGCTTCCCCAAAGCAGGTCTCTATGGCTGCCAGAAATCACACACGCGCGCACACACAGACACACACACCGCTAAAATGAAGACTAAATGAAGTTCAAAAACTGGAAGAAGATAAGTAACGTTTTTCTACTTGTTTACTCAAGAATAATAGTATCCCATTCTGTTCTATTCACAGTCTGCTTAAGGTCTGCTGCTTCTCTCCTTACTTTATGTGACCCAATACATTCATCCTCACTAAAGCTCTCACCTCATACCCACTCTGGCTAGACTCCAGTCAAGATATTTTATAAGTTGAAAGTGTGATAGGCTCTTGATGACAGCACATATTTCCCCGCATCTGCACTAAATTCAAACCATTCTTCACAGCCCTATTAGACATGAGCAAAGTCACTTGTAGCCAGTAGGTGTCCTTTGATTGTATTTTTAGAATAGCCCATGAATAAAATAGAGTTGGATTATCCAAAGAAAGCCAGTAACTAAATATGACAGTTTGAATATATCAGGAGAATTCCAACATTTTATCTGAAGAAAAGTCTCTCTCAATGTCTTTGGAAGTTATGTGTTCTATTCGGATTCCTGATTTCCGATAATCCCAAAGAGTTGATTTAGGTGTTGAAAGATACTAGAAAGCAATACAAAAGCAAGTAATACTCAAAGTTAATGAGAAAGCATTTATGTGTGAGCGTGCATTCATGCATGTGCGCACACACACATGTGCGTGCACACACACACACACACACACAGAGACACGTGCTTGCATACCATATAAGACCAGGAAAGCAGGCTTGAGTGGAAGAAAAGCCAATCTCATAGACTCATACTATACAATCCTCTTTCCATAAATCCCAGCCTTTTCTCCAAAGCCCAAACTCCCTTCACTGTTATCCTTAGATATTTAATTAATTTGCACCCACGTCCCCAGAACTCTTATTCCTTAACTTCCATCTGAGCCAGGCCCCAGAGAATCAAATACATATTCACACTCTCAGAAGCTGGAGTTCTTACCATATTTAACAAGCAGCATCTCTGACAGTAATTGGAGTTTCATATCAAGGTAAATAAATGGTAAGATCATAAGAACATACACCAGTGGCCCTGTGCATCCTGGAAATGCTAACATCAGAGAGCAAATTTAACATAAGGCCTCGGTGGAAATGAATTTTCTATAAACAAACAATGTGAAGAAAGCCTCACTTTTGTCATGTGCTATTCCCATTGAAGAGAAGATGAATATTCTGTTTCATATATTTGTTACCAGAAGCTGCTGCTTCATTTATTTAATAGGATGTTTTCCACTCCCTCGCCACATGGGCCCAGTTATCGCCATATCTTGACCAGCAGTGGATAAGCAATCTTACCCAGCAGTGGCTTTTAACACAAATTGCAAAAATTATTTAATGTGCTATGGTGTTAACCATTCCAAGCTGGTTGGTTTGGAGGTGGTTTATCTTTTTTCTTTTATCCACATTTTATCTTCTAGGGCTAGAACACTTTCTCAGGATCAGGGTTTCTCAACCTTAGCACTATTTGGAGCACACATTTGGAGCTGGTTGGATTTTGTTGTTTTTGTGGTCAGGGCTGTGGTAAGCAGAATAGTAGCCCCACAAAGACATCCATGTTCTGATCCCTGGAACTTAGGAACATGTTACGTTACACAGTTAAAGGAAATTCAGGTTCACAGTGGAATTAAATCTGCTAATCAGATAATCTCCTTAAAATTAGGAGATTATCCCAGATGATCAGGGTGGCCCAGTGCCTTGGAAGTGAAAGAGGAGAGAGGACAGTTGGTCAGAGAGGTGTGATGATGAAGAAGAAGGAGAGATTTGAAATGTGAGTGGACTTGACCCACTACTGCAGGTTTTGAATATGGGGAAAGGAGCTCAAACCAAGCAACACAGGCAACCCCTAGATTCTGGAAAGGGCGGGGGTATGGATTCTTCCCTGGAGTCCCCAGTGGAAGGCAGCCTGATGACCCCTTGGTTTTAGCCCATGAGGACTTCTGACCAATAACCTATAAATTAATAAATCTGTATTGTTATATCCCTGAATTTATGAAAAATTGTTATATCAGCTCTTTATTTAAAAACCAATATAGCACTATGCTATACTACATTTGTAGGATGTCTAGCAACATCCGCGGTCTATACCTGCTAGGTGCCTGCAGCATTCTCCCCCCAGTGATAAACATCTCCAAGCATTGCCAAATGTTCCCTGAGGGGAAAAAAATCACCCCTGGTGAACATCTGTCCTCAGTTTACTAGTCCTATTTATTTTCAGAGTCATATTCTCTTCTCACTATCAGGTCATAAATACATATCTAACCTCAAACTTTGAGGTCAAATTTTTTCAATATCCAAAGAAAATGCAAAAAAAAAGTATTTTTATTTTGAAAAGATAATAAAGAAAAATTTTTAAGAAAAAAAATTCATCACTCATTGTACTAAAACAAAGCAAGCTTCAAAGAAGATATGAAAGATAACAGGTTAAGATCAGAACCATGTGGGGAGTTGGCCCATTATCAATGATGTAATAATAGCAAAAAATTTTTTGATATCTATCATTTAATTTAATCCCCAAACTATTAGTATCCCCATTGTGACTCACAAATATTAGGATGTTCTTGCCCTCATTTGCAAATTACCATAGCTGATACTTCAATGATGGAGATAGAGTGAACTTTTATTCAGAAACAGAATGAATGGAGAGCATAGAGTTCATTCTGAGTGTTTGGAGATGCAAAGGGGCGTGGTTAGGACCACAGCCAAGCTTCAGAAAGCAGTCTTTGTTTGTATCTGATCCTCCCTATTTAACTGGATGTTCACACCGCTTCTGATGAAAACACACACAGAGACCTTGAAAATGTTTTTCAAAGTGAACTATGAGAACGATGACTCCTTACTCAAAGTTAGGTCTATTCCCTCCCTCACCCTAAACCTCTGATACTATTATACCATTATCTCTGGATCAGCCCCACAAACTTTAAAACAGTGTGTCGCAGGAATGTGCAAACAAGATGTCTAGAGGAAATCTTCATCTCCATCTGCTCCCAGACATTGACGGGTCTTCAGCTCCATAGGTTACATGTCTCTTGGGTTTTTCTTTGTCATTCTCTTAATATCAAACAAATGGTTTGCCTCCGACCCAACTTGGAATTTGTTGCCGGTCCCATTTACTCCAAGAGCTTCCTAAATGACCCATCAGCTTTTGCCATTTCTAGTCACCCTCTTGTATGGCCAAATGATCATGCTCATATTAGGACCACTTCTGTCTTCGGTTTTCCTGGAGCCTGACCCTGTCCTCTGGAGCCATCTCATCAAAGCATTATTCTCCGGATGAAGCACAAATCCCACATCCGCCTAATGTTGCCTTGTAGGAAGGACAGAATTTGATATAAATGATTATTTTATCTATGGAGGATTCAGAAAGAGGCTGCATGGGAGAGGCAGGGAGACAAAGCAATTGCCAGGACAGCCAGCGACCCTTCCCGCAATGGACAATAACTCTATCCCATCCACATTATCCATAAAGTACCATTCTGCTAATGTGCATTATTTTCCTTTCCAGCTCTTCAATATCTGGCTCACTTTACTATCATATTAAATGTAAGAAATCAATGCTAGACCCTTTTGCCTTTGCAGAGACCAATGTCAGGAATATTTCTTGCTGCTTTACCTGAATTTCCCCTTCCTTTGCTTTTTAAATTTTTTTTTATCTGCTCCAGGAGGTAATTAGCCTCAGGGTAAGAAGACAGAAATGCAACATTGCATCAGAAAACACCATTTGGAGTATATTTTATTGATGTTGTACTCACAGCAGCACCCCCTCCTTGAAATGAACAGTAGTTATTTAAATTGGTTGTGTGATGAAGCTGTTTATTACCTTACACTGAGCTAAACAAACGGATGCTGAACCATTTCTAACATCCAGTCCGTAATTAGGGAGAATAAAATGCAATTTCACATTGAACAAATGCACCTCAACTAGCTAGCGGGTGGTGGGCCCAGCCGGAAACCCCCTCTCGGTGCTGGAAAACCAGGCTGCCACCAGTCCCTGAGCTTTTTCAGCAAAACTAGGATTGATTGTTCAGCAGAAGTCCCCGCCTTAGGCATAGAAATGGCAGGAAGGAAATGCAGGGCAAGAGGGGCTTAAAACCTCACTCACCAAGGAGCAGAACACTATCAAATTGGGTTGTTCACATTTTCACCTCTGGATCTTTTCAAGCTAGGCTAACAAGGCCCGGGGTGCATCCTGTACGGATGGCTGCTATATTCAGTGGGGCTGGAGGGAAGAAAAAAAGGAAAGAGCCTGAGGGCGACTCTTCTGTCCCCATTTGAAAGACAGAAGCTGAAACCCATGCTAAGGCTGGATTGTTGATTATTTGTATTCCCCCCCAAAAAAAAAAGAGATTTACAAGTTGAGTCTATTCTTCTTGGGGGAACTTCATTCAACAAACATTTATTTAGTATTTCCCATGTGAAAATGATCAGCTATAGGGAAAAAAAAGAAATGACAACATGTAAAACACGATTCCTTTGTGGAAGGAGGTATTTAGATCAGTAATGATAATACAGTTCAGAATTAAATGCTTGCCTTGGGAGAGGTACAATCAAGGGCTTCCATGCCACCCGCACCAATGAAGGGATCAGGAAAGTCAGAGCGGTGGAGCTGAGCCTTTGAGTCGGACAAGGATGGTAACAGATGGCAAGGACATGGGAGAGCGCCGCGAGCTGGGAGCAAAGGCTCGTTGGCATGGACACGCAAAGCATATCTGGGGAGCAGACAGCTTCCTGGGAACTGGAAGCAGACACTGAAGAGGATAAGGATGCTCCCTGTACTTACTTCTAGCAGCTAACTCAAACCACGCCAGCACCTAGTGTCCGCTCAGTCCGTAGTGACCAGCACACTCCAGATTGACCACCCCCCACGAGTCATCCTTTTACCATCCTCTCTCCTTGAGTTTAAGTGGGACATGTGACTTTCTTCTGACCAATAGAATATGTCACAGCTGAGTGGATATCACTCCCTTGACATGGTTACATCCCAAGTTCAGCCAGGGACTCCCACGGTCATGTTATATTATAAGACTTTATCTTCCCAGACAGGAGAGAGAGAGAGAGAGAGAGAGAGAGAGAGAGAGAGAGAGAGAGAGAGAGAGACTCCTTTACTGACTTTGAAATAAGAAATTAAAAAGAGAGCCCAGAGAAAGACTGTGGGCAGCCTCTAAGAGCCAACAGTATAGCCTCCAGCCACTAGCCAGCAAGAAAAGGGGAAGATGAGCCCTGTCCACAGTGGGAGAGAGCATGGGAGCAGATCTTCCCCTAGGCACACCTCTGATGGGACCATGGCCCCAACCAACACCTTGGTCAATAAGTCCCTGACAGAAAATTTGAAAAACTTCGCCTGGATTTCTGGCCCACAGAAACAGTGAAATGATAAAGCAGTGGTTCTTTAAGCCAGTAAGTCTGTAGTAATCTTTTATGCTGCACAGAAAACTAACACACTGCATAAATAGATATTGAAAAGGGGTGCCATTCAAGACAGAGCCAGCAGGGCCTCAGACAGCATGCTAAAGGAACTTCGTCTCTCATGGAAGAGTGACTCTTCACTCTAGCCCAAAACTGTTTTGTTTTTGACAATCACAGGCACCTTATGAAGTGAGCTAACATATGTAAAATGCTCAGCAGGATACCTGGAAGATCATAAATGCCATGAGTATTAACCATTATTATTATTGCTGCTTTTATCATTATGATTTCTTGCCATTAAGACATTTCCTTAGGAGAAATAAAGCGCTATTCCAGACAAAAGCTCACCTGAAAAACAATACTCTCTTTGGGTTCTAAACTTCTTGGAGCTTTGAGAATCTAAAGAAAACTACATAGTGGTGCATGTCTATAATCCCAGAGGCTCCGGAGGCTGAGGCAGGAGGATCATGAGTTCAGAGCCATCCTCAGCAATAGTGAGGCGCTAAGCAACTCAGTGAGACCCTGTCTCTAAATAGAATACAAAATAGGGCTGGGGATGTGGCTCAGTGGTCAAGTGTCCCTGAGTTCAATCCCCAGTACCCCCGCCCCCGCAAAAAAAACTACATACTAACCTCCGCTAAAAAAATGTGCATGTTCACATACACACAACATTTTACCTACAGTGTCAAGAGGGTCTCAGGTAAGAGCCAGTGACCCAAAAGAATATGGTAAATGTGACGGAGTAAGGCAGATGGAAAGGCCCCTGAAAACCTTTAGAGACAATACACACTTCAGGCCTCTGACTTACCATTAGCTCTGATGCCAACACTTTGTAACTAGCTTCTCTGGCCAGAGTCAGTTTTAAGTGCCACTGGATGCTGCCAATGGTTATTTCCAGGTAAAGAAAGCATCCTGATCCTCAGCTCTTCTGGGTGATGGGTGATGTCCCATACTTCCAGACCTACAACACACAGCAGCCCAAGGCCAGCCACTGTAACCCCCTCCTTGGGTTTTCTCCACACTCCACAGGCATGTATGGAACCCCTCAAAGCAGTGTCCAATGCTACTTACATTCTAGCCTTCCCTCTCACAAGAGGTTGCTGTGTGTGGATCCCAGTGGAAATGACATGTAAGAAACTAAGGACTTGGCCAAATCTTACGAAAAGTCCAGTCTAGAGCACCAATGAGCATGTTCAAAGTCACCCTTTCTACACTCAATGTTTCCATGCAATTAGTCCACATATAAATGCAGGCTTCTGAGAATGCCTGATTCGGTTTGTTTAAATTGACAACTATATGTTCTTGGGATTGCAAGATATTCATGATTAAACTAAAATTTTAACTTTCTGCCTGAGAGGGAAAAAATTGTTTAAATGGACATGGAAATACAATGAACAATGTGTGGACTAAGGAACAAAAGGTAATGTGCTTGGAACTGGGGAAAAGTAAACCTCCTTCCATGAACACACTCCATTCAGTTGTTCCGAAATACATATTTGATGTATATGTATGTATGTATATTACATTCACACAGTGGCTTGAAATTAATAATCAAATTTGCACATCATTTTTAATTAAATCCACATCTTTCCTGTCTCCCCAGCTGTTGGCCCGGTGTTTCTGCGGAATACATCTGGCAGTCCTCAACATTCTCCACAGTCACCCGTCCTCTCAGTCCCCAAATACACCTGCTTTCTGCAGCTGGTGCCCCAACAGGTGCAACGGAAAGCCTGGTTGATGGGCATTATAAACACCCCTGCTGTTGAGCATCTGTGAGGTAACAAAGGGCCCAATTCTAATGTCAATGTTTCTTCCTTCAGTACAAGTGAAAAACACCCTGTGTGAACTAAACATGCCTGAGTCTCCATCAGTCACTTTCCCCCTCCAGGAAGAAATGTGTCTGGTCAACTGGCCATTAACAGCTGTGCCACCTTCCCAGTGATGAACAAAGGTCCCCACGGAAAGCTAGGGTCATTCTTGGTTTGTTTGAGCTTCTAAGCCCTCTGCTTGTGGGGTGGATGTTCATTCTCTATTTACCCTAATGAGCAAGGCAGAGAGATCTCCTCATGGTCCCCAGTTTGTGACCATTAGCCACCTGGTTTTGATTGAGGAGCCCGCGGACCAATGCTTCCCACAGTACTTCCAAATGAAAAGCATATGGAAGCAACACATATTGTGAGAATTACTGTTTTGCCATTCCTTACTGATAGAGTAGTAGGTATTTCAAAGCAAGAAAATCTCAGAATACTGTTTAGCATCTTTTGAGTTTGTTTTGGTTTGGGCTATTATCCCAAACCCCTGAAGTTTGGAAAGGGGTTCGGATCATTTTTCCTGTGGTGATCTGAAATATATCTCACCCTAGACTGAAAGCATCCATGCAATTAGTCCAGATATAAATACAGGCTCTAAAACTATGCTCCGTGGCACCCAGGTTAATGGACTAATGTAATAAAGCAATAGGTTACAATAAGGAATTTCAATACAATTAAAACCATAAAGCTAATGATGATCTGTTTCAAATGAAGCTCTAGATGAAAATACAGCACTAAAAGTCACTTATTCATTAAACAGTTTTGGTTCCACTCACAGAAGTTCACAGAGGGCATTAGTCATCTGAAGTGTAAGATGCATTGTAAGTAAAATACATTTAAAATGGCCCCATCCCACTGTTTATTTCAACGTTCTTGCTTCCATACCAACGCACTACTCCCCATACACCTGTAAGGCCAAGTTCAAGTATCACTCCGTTACAATCTTCTTAAAGCCTTTTAATCTGCATTTTATGCTACTGTATACAGCCCAGGAATTTAGTTGGTGACCTGAAACACATGGAGGCCAGGTCAGGAGGCCAAGCCACCATTAGTAGCAATGATGTTCATCACCACTTACTTGGAAAAGTTATTATCACAATGTGATTCAGGTAGGTCCTACTACCCTAGGTGAATCCATCCCCCGCATGAAATGACTATTCTATTCCACTTCAGCTTCTCTAACTTAAATAAAGACCTTCTTGGTCCTTTTCTGGCTTCCTCCCACTCACAACTTCTTACTAATATTGCTGAAAATAGGAGGTAGACACTGGGGATGAATATACCTACCCACCAGCAAAACACTTGAGAGTAACATCCAAATAGAAATACAGAAGGTCAAGAATCTGTGTATTATATTCCAAGGACACCACTGCCCAGGCAAGAGAAAAAGGATGCTCTCCATTCTAAATGCCTGTTGCCTGTACAAGCCTAGAGATGTGTTGTCTCTGGGCATAAAGGGCCATAAAAGACAACCACATCCAACTGAAGCTTTCAGCAGAACACATCTATTGGCAAGTGAAAGCTCCATATGTGCTTTCCTTACATAAAGTAGTTTGTAACTCCTGTCTTTTATAAATAGTATCCACCTAAAACCTTAGCAAGCATGAAAAAAAAAAATACCACTTGCTCTCTTCTCCCTGGTCTGCACTGTGATTCAAAGACAGAAACCTGAATCATACACAGTCAATGGGGTAGAGGGGAGGAAGACTAGAAAGCCAACTTTCATGTTTTTCTTGTACTGTGGGTACATGGCTGTGCTGGGGACCTTCCCCAGTGGTTCCAAACGCACTCTCCATCCTGCCTCTCCCTCCTCTAGGCCCCAAGAGGCTGACAGCCCAGCTGAAGAGGGGCAGAGGGGCTCCCCAGCCCTCTACCTTCGAGTTGGTTGGACCCATGCAGGTCACTAGCATGGGTGAAATACAGTGGGAAAATACATTTCCTGCCACTTCTTCCCTCCAGGCTCTAGATCAGCAGTGTGCTCCAATCAAGTACCTGGGATTTGTTTTAATCACACGTGGTAAGACACACAGACATAGAGATGACTCTCATGAAGGAAGAAGTGCTTATACTCACAGACATTAGAAATAACAAACAAAGCAGGCCACAGGACAGGGTAGATGGAGAAGCCCCAGGGTCAGTCCGGAGGCACAGAGAGTTGGGGAAATGTGGGCAGGACTCTTTTTATTATTATTATTAGTTGTTCAAAATATTACAAATTTCTTGATATATCATATTTCACACTTTGATTCAAGTGGGTTATGAACTCCCATTTTTACCCCATATACAGATTGCAGAATCACATCGGTTACACATCCACTTTTTTACATATTGCCATACTAGTGTCTGTTGTGTTCTGTTGCCCTTCCTATCCTCTACTATCCCCCCTCCCCTCCCCTCCCCTCCCATCTTCTCTCTCTACCCATCTACTGTAATTCATTTCTCCCCCTTGTTTTTTTTTCCCTTTCCCCTCACTTCCTCTTATATGTAATTTTGTATAACAATGAGGGTCTCCTTCCATTTCCATGGGCAGGACTCTTTATCGTGATTTCCACTGGGAGGCTCAGGAGAGGAAGTAACTGGTTTAGAATTGGCTACTTTGAATAATTCCAGTGAGCATAAGAGCTGTCCTGGTTGCCTGGTTCCTTGACCTGGGGTGATTAGGGCATGTGGATAGTGACCCAGAGTATAAAATCCCAATAAAAGTGGTGTTTGGGGTTTGGGCTCTGCATGGGGTGGTCTGCATATGAGAGTGGAACTCCAGTTGAGTTGTTTGCTATCTCTAGGAATTAAGTAAGGGGTGGGGTGGGGGGTGTCCCTCCAGGGTCAAAGAAGCTCCGTGATATCAATGCATCAGACAGATAAATAAAGACACAGTTAATACACTGTTCCTCCTCAGATAGCTCTCTCCATGGAACTGCATCCCCCAGCTGCTCTTTCTCTAGCCCCCACCTCAACCTCAGAGCAACCATCATTCCCACTGTTGCTCCCCACTGGGTGGTTTCCTTCAACTCTGCCTGCACTCTTGTAAATAGTCCTTTCATTAAACTCTCCTCCAAATTCCAAGTTTAACTGTGCCATTTATTTCCTGCCAAGTTCCTCACAGATACAGTCAAAATCATACTTAAAAGTAAGTTACTCACCCTCTAAAACCTGAATTTGGGGGGAAAAAAATTCTTATCTAACAACATGTTGCATAGGAATAGGATGTTTGACAGCAGACAGGCCAGTCATAAGAATTTAGCACCCACTTTCCCATTCCTGCACCAATGTCCATTGAATTTCCTGTGCCAGGCACTGTTGTCAGAGGAAGCAATGATACCCTGGCTCTTAGAGGAAATCCAGAATGTGCCCTTAGGGATATCCCTATTGCATATGCCAAGCAGGGAAGGGTAACTGTTCAATGGATCGTCAAAAGTAACTCAGTATATTAATTTGTGCTGGGGAAGATGGACGAGAAGTTGGCAGACTTAATAGTAGTATCTCATAACATATCCATTGTTCTCATGTTTGGTTGAAAATCAGAATCACCTATGAGCTTCCTAAAAACACATATGACCCAACTCCAACCTCAAAGTATGTGCCCCTGAGTGAGAATGTTTCCTGCTTATAAAAAATCATAAAAACTGTAATGAGTTTTAGATAGGGGCCACTCTCTCCTATACTAGTCTTCTCAAACCAAGGTACATAAGAATCACCTGGAAGTCTCATTAAAAGGCAGATTCTTTGGCTGAGGTTATAGCTCAGCGGTAGAGCGCTCACATGAAAGGCCCTGGGTTCAATCCTTAGCACCACATAAAAATACATAGATAAAATAAAGATATTGTATCCAACTACAACTAAAAAATAAATAGCAAAAAAAAGGCAGATTCTTATTAATTATGTCTGGAATAGGGCAATGCTACTGGTCTTTGAACCACACTGAAAGTAACAAAGTATCAACATCATACAATATAACTTAACCAATTTCCTATTGTTGGATATCTAGGTTCTGTTTAATATTTTATTATTATAAGTAACAATACAATGAACATCTCTGGACATACATATTAGTACAAAATTCTGAATAATTTACTTTATAGTAGTTTTATAAAAGAGAAAGATTACTGAGTCAAAAAGATGTGAACACTTTTTTCAGCTCTCAATATATGTCACTAAATTGATTTCCATAATGCTTATTCCAATGTATGGCCCAAACAGCAGTTTCTGCCTATGTCTTTCCCTGTATCCCTATCAACATTATATTCTTAAATCTTTGTTGTTTTACAACTTGATAGGTAAAAATGGTTTCACATTTCAATTGGCATTTCTTATTAGAAAGGTCTAGGGCCTTTGTTAGACCAGGCTTAAATTATTCACTTGTCATGTTTTTCAACTGAAGTCTATCATTGATTTTTCCCACTCTTTCTGAGACTCCATTTCCAATTTTGTAGTTGAAGTAGGAAGGGGAAATAAAAACTTCTTTAAAGAAATTCCGTTTATTGCTAAGTTGTGAAAACATATTCCTGTACTGACTTCAAGGGAAAACCTTCCCTAGTAATGCACAAAGATTCTACCATAAAATTGAAACCGTATACTTTTTCTTTGCCATAACATTTGTGTGTTTCGACTTGTAGCAGAAAAAAGGCAAATTCTGTATTTTGTTCCTTGAGGGATGGTTGTTTGCTTGGCAGTTAAAAAAAAAAAGTCTTTTTAAAGCAAGAAAGGAAAGGAAAAGAAATAGAAATAAAACTCCCATCAATGTTTCTCCACACCAGAATAAAATAGCTGCACAAAACCACAGAAAAGTCACAGTCAAATACTGATAGCACTGTATATATTTATGAAGTGCTGCAGTCAGAAACACAAAATTCAAAATACAGTAAGGATTTCATACTGTGAATGTAGAAGAGTGTATTTTTCAACATCATAAAGCCGAAATATTTAAATCTGTAACAGATATGAACTGTGAACACTGAATTCAATACTGCACAACATTGAAAGTTAAATCAGCAAGAATTTTTATATAAGAAGAGGACTGAATATGTCCTCTTCTTATATAGATCCCATATATTCTAAGAAATACATGACTCAATCCCTGCCATGTATTACCTTATAATCACACTACCTAAATTAATGATTTTTTTAATATTTATTTTTTAGGTGTAGATGGACACAACACAATGCCTTTTTGTTTTTAATGTGGTGCTGAGAATCGAACCCGGGTCCCGCCCATGCTAGGCGAGCGCTCTACTGCTGAGCCACAATCCCAGCCCAAAACTTCATGATTTTTAAGATTAACTTTTGAGGACACCTTTATACATTGTCAGGGAGAGTGTAAACAGGCATAATCTCTTTGGAAAGCAATTTTCAGTATTATACCAAAAACCTCAAAATTGTTTATACTTTTAAATTATTCACAATTTATCAAAAGAGAAAAGTAAACAGAGTTTTATTCACAAAGACCTCCCCAATTTTGCTACATATATGATGAAAGAGAATGCCAACTTCAAAGCAGAATGCAAGTTTGTTCACTCAGTATGATCACAACTGTGTAAACTAAAAAACCAAGCATTGGAAATGGAGAGAGAGAGAAATAAAGCAGGAAGTTACAAGGATTATTTATGCCCCTCACTTTTATATATTTTTCAAAGTTTCCTAGAATGCGCTCCCCAATCCATGGGTCACTATTCCAGGCCACCATCACCTCTTGCCTGAATTATTGTCATCCCTCTTCAGTTGCTCCACTTTTAAACAGAATACTCTTCTAAAGACTTAAATTTTATCTTGCCATTCACCTGCTTTCACATCTAAGGATTTACCATTGCCCAAAACTCCTCACCAACTTGTGAACCCCATTGTTGGACCCCAAAATGGCTATAGTTAGGCTCCCTCACTGAGACTTCCAGCAGGCTATGTTATGTTTTTAGTGGTAGCCCGGGCTGGGAACTAGCTATATTATTGTTAGTCAAGGCCAGAAACACCCTGATTCAGTGTATAGACTCCAGGTCATAAACATTAACTTGTGAGCATGTGCCCCCTTATGTAACCTGTTGGCCTTGGGCCTTCTTGGTTTGGCCTGCATGTAATAAAAAGGGTCTATAGAAATGGGCTGGCCGGAAGGGCCAAAATGGAACAACTGGCTGGGGCTGAAGGTGAAGCTGAGGGCTGGCTAAGGGCTAGGGCCACCATGAATAAAAAAATGTCTACTATCCTAACTGTGTCTTGCATCTTCTTCTACCTGCTGAACCCTGAATCTGTTCCTGGGTCAGAGCCCCAGCATGACACCCACACCACACAGCTCCCACTCTTTCACAACTCCGCTCCTACCACTTGTTGCTGCTTCCCGAATATGTCGTGCTCATTCCCACTTTCACACCTGCATACTTGATTTTTCCTGTGACTATAAGGCTCCCATCTCGGGTTTTTTGTGTGTGGCTCCTTCCTGGTAATTCAGGTCTCCACTCAGATGGCCCCACTACAGGGAAAGCGGGAACTATGGTAAGGAGAATAACGGCCCTTAAAAATCGCCTTACCAGAATCCCTGGAACCTGTGAATAGGCTGCATTACATAGCAAAAAGACCTTGCAGGTGTGACCAAGGTTAAGGATGCTGAGACAAAGAAGGCCTGGATTATTCAGGTGGGTGCAATCTAATCACTTGTCTCCTTGAGAATGTTCCCAGCAGTACTCAACCAGAGGGCGACAGGACTCCTGAGAGAATGGGTCAGATGGATACAAGGTTGCTGGCTTTGGGATGGAGGTGGGGGCCATGAACCAAGGAATGTGGGAAGGCCGGAAGTGCCTCCAGCCTCCTGAAAGAATCACTAGCCTAATCAACCCCTTGATTTTAGCCCAATGAAACCTATGCAGACTTCTTACAACACTGTAAGGTAGTAAATCTGTGTCACTTTGGGCCATGAAGTGTGGTAGTTTGTTAGGACGCCATAGCAAATGACTTCATGCTCTCAAATAGTTGCAGACTGGCTCAAGGTCCTGCAGCTTGAGGTCGGTCAGGAGCATCTGCTGGCCCATCCCTTCTGTCTTCTTCACTAATGAGCACATGGGCTCTTGAACATCCAACCCTGCCCAGAAGGCCTGGAAATCAAAATGGGAGTCCATCTGGACACTTCTGAGGAACAATAAATAATAAACATAATTTTTTTAAATTAAAAATACCTCTATAAATAACAGTCATTTAGCTGCCCTTTAGCTGCCCAAGTATTTCAAAGGTTGATGAGTGAAGCCAAAGTCTACATGATGATAATGTTCAATACATGGTCTGGTTTGTGATGAGAGGAATCTGATGGGGAGAGAGGGGCACCACAGACAGACACAGGGTAGACAGGATAGAGGAGTCAGCTCAGAGAGTTCTTTCCCTAAAATGACCCATCCCTTCAGTCCTAATCAACAGTCAGCAAACTCCCACTGTCAGGCCAATTCTGGCCTCAAGAGTCCTGTTGGAACACAGACCACTTACGTATTTTGCCTGTGTTCCTTTCCTACTACAATGACAGAGTTGAGTAGCTGTGACACACCCTAAGCATAAAAGGCAAATATAAAATAATACTTGTCTTATTACTTTTTTTTTAACAGAGAAAGTTTGCTGACCCCTACAGACACTCTGGCACACAGCCCCATGGAAACCCATGAGTAAGAGTCGTTCCTAAGCTCACAAGAGCCACCATTGCCCTATGGGCAACCATGATGTGAGCAGCTGCCGCAGTCTGGCTGGGCACAAATGCCGCAGTCTGGCTGGGCACACAATCATGAGCCACCACACAGCTTGTAGATTCAAACAGCAACTCTTTATTCCCGAACTCACACCAGCCGTCTACAATCACGTTCTGGGGAAATCCACGTTCTCTGCCCAAATTCTCGTTCTCTGCCCAAATCCACCTCCACTGGGCTTCTATCTCCAAAATATACTGTCTAAATCCCGTGAGAACTCAAGGGGAACTCAGGCAGCAGGATACGCCCTATTCCCAGCAGGAATAATCTTAAACCTTAAACCTGGAACCTAAACTGGGAACGCCCTAAACACGATTATCTTAAAACCGGGAACACCCTAATCTGCCTTGGTCCTTGAGCAAGGTCACGTACATTCAATGTCACTGCAACATGGGGTACGCTGGCAAGGAAATTGTCATACCTACTTGGCTAATGGCTCCCAGCATCTCCCCCCTTCTGATTAATTAAACAACAAGCAATGTGGCTTAAGGACCGTGCCTGGTAGGTTGTCCAATTCAACATATGGTTCTTACCCGTCATCGGAAAACTGACCTTTAGGCGTCAGCCTCCTGTCTTAGGTTGATACCACTGCAATTGAATCATACCCGTCACTGACTACCGGTCCAGCATACAGCCATACTTGTGGATAGGTCTATGCACCAGTGGGGGGGTGAGGTTCTTTGCCTCACCTCTGTTGGCCCCCAAATTTGGCCTTGGTGCCAGTGGGGGAGTGAGGTTAATGTGGCTTATGGACCGTGCCTGGTAGGTTGTCCAATTCAACATATGGTTCTTACCCGTCATTGGAAAACTGACCTTTAGGCGTCAGCCTCCTGTCTTAGGTTGATACCACTGCAATTGGATCATACCCGTCACTGACTACCGGTCCAGCATAAGCCATTGGCCCCCAAATTTTAGACCATCACTAGCAGAAGGGAGGAGGATACAGAAATGCCACGACACCAAGCCAATTGACGGCTCCTTGGGAAAAATTGCATCACTAGTGACACCATCAGCAAAGATATGCCAGCATTACCACAATTCGCTGCACCAAACGATAGTTACATAGTCCAGGCAAGTTCTGCAAGCAGTTCAAAGCAGAGGAATCTATCAATATGTCCATTTCCTCCCCAAATCCGTTTCCTCCCATAGTAAGTTGACTCTTTGATTGAGCATTACTTGTTGAGTTCTTCACCGGCACTGGGATGGAGATAGGAATTCTGGCAATGATGCTAAAGAGACATTATCCTGAAAAGAATTATTAAATATAATGAAAAGGAAAGATGAAAGTAAACAAACAGATCTGTTAACCTACTTTAGAAACAATCCTTAACAGCTTTTTACCTAATTTAAATTAGTAAACAAACAGATCTGTTAACCACCTTTAAAAACAATCCTTAACAGCTGTTTACCTAATTTAAATTAAACCATTTAAATCACGTGAATAAAAAAAATAATAATAATTTGGATCCATTTTTTCATGAGCGCTCCTCATATAAGAAATATGGACATACGCACATACAGACATACAACACAAAACACAAGAGTGTACACAAACGTACAACACATAAGAAAATAGTAAAGGCCTTGTAGCTTTACCTAGGTGAAATCTCCATTGCAATGTTTAAAAACTCCACAGTCAAAAAATAAAACTGATCAGAAAAACATTAACCTAGGTTTGTATGAGCTCAAAAAATAAAAATAGAACCTTATGATGTGGAAAAATGCAATAATAAAATAGCTATTGAAAAAAGCATCCTGGTTAATCACTGTCGCAGATGTAAGAATGGCCAAGCTGGAGCTCTGGATATCAGCTGTTATGGATTTGAGTCAAATCATCTTCTTTTCGATCTGTAGAAACTGTTTTAGTTAATCTCTCTGGAATCCAAATGGGCTGCTGTTCTCCCTGTGGAAAAACACAAACAGACCCCCGACTCCAGACAATCACTGGGTCAGGACCTTTCCATTGTCCTGTTAGAATATCTTTCCAAAGTATTTTAGGCTTATGTACATTTTTTGGATACATATGCCTTTCCGCAGCACTAAGTCCTGAGGAATCCAAATTTAAAAAGTTTAGAGTAAAAAGCGTTATTTTAAGTTTATCTTTGGGGGATATATACCCCCTTCCAATTCCCTCTTTTTGCTTTAATAAGTATGTCTGTATCTAATAGTTGTCTTAGCTTTTTGCATTTTCTATCTGTAATACCTTACTTGATATTTTCAACCATTTTTTATCTTATTTCTATCTTCTAGTTTTTTTTTTTTTCCTAAGGTTTGTATATTTACCCTTAGTTGCTTATTTTCCTCCTAGTTTTTTTTTTTTTTTTTCTTCCTATTTTGTGGGTTTAAAATTTTTGTCTTCCTACATTTTTTTATCTTTCTACATCTTTTCTATCTTTTTTTGTTTTTAACTTTCTATACTTCTGTCTTTAAAGTTTTTCACTTTAAATTTTTAATCTTCTTTATCTAAATATCTTTTTTTATTATCTTCCCATTTTTTTAAAGTAATGCCTTTAAGATTAACTAGGCTTCGAATGATGCAATAAAGCAATCTTTTTTCTGCCATGAAGGTATCTCGACCACCTTCAATTTAACCTTTTAAAGCCTTTTAATTATCATCTATACTGTACTTTTAAATGTACTTTTTCACCACCTACAGCTTCACTCTTTTAAACAAGGCTTAGATTCTGTTTAAATCGCTTTAATGTTAGTTTACATGGCTGTCCTTCAACCAAAGGCTTCTTTTTTTTTAACTCCATTGAGAAACTTTGTCTCAATCTGCCATGTACAAATACCTTTTTTTTCTTTCTTCCTTTCTCAAGCTTTTAAAATAAGTCTAGTTTCCTCAAAATCTTTTTAAACGGCATTTTACAACTTTTTACTTTACCACACAGAGATTATCTCATCTAGAAACATTTCTTTTTCCTTTAACCTTTTATATTAAAATATATTTCCACATCTTGAATCTTTTTTTCTCTTTTTTAACCGTTAACCCTTTTTATAAATTCACATTTTGAAACAACTCTTATAAAATTTCTGATTTAGACAAATTACTCCACTTTAATAAGATGAAAGACTTTCATGTTTTTTATGATACTATAATACTATAATTGAAACCTAACTGAAAATTTTTCTACTCTTTGTATATAAATTATACATGATAGAATCTTAACACTTAGTAAACTTGTTTTAGCAAAGACACAGACCAAAGCAATATTAAACATTTTTCCATTTACCAATTTATGAAAACACACATAATGTTTAAATATATTACCTTATGGAACTTAATAAGTAAAGAGTACTTGATTTCATATTTAGTGGTTGATATTTTAACACTTTAGCTTTGTAAATTAATCAGATGTCTGTAAAAACCAAGATCTTAGACAAATGTAGTAAACAGAACTAGCCATCTCTTTCTTGAAGAAAAATCCTTCTACAGGATACCATGATGGTCCCATTGATATACTTAATAACTTGTCTTTAAAAAGCCATTGGCTACATTTTTGTATTGTATCAACATATGCCCTAATTGTTCTTGGTCTCACTGGGGTGCCTCCTTTCTCTAACAATTTCTCTTCCTCGGAGGCGAACAACTTCAAACCTTGAGTCAACCATTTTCCCCAGTTTGCCTGAGAAAGTTCTAGGAACAGGCAACTTGAAATAAAAACAAAATAAATCAAAACAAGAACACATTGTTTTTTGAATTGGTCACCCATTCTTTCGCTCTTCTTCAGGGGTGAGAAATTTCACTTACCTTTAAGCTTCAGAAGTTCCCCGTACGGGCCACCAAATGCCGCAGTCTGGCTGGGCACAAATGCCGCAGTCTGGCTGGGCACACAATCATGAGCCACCACACAGCTTGTAGATTCAAACAGCAACTCTTTATTCCCGAACTCACACCAGCCGTCTACAATCACGTTCTGGGGAAATCCACGTTCTCTGCCCAAATTCTCGTTCTCTGCCCAAATCCACCTCCACTGGGCTTCTATCTCCAAAATATACTGTCTAAATCCCGTGAGAACTCAAGGGGAACTCAGGCAGCAGGATACGCCCTATTCCCAGCAGGAATAATCTTAAACCTTAAACCTGGAACCTAAACTGGGAACGCCCTAAACACGATTATCTTAAAACCGGGAACACCCTAATCTGCCTTGGTCCTTGAGCAAGGTCACGTACATTCAATGTCACTGCAACATGGGGTACGCTGGCAAGGAAATTGTCATACCTACTTGGCTAATGGCTCCCAGCAAGCAGCCATGTTTGTCTTTCCTCTTGCAGCTGGTTTTGTGACTCACATCTTCTGACCCCATTCAGTAAGGCTGAGACAGACAACCGCACAACCCAGGGAGAGCCAGCTGTGGCAAGCCAGCTACATTTTCCTCTGAGTCAGCCGCCTCAGCATGTAAGCAGCCTCATTTGATCCACTTCTAATCCAGAAGTCCTCAACCTTTCTATCATATTTTTAAAAATAATACACTGATGTATTTTTCATCACCCATAAATCACCATGACTTGCTGCTCTCCACCCACCCAGTCAATGGCCTTGGCTGTTTCAGGGAAAGAAAAGGTACAACTTTGAATCAAGAAATACTTTTTTTTTAGCTCATATTTTATATTATATGTCTCAAGTCGGAAACTATTGTCTTAAAAATGAGCTTTGTGGGTTGGGGGGAACATATCTTATTTCTATTCAAAAATCAATTTTGCACATATTAAGAACAAAGCTTGGGGACTAAGAGGAGAGAGGTTTACTCAAGCCACAGTGTAGAGAGATCAGCATGTGATGCAGGCAATCCCTGCTCTGCAGAAGAGAGAGGGAGACTAAGGAGCTGCCCGTATGGCAAGAAGAGCCTATGGCAGAAGCTAAAAATTGTGCCACCAAAACCAGGTTTTGATAAGGATTTCTGGTGAAGCCCCAGCGGCTCTAGCAGCAAGAAGCAAAGTGGAGGACACTAAACCAGGGCAGCCACCACGCCTGGTGGTGCCCAGCCTGACCATCCACCAAGTACACCTCAGTAGCTGAAACTAATGCCCTAGGAGGAGATAAGAACTGAACCAAGGTCCCCCAAGGCTGTAATCCCAGTAGCCTGTGAGGCTGAAGCAGGAGGATCGCAAATTCAAAACCAGTCTCAGCAACTTAGTGAGACCCTGTCTCAAAAAATAAAAAATAAAAAGGGCTAGGGATGTGTTCCGTGGTTGAGCACCACAGGGTTCATTCCCTGGAACCAAAAAAACAAAAACCGGAGCCAATTCCCAAAGAGGAGATAGATGAGCTGTACTTCAAAGAAAGGTGGAGAGAAGCCTGGAGAGAAGGACATGCAAGTACAAAATATCTTGTCACCCACATGACAATGTTCTGTAAGCCTTTTTCTGTACCCAGATATCAGCCAGGGAGAAGGAGCAGAAAGAAAGCAAATAGGCTTAAACCCACAGATTTCGAAGCTCAGTTGAAATTTTTTGCTTCATGCCAAAATAGGCCAATTTACATTAATGGGCAAATTTAACTTCTCTTGGGTTACTCAGTAATGAAGAGGGACTCCGGAGCAAGATAACATCAATTACACAAAGTGAAGTTTCCATGTGTTGAGTACTATTTGAGGAAGGTGGGTGTGTTTACAGATTCCCCCACCCGCTTAGTCTCTTCCCTGCCCCACCCCCCACATACACTTCAATCCACTTTTTAACACCAGGAAGCAAAATTCCCCCCTCCTCTCCCAGCAGGGAGGAGAAAGGGAACAGTGATGGATTAAGACAAGGGAGAGGAGCCACAGGGTCCCTCCATGTGGGTCTAACTGCCCTGAAATCAGGGAAGTGGGTCAAAGGTTCCTGGCCACATTCCTGCCATCACTAGCCCTCTACCAAGCAAGGCGACAATGGACAGTCCTCTCTTCCCTCACTGAGGCTCGCTGCTGAGGAGGGTTTTCCAAACCAGGTGGCCAATTTCAGATCAAACCAGCACTCCCAGTTCTTCTACAAGCCACTTTCAGCCTCGCGTAAAATCTCACCATGCACAGGGTGCACCTGAGAAGCTCTAGATGGGGGTGTTGGGTCCCCTCCCTAAGAGACACACAGAGCAGGACAGAGGCATGTGGCTGCATAGTTACAGTATTTCCCCAAAACTGGAGTTAATTATCACTACTTGCTCCTCTGTCCCTTTCAGATCTGCAAAGTGTGGGTCACAGTGACTTTGTTTTCTTTGGCCAACCACATATTGAAACCATTCCTGCATATTGATACTGAATATCTCAGCCAAATCCTTGTGAAAATTACTTACTGTGCAGCACATCGCAACGACTCTCTAAAGTTAAACGTCTTGGGATATTTTATCTTTTCAAGTACATACCAAAAGCAATTAAGTTCAAACTATGGAATACAGTCTTTGCCAGTTTCCATTCTTGACACATATGTGTCTGGGTTTATAAGTTCAAAGACCTCTTAAAGGATCAAATCTCTAGCTTTAATTTTCTCTTTGCAAGTAAAAAACAGTCCTGCATCCTTGTTGAAATCATGTGCGAGGAAGTCTGTGGCGGGAGGCTTCTGCCCAAGACACCTCTCATGTGGCCAGAAAAGGCAGAAGGAAAGCCCACCATGGACGCCCCTCTCCGGCAGTCCACTGGGGATACCTCCGTCGTTGGAAAGTAAAAAAATATTAGTCACAGAGCCCGGAGCAGGGGATAAGTATAATAGCCCATGCCAAAAAAATCACTCTGACTCACTGACCCAGAGCGCACCGCAGCTGGAGCATTCGCAGCGGCCTGTTCTTCTTGCTTCTTTTCCTCTTCCCTGGCCTGACTCCGGATCCTCTGTTGCAGTCAGGGCACAGGCTTCCCATCACTTGGGCCCTGGCTCACGGGATACTTGAGGCCTCACAGCTCCTTTCTTCTTACTTCTCAGAGCCACACCTCCTGTCTTCCTCTTCCCCTCTCAAACATGAAGGCCTTTCTTTCTCCATGGGGTCTGCACATGTGACTGATACACCCTAAATGTGCTGGAAGGGCCCAGAAGACTCACCCATTCCCATGCTCCATTCTGCACACGCAGGCGTATACACACACACACACTCACACACCCACGACACCCTGAGTATATCTTCCGACACTGGTTTTCAAATTGTAGTGGGATCTCAATTGTGAAATCCACATTTAGAAATTCACCATTCGCTAAAACGTATTGGTAACCCTTCAAAGTTGTTTGCAGACACGAGCGGTACAGCAAAAACTCTGACCTGCTGGATGTGCCCATTCCCAGCTGAGGTTCCACAAGGCAACACTGCCTTCTTGTTTTAGTTTTCATACTAGAAGCATCTTTCTGGCTCTCTATTCCATGCCATATTATTCACTTTTTTTTTTTTTTTGCTTTTCGTTAGTGATGTTGCTGTTTAACATCCTGTAGGAAGGTTGATCAAGTAGTAATTATTTATAATTAGATATTAGCAAGAAATTCTGGAGTGCTATTGCACAGTAGGATGACTATAGATAATAATAATGTATTATATATTTCAAAAAGCTACAAGAGGCCTGGAGATGTAGCTCAATGATAGGTCACTTGCCTAGCAAGTGTGAGGCTCTGCATTCAATCCCAGCACTGCAAAATGAAAAAAGAAAGAAAAAGAAAACATTTCTTTTTAAAAGCTAAAAGAAATAATGTTGAAAACTTTCACCAAAAAGAATTGATAAATAGTCTGGGGTTGTGGCTCAGTGGTAGAGCGCTCGCCTAGCACGTGCAAGGCCCTGGATTTGATCCACAGCACCACATAAAAATAAATAAATTAAATAAATGTATTTAAAAAACAATTGATAAATATTTAAGAAGCTAGATGTTTAACCTATATACTTATTTTGAAATATACCTAATAGGCACAATTTTTATATTTTTAATATATCAACCTTAAAAATAAATTTAATATAAAGAAAACCACAAAACAAAAAATAAATAAAATAAGATTAAATGGCATCCAAGTTTAGGGCCAAGTGCTGCCCATTGTTCCTAAGCTCAAGATGGTTGTGATGTGCCTTACAGAGAAAAAAAAAGATGTCTAAGCTTCATTCAGGTTGAGTTATGATTCTCTTTATTATGCATTCAATTTTAATGAGCATATATATGAATCTTTGAACAGAAACATACATAAAACAAAATTATGTATTGATCAGTTGACAAAATTGTGACCAACCTGTATTCCCACTGGCTCAGTAGTCACTAATTCACTATTTTTGGTGACTTTCTAAAACATAACTACCAGGAATAGTAAGAATGGACAGTAAATATGGTAAAGAAGTCAAATAGAAATTTTCAACATTATGCATTCTGGAAAAGACCATCTTCTTCCCTTTGCCATAGAACGATAATTTCAGAAATATAATTCACAAATTTGTTTTACTATCGATAGAGTGGGTGCCTCTTTTCTCTCTCACATTAGCCTCAGAAGTATCCACCTCCAGGCTGCTCCAGGCATTCCCTCTGCTCCCTCACCCAGGGCCAGGCTCTCTTCTCTGGGGTGCCTTCCACACTCACCTCATGTTATGAGGATCTGTTAACCTCCTAGCTCTCACCTCCACTCTAACCATGATGTACAACAGAAGCAGATTGTTTAGACTCATCTATGTGTGTGCCATTTTTCCTTGATGTACACATATTTCATTGTCCCCATCTCCTCCTGGGTTTGTGAGTTTCCCATTTCCTCTGTGGGCTCACAGTGCCTGTCAGAGTGCTTTGTATTTATGTGATGACTCAACTGTCTTGAGTACATGGAAATGCTCGCCAACTCCACACCTTCTGGCTCCCTGCACAAGGCCTTCTGTTTTTTCCATCATACTCCAGGCAAACTAAAGCATCATCCCTGGTGCTGTGTCTCTCAATCTGAATTGTAGGTTGAAAGGAAAAGGCATTCAATCACAGCACATGAAAATTTCCATAAGCCACATGTTTCAGGTATGTCATAAGATGATCCCTGTGACTGATCCAAGAATTGACCACAAAGTAGTTGCTGCTGTATCACATAGAGAAAGAGAAACTCATAATGGAAGAATATACTACCACTTCGTTACCAAAAATCATCATCATCATCATCATCATCATCATATTCTTCATCATTTTCATCATCTTCATCATCATTCATACTAAGTCTTACCAAACCTATAACTACAACTACAACTTACAGGAAATTCAGAGGACAGAGGAACATGTCAAACTACACCGTGAGGATACAACCAGTAGATTCCAGATTATAGAAACCCTCCATACAGGTCAAATTCTCTGATTTCATCACAAGGTTAATCATGAAAAAAAAAAAAAAAACAAAGAGATGGAGGGAGAATTTCTAGATGAAATGAGCATTAAATCATACCAACCAAACACAATGTATGGATCTTATTTGGATCTCAGTCCAAATAAACTGCAAAAAAGTATAATATTCATGAGACAATCAGAAAAAATTTAAATACTACCTCACTATTTAAAATATTGGAGAAAATTGTTTATTATTTTAGGTATAATGGCATTGTAATTATCTTCATAAGAAAATAAACCTTAGCCTGTGATAAAATTAATCAATGGTGGGGAATTGACTTCAAAGTAATAATGGCAGAGGAAGGGAATGGGATTAGTAGAAGATTAGCAAGGAGCTAAGTGAAGGTACATGGAATCTTGATCATGCCATCCTGTCTACTTTTGTGCTTATTCAGAATTCTCCAAAATGAAGAAATAAAAATAAGCATGTACATTAAGATGATCCCTGTGACTGATCCAAGAGTTGACCACAAAGTGGCTGCTGCTGCAGCCTGCCACTAGTTGTGTGACTTTGCCTGATTCCTCAACTTCTCTGAGCTTCAGTTTTCTCAGCAAAATGTACTATTAGTATCCCCGTGAGGTCTCCGTGAACTATTTTCTTTTTTCCAGGCTTTCAAATCTGTATCACCAGTCCTAACTGCTTCTCTGCAACGCAAATCTCTATTTCCTGAAAGCTGAGATATTTCTTCCCAAAGACAGCAATTTGGGGCAGAAGGAATTTTTGCCTACTCAAAGGCCATTTTCACTTTTTTCTCTGTTAACACCATAATTGTGTTTCCAATATATCCTATAACCCCATTTCCTTTGGTTTCTTGGTGGGCCCCCAACCCAGTTCTGGTCACTGAGACATGAAAAGTCTGCTGAAGATTTCCTTGCTCATTTAAAAAGAAAAAATATATATTCATAAGAGAGAAACCATGCTAACCATGGTCACCTCTGCATGTGATATCTTGAACTGCAGCAGCCATCTGGTGACCATAAGAGGAGACAGTCTAAGAAGAACATGCTAAGCATGGTAGAGCAACAATGTCACTGGGTTCTCAGTGACATTACTGAACCATTTAGTTGTACCCCATGAAATTCTTGTTTTACATCATGATTAATAAGTTCCATTATTGTTTAATTCACTTTTGCCGCAGTCTGGCTGGGCACAATCAGGAGCCACTTGTCAAAAGAAACTAACTTTATTTTTAGAACCACACACGCCAAACAAAACAGCCTCTCAGGAAAAACCCTCAGAGCCTCAACTGCCACCACCGGCTTTCCACAAGCCTCTCTCTCCCTCACAAGCTTCTCTCCACCTCCCACAATCCTCCTGCTCTTGAGGCCGATTGGCTGGGTCACATGGGCGGAGCCAAAAAAGTCCCCCAATGAGCAGCTCCGTGGTCTGAAAGGGCAGGGAAACAGCCCAATGAGCATCACCGCAGAGGAGCCAATCAGCTAGATGTTGCTGGGGCCGAGGAGCCAATCAGCTAGATGTTGCTGGGGCCGCTGTGAGCCAATCATCAGCCGGCAGCTGGAAGTTTGCTGGCAGCTGGAAGTTTGCTGGGGCCCCTTCGGCTGTGGCTCTCAACAACTTTGAGTAGTATATTCTATTACTTGAAGCTGAAAATCTCCTACATGAAACAGGTTGACTCACCAGCATCACCCAGGAAAGGGGGATATCCATACATCACCTGGCAAAATTAATAAAGATTTAAGTAAAAGGGAGAAAAATCAGTCCATCAATGAATGTCCTACCACCTTTTGAAACTTAACAGTTTCAAATTTGGACTCAACTTCCACCCTCTGCTTCCCAAGTAAGCAACTTATGCACTGCCGGGTTTCTGTTCTCGAGACTAAAAGGCTCAGGGGTCACTCTAGTTAAACTGGGCTAACTGGGCTACACGAAATCACCACACAACAGACACAAATACCTTTTTCTTTGGGGTTGCTGTGACGGCTCCTCTGACCTTAAGGGTCTGCAGAAAGAGAGAGAGCGAGAGCACGCGCTGACCCCTTTTATTGAGGAGAAGCTATTCAAATGAGGCAAGGGGTCAGGTTTCAGGGGGCTGAGTATCTTCATGATGTCCACTGTCAGCAGGTTGACTGACACCTGGGTAGGCCACACCCAAGGGCACAATAAGAGGAGGGGACACACACAAGGCACTTCCATGGAAGATTCTATCCTAAACAGGGCAAGGGGTTATATTACAAAGGAACAGGTGATCATAGCTTCACCCATGGGGCTGTAGCAAGACACAACCATTTCTGTGACTGAGCGCCTCAGCACCCAGCTGGGGAGTGTAACTCAGTCACCGGTAAGGTTGGCCTTCCACAGTGCACCCTCTCTTACCATAACTATAATGATCCCAAATGGCCTCCCTATCACCAGCCTCTATCCTTCCTGCAATCCACCCTCTCCAGGGCCCTCAGGTTTATCCCCTAAACACAAATCGGATTACCTACTACCCTCCTCAAACAGTTCTAGTTGCTCATAATAAGCAACCAGATCAAATACAAGTTCCTTTCATGGAATGAGGTTCTTCTTCATTCGACCATAAACTCAATCCCCTGCCACATCTCCCTCACCTCCAAACACCCTCAGCTCCAGGCACAGGAGTCACTGGTAGTATCCTGCACCTCCATCTCATTCACGTTTCTTGTAGTGTCTGTTCTCTTTCCACCCCACCTAGGTACCTGACAGGCTCCTGATCATCCTTGCCAACTCACCCCCACATTTCCAGGCAGAGTTGGTCATGACGCTTTGGTTTTTCTCATAGTCCTTTGGCCATAACTCCACAATAGCAGTTGTTGCATCAAATTGTTGATATCCGTTTAAAGGCGCATCCCTCCTACTAAACTAAAAAGTATTCCAGAGATGGATCTTACTCCTACAATATCTGGTATCAGATAAAAGGTTTTGAATGATGGAAAAGAAGAAAGGAGGACAGTATTGGCATTTTTCCAGTTGCTAAGTCTAGAAACCTGGAAGTTATGAATTCCCAGAACAGAAAGGAATGTTACAGATCATTGTAGAAAACTCTTACTTTAAAGATAAGTAAGTTGACTCTTCTTTCATCCCCTTTACTCAATTTGTCACCAAATCTACTTGTCATATCCTCTTCCAAAATGTTTACCAGATTTCTTCCTGCATCTCCACCCACCTTGACCCCATGCTCCCTCTGTGCTCTCTTACTTATGCTAGGATTGTTGAGAGAGTCCTCAAAGAAGGTCATCTTTTCTGTCTCCATTCTGAACCATCTCATATACAACTGACAGAAGAAATGTCTATAAATCAGTACTGTTAACATGTCACTCCAACCATCCCAAAGAAGTCTCTACAATTCTACAATTTTCTATTAGACTCCATTTTTTTTTTGGGGGGGGGGTGGTACTGGGGATTGAACTCAGGAGCACTTGACCATTGAGCCACATCCCCCAGACCTATTTTGTATTCTATTTAGACACAGGGTCTCACTGAGTTCCTGAGGCTGGCTTTGAATTTGTGATCCTCCTGCCTCAGCCCTTGAGCCACTGGGATGACAGGCGTGTGCCACCGCTCCCAACTGGACTTCTTTTTTAAACCAAGCTCACAGTCTTGCCTGGAGCTCGCTCATCTGGGCCCTCAGCTAGCCCAACCCTTCCTCACACTCTTAGTCACACACATGTCCTGGATATCTCATAGAGTCAACACTCACTGCCACCTCCAGTCTCCACAAAACCTACCTAGTTATCGTCCTGCTCATCTTTGCTCATGAAAAACCTAGATCTCACTCGAGGCACCCCCTACCATTTCATCATTCTTCCCTCCCTGCCACAGATCAGACGCATCTTTTCCTTTCCCTGAATCCCCGGGGCCCTAATGCTCATGGTCCTGACACCCACTTGGAATGTAAGTGACTTGACAGGGACTGTGTCATCAGCAATCTGCACACCCCAAGAGCCAGCTGAGCCAGCCTTTACCTCTCACCACCCTACTCTCCCTTTGTGACTCAATACCAGTGCCACCTGCCAAGGAAACAAATCAGCCAAAGCTCCGTGCCTCTGAATTACAGAACTCGCTGGTATCTTTCTCACAACATTTATCACATTCTTCCTGCTGGCAGAACGGTTTGCTGTTATGTTTTATTTCTCGTAACACAGGGAAATTGGAAAGTCTCTGTATCTCCTTATCCCACATGCCCTCAGCACCCACTGGAGTGCCACAAAGTAGATCTTTGTTGTGAGAGTCTTTCTTTGAGCCTCTGGGGTTTTTTGGGGGGGTTTGGGGGGTTTTCCTTTTGTTTTTGTTTGTTTGCTTTTAAGAATCAGAGCATGTGTACTTCAGAGAGTGAGAGAAAGACAGAGAGAAGACATGTTTCACGTACAGACATGTGCTTGTACTTGGCCCCCATGTGGATACCCAGGTGATACCATGTTTAAATAGCTCTCAGTGGTATCCTTGAAGGGGAAAAGTTTACACAAGATAAGGCAAAGATCTGTAGCAATTAGAGAAATGCAAATCAAAACTAAGATTTCATCTCATTCCAGTTAGATGGCAATTATCAAGAATATAAGCAACAATAAATGTTGACAAGGATGTGGGGAGAAAGGCACACTCATACATTGCTGGTGGGACTGCAAATTGGTGCAACCACTCTGGAAAGCAGTATGGAGATTCCTCAGAAAACTTGGAATGGAACCGCCATCTGACCCACCTATCCCACTCCTCGGTTTATACTCAAAGGACTTAAAGTCAGTATATTACAGTGACACAGCCACATCAATGTTTATAGCAATTCAATTCACAATAGCTAAACTATGGAACCAATCTAGGTGCCCTTCAACAGATGAATGGATAAAGAAAATCTGGTACATATACATAATGGAATATTTCCCAGCCATAAAGAAGAATGAAATTATGGCATTTGCCAGTAAATGGATCCAGTCAGAGAATATCAGGCTAAGTAAAATAAGCCAATCCCCCAAAACCAAAATCTGAATGTTTTCTCTGATACGCAGATGCTAATTCACAATAAGGGGGAGCCACTAGGGAAGAATAGAGATACTTTGGATTAGACAGAAGGTGGTGCAGGGAGGGGAGAGGGTGGGGGGTAGGAAGGATAGTAGAATGAAACAGACGGTATTACCTTATGTACATAGGTGACTGCATGACCCATGTGCTTCTACCACATGTACAATCAGAAAAATGAGAAATTATGTTCCATTTATGTGTGATGTATCAAAGTGCATAAATGCATTCTACTGTCATATATAACTAATTAGAACAAATAAAGAAATAAAAAGATAAGGCAGGGGCTGTGGATGTGGCTCAAGCAGTAGCACGCTCACCTGGCATGCGCAGGGTGCTGGGTTCAATCCTCAGCACCACATAAAAATAAAATAAAGATGTTGTGTCCACCGAAAACTGAAAAATAAATATTAAAAAAATTCTCTCTCTCTCTCTCAAAAAAAAAAAAAAAAAAGATAAGGCAAAGAGGTAGGTCCATTCCCAGGAAGTCCCCTATTGGTCTAACTTAGTTTTAACATTGGAAGTCCTGTGTCATAGGAAACCCAGAATCACTGGCAAACCTACATGGCTGCCATCCAGCCCCAGGCCTAATTTTAGCACACTCGTCTCCCTTTCCTGGCTCCCGAAATCACTGTTCATTCACCATCATAGGCACCAAGGAAATACACCAATTCATCGTAGCCTAAGCCACATCAAACTTTGATCATTCTTCAAATTTCCCAGTGCTAAATTAAGTCCCACTCTGTGCAGTAGGTGCTTTAGTTCTCAGGGGGGAATTATTTCAGCAGATTAGAAAGACTTTAAATGGACATTTGAAGTTATTCCAGCAAAACAAGAGAGAAGTAGGTAAATACACTGAGATAATACAAATGCCTTGAAAATGTCACTGAAAGGCAACTTAACTATCCTCAAATCACACACAAACACAGTTGAGATGAAGAACCTTCAAGCATAATATCAATAGGTTCTATCTGCCTTGGAGAGCCCCTTTTGCTTATAAATACTTAAAACTCTTTCCATCTTCTTGACTCTGTATCATTACAATGGTTTGAGAAACCCTATTTTGAGCTGTGGTATTTCCAGGTCAAATTTGAATGCAAACGAGTTCATCTAAAAAAAAAAAACAAAAAAAAAAAACAGTGTTCAGAAACAACTGAGCTCTAAGCAGGGTCTCAAGTCTCCTGATGATTCTTTGGGTGTCTTTGTTGTTGCTCTGGTTTTGCAAAGGAATTTTCAGTGTGAGAATTCGCTCTCTTCGGTTTCCATTAGTTCCCTCAAGGGAATGACAAAGCCCTCTCAGTCCTTCCCCTTTGTGACCCTCCACCATGTCTAATCCCTCAGAGCCAACATCTGAGGCAGTCATGTATGCGCTGGTGTGATACCTGAGGACCTATAAAATGTATTTAATTTGGTTAAGATTCTGGGAGTTTCTACATGGTTTATAGCATGTGAATTGTTCCAAGTGGACTCAACTAACGGAATTTTTGGCTGGATTAACTAGAGGTCCAGACACCTTCTAAATCCACCATTACAAGACTCAAAATATGTGACTAACATTACCCATAAAGTTGATAGAATCAATTATTTTTTAACAGGAAGAAATTTTTCAATTGTCCCTTCACATTGGCTGCACCATCAGTCGAACATGCTACATAACTTTTCATAGAAATATGATTCGATACAAGAACATCTGTAACCGTCTGGAACATATTTTTCCCAGGACTTTACTTGGAGCTCTCTATAGATATCAGATGTTTTCCACAGAATCTGTGACATGTCTTAGGATTCTTGCATAAACATCAGTTGTGCCTCTGTCTTGAATAGTGTCAATCTGAATTGAAAATCTGCCAGCTTTCTTAACATCACCACCAGCAGGCTTCTTAATTAATCTGCTGATACTGTGGATAGACTTTTATTAAAATCAGAGTATGTAAGCAGATCTTCCACTTGTTTTAGAAACTCACTTTAGTTTCTAAAGATTCAAGATGCGTTTTAGCAAGCGAGAATCTGAGAAATATACACTAGAGCCTTATCACACCATTCACATTTGCTGGTATTTTTTTCTCATGATGACTGACGGAGTCCTTTACCAATGGCCTTAAGTTCATTAATCATGCAAAATAAAAATACTTTGTCACAACTTGCTTTACCCCTGTGTACTTTTGAATAGAATGGAAGACTAACCATGTAATTAATAGTCCTTATTAAATGGGAAAACTTCATCTCAGATACTGGTCTCTCTGACACAAATGTTCAGCAAATTACATCTGAAGTACACATTAAAGAACCTTCATAATTAATTTTTTTTAGAGAGAGAGAGAGAGAGAGAATCTTTTTTAATACTTATTTTTTAGTTTTCGGTGGACACAACATCTTTATTTTTTTTTAATTTTTATGTGGTTCTGAGGATCGAACCCAGCGCCCCACACATGCCAGGAGAGTGTGCTACCGCTTGAGCCACATCCCCAACCCCATAATTAATTTTAATGAAATCTCAGATATGCACAAAGATGTATGTACAAGGATATTCTTCTCAAAGTTGTTTAGAGACTCAAAAATTTGGAAAGACTTGCACTATAGAGAATAATTAAATGATTTATAATATACCCCTACAAAGAAATACTATGTTGTTATTAAAATTAATGTGGAGGAAATGTTTTCACTTACATGAAAAGATATCCATCCCATCATTATTGTTAAATGAGGACAAAAGAAATGTTGAAAACTGCCGCAGTCCGGCTGCAGCAAAATAACCGGGGGGTGACAAGCAACTTGTGTACATTGATACAGCAGGAGTGGGAGCCCTTTATTGTAGAACAGGAGGGGTATGTATACATTCCACACAGCTTATCTTAATTAACATAAACCAGATACAGCAGTCAACCAATAAGGAATCTCCACACTTAATGGCTCGCTGGCGCCACCTCACAAACCACTCCCTCTGGCAAAATGCCAGGCACCATCCCGACTTGTTTACAGACTCTAACAGAAAACATCATGATATAGTAGATTTTTGTTTATACTATCTAATTGTAAATATCTATATTGCATGGAAATAAGTCTGAAATTGTACAACAAATAGTAAGGGTGGTTATCTCTGGATGGTGGGATTATGGTTAAATTTTATTTTATAGCTCTTCTTTATACCACAACCAACCTACAACCTATCAATGCCCAGGAGAGAAAGGGGACTTTCTCTCTTGTGAGCAGAGGATGAAGGGGACTTACAGGTTAACTCACTCCTAGATGCAGAAAGCTCTGGGGTGGGACCTGAGAATCTGCACTTCTAACCAGCATCCAGATGATGTCAGTGCTAGTGCAGGGACCAGCCACCCTTTGAGTAGCACTGCCTAGGGGTTCCATCACTTCCCTCCCACTCTGTCTTCCATGGGTAATTATTTGTGCATGTGTGTGCCCATACATACTTGGATCCTGGCCCAAGCTTAGGGCCTTCCAAATAGCAGGAGCTGCTTGCATGTTTGTTGAAGAAATTAATGGGGAGATTTTCAGGCATAGTGGGAAGCCAGCTGAGAAAGATCTGTGACATTCACTACTTAGATCTAAAGTGGCCTCAGAACCTTCTTCTACGTCTTCATCTACATGTGGGCTGGAACCTGGGGTGGGCCTTGGAATCTGAACACTTAACTAGCTTCCCGGATGGTTGTGCTCAGAGATCAAAGGAAAAGGAAGATTCTTTAGCTTGGTCAGGGAAGGCTTTGCCTTGAGACCATCTGAAGGTTCATGGGAAAATGTGAGAATGCTTTCTAAGGACTTAGTATGAATGAGTGCTTCCAAGTAGTACAGGAGAGAGAGAGAGAGAGAGAGAGAGAGAGAGAGAGAGAGAGAGAGAGAGAGGAGGCAGAATTGATTTGATAAAAGAAACTTTGTAAATTTCCAAAGGAGAGCTGGAATTAACCTTTTCCTAGGGGCCTGGGGAAGAAACACATTGCATGCTACCTAGAGGCCTCCATGCTTTCAGGCCAGACAGCCCCAGAATAAAGAGATTTTTGAAAAGAAAAGAAGAAAAGTAACTGTTCCCATTTCCCAAGAGACTTTGAAGCAAGCTCCGAGCAGAGGCCACGAGGGAGCCGGCCTGGGAACCGTCGGGGGGGCCTCCCACACGCTGCTGTTCCCAGCTGCACCCGCCAAGGCCTCGAGGGTGGGCATCTGATAAAAGGCGCTGGAGAGGCCGCAGCACTTCCTCCTCTCACCCCAACACGAGGCCCTCCATGAGGCCGGAACTAATTCTTATGACAAGTTACAAACCGCAGGCAAAAAATAATGAAAACCCTGACACCGCTCACACTGGGAGAGGACTTCAGGGCGCTCCTGTGACAAAGCCCCGTTATTCACCCAGCTCCCCCGGAGTTACCAGGGCTGGGCAGGGAGTCGGGAAGCCCCGCAGGAGGAGGCAAAAGGCAGAACTTCCACTGTGGCTCAGGTTCCTGTCCCTGGCAGGTGGTTCTATAAACTGACAATTTTTTTTATTAGCGCATTGTAATTATATATAGTAATTGGGGTCATTTTTTTTTCTTTTTATTTTTTGAATTTAGTTATACATGACAATAGAATGCTTTTATTTTTTATTTATTTATTTATTTATTTATTTTTGGTACCAGGGATTGAACTCAGGGGCACTCGACTACTGAGCCCCATCCCCAGCCCTATTTTGTATTTTATTTAGAGACAGAGACTCCCTGAGTTGCTTAGCACCTCTCTTTTGCTGAGGCTGGCAAAAGAGAACTTGTGATTCTCCCGCCTCAGGCTCCCAAGTCACTGGGTTTATGGGCGTGTGCCACCACGCCCACCTTGGGGTCATTTTGACAAAAATCATACATGATTTCAAGCCCCACTCTCCTTTCCCACTCTTCTCCTCTCCTCCTTCCCCCTTATCTTTCTCCTCTACTCTATTAAACTTCCTTTCTTCTATATATAAATCTAGGTGATATTTGCCTTAGCACCTTTATATGTGAATATAACATGATGTTGTTAAATTCATTCCATGGTTCTTCCCCTTTCTCTTCCTTCTTCTCTCCTTCTTGTTCTCCTACTTCTACTCCACTTATCTTCCCTGTATCTTTATGATATCCAGTCCTCTCTCCACCCCTAATAACTTCTTTCCTTTGTTTTGCTCTAGATTCCACATATGAAAGAAAACATTCGACCCTTCAGTTTCTGGTCCGGCTTATTAACATGATTTTCTCCATTTCCATCCATTGACTGGTAAGTGCCATTACTTCATTCTTCTTTATGGCTGAGTAAAACTCCTTTGTGTATTTATACCACATTTTCTTAATGTGTTCATCTATTGACAGGCATCTTGTTGATTCCATAATTTAGCCATTGTGAATTGTGTCACTGTAAACACTGAGGTGGTTGTATTGTATAGTATGCTTATTTGAGTTCTTCTAGATAAATATCAAGGAGTAGGATAGCTGAGACATATGGTGGTTCCATTCCTAGCTTTTTGAGGACTCTCCACACTGCTTTCCAGAGTGGTTGTACTAATTTGGAGTCCCTCCAATGTGTAAGTGTACCCTTTCACCCACATCCTCATCAGCATTTATTATTATTTTCATTCTTGATATTTGACATTCTTTTTTTTAATATTTATTTTTTAATTTTAGGTAGACACAATATCTTTATTTTCCATTTATGTGGTGCTGAGGATCAAACCCAGTGCCTCATGCATGCTAGGCAAGCACTCTACCGCTGAGCCACAGCTCCAGCCCCGATATTTGACATTCTGACTGTAGTAAGATGAAACCTTAGTATAGTTTCGGTTTTTTTGTTGTTGTTTTTGTTTTTGTTTTTTTGGTATGGGGGATTGGTATCAGGGACACTCGACCACTGAGCCACATCCTCAACCCTGTTTTGTATTTTATTTAGAAACAGGATCTCACTGAGTTGCTTAGCACCTCACTTTTGCTAAGATTGGCTTTGAACTCACAATTCTCCTGCCTCAGCCTCCCCAGCCACTGGGATTATAGGCATGCACCTCTGCACCTAGCCTTAGTGTAGTTTTGATATGTATTTTTCTAATTGCTAGAGATGCTAGACATTTTTTCATGTATTTCTTGGCCTTTGTGCTTCTTCTTTTGAGAAGTTGCTGTTCAGTTTGAGGTTTTTTTGTTTTTGCCATTTATTGATTGGGCTATTAGTTTGTAATCAACTCTTTATAGCACTTTTTTCTTTAAATCAGGGTAAGGTGAGGGAAGAAGATTAGATTCTGAGACGAAAGTCTTACCTTTATATCCAAGTTTATAAAAAATGAGATGACCTCAAATAAGTTTATTTCTCTGAGTCCCTGTGGTGTGTATGTGTGTGTGTGTGTGTGTGTGTGTCTGCATAAAAGGGTAAACTGGTACCTTCAAAACTGAGCCATGAGCATATCCAGTGTGGGGGTGACACCCAGGCCTATTTGCATCTATTTTCAGATGTTGGTAGATGTTCAGTTGTTGGTGTTATTGTTGTTTTTGATTTGGTTTTGGTTGGTTGGTTGGTATGTTGATTTTAGTTCTTCTAGATAAATATCAAGGTTTTTGCTATAAAAGGAGGCACTGGGAAGCATGGTTCTGATGGAAGTAATAGAAGGATAAAAGGTTCCACATCAGTCCCAGTACCACTGGGAGCAACCTGTCATCAGCCCAGATATGAGTGGGAAGTGAATTGCTAGCACCGTCTCTACCCAGTGGCACAAAATGTGAGGCCTAGTTCTGAGCCCAAGAGAGTCACCCTCCGGGGACCCCAGAAAAACAGAGAATTCTAGGAGAGCTCAGAGGTCCCACGGGCATGCCAAGAATAGGCTGAGCACCTTCAGAGTTGGGTCATTAGACTTAATGAGATTTCCCTCCTACTTGCTGGTGGGCAAAGCCTGGGGACATGCAGAGGGAACAAGAACTCTCCTGCCAACACCACAGGTCAGCACGAGGCTCCAACTAGGTAACATTCAGAAAACAATCTGTAAATTACCCAAGGAGTCCAAACGGGGAAGGAAGTTCCTGCTACATTTTTTTTTTATCAATCTGAAGTCCACGGCCAAGGGATCTTTAGAACTCAGATCCCCCTTGTTTCAGTCAGCTATTTCACTGCTGGGACAAAAAGACCCACAAGAACAATTATAGAGGAGGAAAAGTTCATTTGAGGCCTCACAGTTTCAGAGGTCTTAGTCCATTAGAAAGCTGGCTCCATTCCTCAGAGCTTTAGGAAAGCAGAACATCATGGCAGGAAAATGTGGTAGAGGGAAACAGCTCACATGATGATCAGAAAGCAGAGAGAGACTGACTCTACAAATATATACCCCATAGGCATGCCCTAGGGCTCCACCTCCTCCAGCCACCACTCAGTTAATCCCACCAGGGATTGATTCACTGATTGGATTAAGGCTCGCACAGTCCAATCATTTCTCTTCTGAACTTTCTTACACTGTCTCAAATGTGAGTTTTTGGGAGACATCTCACATCCAAAGCATAATACCCCCTGGTAAATTGAGCCTCAGAGAGTGTGGTGTGGCTACACCTCAAAGCATCTTCTGGAATATGGGGAAGTTTCCCTTACTTTCCAAAGGACCTTCAGATTGTTTCTAAAGAACTGGCTTGATCCGCTGGATTCAGTCACTTTATATTTGATACCAGGTCTCTCTTGCTAGTGTTATTCCCATGTATATTCACGTTGGATAGTATCATTTAGTGCCCTGCAAATACTTCAAGTCACCTTTCAAAATTAAATCAATCTTTCTTTATTTGGAAATTTTTATTACCATCAAATATATACATCTGTACTTCTTTTAGATTCCAAAATCACGAGTCTAATGACCAGCTCTTATATCATTGTATCACCAATAAAAAAAAATAGTAGATTCTCATTCAGGCTTGGTTGCACTAAATTAAAGCATTCGGTATTAGCCACAGTAATGCTAGCTATTATAACAAATGCCCAAGTCTTAGATGCCCAGTATAATTTAATTTTGCATACCCCAAAGATGGCAATGTGAATGCTCCTGATGAGCTGGTGGTTTTTCCAATGATTCTTTGGTACCTAGGATCACTCCATTTTGTAGCTCTGCCTTCTGCAAGAATCTCAGAGTCTTCTGTATTCAGTCTTGCAATAATCAGCTTTCTGTGCTATAGCAAATACCTGAGATAATCAACTTATAAAGAGAAAAGTTTGATTTGGGCTCACAGTTTTAGAGTTTTCTGTGCATGTCCCCTTTCTTTTGGACCTGTGATGAGATAGCACAATATGGCAGGGACACATGATGGAGCAAAACTGCTTGCCTAATGGCCAGGAAGTGAAAGAGAGAATGAGAAAGAGGCTGGTCCCACAATCCCCTTCAGGGCACTCTCTCAGTGATCTAAAGACCTCCCACTAGGCCCCATCTCTTAAAGGTTTCACTAATTCTCAATAGCACCTTCCTGGGGACCAAGCCTCCAACACCTGGGCCTTTGGGCCAAACTACAGGAGAAAATCTATAAGCCAAACTATAGCAAATCAATAGGTGGAGATGGAGCAGGGGAAGGGGAGATAGAAGGTAGAAAGTGGAAGACATATCTGCTTCTTAAGCTCACTGGTCCCAAAGTAACACAACTCAATTCCAAAAAGATTTCATTGGCAAGATCAAGTTTCAGTGCTACTTAGATACAAAGGAGCTAGGAAACGTCACTGCTGGTGGGAAAGCTACTCCTAACACAACTCTATATCATGGAAGCAGGAGCATGACTCTGATGGAGTGAGCCATCTCTGTCCGATGCTCTTATTGACCCTAATGTCTAACACATAAAAAAACAAGTGTTCCTATGGCAATATGTAAATCAATGGATGTGTAACTGATGTGATTCTGCAATCTGTATACGGGGTAAAAATGGGAGTTCATAACCCACTTGAATCAAAGTGTGAAATATGATATATCAAGAACTATGTAATGTTTTGAACAACCAACAATAAAAATTTTTAAAAAATGATAAAAAAAACAAGTGCTCCTCACAAATACAAAGATCATGTATCTAATCTGCCTTGAAAAAAGTTATTTTTGCCTATTTCATGACATAATTACCAATAACATCCCATTATATCCAACTTTGGAAGGCAAATTATATTGTTTACTTACTCATAAGCCATTTTATAGATAATCTATGAGCCTACCAAAAAGTGTTTCAAGGCCTATATTTTTCACCACAAGCAACGCAGGACCTATCCGATAGTAAACATCTATAACATAAAGTATAAAATGTCAAGAGGGTCACATTCCATTTTACCTGACCATCATCAGCCTTCTCTGTGTGGTCAGTAAAACACATACTTCAAACTTTAAAATTCACTTCCCGAAAACATGGCCCTCCAGAGCACACTTCCTCTGAGCTGCGACAAATCTGTGCCCGAAACCCAAAAGAGCAACATCTAGCCGAAAAGCATAGATCTTATATTCTGACTACCACTGAATCTGTGTTTTCCAGGAAACATCTGACATCCTCAGAATGGCTAGTTTTCCTCTTCAAAAGCAAACAAACTAAAAGTACCTGCAATGCAATCCCCAAGCCCTTCATTATGGCACAGAGAACAAGAATAATTAGGAAGTCAACAAATTTCTTCCCAAGTGTGAATTGCTACCCAACCTTAAATATTATAATTATAATTATATTCTGAAATTATAATTATACAGAGACCTGCCTGAGATTTACGTTTGATAATGTAAATTCTACATAAAGCATCGTAATGCAATTAAAAATGAAAGTACCAAGAGAATGCTTAAAGGAGTTGAAGTCAGAGTTTTTATGAACCCAGGAGAACTTCACAAGGTAGAGGACAGAGGCAGATAGAACTAGATACAGATATAGATGCCAACTACTAGAAAGCTGAATGAAGCCGAAAGTGTAGAATGAACAAAGTGGTGTCAGGTTTCCAAAACTGGAACCTCTTTGTTAATAGCAGGTGGGGTCCTTACGTGGCTAATAAAACAAGGATCTGGGTACAGTTAGATGCAAAGGAACTGGGTCACCCCTGGTGGGAAAGCTGCTCCCAGCATGACTTTTTTCGGTCTACACTTTCTTGAATTTAATTTGAGCAACTTGAAATCACATAGGAACCTCCTTGAAAAAAAAAATAGTTTGAAAATCAATTTCACCAATTCAGACTGATTTTTTTCCTTTCAATGAGTCCAGATGAAAGCCGATTTGCCAAATGGAGGGGGTTTCTCCATCAAACATCCCTGGCTGAGCTTTGTGAAGATACCAGGAGGAAGAGGAATATTTGATCAAATGCTTAAGCATTAACTATGTGCAAGGAAAGCCATTAAATGAATGAACTTTCTGTGAATTAAATTATTCTAGAAAATGAAAATAAAATTGAATCCAAGAACAAACTATCTTAAAAATCGCATTAGGTGAGTAAAACTTCCACTTGAGCTATAAAAATCAAATTAGCTGAAAGGGAAAATAAGTGTCTTTGTGTTCCAAGTAGTTCCATTTGTTAGGACAATAGGTACCTATGAAAGAATTAAAACTCTAAAAAGGACTGTACCAGTTTCTCAGGATGATGGTGTATGAAGTCAAAGGAAAGTCAGCTTTTTCTCTAAGTCACTTGCCTACAAGAGGAGAGTCACACTCCATGGCTGCTCACCGTGGGGCAGAAAAGAGGGGAGGCTACCAGAAGTGTGGCACTACTGACTGAGTGGGCACTCACTTCTCTTCCCCTTTCAGTCCTTCCCAGTTATCACCAGTCTGTCCTTGGGTTTAAGTTGCTTTTATCCATCCAGCTTCTCATATTGGGTGGTCATAATAAGCTGATCGGGGCTCAGTCCACTTGGTCTGCAGATTGAATATATTGTGCTGTGAAGCCTGCAAAAAAAAAAAAAATGTTGACTGTGCCCAGATCCTTGTTTTATTAGCCAGGTAAGTACACTACCTGTACAAATAGGTTCCAATTTCCAGAAACCTGACACCACTTTAAAAGTCCAGGTCGTCTTCTCCAAATGGAAACTGAGGAATCCAAGCTATTTCTATCCTAAGATGCCACCATCTTTCAGTCTATTGGATGGGAGGGAGGAATGGGGATCATGAAACTTTGTGCAGTAAGTTTAAGGCAGACCTGAAAGTAGCACCCATCATTTCCACATGCACACATTCCATTTGTCAGAACTCCATGATGTGGTTCATTTAGATGCAGAGGGATCTGGGAAATGCGGTTTGGCTTTGTGCCCAGAAAGGAGAAGAGAACTGGATGTTGGTGGATTCTGTTTCTAGCACCCTGGCTCTGCCCTTCAATCAGACAACACTTGCTCATCTATTTTACACGTCAGACACTCTGACAAGGACCAAAGCAAATGGCAAGTGGTACATTGCTCTTGAGTGATCACAGGCTGTAGGAGAGAAGAATGTGTAAATTAACAATTATGGTAGAGCATGATAAACTGTGATAGCAGATGCATTTTCTGAGCGTCAGAGGACCCCAGAAAAGAAGCAACTTTAGGGAAGCTTCAGGTGTGTGTGAATGGAGTCTTGCAGGAGAGTGATCATAGCTAATATTTTTCAATTGCTTTTCCACTCACAAGCCAGTGTTCTGGGTGCTTTTCATGTATTAACTCACTTAATCATCACAACGACTCTAAGAAGTAGGTGTTATCATATGCAGTCTAGAAAACAGAAAAGTTAAGTCAGTTGCTCAGGGTCTCTGATAGTAGTTGAGGCGAGGTTTTTACCAGGCAGTCCATATCCTGAAATGACTATCGCTAGCACGACACTACACTGGGAGGCAGAATAAGCCTACCAGGGAGGGTGAAGAGAGGCCTCTCTGTTTATGTGAACCCTGTGTTACCATATCTGCAACAGTGACAGTAGTGGGGTAGCATTTGGAGGTCTGGAGAAGCATGCCACTTGTGCACATAGCTCTGGGTATCATAAATGGTGAGGGTCCTGAACCAGGCCTGCCACTGCAAGGCTGGGAGGATGTCAGGACATTCGAGAGATGGGCCAAATTGGAGCATGGACCTCAACCTGAATAGTAGATAGTCCCACTGAGACAAGGCCAGTAGCCAAGGAAACATCAGAAGAGGGTTTAATAAATATCTACAAAGATCTTGTGAGGTTTGACGTATTTCAAAATCCAAATTGAAGTGGACTGTCAATCCATCTCCCTATATGTAGGTGATTCCAGAACGATGCAGTTTCTTCTTTGTTTCAAAGAAAAAGTGGTGGCACAGGTTTAACTCCCTAGGAATGCAGCATCCTCTGCTGAATAGACACCATTGCAGACTCTGACCATTCCTGGGATCCACCTTGACTGTTTGAACTAGCTCCCTACGTGCAGTGAAAGCTTCTAGTGCTCATATCTCTCCTCTTTCCTGTCACTCAGCAAGTCTACACTCTCCAGCTCCCTCACAGTGAGGTGGAGTCATGTGACTTGTCACCACCAATGAAATGTGTGCAGAAGCGATTTGTGTTTCTTTGGGCCATGGCATCCAGAGCTGACCACTAGTTCTTTGCATTGGCAACCCCAGGAGCCACCTGTTGAGATGGCAGCCTAACAAGATAGAGGGCGTGCTGCCCAGAGAACTGACTAACCCATACAGGACGTCATGCAAGTCAGAAATAAGCCTTTTCTGCCTTCACCTCCTGAGACTTCTGGTTTTATTTATGAATGCAGCATAACCTAGCAAATATATAAAATACGTTATATTTTACATCTTTGCCCATCACTGGTTTAGTTTTTACTTTTGTTTCAATCCTGGAACTCATGCCAACCTCACTTCATTATTCAGCTAAGATCAAATCTGATAAATCAAACCTAGTATGTGCATGTAGGTGCCTTCTTAGTTATTTATCAATGTTCACATTTTTACATGAAGCTATAAACAAAACTCCCGCCCACCCCTTGGAATGTCACTGTCTACATCTGTGTCATAATAGCCAGAGAGCCTGAGCTATTTCCTAACATATCCCCTTGCTCTAAGAGGAAATCTTACAGGATGAACTTTCCAGTAATGAGGCTTGACAACCTTGCCACCACCAGGAGAAACAGCAGTCAGGCCAGGAGAAAGGCTGCTAACTTCTTCACAGAAGTGTTGATTAGGTTGTGCGCAGCTGGCCCGACTCCTGTGGAGAGAGTCAGTCCTTATGTGAACACGTTGGATGTCCTTCCTGGCTCCCCCTGTCCAACCACACACAGACACAAACACTGGGGATGTTACCAAGTTGCAACACCCAACCATTTCTAAAAAAAAGCCGCATCCAGTGCAGGTATGAGCCCGTATTAGGCTACATTCAGGAAGTATTGGGTATAAATTCAATGAGAATTGATTGGAGAATGGTGTCTTTGGTTAATTCCGACTTGTGTAGTGATTCCTTAGAGGGAGATGTACACACATCTGTAATTCCAGCTTCTACTTGATGATTATGACTTTTGGAGCAAACACAGGGAAAAGTATCCTTTTTAAGTATCCTTTTTAATCTCTAGAACCAGTTGGACAGACACCAATCATATATATATATATATATATATATATATATATAATATATATGTGTGTGTTTTATATATTTTATATAGATAATAAATATGTACATTTATTTATATTTTATATGAATATATATTTAATATATTCATATAAAATATAAATAAATATATATCTATTTATATTTTATATAAATGTATAAATTTATATAAATATATATATGCTTCTCCTCATCATACTTATTTTAAGAAACACACACCTAAATTGAGCTCTGCAGAAGAACAGGAGCTCAGAAAAAAACAGATAAATGATTCAAAAGTAAATGAAATACAGAAATTGTATGAATGCCTAAAAATCCACGAAATTAATTAGCTAAATGCTTCTTTTTTTTACTTTTTTTTTTTAAACTGGGGGTTGAACCCAGGGGGCACATTACCACTGAGCTACATCCTCTTCTTTATATTTTTTTATTTTGAAGCAGGTTCTCACTAAATTGCTGAGAGTCTTGCTAAGTTACTGAGGCTGACCTCAAATGTGTGATCCTCCTGCCTCAGCCTTGTGAGTCACTGGGATTTACAAACATGTACCACTACACACCCAGTATTAGCTACATGTTTTAAGGAATAACATTACTTAAGATGATAATAATCCTCACTTAACTAACAGTATTTCATTTTTGAGGGCATAAATAAAGCCCCAGGACAAGTAAATTACTATGATATAAATTAAATGCCTTGAGTTCCATCACGGCCCCATTTCTCCTTACCCTGTATCCCCTTTTCCTTCTTCCCACGCATTTCCAGAAATCCTTCTAAGACTTTGATGAAATATCTAGGGATATAGGTAGAGAGTACCACATAATCATTTTTATATATCTTCTAAAAATGATTTTTTTATTTTTGCTTTCAGATAGTAAACAAAAATATAACTACAGCATTTCTATATAACCACTAATATTTATAATTATCTAGATATATAAATAGATTTACTTAAACCAACTTAAGTGTTTATTCCCAACCTTTTTAATACTTTGGCTTACCTATTCTGAGCACACACTATAGCATCTATCATCCTTGGTCATCTGGAATTTATCTTCATGCACTTTTTTCAACAGAGACATGAGTGAAAGTTTACCCAAGAGAATTATCTATGATGGAATTTTTTTAAACCTACAGAGAATATATTCCTGTTGCTTTCACACGTGAAAGACAACATGGCTGGGTATAAAATTCTTGAATCAACAACTTTTTTAAAAAAATTTTGTTGTTGTTATAGATGGACAGAATGTCTTTATTTTATTTATTTTTGTGTGGTACAGAGGATCAAACCCAGTGCCTCACGCATGCTAGGCAAGCACTCTGCTGCTGAGCTACAGCCCCAGCCTGAATCAACCACTTTTATGAACAAAAGTCTATAGATGTTTTTGTATACTAATCACAGGGTTGTATGATTTGGGATGTTTTCATCTTTCTGCTTTGGGCATTTGGGCTTTATGTATTCCACAGAGAACACATTGTAATAATCATTAAAACTTAATAAAAATAAATAATAGATTTAAGCTGAGTGACTATTACATTCCCACATGCTATTGGATGCTGAGAGACATGCCAATATCACTGTTGTCAAGGAAACATCAACTCAATTGTAAATCACACTATCAGTGATAAAAATGAATGATACTATACAAGTAATTTTTTACTAAACAAAAACACAATATTGAGACATTATTATTTCTCTGGGGGAAAAAACAGTAGTGCTTCTAAAATAACCAATAAGATGAAAACCTCAGAACTTTTCAAACAGACTCACAGTCTTTCACAAGGTAAGATTCTAAATCTAATAGTCACAGGCTCTTGTAATAATTAAGCTGTAGTCCTAGCCTCTTGAGTTTGCACAAACATATTACCTCTTTATTCAGAATGATCAGAAATGCCACACCCACCAAAAGAAAAAAGATGTCAAAACTGGCTATACTTTGGAGAAGGTCAGAGAGAGGAAGGCTGTGTAGTTGTTGAAAACATACTGTGTTTGGACAATCAGGATTTGAGTCTGAGCATGTTACTATGATCTATTTTTACTCACAACACTTCTGACATCAAATGTTCTGGCAATTGCACACTAAAAAAACAATCCTCCATACCATGGCTAGGTATCCTACAATTCACTTCAATTCTGACACTATCTACCAGGAGTTAGCATCAGATCCCACAAGTAAAACTTTCAGTCCCAAAAGACGGACCCCATTTCAGCACATTAATCACTAATTCCAGGTCTCCCATATTGCTAACCAACCAGCTATAATTTGGGAGTTCCCATAACTCACTCTCATGTTTGATGATTTGCTAGAGTGGTTCATAGAATTCAGGAAAACACTTCATTTACTATTACTGGCTTATTACAAAAGATACAACTTGGAGGATCCAAATGGAAGAAATGCGTAGAGCAAGGTACATAAGAAGGGGCACAAAGCTGCCATGCGCTCTCTGGAAATGCTACCCTCTTAGCCCCTCAATGGGTTCGCCAACCCTGCTCTCCAAATCCTATATTTAGGGATTTTATGGATATTTCATTATATAGAATGATTGATTAAATTCTTGGTCAGTGGCAATTAAATCAAATTCCAGCCCTTGCCCTCTCTGGCGATCAGAGGAAGGCCAAAAGTTACAACCTGTAATCAAATGGTTTGTTCCTCTGGCAACTGGCCACCATCTTGAGACCACCTACGGGCCCACCAAGGAACACCTCATTAGCATAATCCCAGATATGGTGAGAGGGTCTTATTATGAATAACAAAAAAATGTTTTTCTCGCCCTATTACTCAGGAAACTTCAGGAGTTTTAGGATCTCTGGGCCAAGAACCAGAGATAAAGACCAAATATATGTGTTTTATTATGTCATAATATCACACAGACGCTAGTTGTAAGTGACCCTAAGCAAATCAACTTTTATGCACTTCTGTTTCCTCATCTGCAAAATCAGGATAAGAAAAACATCTCGGAGGAAGGAAGATGGCGGCGAGGGGAGTGCATTACCCCCGTGTGCTGCTTCACTGTGTGGGAGTATGACAAGTCAGGACGGCTAAAGGATATCTTGTTAGGAATTTCCAGCAATAGTGGGGTGCGCCGGAACCTGGAGGAAGGATTTCCATCGCACGAGGATCGGCTACGGGGACTCAAACGCGAGAGGTTTGTCGCACGGAGGGTAAAACTGCTTATTCAGCAAATCGCCCCGCGGCTAGAGTCTGCAACGCGCGCTGGGATAGAGACGCAGGGTTACAGTGCTGCAGTTTCTGCCAGCCGCGCAAGCACCGCACTCAGGGCTGAATTCTGGGTTCGAGACGGGGGAAGGAAGCGGTCCATCTCGGTTCTCCACACCGGTCAGACCACAGAGGAGGCCAGCAGCCACCATGTTGGTAAACTGACGTCACCATACCTGTTTTTGACTGACCGCAGCTCATTCAGCCATAGAACAGGTAATTTCAGGCTGCAATTCGCCTGCGGCTTGCAGACAGATTGCTAGGGTTCAGCGCCTGGGTGCTTCTTAAAATCTGATCTTATCGGAGTGAACACCGATCGCGGGGCGGCCGAGTTCCGGCTCCCGGAACCGTCCCGGAACCGCCCTGGCTCAGGGCTGCGGAGCCTGCGGAGGCTGCTTCTTGGACCCTGCTACTATCAGAGCAAACACCAAGCACTAAGCAGCCGAATTCCGGCTCCCGGAACTGAGCCCGCGGGGACTGCTTCTTGGAGCTTACACTTATAGGAGCTTACACCGAGCACGGAGCGGCCGAGTTCCGGCTCCCGGAACTTCCCTGGACCGGGGCTAGGAGCCCGCGGAAACTGCGTCTCGGTCCGGGTCCTGCTGAGGGCCGGTCAGGACTCACCCGTTGCTTGGGTTGCCCGGCAAGGGGAACGAAATGCTGCCATTCGCATAGGATACCAACATGGCAGAGATCTGATGTCAGCAGAAAGCGGTGGAGGAGAGATCTTCATCAATACCAGCGGTGACATAAGCAGTTGGTCTCCTGGTAAGGGGGGTGAGGCTCAGTCACCCGAGTCTCTTCAATTTGTCCTCGAGCCAGAGGGAAGGAGCCGGGCCGCCGCCAGCCCCCGGAGCAGGCCCAGCGGCTCGCCAGCGTGGTGACCGCGTGACCCCAATTGGAGAGGGGGCGGAGCGGAGCCGCCACCCACACCCGCCAGGTGGGGAGACCCACGACCCAGTAGTACATGGGCGTGGTAGGAGGGGCAGGGCAGAGCCGCCCTTCGCGCTTGCAAGGTAAACAGACCTGTGACAGCCTGGCGGGTCAGGCCCAGTGGCCTGCCAGTGTGGTACACATGTCACCCCAACTCGAGTAGGGGCAGAGCAGATCCTTCTCCCACGCCCGGATCAGGCCCTGCCGGTGTGGTGGTCACGTGACCCCAATTGGAGTGGGGGCGGAGCGGAACCGCCACCCGTGCCCGCAGGGTGAGCAGACCAGTGATCAACCTGCAGATCAGGCCCAGGGGTCCGCAGGCGTGGTAGGAGGGGCAGGGCAGATCCGCCGCCCGCGCCTTCAAGGTAGGCAGACCTACAACAGACCGGCGGATCAGGCCCAGGAGCCTGCCGGTGAGGTACAAACACCACCCTAATTGGAGTAGTGACAGACACGTCACCCCATTTGGAGTAGGGGCAGAGTAGAGCTGCCGCCCGCGCCTGCAGGGTAGGCAAACCTGCAACCGACCGGCGGATCAGGCCCGGTGGCCTGCCGGCGTGGTACACTCGTCACCCCAATTGGAGTAGGGGCAGAACAGAGCCGCCACCAGCTCCCAGAACAGGCCCAGTGACGTGCTGGCGTGGTAGCCACAACACCCCAATTGGAATAAGGAGAGAGCAGAGCCGCCGCCCGCACCTGCAGGAAAGATACGCAAGCAGTATGAAAAGACAAGGAAAGAAAGGACCACAAGCAATGCAGGTCAACGCAACTTTAGAAGAGGTAACAGCTGCAGCAGATGGAATATCAGATAAAGAATTCAAGATATACATGCTTCAGATGATCTGGAGTATCAAGGAAGACATTAAACAGCAAAATCAGACAATGAAAGATCACTTCGACAACGAATTACGCAAACAAATCCAAGAAGCAAAGGATCAACTATACAGGGAGATAGAGGTTATAAAAAACAAGCAATCAGAAATCCTAGAAATGCAGGAAGCAATAAACCAACTTAAAAACTCAATGGAGAATACTACCAGCAGAGTAGAACACTTAGAAGATAGAACATCAGACAATGAAGACAAAGTATTTCAACTGGAAAAGAACATAGACAGCTCAGCAAGACTGTTAAGAAACCATGAGCAGAACATCCAAGAAATATGGAATAACATTAAGAGACCAAACTTAAGAGTCATTGGGATACAGGAAGGTACAGAGCTCCAAACCAAAGGAATGAGCAGTCTATTCAATGAAATAATACAAGAAAACTTCCCAGACTTGAAGAATGAGACAGAATCCCAAATCCTAGAAGCCTACAGGACGCCGAATGTGCAAAATCATAAGAGATCCACACCTAGACACATTATAATGAAGATGCCCAACATACAGAATAAGGAGAGAATTTTAAAAGCTACAAGAGAAAGGAAGCAGATTAAATTTAGGGGTAAGCCAATCAGGATAACAGCTGATCTTTCAACACAGACTCTGAAAGCTAGAAGATCCTGGAATAACATATTTCAAACACTGAAAGAAAATGGGTTCCAACCAAGAATTGTGTATCCAGCGAAATTAAGCTTCAGGATGGAGGATGAAATTAAAACCTTCCACGATAAACAAAAGTTTAAAGAATTCACAGCCTAGAAAACCATCTCTTCAAAACATCCTCGCCAAAGCATTACAGGAAGAGGAAATGGAAAATAACAATGAAAACCAACAGTGGGAGGTAGGACAGTAAAGGGGGGGGGAAATAATCAAAGAGGAAAACAAACAATGTTTAGTAACAGAAATAAACAAATATGGCTGGAAGAACAACCCATATCTCAATAATAACCCTAAATGTTAATGGCTTAAACTCACCAATTAAGAGACACAGGCTAGTAGAATGGATCACAACACAAGACCCAACAATATGCTGCCTACAGGAGACGCATTTGATAGGAAAAGACATACATAGGCTGAAGGTGAAAGGTTGGGAAAAATCATATCACTCATATGGACTTCGGAAACAAGCAGGCGTGTCCATACTCATATCAAATAAAATAGATTTCAAGCCAAAGTTAATCAAAAGAGATAAAGAGGGACACTACATACTGCTTAAGGGAACCATACACCAACAAGACATAACAATCATAAATATTTATGCCCCAAACAATGGTGCAGCTATGTTCGTCAAACAAACTCTTCTCAAGTTCAAGAGTCTAATAGACCACCACACCATAATCATGGGAGACTTCAACACACCTCTCTCGCCACTGGACAGATCTTCCAAACAAAAGTTGAATAAGGAAACTATAGAACTCAATAACACTATTAATAACCAGACCTAATTGACATATATAGAGTATACCACCCAACATCAAGCAGTTACACTTTTTTCTCAGCAGCACATGGATCCTTCTCAAAAATAGATCATATATTATGTCACAGGGCAACTCTTAGACAATATAAAGGAGTAGAGATAATACCATGCATCTTATCTGATCATAATGGAATGAAACTGAAAATCAACGGTAAAAGAAGGAAGGAAAAAGCATACATCAATTGGAGAATGAACAATAGGTTACTGAATGATCAATGGGTTATAGAAGACATCAAGGAGGAAATTAAAAAATTCTTAGAGATAAATGAAAACACAGACACAACATATCGGAATCTATGGGACACATTGAAAGCAGTTCTAAGAGGAAAATTCATTGCTTGGAGTTCATTCCTTAAAAAAAGAAAAAACCAACAAATAAATGATCTCATACCTCATCTCAAAATCCTTGAAAAAGAAGAGCAAAACAACAGCAAAAGAAGTAGAAGGCAAGAAATAATTAAAATCAGAGCTGAAATTAATGAAATCGAAACAAAAGAAACAATTGAAAAAATTGACAAAACTAAAAGTTGGTTCTTTGAAAAAATAAACAAAATCGACAGACCCTTAGCCATGCTAGCGAAGAGAAAAAGAGAGAGAACTCAAATTACTAGCATACGGGATGAAAAAGGCAATATCACAACAGACACTTCAGAAATACAGAAGATAATCAAAAACTATTTTGAATCCTTATACTCCAATAAATTAGAAGATAGTGAAGGCATAGATAAATTTCTTAAGTCATATGATCTGCCCAGATTGAGTCAGGAGGATATAGAAAACCTAAACAGACCAATATCAATTGAGGAAATAGAAGAAACCATAAAAAGACTACCAACTAAGAAAAGCCCAGGTCCGGATGGGTATACAGCAGAATTTTACAAAACCTTTAAAGAAGAACTAATACCAATACTTTTCAAGCTACTTCAGGAAATAGAAAAGGAGGGAGAACTTCCAAATTCATTCTATGAGGCCAACATCACCCTGATACCTAAACCAGACAAAGACACTTCAAAGAAAGAAAACTACAGACCAATATCTCTAATGAACCTAGATGCAAAAATCCTCAATAAAATTCTGGTGAATCGGATACAAAAACATATCAAAAAAATTGTACACCATGATCAAGTAGGATTCATCCCTGGGATGCAAGGCTGGTTCAATATACGGAAATCAATAAATGTTATTCACCACATCAATAGACTTAAAAATAAGAACCATATGATCATCTCGATAGATGCGGAAAAAGCATTCGACAAAGTACAGCATCCCTTTATGTTCAAAACTCTAGAAAAACTAGGGATAACAGGAACATACCTCAATATTGTAAAAGCAATCTATGCTAAGCCTCAGGCTAGCATCATTCTGAATGGAGAAAAACTGAAGGCATTCCCTCTAAAATCTGGAACAAGACAGGGATGCCCTCTCTCTCCACTTCTGTTCAACATAGTTCTCGAAACACTGGCCAGAGCAATTAGACAGACGAAAGAAATTAAAGGCATAAAAATAGGAAAAGAAGAAATTAAATTATCACTATTTGCAGATGATATGATTCTATATCTAGCAGACCCAAAAGGCTCTACAAAGAAACTATTAGAGCTAATAAATGAATTCAGCAAAGTGGCAGGATTTAAAATCAACACGCATAAATCAAAGGCATTCCTGTATATCAGTGACAAATCCTCTGAAATGGAAATGAGGACAACCACTCCATTCAAAATATCTTCAAAAAAAATAAAATACTTGGGAATCAACCTAACAAAAGAGGTGAAAGACTTATACAATGAAAACTACAGAACCCTAAAGAGAGAAATAGAAGAAGATCTTAGAAGATGGAAAAATATACCCTGTTCATGGATAGGCAGAACTAACATCATCAAAATGGCGATATTACCAAAAATTCTCTATAGGTTTAATGCAATGCCAATCAAAATCCCAACGGCATTTCTTGTAGAAATAGAGAAAGCAATCATGAAATTCATATGGAAAAATAAAAGACCCAGAATAGCAAAAACAATGCTAAGCAAGAAGTGTGAATCAGGCGGTATAGCGATACCAGACTTCAAACTATACTATAGAGCAATAGTAACAAAAACAGCATGGTACTGGTACCAAAACAGGCGGGTGGACCAATGGTACAGAATAGAGGACACAGAAACCAATCCACAAAACTACAACTATCTTATATTTGATAAAGGAGCTAAAAGCATGCAATGGAGGAAGGATAGCATCTTCAACAAATGGTGCTGGGAAAACTGGAAATCCATATGCAACAAAATGAAACTGAATCCCTTTCTCTCGCCATGCACAAAAGTGAATTCAAAATGGATCAAGGAGCTTGATATCAAATCAGAGACGCGCCGTCTGATAGAAGAAAAAGTTGGCTACCATCTACATTCGGTGGGGTCGGGCTCCAAATTCCTCAATAGGACACCCATAGCACAAAAGTTAATAACTAGAATCAACAAATGGGACTTACTCAAACTAAAAAGTTTTTTCTCAGCAAAAGAAACAATAAGAGAGGTAAATAGGGAGCCTACACCCTGGGAACAAATCTTTACTCCTTACACTTCAGATAGAGCCGTAATATCCAGAGTATACAAAGAACTCAAAAAATTAGACAATAAGAGAACAAACAACCCAATCAACAAATGGACCAAGGACCTGAACAGACACTTCTCAGAGGAGGACATACAGTCAATCAACAAGTACATGAAAAAATGCTCAACATCTCTAGCTGTCAAAGAAATGCAAATCAAAACCACCCTAAGATTCCATCTCACTCCAGTAAGATTGGCAGCCATTAGGAAGTCAAACAACAACAAGTGCTGGTGAGGATGTGGGGAAAAGGGTACACTTGTACATTGCTGGTGGGACTGCAGATTGGTGCAGCCAATTTGGAAAGCAGTATGGAGATTTCTTGGAAAGCTGGGAATGGAGCCACCATTTGACCCAGCTATTCCCCTTCTTGGTCTATTCCCTAAAGACCTAAAAACAGCATGCTACAGGGACACTGCTACATCGATGTTCATAGCAGCACAGTTCACAATAGCAAGACTGTGGAACCAACCTAGATGCCCTTCAATAGACGAATGGATAAAAAAAATGTGGCATTTATACACAATGGAGTATTACTCTGCATTAAAAAATGACAAAATCATAGAATTTACAGGGAAATGGATGGCATTAGAGCAGATTATGCTAAGTGAAGCTAGCCAATCCCTAAAAAACAAATGCCAAATGTCTTCTTTGATATAAGGAAAGTAACTAAGAACAGAGTAGGGACGAAGAGTAGGAGAAGAAGATTAACATTAAACAGGGATGAGAGGTGGGAGGGAAAGGGAGAGAGAAGGGAAATTGCATGGAAATGGAAGGAGACCCTCAGGGCTATACAGTGGAGGGGGTAGAGAGAGAGGAGGGGAGGGGAGGGGAGAGGTGGGGAGGGGGGATGGTGGATGATGGGAAAGGCAGCGGAGCACAACAGACACTAGTATGGCAATTTGTAAATCAATGGATGTGTAACTGATGTGAATCTGCAATCTGTGTATGGGGTGAAGGTGGGAGTTCATAACCCACTTGAATCAAAGTGTGGAATATGATATGTCAAGAAATTTGTAATGTTTTGAACAACCCACAATAAAAAATTAAAAAAAAAAAAAGAAAAACATCTCCCTTGTAGGATGGTTTTAAGAATTAAGTAAGTTAACATAAAACACAGTACCTGGCATACAGGAAACACGAACCACGTGTTTACTATGAGCAAATGAGCCAGACAAAATAAGTTACACCTCAACCTCAATTATTTTATACTGTCCCCCAGGACCATCTATGACCAGCCAGGAAGGTGGAGTGAAGGATCTTATTCCCATACCAAGCCAGTAGCTGAGGGAAGGCATAGGGGCTGGCTCCAGTCATGGCAAAACCAAAGCACAACCAGGAGATGAGAACAAAGAGAGGTTTCTTACCTGCAGCAAGTAAGGAAAGTGCTTGAGATAATTCCCAAAGCAATGTTCTCCCAAACGAAGCAAGCAAGAGGCTCTTGGGGAAACTTACACATAGTCGGGTAGAAAAGACCCAACATCACGCGTAGAAGTGGGTATGTTCTTTTTTTTTTTTTTTTGGTTGCTCAAAACATTACAATGATCTTGACATATCATATACCATACATTTGATTCAAATGGGGTATGAATTCTTATTTTTCCCACATGTACAGATTGCAGGATCACATTGGTTATACAGCCATGTTTATACATACTGCCATACTAGTGTCTGTGGTATTCTGCTGCCTTTCCTATCCCCTTCCTATCCCCCCTCCCCTCCCCTCCCCTCCCATCATCTCTCTCTACCCCATCTACTGTAATTCATTTCTCTCTCTCTTTTTTTCCCTTCCCCCTCACATCCTCTTATATGTAATTTTGTATAATAATGAGGGTCTCCTTCCACCTTCCGTGCAATTCCCCTTCTCTCTCCCATTCCCTCCCACCTCTCGTCCCTCTTTAATGGTAATCTTCTTCTCATGCTCTTCCTCCCTGCTCTGTTTTGAGTCGCCCCCTTTATATCAAAGAAGACCTTCAGCATTTGTTTTTTAGGGATTGGCTAACTTCACTTAGCATAATCTGCTCTAATGCCATCCATTTGCCTGAAAATGCCATGATTTTGTTATTTTTTAGTGCTGAGTAATATTCCATTGTGTATAAATGCCACATTTTTTTAATCCATTCATCTGTTGAAGGGCATCTAGGTTGGTTCCACAGTCTAGCTATTGTGAATTGTGCTGCTATGAACATTGATGTAGCTGTATCCCTGTAATATGCTCTTTTTAGGTCTTTTGGGAATAGTCAGAGAAAGGGAATAGCTGGGTCGAATGGTGGTTCCATTCCCAGCTTTCCAAGGAATCTCCATACTGTTTTCCAAATTGGCCGCACCAGTTTGCAGTCCCACCAGCAATGTACAAGTGTACCCTTTTCCCCACATCCTCGCCAGCACTTGTTGTTGTTTGACTTCATAATGGCTGCCAATCTTACTGGAGTGAGATGGTATCTTAGAGTGGTTTTAATTTGCATTTCTCTGACTGCTAGAGATGGTGAGCATTTTTTCGTGTATTTGTTGATTGATTGTATATCCTTCTCTGAGAAGTGTCTGTTCAGATCCTTGGCCCATTTGTTGAGTGGCTATGTTCTTGAGCATGCTCAGTTCAAGGTCATGTATCACATGTTCAAAAAAATGATGGCCTCTGGGTGGAGAATGAGTCAAGTGCATTCTTGGTCACCTGAAAAAAATAAATTAGAGTGACTTTAAGATTTTGACTGTTTCCTCATAGGTTTCTTGGAACGGTTTTATTTAAAACAAAACAAAAATTTTTGAAAGCATGTTAACGAACATTTAAAGGAGCAGCCGCTTTTCCCCCCTAAGTCTACGAGCTTACTCTAAGTGCCTGTCTAGCAGCTAATAGGACTGATTGGTAGCAGAACTAGAGCCATTCCTTCTGCCCTGTGGTGCTCCTCTCTACACACCTTCCAAGTTGCCCCGCCTCTGAGCCTGTTCATTCAAAGAAGGTCCCACTGGAGATTGTGCTCCCAAGCAGACCCCAGTCTTCAAGGTAAATAGAGAAACAGTTCTTAAAACATCCCCCTAAGAATGAAGGAATTCTACTTCAGTTTAGTAGGGGTTTTTTAATCATTGATTGATTGTGGAGTACGGTAGATGTTTTACTTGTTCTTCTGCCTAGGAATTACAGATTTCTCAACTTCCTTTCTTTCAAGAAGTTGATCCAAAAATCCGTGTCCAGGAGTCCCACCGGAAGATACAACATTGCTATTTAAAGCAATTAGAGTGAAGTCAAGAAGCATTTCTGCTAAGGCCCGGTTGGAGAGCTAGACTCTCTTCGCCTTGTGGTCTCACAATTAATTGATTGGCATAGTTAATCAAAATGAAAAGGAGGATTTCCTTCTCAAATCCATTAACCCACAGTAGGAAAATCTGTAAGGCTCAACACCTTGGGATAGAACCACAAGAATAGCAAAGACCCTCTAAAGGGAGAGGAGAGGATAAGAAATCACAAAATCTCTTCCACCTGTTATCCGGGCAAGCCTGCGCAGATGCTTTAAGCTCTCTGAGCAAAGTGTTCTCATCTGCATAGTAGAGATGTAATAGTACCTACTTCATGTTGTTATGAGAATATGTCTAAGGCCCTTAGCACAATGCCTTGCATGTTTAATATGGGCTCCATATGACAGCCTGGCAAAAGTAAAGACCCTTATGCCAGAGGATGGGGTCTCTATACTTGATGCCACATCGAGCATTGTGCAAAGCAATTATGCTGACCTGAATGGTTCACATCTGTTTCCCAGAAGAACTTCTGTGTCTCGGTCCAGAATAGACTCTGTATATATCCAGGACTCCATCTTGTGCCATTGCTCTTGCAGAATCCCTGAAACTTCGTCATGGCAGCCCTGAATCTTGCTCCCAGGAGGAAGTGCTTTCTTGGAGGTCCCTTATCCAACTTTGACATTTGTTAGTCAATGTTTTGACCTTTAGAGGGAAGGAGAAGATGGCTGGCTGGCAGGCTCCTGTGTTGGATCCTGAGTGGCCACAATCACCGGCTTTCCAGGGTCTGGTGCCCCCTCTTCTGAGTGCATCTCACAACCCATGGGAAACCTCCCCAGAGGCCTAATGTTAAAGCTGGCAGTTAGGTAGCCCTTTCCTCCTGGTGACTTTAGGGACAGGCTAAAGTGGCCGGCGGGACTGTTTCTTCTCCCATCTGACAGCTCCTTCTGCTCTCTGAAGTTGGGTTTATTTGCAGCTACGGACCAATGACTGCAAGAGCAACATGGGAAGTTCACAGCCAGCCAACAAATCAGGCGAAGAGGTTCACACTTCAACCCCTGCTTCCCTTGACAGCAGCAATTTGGAGGGGAATGTTCTGGTCATCTTACTTCTCTCCCTTTGCTGCCTCTCTGCCCCTTTGTTCCCCAGACTTCCATGCCCAACTCCATGCATATACTTTCTTCTCTAAGTAGACCCTAAAAGCATTAAAAACTAGAGCAGGCCAAAAATGAAGACACATGCTAATCATACACCCACAGATATTTCATAATACTTTTGCAAAATGGTACTTTAGGTATGATCTTCTTGGAGGTGATAAATATGCATGGTAAAGAATCTAATCCAAAGACCCAGAACAAACACGTGAAATGGAAAGTGTCATACTGTTGCTTATGAGAACAAGACTGAAATGACCTGAGTCACATGTTCCTGTGTGACTTTTCTCAGAAGAGCTTACAACCTGGAGGCCATTGCTGGGTGGACTATCATCATATCCAGCTAGTGAGAGAACCTCTCCCTCTGTCTCTTTCTTTCATATTGTCAGTAAGATAAAGGGGACCATCACTACCTGCCATGCAGGAACCGGGTGTGTCCAGTGAACCCATCATAAGCAGAGAATCTTCTTTTCCACAAACTTCACACTCTCAAATCACAGAATAAGGTCAGAAGCACAGTCCTTTAATTTTATTCACTGGGGCAAGGATTCTGCCCAGTCTTTATCCACTATCTGATTTCTCACCAAAGGAGCATTTGCAACATGAAAGATTTATATTCTGTGAAATATTTCACTTGTCATCAGTTGGGGACTCCAGGCTCCCTAGCTGTGCTGGTCAGTCTTAGGAAGTTTCCCTGAGCCTCCCTCATAGGCAAGGCCACACTGCTCCCAAGTGGCTTCTGTGGAGAAGCAGAAAGTCAGAAGTGGCTGTGGCTGCCGTACTCTCCAGACCCTGGGGACTTGCCTCCCTGTGGCCTCGGGCTATGAGCCCATCTTGGCAGACCCAGACTCAGAGCCTTCCCAGCAGCCATCACACCCCAGAATCCAACTGCTCACAACTCCAGGAAGCCCCTTTGTTGTGGCAAAGGGAGCAGCTCCTTAAATGAGCCTAAAAATCTGCAGGCTGGTCAAACAAAAGAAAGTCCAGAATTCAACCTGGACTTCATCATAGTGAGAGTTCAAGATATAAATGTAAGGACAGGCAAAAGGAAAGAGGAGGCAAAAAAAAAAAAAAAAAATGGAGACTAAAAGCAATTAGTACTTTAGCCCAGAGTTGTTTGAAACCCAAAGGCAGCTCCTTGCCCCTGTGAATCTACTTGCCGTAGCTGATGGAGATAAAGCAGTCTTAAGAAGCAAAATCTCCTTTATAACATTGAGTGTTGTTGCATCTCTAAGCAAATGGATGATTCCAGCACTATGATTGGTGCACTCAGATTGGCAGCAACCTCACCTATGAACGCTCATTGGACAGGAGAAGCAGGGGCAAGGCAGAGTTATCCTCCTAGGGAAGACAGCCAAATTAAGGATGCTCCCCTCCAGAAAACAACCCTCAGAGCTCCCACCCGGCCCTTCCACTTCCTGAATCCCCTGAAGAAATCTTAAAACACCAAAACTCCAGGCTGTACTCCAGCTGAATTAAATCAGAACCTGTGCAGCAGACCCCCCAGGAACCAGTGGGTTTTGAAGTTCTGCAGGCCATTGTAACACGCAGACGAGTTTGAGAACAACTGTTCAGTATCAGATTCTTTAATTCTAGGTGCACATAAGAACCAGCTAGGAAACCTCTAAACACTACCCAACACCAGGTCCCAACTCAATCTCTGGGGATGGTGCCCAAGTGTTTTGTTAAGCTCCTAAGATTCCGACTCACTAAATGCTGAGAATAAGGTACTATTATTTGATTAAATGACTGTTTATTATTCAAATGTGTTCATAGAAAAATGAAAAAAATACAGAGAATAAAGAAGTAAAATAAATATATATATATATTTAAACATATATTTCAGCCATGCCTAATCCCAAAGCTTACCTTCCAGATATAACTATAGTTAATTACTTTGGATGGGGAAATATGGGGGTATTGAGGGAACATGCAAGTGAAGGAAGGTAACACGTGGGTCTCCATCACCTTTCTAAACTCCCTCCCAGCAGTTCTGGGGTTGAAGGTGGTGTCCCAGCATGCATGTACACACACACACACCCTGGCCCAGAGGAGGCTGTTCCTTTCATCACCAGGAAGCTCTTTTATCACTTTGTTTTGTGGGTGCCTAGATTAAAAAACATTTTGTTCATCAAATAAGATTTATGGGGCTGGGCTTGTAGCTCAGTGGTAGAGCGCTTGCCTTGCACATGTGAGGAACTGGATTTGATCCTCAGCACCACATAAAGATAAATAAATAAAAGTATTGTGTCCATCTACAAATAAATTTAAAAAAAAAAAAAACAATCACCTCATTTGCCCATTCTTTAAATTTATCAAAGATTTATATAACTCCCAATCAGTGGTTCCATTCATACTGAACAGCCTAGTCCTAGCATAAGTTTCAATAATGCCACCACAGAGCAAAGAAAAGTGATGCTTTTTGAACTTATGTAATTTGTTGTAAATAAATTGGTTTTTTAAAAGAAAAAAAAAATTTAGAATACTAAAATACAGGAAACAAACCACTGCCCTTGAAAGCTTGAGATGTTTGAGGGAAGAAAGGAAATTAAATGAGTAACAAATGTCTCTGGGGCAATAGGTGAAAGGGAGAGAGTTAGAGAATAAGGACAGGGTCCCTCTATAATGCTGCAATGGTTGGAATTTCATTCTGCCAATAAATGTATACAACAACTTAGGTGAATCAAGCTATCATCTCTGTACTATATTTTCCCATTTTTAAAATGAGAGAAGTTAAGCTAAGGCAGAGTCTCTTTGAGCACTATTGATATTTTCTTGTGGTAGAGAATTACAGGCTATTTAGCAGCATCTCGGCCTCTACCCCCCAAAATGCCAGCTCCACCCTGAATGCTGATCAAAGCATCTAGACATTGCCCAATCATCCCTGGTTGAGCATCATCACTCTTGGGTAAGTTTGAAGTTCTCTTCGTTCTTGAAAATTCAGAAAGTATGTTGAGGAAGTTAAAATAATGACAAACCAGGGAACACTTAAGAAACAAACAATTAAGAATGTGTGGACAGAGCTGGGGTCATGGCTCAGTGGTAGAGCGCTCACCTAGCACATGCAAGGCCCTGGATTCAATCCTCACACCACATAAAAATAAATAAAATAAAATAAAGGTGTTGTGTCCAACTACAACTAAAAAATAAACATTAAAAAAAAAGAGTAGACCACCGGGCCCAATGGTACACACCTATAATTCCAGTGACTTGGGAGGCTGAGGCAAGAGGATTACAAGTTCAAGGCCAAAGCCTCAGAAATTTAGCAAGACCCTGTTTCAAAATAAAAAATAAAAAGGGCTGAGAATGTAGCTCAGTCATAAAGCATCCTGAGTTCAATCCCCAGTACAAAAAATAAATAAATAAATAAAATAGACATTATTATTGCTATATATATATATATGTGACTGTATGACCAATGTGATTCTGTAACCTGTATAATCAGAAAAATGAGAAATTATACCCCATTTGATTCAAATGTATGAATTGTCAAGATCATTGCACTGTCATGTGTAGCTAATAAAAAAAAAAGAATGCATGGCCTTATCCTGTAATGAAGAGGTTCTCAGTCTCAGCTGGAATTCTGAATCATCTAACATCCTTTTCAAATTCCTTTCATCAAGGTGAAACCCCCTGACCAGTTAAATTAGAACTCCAGGGCTTGGACAGAGCTGTCCTGTGATTCCAGCATGCCACAACTTGAGGAGCACTGTGGGAAAGTTGAGTGCGAGACAGAAATAACAATACATCTGTTCATCGTTTCTCAAGATTTTGATAATACTTTATCATTTCAGTCAATAAGAAAACCAAAAATTCCATCTGCGCTCACATATTCCAAAGCACCAGGAAACAGGATATCTCAAATCAGGCCAATCACAAGCTGTGACCCTCACACACGCCTGCAGGAAAAGTACCGAAACCCATGAACACCTAAATAAAAGTGAAAGCACCAAGCATCTGGAGGAGATGCCACTGTTCCTCCATCCCCCACAATTACAGACCTGAGACAGTGCCAGCTATGGCCTCCAACCATGACTGTCAATGGCATTAATCCCATCCAACAAGAGATTAACTGTTCCAGTTTATCAAGTAAACGACAATCGCATTGAAAGAAAATGCATGCACTTCCTGGAAGAGGATGATCGACCCCTCTGGACTCATTTCTGAGTGAAATCAGTCTATGCTGTCAGGCTGGGAAGAGGCTTAGACACCCGACCAATGAAGCAGAGCCACGCCAACCGTGGTTTAACACAAATATGACATAAGCAGTTCAAAGGGGCCACTGTAAGATCATTAAAGAATCCTTGACTCTTTCCTGGGGATTCTATGCTATAAACTTGAGCCTCTTTGCAAAATGCTCACTGTTACCTAAGAATAAAGTTGGAATATAAAAGTATGCGATCTTATTTATTATAAATATTGTCTTATCTTACAAACAAATAGCCTGTGAGAGGAAAGGTTTCGTGAGCATGTACTCTGTACCAAGCCCCGTGTCAAGCACTTTCCATTAATTATTTAATTTGATCCTCACAACGACTCAATTCAATTGTTGTTGAGGGTGTTATCCCTGTTTTACAGTTGAGGACACTGAGGTTGAAAGAAGCCACATGATTTGTCCAAGGACATGCTGCCAGCAAGCACAGGAATGAGAATTAAAACCCAGGCAGTCTGAGAGCAGAGCCTAAATTTGGGAACATTATGTAATATGGCCTCATGATCTGCTCACCTATTAGATCATGAACTTAATAACTTTCCAGAACCTTCTTTCAATCAAGAATTTCAAAACACATTCAAAGTATATAGAATATAGGCTAATGTCTACACACAACCTGAAAGGATAAATCGTATGCCAACATTCTCAAAGGATGGCTTCAGACCTCCTAAATCAGAATCACCTAGGGGGACGTTTTAAATGCAGGTTCCTAAAAAATAAGAAATGAAAAAAAAAAAATCAGTGCAGGTTCCTGGTCTCTATCTGTCTCACTCCTATCATGTCAGAATTTGGGATGCAAAAAGCAGCCAAGGTGGGACTCTACCAGGGAACAAGCTTCCCAGGTGATTCTTTTGCCCACCCACATTCAAGAATTGCTCCCCTAGAATTGCCCACCTTTGCATCCACAAAGCACAGCCTCCTGCCTGCAAAAGTTGAAGAAAAAAATTAACTGTCCCTCCAGAACTGCAATATAGAGAAACTGCAAAAAATCAACCTTAAGTGCCAGAAAATCCCCAGTAAGGTAGCCCCTTAAAGATCCCTGGATATATTTTAACACACTCAATTTTAGACCAAAACCCACTTACTAGAATATATCATACTTTGCAGTGAGAATCTGCCTTCCTCCAGAGACCAGAAATCTGCTTTATTAATATCACTTAAGCTGTTATTCAAAGCCCCCAACACACAGGCTCACGTGCACACACACACACACACACACACACTCACATCCTTACACAAATTTGAGTAAACACTGTGTAACCAGAAAATGAAATTGCTCTCAAATAACCATTATGACTTTTCTTATGCGCTCACATTACAATAAAATTCAGAGTGAGAGCTATCAGTGGAGATGGAAATTACAGACCATGCATTCCTTGGTTAGATATGAGCCCTTAAGGGCTGGGATGGCATCCTGTTCCTCTCTGTATCTCTAGTCTGGCGCACATAGTAGGTGATTAATCCAGTTACACACTGAAGAAGGAAGCTTTGAAGAAATTAGTGAGCAAATCAGTTACCTAATGAGAAAGAGCCTCACAGCTCATCTCTTGTCCCACACAGGCTTTGGACAGGACTGCTCTCCAAATGCAAGAATAAAAAGGGTTTTTCTTTAACTGCCTGTCTTCTCTTAACAATACTTCTTCAAGCATTGGATCCATACCTCTTTGCATCAAAAGACAATCACCTCAACTTCTTCGGCATACACAGATAGCCCAAAATGAACCTCCAAATGAAAACCAGAATAAAACATACTGAGGAAGGAAAAGAAAGAGAAAGAATACAGACTGTGGCTTTAAACACACACACACACACACACACACACACACAATAACAGCATACAACACACCAGAGGTTAGAAAAATATCAAGTTTTCATTTATAGCAAAGATTCTGTTGATTTTGTTTCATTCTGCTATTCATGAGTTTCATATTCTTCCTTACATTAAAACATATTTATTCTGCTGTTCATTCCCTGCAGTCCCTATGTAGCATGAATATTCGAGTAGCCTCTATAGACTGCAAATGCACACACGGGGTACACACATGCCTACACTACAGCCAGAGGTCAGCCTCTAGATCCCTGGGAAACCATGGAGTAGGTAATTTCCAAACCACTGTAAAATCCACATTAGGGATAATTCTACTGAAACAGCATCAGGAAAACCTGAATGTGTGGAGTTATTTCTAGCCACTGGAATAATTCTGAGTAGATGCATTCAGAGTGTCTTATGCAGACTTCCACCCAATCACACCAAATCATAAACATTCCAACTTCAAGGACACCCTAGAATCATCTGCTTCCATATCCCTGATTTTATGGACAAGGAAATTAAACTCTCAGTGCAACAGTTTATCCATAAGCCAAGTGATGAGTTGATGCCTGAGTATCCAATCCAGTTGTCTCTCTACTGTGCCTTAGTGGAGCCAATATTTGGCACTTAATTGATAGCTAGGTGGTAGTTTGGCTCACACACACACAAAAAAAAAAACTCCTCCAGAGTTCTCTAGATCATGACTGCAAGATCTAAATTCAATTTCAATAAATAATTGCTAATTTTTGTCACAGTTGCCGGAGAATACTGGACACCAATAATCAATATTATGATAAATGAGTTCTAGCTCTTCTTTTTTGCTAACCTCTTTAAGTGCTAGTGAATAAAGGGGATGAAATGTGAAAAAAATAAAGGAGACTTTAAGGATCAGAAAATCTACAAAGTAAATACTCCCACTGGCTACCTGCTTTCACTTCCTGACTTCACACAGACCATAGTTGAAGGAGACTTCCTCTAACACAATGCTTCTCAAGTTTCAATATCATCAACTCCAACAAAAGGCATGTCATGATTAAATAGGTCAGGTGAAGTTTGAGATTCTGCATTTCCCCGTAAGTTCCCAGGTGAGTTCACTGCTGCTGGTTATAGGATCTCACTTTGAGTAGTAAGATTCTAAAGGACCATCCACAATGACCCAACTGTCCTCACCATGCAAAGCAAACCAAGGAGCAAAGAGTAAAAGCCCAGACAGAAGGCCCTGAAAACAATACTCACGATGAAAATGGCAAAGCCATAGAACTAGTGACAAAAATTAGTCACCAGCTAATTAAAAATGTCCTCTGGGACTTAAGTCTACCTTATCCAGCTGTCAGTGTCAGAAAAGCCCACGTGTCACCGTGCAATGGCACTGGCAGAAAACCCACCTCAGAGGAATAAATCTGGAAGTACAAAGGCAATAGAGATTCTAATTCTCTATATTAATACTCAGGAGCAAGGAACAAATGAAACAAGAGCACTTGCATTTACTTATAAAATAACCTCAATGCCAAGTTCAAGGAAATAGAAAGATCTTTAGTGGTGCAGCCAGGAGAGCGCAAGGCTGAGTCCAGCCCCATTCTTAGTTTACTAAACAAACCAAATCATCATGTCTAACAACTTCGCTTGGAAAATAGGCTTTGTGCCAGATGAACATTTATTTCAGAAAATCAAATGGGCAACTTAATTTCAACCTCTCTGATTAAGTAGATCCTAGGCCGTCTATGAACATGCTTCCAACCTTTCCCCAAGGGAACTGAGTGGTAACATGAAGAGCATGACCATTTATTTGGCTTAAGGAACACATTAATTTATCTGGTTTATAGAATTTAAACATCTGACGAATGACAGTGGGGTTGATTTTATTCATCAGCTAATTGCTTTGCCACCTGGAGCTGAAGCTTTATATATGCAGCTTATAAAAGATCTGAAAAGGATCTCAATTATTCTTTAATTTGTTCCTTGAATATAAAGTAGGAAAATCTGGCTTAATCAAACATTGTCTCAATTCTACTGGGATATGTCTAGTTACCTTATAACAAGGTAAGCTTTCATTTAATCATATGATATGATAATTCCCCACTTTCAAGCCAAGTATCCTCTTAGTTACAATCAATTTTCCACTGAAAAAATAAACATTGTCTCTTTATTGAAATCCCAGTAGAGAAAAATAGCCCTTTTTAATGAAACTTGCTGCTGATACAACCACACTAGGAATTTCTGTGTAGGAATCCATTAAACCCCCCTAATTTGACATTGCTGGTAAATTGCAGAATAAAACAAGTTTCATGAACAATTCTCTATGCACATGGCCATTCTTGGCACACGTGGAAGAAATGGATAATGAATGCATGTGTGCGAGCACACACATACACACACGTTCACGTGCATGCACACACATACACAAGGCATTACTGGAGTCTATTAAATCTCAGTTAATAAATGTTTTAATCAAGTTGGATCGTACAATTTATCTGAGAGGGAAAAAAAGAAGAGAAACTAGCAGTCATGCAATTTCTTTAATTGCACCGAGTGAATCTGAAATGCCAGCATGTGCTAGAAGGGCTGCTAGAAATCCCAAGACATAAAAGCGGTAACTGGCAGGCAACTGGGACACTCCTGAAATGTAATCTTGCAGAAAGCTGAAAGTTAGACTCTAATGCCATTGTATGAATGACCCAGGGTATTGTAAGTTTAAAGCCAAATATTTGGTCCTCATTTAACAAATTTCTCTTCCTCATCTTGAATGCTCCACAAAGGCATAATACAGCTGCCAAAATGGGGTAAGTCTAGGAGAACAGGGGCCATGCATTGCACAGGCTTCACCAACTAGTATCCCAAAACGGGGGCTGCTGGAACCTTAAGCTGAAGAGTGGTAGAAGTGCAGGCAGACCTGTGGCAACAGAGACAGAGTCACCAGGAGCACAGGCTTGGGTTCCAGGGCAGATCTTCTGTTCCAAGAAGCCCTGCTGAAAGCAAGACAGAGCTCGAATCCCTTAAGAACAATCCTGTATGATGACATAAGGAGCCAAATAAAATTCAAGCAAGCGGGAATGGCACAGGCACCCAAAAACACCAGGATCCAAGCAGGAGACTAGATTGTGAATAATAATGCAAGACACCAAGAACATAGAGACAAAAGTTCAAAGTAAAACCAGCCCCAATTCATCATCTTTCCACGCACCTAGAATTTGGCCTTCCTTAGAAGGTGCATGTTCAATAAACAGTACAGGGAGATCAAATGAAGCCTTGAATGCAAGAAGTAAAAGACCCCAAGTGATATCTAACCCTTTGTACATGTGATAATATGAGTCCCCCCAGGTGTTTAGAGATAATATAGCTTAGGATATGGGAGCTAGGACTCTGGAGTTGGAATCCTAACCCTTATAATTCATCAGCTGTGTTTCTCTGAGCAGTTTTGTGCCTCTGAAAAATAAGATGATGAAAGTACAACCTATTCCATAGAGTTGTGTGAGAATTAAATGAGGTAAGCCATAGACAGCAACTACAACAGTATCTGGGATGTGTCACAACTCAATAAATGCAGGCTTCTCCCATCATCATATTATTATCACTGTTCTGGACTGATTTGTATCTTCCCCCAACAAATTTATGTTGAAGTTCTAACTCCAAGTATGCTTTGCAGACAGGACCTTTAAAAAGGTGATTGAGATTAAATGAGGTCATAAAGGCAGGTGGGGAGCCATTCTCACACGTGACTGGGCAACTCCCGGTTTGGGTCTGAGGCGCTCTGGCTAAACTGTATCGGAGCTTTCCCGACCCTCTCCTGGTGCGAGAGCCTGTCCGTGTGGGGGTGTGACTTGACCACTGACCCTGGGGCCAATCACTGACCCTGACCTTGGAGTGCTGCCCCCCTCAACCTTCATTGGATGGAATTCTCCCCTGAATTTCTTGTTCCCCAATAAAAGGCTACTCCCTGGCATGCTCTCTCTCTCTCCTGCTAGCCCTGAGTAATCCTTGCTGCCCTACCGGGTGGTTCAAGGTAGAAGCCAGAGGGGGAGCCGTCTCGGACCTGGTCATAGAAAAAGGTAACTGAGTCTGTGTGTTTATTTGATCTCGCTAGCTAACTTTTATGCCAAGAACATCTTTAATGAAACCAGTGCACTGGTCACATGGTGGAATACCAGGGATGTAAGTGAACAGAGAAAAGACAGGGGGAAGCAGACAGCCATCTGCAAGCCAAAGAGAGAGGTTTTAGGAGAAACCAAACCAAACTTGATCTTGGACTTCCATCCCCAAGAACTATAAATAAGTTTCTTTTGTTGAAACCCCGGTCTGTAGCATTTTGTTATGGGACCCATAGAAAACTAATACGATCATTATCATTGATATCTGGTCCTGCCAACTCAAGGTGGAACAGGATGGAGACCCAGCTCAATGCTATTTCCATCAGCTTCCCTTCTCACATTTATTTCCCCAAATTCTCTATGTGATCTATTGTGCTAAACACAGGTTCTCTGTCCATGAAGAGAGGTTAAGACATTATTCAAGAAAAATATGAAGTTTAAGAAACAGGAACATCTGGGAGAAAAGTCAAGTGTCTCTGTCTCAAAGGTAAAGCCTGCTTCTGGCATTTATACCCTCTGTTCTCAACCAGAAGTCCAGTCTAGAACCCATGGGTGTGCAGCTGTTTCTCTCTCAGATTTTTGGGGATATTGTCGGATCGGAGCAAAGTGCCTGGCACATGAAAAGAGACAAGCACAAACCCCAGGGGATAGAACCAATAAAGTGGAATGTTTTCCACTGGGTTTACAGTTGGAAGCACTTGGGGAACATATGTAATTTGTCTAGTTACTTCCCTCCCCCCCTCGATGGTGGGTTTCCTAGACACTGGGCACTAAGTACACTGTTAGTTGGCTATTCAGATACATGGATCCCTACTTCCACCCCAAGTAGTTTCACTGAGAATAATGCCCTACCAGGTACCCCCTGGGAGGAGGAATGAGTGAGTTTGCATCTGTGTCTCTCTGAAGGCAAACGACATTTGCTCCACGTTTTTTCATTTTATTGCCCTTCCTCCCTGACTCAGCCATGTGTGTGCACACCCACATGCATGCCCAGACACAGGCAAATCTGTAACTCCGTTTCCATATTTAATTATGCCCTTAATAGCTCTCCATCTAATTGCATTCCAACAAATATGCTTCCACTCAGAATTATAGAATTGGTAAGATGAGCAGAGAAATCATTCTGATGTTTCCATGTCTAGATCCCTTGAAAATATTTTCTTTTTTCTGCAAGGACTATTTAAGATCTGTTCCATAATTAGGGATGTTTATTGAGCTGTGCCTATAGGCATAGTGTGTTATCCAAAGAAGGAACACAATAAAGCAAAAACTGTGGTCCCTGATCTCTCAGGACTAATTCTGTCCTGAGTAGAGACAAGTTGTAGATCTTGGAACAACTCCACAGAAACTCAAAGCTGTTCATAGTTAGGAGTCAACTCAAGTGGGGCCAGCTGGAGGTAGTACACAGGGCCTTCAACAAGGGATAAAGAGAGTTTGGGGGCCTAGAAGCTCTTGACAAGGTAATCCTGGGACCAGGCTGTATTTTGAGTGGATCTCAAGGGTCTGAAATCTGTGGATAGTTTATTTGTGACAAATGCTGAAACCAAAAGCTAAGACTGGATAGTAAGTGAGTTTGGAGAAGCAGGTAGCTAAGGAGGGACTTTGGGTACTACAAACCAATGATTCTCCGATTTCTGTCTCCACCCACTTCCCTGGGCTCTCATTTGTATATCTAAGTGCTGAAAGACTTCATGTTTCTCTGGCCTGGGCAGAGTGCTTGATTCCCTTCCTTGTGTCCATTGGGCTATAGATTTGTACATGTGTATATAAAAGAAGCCCAAAGCAATGGTGGTTGAGCCAAGGTTTATTTCTGACATGAAGTCTGAACTTCTGGGGACTCTGCTCTGCAAAGTCATTAGGGTCCGCACTGTGATCTCTAAGGCACCCCCTTTGTCAGCCTGTTGAAGATGGCTCTCCACCACCAGCAATTCAGCCCAGCCAGGGACAGGCTGCCCCGCCCTTCAAGGATGTGACCAAGTTCTTACCCTTTAAGCACAAATTGTGTCACAAGGGAAACCACAGCTTCCCAGGACAGCAGATACAGAACCAAACACCAATCTGTGCTGACCACAACAGATGCCTCCTGGTGCCACCAGCATCCCACGGCTAGGTGATCGAAATATCCACATAAGGGAATATTAAATGACATTAAGATATAAAATTTAAAAAGAATGAAGCACTGATATATGTTCCAAGATGGATGAACCTTGAAAACACTATGCTAAATAAAAGAAGCCAATGACTACAGACCACATAGTCTTTGATGCTGATCTATAGGGATAAAAAGATGATTTGTCTAGGGTTGGAGGGATGGAGGGGGGAAGAGGTAGTAGTTTCTTTGGTAGTGGTTAAAAATATCTTAAGATTGACTGTGATGATGTTTGCACAACTGTGAATAAAGTAGATGGTATTCTACAAATGAGTGAATTATATGGTGTGTGAATTATATCTCAATAAAGCTGTTTAAAAAGAAAAAGAAAAAACATCAGTCCCTTAAATGTTCACATCTTCTTTCCCAGTCTGAAACACTCCCTGTTTGGAACTTGAGCCACCAGGAGGTCTGTGTGTGATGCACAAGTGGCTTCTGTTTGACCTTCCAAGTCAAGGTCATATTCAGACTCTACCTTTGGCCTTTTAAATTTCCTGTATATCCACAGTTCTCCCTGTCATTCCTCATTAAGACAGATTTTATTTTTCCAGTATTCTATCCTTTTTTTATAAGGTGATTTTTGGTATCTCAATCATAAATAGCAACTCTTTCCAATAGGATCAGAATGAAAAGCTTAAAGAGATCAAATTTCTATCTTTTAAAACTGCTGGTCCAAAAAGATGGACCCAGGCACAGATAACTCAACAATGCACAATATCCTTTCTTATTTTCAGATACTAAAAATTCACGAATCTTGTCACATTCAGAATTCTCAATTTGCTTTATTAAAATTAAAAAGTAAATTGCCGAAGTGGGAAATATCTAAAAACAAAAAATTAACCTCCTGGCCCATGTTCATAATGGATGATTTCCACTCTCTCTGTGGGTTAACCATTTCTAAATAGTATGCTCATTCAAAATTATCTGTCTTCACTGAGCTTCTAAACTCAGTTATTACCCAAGTTTTCTGCCACAGGCATCTGCTCCTTAGCAGTAAACCAGATCGTTGTGGGCCCATAAAATAACTCCTTGAACACCTACCGTGGATAAGGAGCTCTTTGCAAGCTCAAGTAATTCAGTCTCCCTTTCTTGGGGAGGGGAAGGGAGGTCCTTAAAGGACAGAAGCCAAAATAAGAAGATGGGAAGGGACTTTGATTTTTCTCTCTTTCTTTCTCCCCATCACTCTCTCTCTCACACACACACACACACACACATATATCCTTGCTTCTGCCCACCAACTATAACTTCCCTGGGAAAACAATAGAGTGATTCTTCTTTGAAATGCAAAAAGAAGACTAGAAATAAATATGCCATCTGTTAACAATGGATAATTCTGGGGACTGGAGAATATGGATAGATTTAATTTTCTTCTTTTTACTGTTCTGTATTTACTTAATTGAGAAATAATTTTTTAGATAAACAAAATTTCAAAACATGTGCCATGCCTTTCAAAGTTCTATTCCCACAATCCCAATCCAGAAACTACTTCAATATAATATCCTGGCTGGCTCTGACCCCAATATAAATGGGAAACGTTGTGATTTTTCTTGGAAACCACTCCGCCCCCTTCTGTCTTTTCAATATTCTCTCTCCCACCTACCACCGCAGTCCCAGCCTCCACCCAAGAATCAATACTCTTTCTTCTAAGACTTCCAACTCACTCTTCAAGGATTGTGGGAATTTTTTTCCACTGCTTATTTTAAGATCATTATAGGTTCACAGAAAGTCATAAAGAAGTGTACAAACAAGTATTGGACACCCACCCTTCGCCAGCCTCCCCAGTTATCAACATCCTATAGAACTATAGTACCACAGCACAATATTTTTTTAAAATTTCACTAGAGTACATGAACCTGTGTCTCTCTCTCTCTCTGTGTGTGTGTGTGTGTGCTCAGCATGTGTGTAGCTTTATGCAATTTTGCCATATGGTAGCTTCATGTAACCACCAGTGCAACCAAGATGCAGAACTATTTCATCTTCACAAGTCTCCCTTGTGCCACCCAGTAGCCACATCTACCCTCTCCTTCTTCAACCTGCATTCTCAACTCCTGGCAACCACTCTCCATCTCTATAGTTACACTATTTCACAAATGTTTTATAAATGGAGTCATGCGGTGTATGTATACTTTTGGAATTAGCTTTTTGGTTGTTGTTTTTTTTTTAGCATAATTGCCTTCAGATTCATCCAGACTGTGGCATGTCGATAGCTTGTTCATTTTTATTCTTGAGTTGTGTTCCATTGGCTGATGTGTCACCATTTGTGTAACTATTCAAACATTGAAGTATATTTGTGTGGTTTCCAGATTAAGGCTACTAATGAAGGAGCTACAAGTATACCTGTACAAGTTTCTCAGTAAACAAAAGCTTTCCTTTCTCTGAGATAAATGCCCTGGTGGAATTGCTGAGTTGTATGCTAGTGGCATGTTTCATGTTTTAAGAAACTGTCATATTATTTTCCAGAGTTCTTATAATATATTATATCCCCATCAACAATATGTTAGTGACCTAGTTTCTCCACAATCTTGCCATTGGTTTTATCACAAGTTTTTATTTTAGTTATTCTCAGAGATGTACCTCATTGTTGTTTTAATTTGTGTTTCTCTAATGCCTAAGGATGGTGAGCATCTTTTCAAGTGCTTGTTATCAAAAATATCTGTTCATGTCTTTTTTTTCATTTTCTAACTGGATCTTTTTTGATTTTTTTTTTAATGTTGAGTTTTGAGAGTTCTTTATACATTCCAGATACAAGTCCTTTGTCAGGTAAGTAAATTGCACATTTTTTATACCAGCCTATAATTGTCTTTTCATCCTCTTAATATGGTCTTTCACAAAGCAAAAAGGTTTTCATTTTGATAAGGTACAATTTATCAATTTCTCCTTTTATGAATTATACTTTCAGTGTCAAGTCTAGAAATTCTTCACCTAGTCTGAGGTTACAAATATTCCCTCTTTTTTCTAGAATTTTTTATATTTTACATTTATGTCCATGATCCATTTTAATTTCATTTTTATCTAAGATATGGGATTTAGGTAGACATCCAGTTTTTTGCCCATGGAAGTCCAGATGCACTTGAACCATGTATTTAAAAAGCTACCCATCCTCCATTTAATTGCTTTGGCTCATTTGTCAAATCTATGTATGTAGATTTGTTTCTGGGTCCTTCATCCTGTTCCATTAATCTGTGTGTCTTTCCCTCTGCAAATTCCATACTACGTTGATTACCATGGCTACATAATAATCCTTGACATCAGGAAAAATAATTTCTCCCACTTTATTCTTTTCTCAAATTTGTTTTGCCTACTATAGAACCTTTCCCTTTTCATGTGAATTTTAGCACAAGCTTATGTATGACTCAAAAAAGTTTTGCTGAGCTTTTGCTAAGAATTACATTAAACCTATAGATCAACTTAGAGAAAATTTACATTACTATGTTGAGTCTTCCAGTTAATGGTATGTTTCTGCAAATATTTAGGACTTTTCTCATTTCTTTCATAAGAATTTTGAAATTTTCAGCAAATAGTTCTTACATAAATCTTGTTAAATTTATACCTAGGGATTTCATTTTTTGCAATCATAAATGAATGCTTTTTTATTTTAGTTCATTGTCAATATAAAACAATGCAATTGATTTTTTGTGTGGATCTTATATCCTTTAGCCTCACTTACTTCTAGAAGGTTTTTGTCATTTTTGTTGTTTGTAGATTCTTTTGGATTCTCTATGTACACAATCATATTATCTATAGCTTAAAACAGTGTTACTTCTTCTTTTCCAACCTGCATGCCTTTTATTTCATTTTTCTTACCTTATCACAAAAGCTAGAACTAGCAGTAGTATGTTTAATAAGACTGAGTGTAGACATCATTGCCTTGTTCCCAATGTTCCCACCTTAGAGGGAAAACATTCAGTCTTCATCATTAAATACAGTGCTAGTTCTATGTTTTTGTAGATGCATTTTGAGTTTGAGGAAATTCCCATCTTTTCTTAGTGTATTGAAAATCTGTTGTTATTAACAGAAATTGAATTTTATTGATTTTTTTCTACCGACATTGATTTTACCAATGATACTTAAATGGTGGACTGCATTGAATCTCCTTTTTTTTTTCTCTTTCTTTTCTTTCTAGTGCTAGGTATTGAACCCTAGACATCATGCATGCTAAGTACATCCTATTTCACATCCTAATTCTCCTGTCTTAGCCTCCCAAACAATTTATTTTCAAATATTTGATTAGCCTTGAATAACTGGAATAAATCCCACTTGATCATAGCCTAGCGTTTTTCTTATACATTATTAATTGCTAAAATTTTTAATATTTTTACAACTAAATTCATGACAGATATAGGTCTATGGTTTGCTTTTTGTGCTGTCTTTGCCTGTTTTGGAACCAGGACAACACCTCACAAAATGAGTTAGAAAGTATGCCCTCCTCTTCTATTTTCTGCAAGAGATTACATAAAATTGATAATAATTCTTTGATGAATGTTTGATAAAATTCTCCATTAAAACCATCTCATCTAAACCTAGATATTTCTTTTTCAGTAGCTATTTAATCATAAATTCAATTTTTTAAAAGCTATTAGTTAATGTAACTATTTAGGTTATTCATTTAACCTTCACTGAGTTTTGGTAACTTATAGGTTTTGAGGAATAGATCCATTTCCTCTTCTTCCTCCTCCAGCTCCTCCTTCTCCTCTCCTCCTCCTAACTCTGGATTGAATCCAGGGCTCTCTGTCCCAGAGATACAGCCACAGCTCTTTTTATTTTATTTATTTTGAGACAAGGTCTCAATAAATTGCAGAGACTGGCCTCAAATTCATAGTTCTCCTGTCTTAGCCTCCCAAAATGCTGGGATTACAGATATGTTCCACCATGCCCAGTACCTAGCCTATTTTACTTTTTTATTTTATTTTATTTTATTTGGTATTGAACATGTACCTTTTTATTATTTTAGTTTGAAACAGGATCTCACTAAGTTTTTTAGTGTCTCACTAAATTTCTAAGGTTGACCTCCAACTTGCAATCCTCCTGCCTCAGCCTCCCGAGTCACTGGGATTACAGGCATGTGCCACCTACTCAGCTTGATTCATTTCTTCCAAGATTCTCCTCTCTAAGCACAAATTTGTTCATAATGTTCCTCTATTATCATTCTAATAGCTACAGGATCTGTATCAGATTGTGACATCTGATTCATTCCTGGTATTGGCAAATTGAGTATTTTCACCCTTTCTTGTCTTTGTCAATATTGCAAGATTTATCAATTTCATTGATTTCTTTTGAAAAACCAGATATTTTTCTTTCATTAACTTTCTGTAATATTTTTCAGTTTCCAATTTTATTGATTTCTTCTCCTTATTTCATTCCTCTGTTTGCTTTGGGTTTGTTTTGCTTTTCTTTTTCTAGTTTCTTGGGGTGGGAATTTAGGTTTTTTATTTGAGATCTTGTCTCTTTTCTAATGTAAGCATTTAGTGTTATAAATTTCCCTCTCCATACAGTATCCAAAAAATATGTTCTTTTTTTTATTTTTTTGTTCAGTTGTGTTTTTTTTCCTTCAACCCATACATTATATGCAATCATGTTATTTAATTTCCAAGTGCTTGGAGATTTCCTGTTGTCTTTTTGTTATTAGTTTTTAGTTTTATTCCATTATGGCCCAAAAATATAATCTCTGCAATTCTAATTCTTTTAAATTTTTTCAAGTTTGTTTTATGAATCAGGACATTGCTTATCTCAGTGAATGTTCTGTCATTATTTAAAAGACTATATATTCCCCTGTTGTTGGGTGGGGTGTTCTGCAATGTCAATTAGATCCTATTGTTTAATGATATTGTTCAGTCCTTCTGTATCTTTACTGATTTTCCATCTTCTATCAATTCCTGAGAGTGAGATGTTGAAATCCCAATTATCCCAGTCCCACCCAGAGTAGTACTTTCCTTTCTGGAAACTAGTCACTTGAATTTTTCAAAATACAGGAGCTAACATGTATGAAGATACGAATTGGTGTGAATATACTTTGTATACAACCAGAGATATGAAAAATTGTGCTTTATATGTATAATAAGAATTGTAATGCAAAAAAAAGAATTTTAATGCATTCTGCTGGCATATAAACTTTTTAAAAAGTAAAAAAAAAAAAAATACAGGAGCCACTATCTTGAGGATTATTAGCATTTTGAGCCAAGGCCCTGACCACTGGTGAACTATGGTAAAATCCAAGGTATCCATAACTTCTAATATAACCCAAAGAAATTCATTGCTACTGGGACAATTTCCTTCACCAACAATGGAACAGTGTGGAAGATATTTAAAGGTATATTTTTTGAATATTCTAAAATCGCTCTATAGGAAGACTGGGATATAGCCTAGTGGCATAAAAAATAAATACAAATTCTATGTGAGTCTCACTTCATTAGCCCCTGTCAAGAGCTTAAATACCTTTTGAAGGATCCTTAAGCAAGGTAATGTTCGGGAATAGAATCAGAAGAAAGAGCGACTTAAGGAAAAAAGATAAAACCTTCTATAACTTCAACTGATAAAGAAAATATATAATAACCCACAAACCACTTCTCTCAGACCTTAAAAAGGCAGATGCACCCTCCTGTTTAACCCACCGCACCATTACCATAGTCAGTTGACAATGACAATGACAATATTCCTAAACATATTTGCCAGCTGCCATTGTACTTGCGCTCTGATAACAACATTCCAACATACAGGACAAGAAATCCAGCATGAGGCCCTAGCCCTTTCCTACAAGTCTGGGGTTCACCCTCAAATGCACAAAGGCACTCTGCCCAAAGTCTGGCTTGGAGGTGCCCTTGAAGTCATGTGCTAGATCCAGAAGCAGAGGCCTTTGGGAGATGCTGAACATTCCGGGCTTCTGCTCAGAAACGAGACACAACGACTTTAGGCACCTCACAACCATCCCCAAGTCAGGCCCTTCCAAGCCCTCACACTAACACCATCCAGGCCAGGAGAAACTTGCTGGCCTCACAAGTTTTTGCTCTCTGAGGTCTCAGAATTCCCCCACAATAAGGCTTAGGGGCCATGAAAGAAATTCAAGGACACCTTCTCAATCCTTCACATTCCACTGTTGCCATTCTAATATGTGTCCAGAAAAAGATGAAACAGAATGCCCCCGTAGGAGATTACTGATTTATTTTATCACATATTTTAAATGAGGCACAAAGTCTACACTAAAATAAAGTGGAACCGGGGCATCTGCAAAAAGCACCAATCCCGCGGTAAATGAAAGCCTCAGTATACGGAATTGGATAACCGGCTCATCAAACCAAGACCGTGTGTGGTGATAATGTGCTGCTACAATTCAGAACTGGGCCCCAACAATAAAGCCGGGACTGTAATTACTATAATGACCTCCCACTGCTATTGTGTCTTTAATTAAGTCTTTATCAGTAGGCATTTGCCACTTAAACCTAACTCACTGTAACTACGGCAGCGTATCATCTACATTTTCACAAAGAATTACGGAATCATATTTCTGTCACAAAGATGAAAGGGAATATTTTAGTTCAAGTGCCATTTGCAGACAAGCTGCATAAAGAAAAATCAAGCTGTCCTTTTGCAGCACTTTCTGACAAGTGAAACTCAACTGAGAGATGCCGAGGGGTTTTGTGTATGTGTGTTTTGGCTTCACCCGGTTTCTTTTTACCACAACTCCACTTGCTTTCTACGTAAACTATGGGCAAAGAATAACACCCAATGGAGAACACACTTGATTACATTTCTGAGGTGGAAAGGCGCTGAGACTCCTACCTACTTAAGGCCCAGAGATGCTGCAGGAGATGCTCCAAGGGCTATCATGGTGACTGACCAGGTCAGGCCTACAACTCCTGCCTCACAACTGTGTGCTCTTCCCACCTCACTGTGAAACCTCCCTTGGAGCTGAGAAAGCCCATCTCACCCAGGGAGGTGCACTAGGAGTACCCTGGGCCCGAGAGACCATGCTTCAAGTTCAAGTTTCCAGCCATAAATAATCACTTTCTTACATTAGCATTGAAGTGAGCACTCAGATGGTGTTGTGGCAGAGCCCAGCTCTGGGCAGACCTCCTCAAGGGTGCTAGCTAGGAGCTTCTCTCTGCAGCTCTGCCCCTTGGTGAGGAAAACATGAGCATATACTCTGGTCCTCAATTCTCAAAGATAACTTGATCAGTTTAGGATCCAGGGAAAGTCCCTACCTCATCCCCCAAACCCCTGTGACCAACAATTCTGACCAGCATGAGCTTCTATCAAGTGGCCAGGCCTAGGCAAAATCTTCTGTGCTTCTATATATCACCTGGTTTAAAACCAGCTCCTCAAAGGGCATAAATCTTCCCAAAACAGGAAGGGTATATGCATAGTGCTAAGAGAGTGGTGGTCACCCTGGAGGAGGCAGAGGGGTAGGAAATTTCAGAGGAGAGTGGCTGCAGCCATCCCTGGGGTCTGAGTGGCACCCCTACAGCAGGAGTCCAGGATCCCAAGTGGCCCTTCCACTCTGCTTCACCCAAGAGAGCCGCAGTTCCAGAGGAGCAGTGATTTCTACTTATTTATCTCAGACTCCGACTCCTGCTGGGAAGCCTGATGCTGCCACCAATTTCCACCTGTTTTCAGTGTCATCTTTGGCCACAACTGCTCCCCACTTTCCTTTCTGATCTAATTTCATTTTTAACCACAGAAAGGCTTTGACTGGACACAGAAGAACTGAAAATTAGAATCAAATGGAGAGTTGAGAGGAAGCACATGTCCCAGGAGGATGGGGGGAGGAATGCTATTCAATTTTCTCCGGAATATTTGCACTCACTAGGGAGCATCTCAGATTTTTCCCACCTTGGCAGCGACACCTGCTGGGAAGGTGCGACCCCACTTAGGTGTGGCCGCTGCAGCTGACTGGCTTCTACTATTGCACTGTTGCCTCCAGCAAAGCAGCCAAGCCTGCAACACCCAAAGAGTCCACATTTGGAGAAGAAATCCAAATTGTCCTTGGCCCTGAATTCAGACGCAATTTTAAAATACTTAATGTTGGTTTTTTTTTGTTTGTTTGTTTGTTTTTTCACCTTTTGAGAAAAACATAGCCCTCTAGCCTGGAAACTTCATCCTTCAGACACACAGGTGAGACCCCGAAGCTGGTCTTTGAATGCTCACAGGTGTGGCATCGTCTGCCCACTTGCATTTGTTCTGTGAAGGGCTCTTCTCAGTAGAGGTTTGTGTCAATCAATCTCAACCCTGTCACTGGCTGCCTGCTGGCACCTCTTTGCTCTGTGTCTCCTTCCTGGCCTCTGAGCCAGGATTGCTGTCATCTAAGGTCCTTTCCCAGGACCTGAACACAGTCAGGAAGCGTCTTGGTTTCTGCCGGGGGAGGGGGGATATGATATGACAACATGACAGGGTTCTGAGCTCAGTGGATCTGCCTTTTAAGAGGCTCCCTACCTCTGTACTCAGCGGAACTTCTCAGGCAGCCCACACCCAGGCTCCCGGCCCTCCTCCGTGGAGTCTGCTTCTCTCACGGGGAGCTTAGGCTGAGGATTGTTTCTGCTAATGCTCTCAGCTACTACCTTTCCATCTGACAAAGGACTTGGCCAAGTGATGAGAGACATAAGCCAAAATCAACTCTATACCTCATCATACAAATGCTTGGCTTTCCTGGGGCCAAGCAAGACACCTCCTAGTGACTGACATGTTTCCAGGTTCTCTACCACGCCCGGCTGTCATACACATTAGGATATTTCTCTGGGTAAATGCCAAGATTCTCCCTGGAGGGTAAAAGAAATGTCAGAAGCACAGTTCCTATTCAACAACCTGAAATGATACCCCCAAAATCATATTTTCTAGGAAGAATCTGTCTGAGACATTTGTTTTACCAAATGTAAAGGCAATTCCCATCCCCAAAACATGGAGCTGCACCCAAAACACTTCATATTTCTTGAATATAAATGAGTGATGCATGCATAAATGAATAAATGAATTTTTCCCTAGAGAGAGAGCTGATTTTCTTCTCTGTTCCTTCGCCTTCTTTATTCTTAAGCATCCCACTTGCTGATAATTCCTACAGGCCATGTTTGATTTTCTTTTATATGGAAGGTGACAGGAGAAATGCAGGAGATAACAGAGCTCATTTTCATTAGCATGAAAGAAAAACACAAATAGGAGAAATGAGATAAAGCTACGGGTACTTAGTTTAAAACACCTGTTCTCACCCTGTATAGAGCTTTAAGATGCCCTGGTGCCTGAGTTCCACCCCAGAGATCCTGACTTCATTGGTATGGTGTTATCTGGCTATTGAGATTTGTTTTTAAGTGTCCCAGATGATTCAACCCATGTAGCCAAGTTTGAGAAACACTGAGTTGTTACAAATGTCCACCCCCAGGTCCAGATACTCATTAGAGGAGAACAGCAAATTTGTCACTGATCCTCTTAGCCACAGGTTAAAAGAAGAACCACTGATGTGCCTGCATCACCAGAGTATGCTGATTTTTAGTTCTTTTGGATAAATACCAAGGAATGGGACAGTGGGATCACATGGTCATTCCATTCCTAGTCTTTTGAGGCAGAATCTCCACACTGCTTTCCAAACTGGTTGTACTAATTTGCAGTCCTGCCAACAATTTAGGAACATACTTTTTCCCCTCACATCCTCACCACCATCTATTAATCTTTGTATTTTTTTAATTTTAATTTGTTATATATGACAGCAGAATGCATTACAATTCATATTACACATATAGAGCACAATTTTTCATATCTCTGATTGTACACAAATTAGAGTCACACCATTCATGTCTTCGTACATGTAGTTAGGGTAATGATGTCCGTCACATTCCACCATCTTTTCTAACCTCATGCCCCCTCCCTTCCCCTCCTACCCCTCTGCCCTTTCTAGAGTTCATCTATTCCTCCCATGCTCCCCTCCCAACCCCACTATGAATCAGCCTCCTTATATCAGAGAAAACATTTGGCATTTGGTTTGGGGGGATTGGCTAACTTCGCTTAGCATTATATTCTCCAACTCCATCCATTTACCTACAAATGCCATGATTTTATTCTCTTTTATTACTGATTAACTTCCATTGGGTATATACATATATCATATTTTCTTTACCCATTCATCTACTGAAGGGCATCTAGGTTGGTTCCACAGTTTTCTTTGTGTTCTTGATGATTGCTATTCTAACTGGAGTGAGATGAAATCTCAGTGTAGTTTTGATTTGCATTTCCCTAATTGCTAAGGATGTTGAACATTTTTCCATGTTTGTTTCCATATATTTCTTCTTTTGATAAATGTCTGTTTAGTTATTTTGCCCACTTACTGATTAGGTTATTTGGTTTCGGTGTTTTATTTATTTTTGCTGTTAAGCTTTTTGAGTTCTTTATATATTCTAGATATTAATTCCAGAGGAGTAGGTGGCAAAGATTTTTCTCCCATTCTGTAGGCTCTCTCTTCGAGCTCTTATTTCCTTTGCTGTGCATCTTTTTAATTTGATGCTGTCACACTTATTGATTCTTGGTTTTACATCTTGAGCTTTAGGGTCTAGATAAGGAAGTCAGTGCCTGTGCCAATAGATTGGAATGTTGACCCTGTGTTTTCTTCTAGCTGTTGCAAAGTTTCTGGTCTAATTCCTGGGTCTTTAACCCACTTTGAGTATATTGTTTTTGTGCAGCAATTTACAATAACTAAGTTATGGAACCAGCCCAGATGCCCACCAATAGATGAATGGATTAAGAATATGGGATGTATATATACACAGTGGAGTTCTACTCAGCTAGAAAGAATGAAATCATGATACTTGCTGGCAAACAGATGGAAATGGAGAATATCATGCTAAGTGAAATAAGCCAGGTTTAAGAAAATCAAGGATCAATTGTTTTCTCCCAAAGGAAGAAGGTAGAGCAAAATAAGGGGGAAAAGGAATGGGGAAATCTCATGAAAATAGAAGAGAGATCAGAATGAAATTGACCAAATTATGCTATGTATATATGAATATACCACAGTGAATTTACCTTTATGTATATCTATAAAACACCAATTTAAAAAAAACAACAAATAGGCTGGGCGCCGTGGTGCATGCCTGTAATCCTAGTGGCTCAGGAGGCTGAGGCAAGAGTTATGAGTTTAAAGCCAGCCTCAGCAAAATTCAGGTGCTAAGCAACTCAGTGAGACCTGTCTCTAAATACAATACAAAATAGGGCTGGGGATATGGCTCAGTGGCTGAGTGCCCCTAAATTCAATCCCCAGGACTAAATAAATAAAAAGTAAAGTAAAAAAAAAGGAGAACACCGGACATTATCATGTATAACTATAAGGCATTAATTAAAACATTTTCTAAAAGAAGGAAACACAATCCATTACACAATCCTCACAATCCATAAGATAAATCAAACCAGTTTTTAGAAGCACAGTTTATCCTGAGACAGATCATCAGAGATTTGTCTGGGGATCCCCATGATAAAGATATGAAATGAGGCGAGTGACAGTGTCTTTGGCAGTATCCCTATGGTATTCAATCAGTGAGTATGTACTGAGCCCCTACTATGAGGTCAACTCTTTTCCAAAGGTCCTGGAGACAATAGTAACAGACTTGAAACCTTCTGTCCAATGACAATTAACAGATACTATGATTGAATGTCACTCTGTGCTGAGCATGTCCATCCACTGCCTTATTTCATCCTGGGAAAGACCCAACAAGGTAGGTATTTTATTCTTGGTGGAAACCAAGGCTCAGAGAGGATAGCCAACTGTCCTAACCCAGCACATCTGGCAGGTGACAGAGTGAAGATTCCAACAGGACTGACTAAGTCTATGCTCTTGGCCACTATATGTACTACCTAGAAGTAAACATGATGGTAAGCATCATAGAATTCTTTCTTAAAATTTGTTTTATGTGAAATGACAGCATCATTCCAACCACCATTGGGTTAAAGCAAATTATTTAAGAAGTCAGCACAATGTGGTTCAAACTCACCTAAAATCATAACTGCATTTATCCTTTGTCCCATAAAAGGTATTCCTAGAGGCATACCAGCACATATAGGACACAGATACAGAGGTTGTTCATTGTGACATTATTTCTAACAGCGAAAGACTAGAAACAGTGTAGTAGGTACTGGTTAAAAAAAAAAAAAAAACTATGGTACATCCATGTAATGGCATAACATGCAGCTGCAAAACAAATTAGGAGAATCTTTATGTCTGATGTTTTGAATGAAAAAAAGCAAGAAAGACAGGGGCAAGGGAAGAATGGAGGAACTTTAGATTGAAAAGGGATAAAGGGTGGGAGGTGGGAGGGGTGAAGGGGTGGGAGGGAGATGGCGGATGAGATGGACATTATTACCCCTATGTATGGGTATGATTGCACGAATGGTGCGACTCTACATTCTGTGCAACCAGAGAAATGAAAAGTTGTGCTCTGTTTCTGTAAAAAATAAAAAATTTTAAAAAAGTAATAATTCAACTTGCTAATATGTAAAGAGTTGGATGGGCTGTGATGGGGGAATAAAAAATATTAAAAGATTGCGGGCAAAACAAAATGCTAGACAATGTTTATAGTGTGATACCATTGGGGGAAGGAAGGAAGGAAAATAAAAATAAAAGTTTTATGCATATATTTGCATAAAATACCAGAGGGAATGATAAGAATCTACTGATGATTGCTGATGTGAGGGAAAGCAAGATGGGTGATGGAGGAGACAAGAAGATTCTAAGCACCTACATCTCAATACCTTTTGAGTCTTCAACATGTAAAATGTTCAAGAACAGAAAATAAATAATAAGAAAAAAAGCTATGTGAGTACTTAGGTCCCTAAATTAGTGAGTGCTAGACCTGGAATTTGAACCCAAGTCCATTTGCTCCCAAGTTCAAGTTCATGTTCTTGACACTGTAGTGCTTGCTTCCCCCGGCCCCAGAACTCAGAGAAGCACCCCCCTGCTGTTAGCCTGACTTGGGTGCAGAGGGCCCTGCTGCCTCTCTCAGATCTCCCCTATAGTGGCTCAGGATCTGTGGGGAAGGGGTTCCAAGGCACCCTCTTCTTCAGGTTTGTTTTGTTTGTCTTTTTAATCTCCCTCAAAGAATTGGGGAGTAGTAACCAGTCAAGTGAGAAGCCATCTGCAGGAAGAACGTCTCACAAAGACAAGTTGAGTGAGTTTATATTTATAGCGCTGTGTAATCCAGGCATTTAGAGCTCATCTGTTTAGGGTGAGTTGTGTGCTCTAATCCCTCCCAGTAACAAATAACAATACTCGCCAAACACATTATGCCTGTCGTCCTGGTTTATGACTGTATCTTGGCTTGTATTAAGGAAAGGGTTGCTTCTGCCAGTACAAAACAAGGATGCTTTTCTACACAGGAGGAATTTCAAACAAATTCTAGAACTTTACAGCCTGTCTGCTCTGATTTGGAATGGTATGTCTTCAAAAAAAAAAAAAAGGATTAAAAAAAATTATTTTCTACCTCAACTTTTTTTCTCAAGTTCAAGATGATCCCAGAGCTGCCCAAGAAGATATTTAGAAGAATCACTTTGAACCTCTCAGGCACAGATAATAGAGCCGTCCCCAGGAGACACAGCTGATCTGAAGTGTTAGTGTAAAATTCCCTGATCACCCACCCATGTTGGAAAAACACAATACAGAGGTAATGGGTGAAGCTATTGGCATCAATGGTGGCACATCTTCCCAAGGCATTGCTCTCTGCCTCTCAGTGGATCTTGTCCAAGCTTGCCTGGCAGCCCTCTTCTTTTCTTGAAGGATAGGAAAGATGGAACGATTTCCTTTCTGTCTCCTGAACACAGGCCAGCCATGTTCACTTTGCTTCCAAAAACATAAAGTGAACGGCCTGAGTTTTGAGGTTGGTCTAGGTCTGGATAGGAAAAAAACAATTACTTTAGGTAGAATTATTACAAAGGGGGCCTACGTTGGCAGTACATTGGATTTTCAATGCAAATAATGTATCACCAGGGTGTGTTTGACACCAAATTATGAAATAATACTTTTGTCAGCAGCCTTGAAGTTTGCCCTCTTTCTTTCCATTCCCTCTTCTCTGTAACCTAATAAGATCTATGAAAATTCAGCTACAACTTGGGTAGCTATATGTGCTGGATTCATGGTGTTAGGAACATGATGGGAAAGGGAATAAGGAAAACAGACTCCTTAAAGAGATCACTCCAACAAAACACAGTGAATACTACAACAGTGGCATTCAGAATGAGCTAGGAAGGTGTTGATGAGGGTTATCCTGATATTTCAAATAGCTCTGGGGAGATAAGGGAAGACTTTCTAGAGGAGGTGATATTTGAGCCAAATGTTGAAGGTTACATAGAAATTAGCCAAGCGTTAGCTTCAAGTTCAAGGCTTTGCACTTCAAAATGCTAATAGTACTCACACACATACTCATTCCTAGTGTCAGGCAAAATTACCTATGGTGTAAATTTATTTGCCATTTTTTCATAACCCAGCTTTGTGCTTGTACTCATATTTTTTCAAAAGCCCTTATCTCCTTCACCCACCGAGCCTGGAGATACTTCACTAGGGAAAGTTTTCTAGCACACCTCTATGCCCACCCCATAGATTGTGGCCTGTCTGTCAAACACTTTAGGGGAATACATATAAATATACTGTAAATCATTTTTAAAATGGGACTCTATGAAGCTCAACCCACTGATGTTTCTTCTTCCCTCTCACTCCCTTCCTGCGGTTCCAAGGCTTCCACACACACCAATCTCCCTTTTGACCTCAAAAGAGATCCATACCTGGAGCAGGACCAAAGCACCATGCAAGAGGGGACAGAACCTGGTGTGCAAACTGTGTTCCTAAAAGAGAATCTGGGAGGTCTTCTTTTCCCCATGGCTCTCTCGTCAGACCCCTGCTGTAGCCCCTGGCAAATGTTAGTAACCAAAGATGACTGCCTGGTTGTATCAGCTGCTGTGCTAAACACCTTGTCCACATTAGACCATGTCATTCTCAAAACAGCCCCATAAGGCAGGTGCTGCCATTAGCCTCATCTGAAAAACCAACCAGTAAATAACTTGTTCAAGGGCACAATTGGCACCTGGTAGGTACAAGATTCACACTGAGGAAGTTTAATTATTGAGCCCAACCCTGGCTATGCCCTAGCCTCTCCTAGTGGAGTCTCCAGGACCCCAGATTCAGGGTTTAATCTCAGCTTCACCACTGACCTACTTGAAGGACACAAGGCAAGATACCCAGCCTCTCCTGGGCTCAGCATCCTCATCTACAAAATGAGATGAGTGATAGACCCACTTCATAGGGTTAAAGGGGAACAAGTGATGCTGTCCTACCAACTCACTTGGTATTGGCACCAAGTGGCGTTTTTGTAGATGTTGAAACATGTGAGCTATTTCCATCATCACATACTTGCAAGCCTGTCTATCTGCTCCCCTCCCCCAATGAATCATTAAGGGCGATGATCAAGTTCATTCGTATCTTTCTTCCCACATGCCCAACAAGTACCTCCCATGGAGCAGGCCCTTGGGAAATGTTTGTTGAATGGATAGTTCAACAACACTATTTTTCCTGCTATTTCAAATGATCAAGTAAGGGCCTCCTCTATTTTGACACACAATAGCCTCTTCTTGCTAAATTCTATCCCTTAACATTCAGAAATAAATTATCAAGTGTTTAAAGAGATCATTCTCAAATTCTTGATTTAGAAGAGTTGCATAATTTTTTTTCTTCCCTATAGAAAATGAGTGAAAGTCGGCCTCCCTTCTCTCCCCCAAGGCTTCTTGGGCTCTCACTTGCATTAAAGGAAAGCCCGTCTTTCACAGATGTAGATATGGAAACCTACTAAATAAACAATACCCAGGTGAGAAGGGAGTGGACTCTCCCTTTGTAAAAGATTTATAGTTCCTTGAAGTATTTGTGATTCCTTCAAATTTTACTTTCTTATAGAGAAGTTCAAGAAGAATTTAACTGTTGTAAAAATAAGAGATGACCTCGTTAAACACAGGGAATTTCTCACTTAGCACTTGAGTTGCTCTCAGAAACACCTGTGATACTGTCCCCCGCCCCACCCACACACACACACAGCCTACACCCATTCTCCCTCCAACTGGAGGGGACACATTTCATGCCCTACACTCAGCACAGTTCAAGTCAATACCCTTGCCGGCCACCAAAACTGCCCACCCTGCTCCCTGTTGTGGGGCCCACTAGAACAATCCCAATCATCCAACAAGCATCCAGCTTGGTCAGTGTGTGAGATTTTTAGAGCAGCTGTACCAAACTGGGGGGGTGCTTAAAACAGCAGCACTATATACTCTCCAAGTCTGGAGAATCTGCAGTCAGGGTGTCAGCAGGGTTGCGCTCCCCCTGGAGGCTCTCAGAGAATCCTTCCTTGCCTCATCTGCCTTCTGGTGGTGGTTAGCATCTTTGTCATTGTCTGGCTTATAGATGTACCACTCCAATTTCGACCTCTCCCTCACATGGCCTCATCCCCTGTATGTCTTCGTCTGCATTCAAATATCACTCCTCTTACCAGAACATCATGCCTGTGGGGTTTAGTGCCCACCATAATCCATTCTGACCTCATCTTAACTTCGTTATGTCTGGAGTGGCACTATTACCAAATAAGGTCACATTCTTAGGTTCTAAATGAACACAAGTTTATGGAGGACACTATTTCAACCAGATACCCAGAAGAGATCAGTATGAGTAGACTCAGAAGATACCTCCAGGAGATGACTTGAAAACTTACAGGATGAAAAGCCCTCTCTCTATCCATTAAAAAAAGAAGAAGAAGAAAAGAAAAGCATGTGCTATGATGCCTAAACTCCACTATTAGATTTTCCTTTGGTTTTAAATGCCTTTTCAATGCCAAATGAAATAAAAGCAAAGCCTGTAGTAGTTCCAAACACTGTCTAGAGGGATGGCATTCATAAAGCACCTTCATCTCACACTTGAGGGGTTCATTGGCCCCTTTTTGAAGCATGACATCTAGCAGAAGCAAGGTTCTGATGGAATGTAGTCTGGGATCTGTGACGACAAGGAAGCAGGTGGCACCAAGGGTAGACGTGGACTCAGTGCCTACTTCCGTAGCCTACCATGTTACAGGGCCCAGCACCACCATGAGGAGCCAGAGAGAGTACAGGTCATGCCCACTCCGGTTCACATTTATTGACCCCCCTACTCTATGCCAAGGACCACGCTTGGTGCTTCTGCACACTGTCTCATTCAGTCCTCACAGCAACACTATGAGGAAGGACAGATTGCCTCCCTATTCACAGATGAGCAAACCAAAGCTCCAGGGACTCAGGTGGCCTGTAAAGGGCTGAGAAATAGGTTCAAACTCTGCTGCTGAAATCTTCCACCACATTACAAAGGAGAGAACAGGCAACGGAATCCAAGGTTCCCAAACCCAATTCTGCTGGGAGCCAGTCCAGCCTGAAGCTCTCTCACTGTACATTGGGAGTTGCTTTTCTTAACTTCTGGTTTTAAATTGGCAGCCGTTTTCAATTGCATTTTCAATGTGCTTCTGTGTGTATCTTGGAGAGAGGGAAAAAGAGAATATATGGGTCAATATAAGCAGACTCTTAAAAGCTTATACTTTATCATTGTAATAATCATAATATATTTTACTTTACAGCCACTCATAACCGAAGCCTCTGGGCACCCTAACAAAAATAGCTAAAAGAAAAAAAAAGAAATTATATTAAACAAAGGAAATATGACTATAAAACCCCAATAGCCAGGAAACTAAATGAACAACATAAAACCTCCAAACAACAAAACTACGATGAAACCAAGAGGGGGGGGGAAACCTCTTCACAAGCTTTACCCTGAAGAATTCCACACCGTGAGATCACATCTGTTTAAAGCACCATAATTTATCGATATGACATCAAACCAGGAATCAGCCATTGTAAACCTTTCCCGCAGAAACGCTCAGAAAACTAACCAGGTGGTCGGTGGAGGGGGGTCTGTAGCATGAATCGGGGGCAAAAATGCCTTTAAAATTTTATGTTCAAATACATCTATGTGAAGTTCGAAATCTTAGGACTGAGATGTAAAAATTAGTTCATTCCATGGTAAGCAGAATTTATAAACAGGGCTTTGGGGGACGGGGGGAGTGAGGGTACTGGGAATTGAACCCAGGGCCACTCAACCACTGAGCCACATCCCCAGCCCTTTTTATATTTTATTTAGGGACAGGGTCTCCTGAGTTGCTTAGAACCTTGCTACGTTGCTGAGGCTGGCTTTGAACTCGCGATCCTCCTGCCTCTCCCTCCCAAGCTGCTGGGATTACAGGCATGTGCCACAGCACCCCACTCAGGACTTTTAATTTTTTAACAACAATTTCTTTTTCTGAGATGGTTCATCCATTAGCACTCTCTGATGGCTTCTCAAACTGCATTCAATTGACCATTTTCAAGGATAAATCCTCTTGAGAACTAGCTATGCTGTCCCAAATACCATGGAAGTCCTTGGGGAGGATAAAGTACCTGTTTATAAAGCAGTCCAGTCCCTGAGCCTACCCTCTCCTATCACAATGTTGCAACCATTCAAAACCACAGAGTCCTGTTGACCCAGTCATTTGTTTAGGAACCACTGTGATCCATTTTCTTATTTGTGAGAACAATATTTCCTGAAGCAATTCCTTCCCACAGTCTCTCCTACACCTTCCTATTGAATATGGGAAGCAGAATCTGCCAGGGAAAACCCTTTAAAAGATTTTCAGGGTTGGGATGGCCCAGTGTTTACAAAACTACTTGGTTGGCAAAGTAGAATCAAAACATGAAAATACTGATGAAAGATGCTGGGCAGGCTGGGTGGACATGTGCCTGTAATTCCAGTGACTTGGGAGCCTGAGGCAGGAAGATCACGAGTTCAAAGCCAGCTTCAGCAACTTAGCGAGGCACTAAGCAACTAAAAGAGACCCTGTCTCTAAATAAAAATATAAAAGGGACTGGAGATGTGGCTCAGTGGTTCAGTGGCTCAATGGCTCAGTGGCCCTGGGTGGTTCAATCCCCAGTACAAAAAAAAAAAAAAAAAATGCTGAAAGTTACCCTGTGCTTGTGTCAAATGTTTTTCAAAATGTTCATCCTGGAATACTTTCAGGGTCCGTATGGGTCTGGCCCCAGGAATTAGAACTCTTATGTCAGAAAGGTAGACCTACAGTCCGATGCAGCTTTAAGGATGACACAGGTGAGAGAGGAGTGCAGACAGAGGGGACAAAGGTGGTCTCACCAGGGGAACACGCAGAAGAATCCATGCATGTTGGACAATCAACTCAGCCTGGGTGCCCACCCGTACTGCAGCACTTCACATTCGGAACGCCTTGGATAAGTCACTTAACCTCCTTGGGCCTCAGTTTGCTCCCTTATGAAATGAAGAGAAATTGCTAAATAAACTCTGCTCCTTTTATACTATGGAAGTTCATGCAGTTCTTCAAAGAAATAACCCAGGCCTGCAAAGAACACAGCCAGCTCTCAGACACATCATTCAGCTAAAAGAGCAAGACAGGAACTGATGCAAAACAGGGTGATACCATTCATGTTTGAAAAAAAGAACCTACCAAAACTATACTGGGTGATTTTGACAGGTCCACAAACATGCAAGAGAGTGCAGAAAAGAACAGATTGACGCCTGTGGACCAAGAAGGCATGAGGGTGGCCTCCTCTGAGAGCAGCCCTGCACTGGGTCAGGGCAAGTGAATAAGGACTTTATTACTTTAATATTTCAAAAGAGTATATGTTTATATATGGCTTATATATAAAATTTCATTTTATGTGACCAATAAAAAGTACCATCTAGCTTGTTTCAGGAAATAAATATTGTAATTCTAGAAAAGTCTCCGCCAGCTAATAAATGAGAGTTGGTGTTACCATGAAGCCAAAACTCAGAGAACCCAAGGTTCTCATTCAGGATAATGTTAGTCTGAGTTCTCTTACTGAGATGGGCTCAACCCCTATTTGAAAAATGGACCCTGTGAAGTACTGATAGGTAAAGTGGAGTTGCAGCTGGAACTGGGGGAATCCTACACAGGTTGAGAAACTAGATGTGTCCCTTCAGCCCCAGCATGTCAGCCAGAGAGGCCCTCAGCCTTGCTGTCCACCATGCACACCAGGTTTAGGATATGTGCCCTCCTCAACACCCAAAACCTGGTGCTATGTTGCTTATACTATTGATGGCACCTCCCCATATTGATCAGGGCACAAAGCTTTGGGTCTTTTTCACTTGAAACTGTCCAGGTAAACCAATATTTTACTGTCCAGGTAAACCAATGTTCATCTGGAAGAGGTCAGAGCTGTCAATCACTTTGATTGACATTGCTTCATTTAAGCAGAAAGATCCTCCATGGACCTTCCTGGAACTATCACAAAAACCTTTTCTTCTTCTACACACCCAGGGTATCACTAACACACACAAAAAAAAAAAAAAAAAGAAAAAAAAAAAAAGAAAGAAAAGAAGAAAAATGAAATGATCTCTGACATCCTGAGATTGTCTAGTGAATGAATTATACTTCTCAACATTACGTATAGAAGAGGAATCAAAGCAAAAGTTTATTTAAAAGTAGGTCTTCAACTGACTACTTTATTTAGATTGGTCAATCAAAGCCAGAAGATGGTAGATGACTAGGGAAATCACTTGGAGTTTGCAGCAAAATGATTGTGATGTTTTCTTCCAGGATCAACTTCAAAGAACACATTCAACTCCGTAAATCAGACAGACAAAAACCCAGGGTCAGTGCTCCATTTTTAGCAAAGGGGAGAAGGAAGACCAGCAAGCTCCAAAAGGTTCCCTTCTTTGTTCGTCCAATTTTGCACAAGTCAAGGCCCAGATAAAACCTCCTATGGAAGGAGGCACTACCTGGTGGGCAGAGGGGCCCATGGCCTGTGTGGCTGTCAGCTCACCCCCTTCAGGAGTTGGAATACACACACACAGTTTATCTTAAAAGGGCAAAACAAAAGGCAGGTTTTAACAAAATAAAATTCATTTCACTTGTGGAAAAAAATTTTATGTTGCTATTTTTTTTCCATGTTGCCCGTATAATTAAATATATGGACAGAGTCAGTCCCTACTCAAACTGGAATGCACCTCTTTAAAAAGTTTGAGTTCAATTCAGGCGGGGGTGGGGGCAGTTTAAATCAGCATTCAGGTTTAGCAAATTAGTTCAGGTTTGCCTGTTTCCCTTCAAGATCTGTTTTTAAGCATCCAGCTACTGAAGGATTATTATTATTTTTTTTTTTTTGAATTTGTATACCTTCTTAATCCCCTAATCCTTTCAGAGGAAGTGTCCAGATTGTCAGGCCAACACATGAGAAAATCTCAATGGAGCAGCAAGAAAAAAAAAATTTAAAACAATAGACAAATAACCATGGGATATATCGTTCATCTTTTGTTGAGCTTGAAATGTGCCAAGTTGGAAATAGGGGAGAGAGGTTTGTGATATTCCACAGGAACATATTGTCACTGTTATAACCAGCCCACGTTCACCGGAGCTGCCAATTATTCCCCAGCCACTATTTTTTTCCTTTAGATTGATCTTCTGCTTGAGGCTGTTTCACACCCATGACTCTGAAGCTTCCCTAGTGGCATGTTGGCTAATTAAGAGCAAAATCCATCTCTTGATGAAATAATGCTGCCACTGGAAAGGAATTCTACATTTTTTTTTTAATTCTTAATCAGGCTGGAAGGAGCAGTATTCTAACACTTGTATTAAGCATAGGAAAAAGGTCTATAGCTAGCAATTAGCAATGATGAAAAGGACAGCGATTTAAAGCATGTTGCGGTGACATTTTTATCAAATTAAATGAGTTTGCTAGGCCCACCAGCTGCATATGCTTATTGTCATTTACTGTTTGGACAGCAACACATCAGCCACGGAGTATCAGGAGGTGCCGAATTTAATAAGTCATTTTGACACTGGTGTGAAACGAGCAGATCAGCATTCTGAGGAATGTGTTCACACTCCGAACAGACAGGCAGACATTCTAAGCATGCGAGGTGACACCAATCAACAGGAAGAAATGATGAAAGCCGGCTAGGAAGCAGGCAATCGCGGTGGAAACGCCACCGTGAGCAAAGAGAAAAAGAGACGTGCACTTCGCCACACCTACTGAGTCTTGGTTTAGCCCAACCGAGTCTCTGAAAAGGCAAAGAGTTTTCAGAAACACCGGGGAAGTGTATGCATTCGGGACACTGGAAATTTTCATTTATAATTTAAAGACCCTTGCAGCCTCCCTGTGACAACTACAGAAAGGAAGCCGATCGATCTTCAGATTTTTGTTGTTGTTGTTCAGCCTCCTTGAATTGGAAGCACTGTACTCATTCAAAAAGAAAAAAAGAAAAAAGAAAACCTCTACCTGCTGAGAAAACAGAAGTTTTCATTTACCCTGTGTACAGCACATGTTTGCTCTAAACTGACTGCCTAGTTGGGATGAGAGGAGCCAGCCTCCCTTGGTTTTGATTTATGGTGGGGTGAGGGTATAGGTTGCTTTCAAGGCTCTTGCTTGGAATATGAGATGTGGAATGACATTCTGATAATCCTAGAAGCTATTTGTTGTCAAAGGAGAGAGCTGATACCAATGTCTTAACCATGTACCTCCATCAGAGTTAAAATGCACAAGATAGTCGATTGCCAATTACTTCTTAAAACATGCAGGTGTAATTTACAACCAAAGGTGACTAGTAATTAGTTTGTGGCTTTAGAAGTTTCTAATGCCATCTAGTGGAAATGGTTAATTTGATCACTTGCACATCAAAGGAGAGACTGGATCCCAAATAATGTGCCAGTAGGCTGCCAATTATTCAGAAAAACAATCCCAGAGTCCAATCTGAAATATGTCTCAAAAACATTGCTACAGTGCTTTTGTGCGACTAGAACATGGCCTGGAAAAGATGGCTTGTCCAGAATACCCTTGAATGCCTGCCCCCTACAAATGAAATCACAATTAGTACCTCTCTTATTTTCTGGGCTCTAGAATCAAGAGATTGGCCATTTGATAGATTTTTTTTTTAATTATTTCCTAAGTCTATAGGTTCAATAATACCTGAAATAGCTTTTGAAATAAATTTTTCGCTGACTTTAAATTAAAACCTAGTTCAAAAGAAATTAATACATTGTTGCTGGTTTAATCCTAGAAGCTATTCAATTTTCAGTAAACTCTTGGTAGATTTTGCTTCAGTGGAATTGTACAGTGAAATTCTAAGCAAAAAGGAAAGCACTAGAGATTGTATGTTTCCTTTCAAATGGTCACCAAGCAGCTTTAGCCATGGGCTATGATGCAGGAATCAAAAGGTTCTTCACATAGTTGTAAAAACAAAATTGGTGCATATTTTACTTTGTGCATGAAGATAAGTTGATAACTAATCCACATATGTCACCCTCTTTCATATCATTTCTCAGAGTCAGTCCTCATTAGGAGCATGGTTATGATAAGAGAAATCCCTATACATGGAACCCACAACCCTGAGTTCCAGTGCAAATGAGGACAAAACTCAGCCTTTCATCAGTTTCCTCATCCATGCAACAAAGATGTTAAGCTTGAAGTCTACTCAAAAGTCCTCTCTTCTCTATAAAACTCTGTGATTCAGAATTTCAGGTCCAAAATTCAGGTCTTCTATTTCATTGTAATAATTGTATTTAAAAGAACTGACTTCATTGTAGCTACTTCAAGTAGTTATTTTGATGTAAAGCAAGTATTTTGATATCTTTTATTTTTAATTGACACACAATAACTGTACCAACTTACAAAAGTACAATGTGACATTTCAATATAGGTATACAATGTATAATGAACAGATCAGGGTAATTGGCATGTCCACTATTTTAGACATTTGTGATTTCTTTGTATTGGGAACATTCAAAATCCTCTCTGGCAGCTATTTTGAAATGCAAATAATTATTTTATTAAAATTATTTTATTGGTAAGAGTCTTGGAACGAACTTTGCTATTCAGACTCCCCTTGATTTTAAAAGTAACTTATTGGTAAGAGGAAAGACCTGCAATTCTAACAAACTCTATTATTAAAGAGTTAATTTTAAACAGTATATCTTGCCTCATCTTTTAGAATGCTTATAACATATTTTTGGTAGTAAAGAAATATATAGCCATGTCACATGTAAAACTTTTTTTTTTTCATAAAGAGAATTCACAGGGCTAGGGTTGTGGTTCAGTGGTAGATCACTTGCCTACCATGTGTGAGGCACTGGGTTCGATTCTCAGCACCACATACAAATATAGAAAATAAAGGTCCATCAACAACTCAAAAATATTTTTTTAAAAAAGAGAATTCACTGTAGTTGTAGTATCTGAAAAGCACAAACTACACATTCAACACTATGGGGTAGTCTTTTCAATCTTGTCCTCATGTACAATATTTATATCATATGGGATATATAAAATTGTATGTAGTGATTTTCATAACACCTTTTTCTGCCACAAAAATTAAAAAATTCTGACAATAATAAAGTATATAAGTACATGAAGAAAATTAAAATCACCCAGAATCTCACCACCCAGAGATATCTTCATTTACTATTTTATTTCTTTAAAGTTCTTTTTCTATGCATAATTTAACACAGTTAAGATTATATTACATATTCTGATTTTAAGTACAATTAACCCAAGAAGAGTCATTCACAAGTCCTAGTTGGAAGATGTGATAAAGAAGGTCTTAATCACAGATTATATCTGCCACTGGGAGTTTATTCATTTTTCATAATTACAAAAGAAAAAACCCTATACACTCAGGTCATTCAAAAGGAGTTCTAAGAAGCATAAAATTATTACTCAAGTTCCTTGTCAATGCAAAGCTTTTATACTGGTGAATAAAAATCTATTTCAGTGGGAGAAGAAAATACTGAGTATAGTAATTTGTGAACACAATGTCCCTGCCATTTACATATTGCAATCCTGCTTTGGGATTAGAAAAGAAGTGGATTCTGTTATGTTTCAAGTATCAGACGATTCCATCTGAACCATGAGGTAAAGAGGACAGTTGTCAGTGTCCATGGGAGGATTGGTTCCAAGACTCTCGCAGACACCAGAATCCACAGATGCTCAAGTCCCTTATCCACAAAGGTGTCCTATTTGCATATAACCTACTCATATCCTCTACACCTTAAATCATCTCTAGATTCCTCACAATACCTCAAACATAAATGCTATGTAAATAGTTGTACTGTATTATTCAGGGAATGATGACAAGAAAAGGGTCTATACATGTTCAGTACAGGTTAATTTTCTTTTATTAATATTTGTTATCTGCTATTAGCCGAGTCCACATATACAGAACCTGTGAATACCAGGGGCCAATTGTATTACCAAAAACAAAAGCATATTCTGATGTTGAATTAGCAAAAACTGATAATAACACCAAGGAAAACATTATGGACCCCAGCTTTTCCCCTGGATTATAAATCCACTTGAAAAAAAAAAAACCTGATATAATGAGTTCCTGACAGTGGCATCTAAACAAAGAAAAAAGACATTTCCTATCACAGCTTCCTTATTTCCAAGTCCTTTATTTCTTCATGAGCTGAAGTTCAACTCCGAGTAATTTTTTTTTTAATTAGAGATTTTTGGTTATACATAGTAGTTGGGTTCATCCCAACAAACTCATACATGCATGGAAATTGATTTCAGTCCATGATTCCCCCCACTTTTCCTTCCCGTCCCCCCATTCCCCTTCTCCTTCCTCTGCTCTACTAGACTTCCTTTCACTTATCTATTAATTTGAATTTGACTGGTTATTTATGTAATCTTATCCTTCCCTCCCCTTTCCTTTATTTTACTCTAGCTTTCACATTTGAGAAAAAAACATTCAACCTTGGAGTTTCGGATTTTGGCTAATTTCACTTAACATGATATTCTTCATTTCCACCCATTTACTAGCAAATGTCATCATTTTATTCTTTTTAGTGGCTGAGTAGAATTCCATTGTTTATATATTCCACAACTTCTTAATCTATCCCTCTATTGATGGGCATCTATCTGGTTTGCTTTCATAATTTTCATTAAAAAAGCTATTGTGAATTGTGCTGCTATCAACGTTGATGTGGCTGTGTCTCTGTAGTATGCAATTATAGATCTTTCAGGAAAATACCCAGGAGTGAGATAGCTGGATCACATGGTGGTTCCATCCTAGTTTTTTGAGGCATCTCCAAACTGCCTTCCAGAGTAGCTGTACTCGTGTGCAGTCCCACCAGCAACATAACAAGTGTTCCTTTCTCACCAGCGTTTACTGTTGCTTGTGTTCTTGATCATTGCCATTCTGACTAAAGTGAAACTCCAAGTAACTTTTCAAGTTGTGTACAACTTGGCCCACTGCAGACTTTTTTAGCACTGTCTTTGCAGATTAAGACAATTCTTGATGGGATCCTGTCAATTGTAGGAAAATGGATAGAACTGGAGGTCATCTTGTTAAGTAAAATAAGCAAGACCCAGAAGGACAATCTCTCTCTCTCTCTCTCTCTCTCTCTCTCTCTCTCTCTCTCTCTCTCAAGTTTCTAAATAAAAGACCTGAAAGTAGAAGAGGAAGGAAACAGGGGATGGGGAGAGAGAGGAAGTCAGCAAGGAGGGTAACCAGTGTCAGAGCAGGATATATGCATGAACGGAAACGTCACACTTAAATCCATTAATTTTAACAATTAATCAGTTTTAAATTTTTTTAATTTAAAAGACAATTCTTGGATTGCAACAATCCTCCTCTAACCCTGCTGTGTAGGTGGCCATTGACTTTCCATCACATAGTTCCCCAGGAGAACTCCTGAGACCTGATTTTTGTTCCTTTGTCAGCTAATTTAGAATCTGAATGCTTAAGGGTCTTTCTTTCACCTTACAAACCAGGAGCAGACTTCTTGTCACAGACCTTGTCAGGACCTCTATGAGTCTTTCCCACCTCCACCCAAGTCTTCCTTTGCCTCAGGAAACTTTTCTTTCTATACGTCTTTGATTATAACTTCTATGCAGTTTGCAGGTTGGGCTCTTTCTCAACAATACAAAATTGTCCTTCTTCTCTTTTCTCCAGTCTCCTTCTCTACCTTTTCCTTCATCGTTTTAATCTTTGTCCTTTTCCTCTCTCTATATTCTGAGAAAAGTATTATTTTCCACAATCTGCACTCTACACTGCATTATGGTTTTAATCTCATTGCTAACTTCTTACAATCCCTCGTTATTTTTTTTTTTATTCTATGCTTTTTATTCCTTACCCCATTGCCTTTTTCAGGTAATACAACTGTAAACATCCATAATTTAAAAAGTTGTTCTTATTTTCTAAAATTTTCCTGTTTTAAATTTTATTTAAATTTATTTTAGAATTCATATAGAAAAAAACAAAAATTTTAAAAAGTGTACATATTTATGGGGTATGGTATGATGTTTAAATGCACGTGTAAATTGTGTAATGTTTAAATCAGGGTAAGCCTATCTATCTCCTTAAACATTTTATCATTTCTTTATGGTAAAAAAAGAAGTTCAAAACCGTCTCTTCTAGCTTTCATTATTGTTACCTTATAGTCACCCTATTGTGCAGTAACACACCAGTGCTTCTTATTCCTACCTGACTGTAACTTAGTACCCATAGGTCAACCTTTCCCTATCCCTTCCCATCCTGCTGTTCTTCTCAGCCTCTGAGAACCACCACTACACTCTCAGTTTCTTTTTCAGATCAACTTTTTTAGATTCTAAAAAAGTGAGAGAGGGGGATCATGTGGTACTTGTCTTTGTAGAAGTGACTTATTTCACTCAACATAATGATCGCCATTTCCATCCCTGTTGTCATGGGTGACAGGATTTCATCCCTTCCCTGATGGAACAGTACCTCATTGTGCAGATGTAACACATTTTCTCTATCCACTCATCAGCTGATGGACACTTAGGTTGTTTCTATTTCCTGGCTATTGTAAACAGTGGAAGTGCAGATGTCTCTTCAACACACTGATTTCATTTCCTTTAGTAAATTTTTTTTCTTTATAAAAAGAAAAAGACTGCCAGGCGCGGTGGCACATGCCTGTAATCCCAGCAGTTCCGGAGGCTGAGGCAGGAGGATCATGAGTTCAAAGTCAGCCTCAGAAAAAGCAAGGCACTAAGCAACTCGGTGAGACCCTGTCTCTAAATAAAATACAAAATAGGGCTGGGAATGTGGCTCAGTGGTTGAGTGCCCCTGAGTTCAACCCCTGATACTAAATAAACATTAAAAATTGTAGATAGAAAGGGCCAAATAATAGCAAATATGATTCTTTATCCATATATAATGTTAATAGTTTATCATATTGATTCATATCTTCCCCTGTACAAATAAAATATTTGAAGCTCAAACCTCTACAGTCCTTTTGAACTTATCGTGTATCTAAGTCTATGTTCATAGTTTTACTTCTTATATACACAGCCATAAATAATCCATGCTATTTTTATAAAAGATAATCTATAATAAACTGTCTTTGTTGGATCTCTATATACAGTGTCATACTAAAAACAGTATAGACTATGTTCCATGGAAAGGCAACATTTAGATGTTCCAGCCAACAGCTGCACTGGAGGTATAATAGGACAGACAACCAGCCTCCACTACAAGACATAGGAGTGTCGGATCCTTTTCATGGCCTGCTCCCCTAGTCTTTGTGCCACTCCAGCTGATACCTAGAACCTGAGATGAGCTGACTACACTCAGTCCTGCCCAAATTGCAGATTTGTAGGCATTTTAAATGGTACCACATTTTTAAGCAACTCAATTTGGGGATCATTTTTAAGGGCAGACAGCAATTTTAAATAGCTTCTTTTTATTCCCTACCCTGATTTCCCGCTTCTCTACCTGCCCCCATGAGAGCACCACCTTAAAAAGCCATTTGTTTATGAATCTAAGAGACCAAAACAGAGTCATGAGATGGTCCACAGCACAGAGAAATGAGCAACTTCCCTGAACAACTCTGCTCTCTTTAAAAAAACTTTTCTGTGGTACCAGTCATGGGGTAGAAGCAATTAAACTGAAACTCAAAGATGAAAAGAAGGGAGAGATTTGCTCTCTGAATTCTCCTGTAATAATCAGATTAACAGGAGAGCTGGAGAACCAAGAAACATCTAGAGGCAATGCGATTACAAAGAGAACTACTTTGTTGATAGTCCTATCTTGGTTGGTTCCATTGGGAAATTCCCAGGGTTCCTGTGAGTAGGTACCCTAAAGAATACCAAGGGCTGGAGGAAAGAGCACAATTCTGATCCTCTAGAGACAACCTTTGCCAACAAGTAAACCTGACAGGTTACAGAGCCTTCTAGAGACTTCTAGAGATAAGTTTCTGAAGTCATGGAATTCCATCACCTGACGGGTGTCACTCTAGATATGGAACTGAGAATTTCTCAGAAACAACTTTAGAAGCTGGCCTCATGGACACACCACACACCATCTGCTACTCCTACTTCAAAATAACATGAGCCAGCCCACCTAACTATACTTCTCTTTACCCCTGGAGTTTTGACTCCTGCCTGGTAACCTTGAGACAGTCACAGAGAATTGATACACTTTGTGTTAGGGAATTCACATATGGGTCTTTGGGATGGATGCCAAAGAAAAGACTCCTAAAGTCTACTCTGCAGCCACTCTAGTGTGGCACACCTTCCCAGTGACTTCAAGCTTGGATACTCCCAATGTCAATGGTCCTCTCAGTGTCATCAGTGTCAAAGACTGCATGTTCATGGATGGAAAGTCACATCCTGGAGCAGTAGCCACACAGTCACAGGGAGTTCTCCTGGTGACCAGATTCCCTGAAATAATGATCGCACTTGGAGCACTACAATATAAGCCCTACAGAATTTTCTAGAATGGCATATATTCAAATTATTCTCCATCATGGGTCTTTATTTTTCTATGAGCTTCTCCCACCTTCACTAAGGTAGACATATTGTCTTTCCCAGGACTTAAGCTGCCCAAAGCAGCTGGAAAATGAAGCTAACCTATGAGATACTAGAGCCCTCATGGAGACTAGTCTCTTTCCCTCCGTACTTACCATTGTCACTTTCTCACACCAGGGAGGCAGCCTTACCTTGACAGTCTGTTAGGAAGTTGAGCATCTCCTGCATCTCCTGGTGTTCTGCCAATAACAATGTAACATGAAAAACAAGGTTCAGGTCATCACCAGGATTGCCCAATCCTGATGCTCAAGAAAGCCCATCTCTTCCCTGCCTTCAGCGGCCTAGAAAGAGATGAAAATGCACCACATGCAATTGTGACATGCTCTGAGGAAGACTCCATAAGGCCTCCTGGATGGTCACTCCCAGAATGACAACCATTTTATCAGGCCCAGCCCCATATATCTATAAATCCTAGCAAATATAAAGATATCCTAGGAGCTTTGGCATTTGGTTTTCTTTTGTTGGGATTCTTTTTTTTTTTTTTTTTTTTTTGCCTTTGCCTTTGCCTAAATATGCATACTTCCAAGGACCTAAAGTTAATTTAATCTGTATTAAACTGAAGTACCACAGAAATGGAACTCACGATGGAATTCAGACTTCAGAGCCAAGTAGCCTAGGTTTCAAGCTCCATCTGGTTCTGTACTTTAATTACTAATTTCATGACGTTGAAGAGGTTATGCAGATCTTCCAAACTTCCATCTTCTCATCTCAAGAATATGGCATAATGATCGTACCTTTCACGATTATGAGAATTCCCTGAAATGTTACACGTCAAACACTGAGCATGTAAAAATACTGAACATCCAAACTGACAACTAGTGTGAATTCAACTAATATTGTCTATATAAAGAAAAATCCTATGAATTTCCATCTTATCCATTCACTCTCTGTCAGGATCCAGACTGGTCTTTAACAAGGAAGCTGGTCTTATGGCATGTGGTAGAACCCCATTCAAAGGCCCTAAAGTATTCGCCATACACAGTAGCGTGTGTGTGTGTGCGCACACACACATACCCTGAATGTCTTCTGCAAGCACTAATCATAAAAGAGGGCAGGCTCCAAGCCAAAACGCATTTTATGTGAAATTGAAAATCCATCCCACAATATGTGCTGTGTTCTTCAGAGCTGGAAACTTCCTTATGCTAGAGACTGCGTTTAGGGAATACGACACAGAGTAGAATGGGCAGGGATTTTGAATTACATTAGCTTTAGGTTGTTGGAGATTCTTCTTACCAAGTCATTCAGAGGTGCAAAGATCTTTTTTCTTTTTCAGGATGGAAAACTTCAAATGTGTGCAAAATATATAATAAATCTCCTTTTCTCTTTATCTATTACTATCAAGTCATAGATGATTTTGTTTCATCTAGGCCCCCACTTACTTACACCTATCCAATTACTTCAAAACCAATTCAAAACATTTGCTGCATTTCTTCTAAAAATATTTTAGCATGTATCTCTAACAGGACTCATTTTTTTAAATACAGCCATAAACACTACTGTCACACCTAAAATTTTAAAAACAATTTTTTAATATCAAACACCCAACCAGTGTTTAAATTTCTAATTGTCTTATGTCATATTTTCTTAACAGTATATTTGTTTTAGTAAGGATCTAAATAATGTCCACACATTTCAATTGATTGATTTTTCTCTTAATTAAGTCTTTCTTCCATTGAAAGATCTTCCTTAATATTTTCCCTTGCAATTTATTTGTTAAAGGAACTAAATTGTTTGTTCCATGATAACTTATTACCACCAGATTTATACTAAAGGCAATCCTAAAAAGAGATCTTCTAGCAGAAGTAAAAGATCCCCAGTGGAGCTCAGAGATGCAGAAAGGATAAAAAGCCACAAAAATGGTTAGTGTGTAGGCAGACCTAAATGAATTTAGAATGTAAAATTAATAATGTCACAGGAGTTAAAATATAGAGAGAATAAATATAAATGACAATAATAACACAAAATGAGAAGAGTCAGTGAAGTTAAAGTATTTGAAGGTCCCTGAATTGCTTGAGAAGGGATAAAAGTACCATTTTATATGTAGCATAATCTAATATGTACCACTCAGACCCCCCTTTAAGACTAAAGGACCTATTCCCTTAGCTGTCACTTCTCTTTTGAGGTTGCCATCAGCTGAAGAGGGCCACCTTACCCAAGCCTATATCCAATGCTTACTCACTATGTGAGTATAAAAATGTGGCCCCCTCCACCCAAATCCAACAACTCTGAAGGGACCTCTTGGCTCCAGAGAGAGCTTTAGGCCTTTGTTAAAACTGCATGATAACCCACTTTCCCCTCCGCAAAACCTGTTTCCTTTCCTTCCTTTCCCCAGTGTTAATTCAAGAACATCCCCCCAGCGAATTTCTACTCCACATCTCAGAATCTATGTCCTGGGGACCCCATCATGAAACCTTACATTAGACTTTTGATAAGTCTAGGGGATATGTTTGAATTCTAGGGTCCTCTCTAAAGAAGAGCAAAAGAAAATGTAGATTTAACAAACTGAATGAAGACACAAGTGGAATAATAAAAATTAATTCATCCTAAATAAAGCAAGAAAGATGTACAAGTCAAAAAGGAACTTAGAAGGACAGGTAGGACACATGGAAAAGAAATGAATTGGTCAGACGACTATTAAACTTAGGAAAAGTTACTTAACCTTCAATATTCAGGACAACGCAAATTAAAGCAATGCTATTATTCATTCATTAGATCTGGAGATTTAAAGAATGATACCATACAGTACTAGCAATGATTTCAGGATAGGGCACTTTCATATATTGCTAGTGGGATGTTAATTGCTACCACCATTTGCAAAAGTAACCTGGTAATATATATTTAAATTAAATATTCATTGACCCTTTATAGCAGAAACTGATTAACTACTCACAAAAGTTTCCTCTACATCTGGAAAGCCCTAAACTACAGTTTTGAGAATCCTCTGCAGTAGCTGACTGAGTCCTAGTTCAGGTATAACAGAGCCACTTGTTATAAAACCAACTCCTGGGATTGTGGCTCAACGGTAGAGCGCTTGTCTAGCATGTGTGAGGCCCTGGGTTCGATCCTCAGCACCTCATAAAAATATAAATATAATAAAGGTATTGTGTCCAACTACTTCTAAAAAATAAATGTTTAAAAAAAAAAAAACAGACCCCTGGCAGCCTAGACCCCTAACTGACCATATGGAGTAGAGAAGAACCTGAAACTAACTTGCACCATTTTATTATGTTTGAAATATTACATATTTCAGGGTCTATTTGTTACAGCAATTAGCTTACTCTAATCTATATATTCTATATATTTTTCATTCCACCAATACCCTTCACAGGTATATAGAGAGGTAAAAATAACAGTACGTAAGACTCTATGGGTAAGGAAACATAATAAGAGAAACTGCAAACAACCTAAATACCCAAGGAAAAAGTTAAAATAACTATAATATATCCATACTAAGGAATATTATGCAGCTATTATGAGTTATTTCTATGTCTGCTGATATGGAAAGATTAGCAGAATTGTTAATCAGGGGAAAAAATCAAGCTCATACAAATGTTTAATATAATCTCACTTTTGTAAAAAGAAAAGAAAAACAAAATGACATGTACATTTTTTATATACATTTTATATAAGGATGTATAAAGGTATGTAAAAACATGAGTTAATGATATTGGCCAAATTTTATTGTTATATTGTGTGCATTTATAAATATGTAACAACAAATTCCACCATTATTATAACTATAATGCACCAATAATATGGGAAAAAATGCAAATTAAGTTTTTACCATTAGTTACCCAAGAGAATTATGTGAATACAGGTTATGGGAGAATACAGGTTTGGGGAGAAAAGAGAGAGAGAGAAAGAGAGAGAGAGAGACACTAATGGAATGTAAGCATATCTCAGTGTAATACTGAATGGAAATGTAGAATGTTAAATTGAATCATAAAATATTGAGTGAAATATGTAAAAAATTGAATAGGTATGTAGACAAGAATGAGAAGGTAATGTCAACTTATATAAAATTCATTGTCTTAAATGCTAATATTTTAATATTACTTTTATAATAAAAGTAATGAAAAATAAAGGAGAATAGGCATAACCTCTACCTGGACAGGGCTTTTGATGTTGCATTAATATTTTTAAAACTGACTGACCTGGATCTGGGATATGTACTGTGTTAGGGTTGTATGACCAACTTGTTGAGCCCAAAGGGCCATATCACTGTGAAGGTGGAGTTTTCCCAAAATAATAATCATAATCATAATCATAATACATGTTTCCACTATCAATCATCCCAAGTGGAGTTCAAACCTGGAATGAGGATGTTACTAATTAATTTTGCATTACCACAATGAAATACCTGTGGCAGGCTAACTTTATTTTTAAAAAGAGGTTTATTTAGCTCACAGTTTGGGGACAACCCCAGTAGTTTGGCCTCTGGTGTGAGTCTAATGGCATCGTGGCATCACATCACAAAACAGGAAGCCAGAAATTGACCAATATTCCACAACCCCGTCTGAGGCCATCCCCCTAACTAACCTTAGGAGCTCCCACCAAGCCCCACCTTCCAGATTCCACACTACCTTCTAACGCATGCATCACCTAAGGAATAAGCTTCTAATCCAAGAAACTTTAGGGGATGCACTTAAACCTCTTATAAACCATAGCAGATCTGATCTCCCCTGAAGAATGTTGCTACCCGATACTCAAACAAAACCTGTGGTCTACCAGCAGAAAAACACCAGGATTAGAGATATGTACTGGTGCTAGAGTTGGAAGGAGAAATGAACAGAGAGAAAGCAGACAGCTGTATCTTCCATGCCTGAAAAACTTTCACAAATAGATGAAGGGTACTTTGAGCAGTGTTATTTTCCCTCGATAAAGGAGGCAGATGGACATGCCAGTGTATATAACAATTCCAGAAAACAGAGGAAAAGAAAAGTCAAGGAGATAGAGATCAAGTTTTGCCAAGAACTATAAAAACTGCAAAGAAAGGACTACACATCAGAGTCAACGGCAAGTGACAGCAAACCCCAAAACAGATAACTTCTAAATGGGAGAGCTGTGTTTCTCTCTCATGTAAATATCTAAATTAATGGTTCAGAGCTGCTATGGTGGACCTCTCCACCAGGCCCAGATGTGGCTCTTGAAGGTCAGGTGATATATAAATACTCATAATTAGTAATCTTCCCATCACCTGAAACAGAAATGGTAGAGAAGAAACAAGAAAACTGCAACTTAAGTCTCCCATTTGGAAATGGGGAGAATGGGAAAGGCCCAGAATTCACTAGTCCGTCACTATTGTCAAATCCCAGTGGGCAGGAATTAGAAGATTCTCTTCCCTGATAGTGAAGTGAGCTCCTTGCTGAGACCCTCGGGCACCCTCTCATTCTCCTTTCTGAGAATAATTCCCCTGGCCATTGTCCCTGGCTGTTTCCCCTCTGGAAGTCTCCCCCTTATCCATCATCCTCTCAGCCACAGCTGAACCGAGCTATAGAGAGCATACACCACCCCTTTCACAGCCTCTTCCTGATAACACAAGCTCAGGAGCCTGGAAATTACTGTAGAGGCTAGTGCTCGTAGGCTTTTTGTTTCCCAATACAATGCCCTCAAAATTTTAGTCACTGGGGGATGGGGATATAGCTCAATTGGTAGAGTGCCTGCACACAGTCTCTCTCTTTCTCAAAAGTGGTGTTTTAGTCAGCTTTTTTCACTGCTTTGACTAAAAGAAACTGACCAGAACAATTGTAGAGGAGGAAAAGTTTATTTAAGGGCTCACATTTTCAGAGGTCTCAGTTCACAGTCAGCAAGCTCCATTTCTTGCAGCTGAAGGTGAGGCAGAACATCCTGGAGAAAGAATGTGGCAGAGAGAAGCAGCTCACATGATGATCAGAAAGCAGAGAGAAGTCACCACGTGCCAAATACAAATATATACCCCAAAGCCACGCCCCCAATGACCCACCTCCTCCAGACACATCCCACCTGTCTCCAGTTACCACTCCATTAATCCCATCAGGGGATAATTCACTAATTGGGTTGAGGCTTTCACAACCCAATCATTTCCTCTCTGAACCCTCTTACATTGACTCACACATAAGCTTTTGGGGGACACCTCACACCCCAACCATAACAAGTGTCAAATGAAATTCTTGGATGGGTTCTGATCTTTGCACCTAGCTAAGCTGATTCAACTTTACGGCAGAGAACTCTTAAATAAAATTGCTTGAAGAAGTTCAGGGCCATCGTGTTACATCTTAATGAGGCTGCCATTTTGCAGTCATCTATTAGGACTTCTTAAATTTAGGGTACAGACATAGTCAGCTTACTAAACACTTATAATATTCCAAATTACTAGACTCAATCAATTTAGAATTCAAGCTGCAGTACAGAGTGCCTCTGTCAGCAAACTGGCTAGTTCTTGCCTGAAATCAATTCTCCCTTGTAGGACTTTGCCAAAAGCAGTAAGAAGCAACCAACACTACCAGCATTCTGACCTCTCTTTACCATTTCCACAAACATGTATTATGTCTTCCAAGGTACAATTCAAAAATGCTTTGCTACCACATTAAAGGGGTTACCATCCTTCTCATCTATAATGTCTATGTACTGGCAGCCTACCATCTGCCTAAACTTATGACTAGCACTCCATTTCAGGACAAAATTCTGAAGCTAACGTGTGTGTGTGTGTGTGAGAGAGAGAGAGAGAGAGAGAGAGAGAGAGAGAGAGAGAGAGAGAGATTATGATGCTGGGGATCAAACCCAGGGCCTCCCACATACTAGGCAAGTGCTCTACACCCCCAGCCCTTCTGGACGAAATTCTGAATTGGCTAGGATTAAGTTCAGTTGTAAATGTCAAACAACCCATAATATAAAGTGGGGTTTTAGTTATGGAACTTCCCATGTGGAAGTTTCACTGTTCAGTCTATGTATGAGTCATCAGGAGATATCTGCTTCCAACTTATTGTTCAACCCCCTCAAATGCCACATCCACCTCTGAGAGGTAGGTTTTTGTTTTGTTTTGTTCTGATTTGATTTGATTTGTTTTTTTATCACTGAGACAAAATACCTGAGAAAAACAACTGAAAAAAGGAAAGATTTATTTTGGCTCATGATTTCATAGGTTTCAGTCCATGATGGGCTGACTCCAATGCTTTGGGCCTGGGGTAAGGCAAAACATCATGGCAGAAGGGTATGGTGAAAGAAAGCTGCTACATCATGGCATCTGGGAAGCTCAAAGACAGGGAGAAAGGGGGCAAGGGAAAGGATATGTCTGTTTAGGGCATACTCCTGGTAACCAACTTTCTCCAACTAGGCCCCACCTCCTACACTTTCTACCACCTCCCAATAGTGCCTTCAAATTACTAATCCATCAATGAATTAGTCCATTGATGAGGTCAGATCCATTATCATTCAATCACTTTCCAAAAGTCTGATCAGTTCTACACTTGGGACCAAGATCCAACACAGGAGCCTTTGGAAACGTTGTTGCAACCTTTTCAACACGTGTTCCAACCCATAACAAGGACCAAGATGGCTCTTCTGAGCTAGCCAACTGCACTCTATGTAAGACAAGAGGGTGAGGAGAATGGCATGTCCTCACCCTTCAAAAACATTTCCTGCAAGTTGCCCATACTACGTTAACTCTATGCCATTGATCACCATTTAATCACATGCCCCAATCATCTTTATTCTTGAAAGCTATGTTTGTGGCTAAAAATCACTCTATCACTATTTGGAAAAAAAAACTGGAACAAATGTTGAAGGACAATTAGTGTTTAGTGTTTCCCTTCAACTCAAGCTTGGTGGAAAGAGCTTCAAGGAGATCAATCAGAGTTTGCCATAGTACCCTGAAACCTGTAGGGCAACAGAAGCTGGTGCCAGAATGCTGTGTGGACAAGCCTAACAAGGCAACAGAGGCTAGCAGGTCTGAAAGCAGAAAGGAAAGGATGGCCTGCATGACTGAGGGAGCACCATCCTGGTACCATCTTAGAGGACTTTGCCTCAGACAGCCCCCTGGAGAGCCACTGGGACATAAGCAGAGTCTATGTACAAGTCAGATTGCTGGAAACCCAAGGGAACTGCAGTCAAGATTTGTAGAGAAGGAAGGTGGTGTCTGAAAAATACACAATACACAAATTCTCACTCCTATCCCCAGAGCTTTAAACATCTGCCATAGGAAATTACGGCAGTTACTTTGGAAATTAGTATGAAGACTGCTTAAAAAACTAAACACAGTATTACCATATGATTCAATGATCCCACTTCTGGGTGTATATTCAAAGGAATTGAACCAGCATGTTGAAATGTTGAAGAGATATCTGTGTCCCCATCTTCATTGCAGTATCATTCACAATAGCCAAGATATGGAAGCAACCTAAATGCCCATCAACAGATAAATAGATAAAGAAAATGTTTACACACACACACACACACACACTAGAATACTGCACTATTATAGCAAAAGAAATTCTGTAATTTGCAACAGCATGGTGGGAACTGGATGATATTGTGTTAAGTGAAATAATCCAGGCACAGAAAGATAAACACTGTATGATCTCAATTATACAAAGTCTGTCTTATAGAAACGGAGTAGAAAGTCGGTTACCTGAGACTGGGGCTAGGAGAGTATTGATCAAAGGGTGTGAAGTCAGACTGGAGGAATAAGTTCTGGTTCTATATTGCACTGTCAGGACCATAGTTGAAAACAATGTATTGTGTGTCTCAAAATTGATAAAAGAATGGATTTCTAACATTCTCACCACAAAAAGGGGGTTGGTGATATGATGAATACTTAATTAGTTTGACTGCATCTTTCTGTAATGTATACACAGACCAAAACATCATATTATAGCCAAAAATAAACACAATTATTGTCAATTAAAAATAAATTCTAGGGCTGGGGTTGTGGCTCAGTGGTAGAACACTCACCTAGCACATGCAAGGCCCTGGGTTCGATCCTCAGCACCATGTAACAATAAATAAATAAAATAAAGGTATCGTGTCCAACTGCATCTAAAAAATAAATACTTCTTTTAATTCTAAAACAAATTATCTGCTGCATGTGTGAGAAGCCCTGTCAGATGGCATTGATGCCGATCACACTTTGGAAAAGAGGATGGAGGCTGCACACAGACCCTCCCAGCCATTACTTATCCTCCCTCTGCACCACCCACCTCAACCACAGAGCAGTTAGCAACTTTGGTGAGCAAATTGGCAGGGGAAGAAACACTAGTAAGTTAGGGTGAAAAACACAGACTTCCCGTGCCCTCCTCTCTAATTCAGCACTGCAAACCAGAGGAGAAGCTATAGTTTTAAATAGAATTTAAAGTTTTCATTATTTATCTGGACTTGCATATTTCATTTCTATATTTCTCAACCCTGGCTGCCCACTGGGATCACCTAGGGAGCTTTTAAAATTACTGATGTCTTGAGCCTCATCCCCAAAGATTCTCATTTCATTGATCTGGGGGCAGCCTGGGCATCAACATTTTTTTAAAGCTGCCCAGGAGATTCTGATGGACAGCTTGGGTTGAAAACCATGATGGTCATATTGAATTAAGAATATTTTTTGCATCCGATTTGCCAGAATTTTATTGAGGATTTTTGCATCTAGGTTCATTAGAGATATTGGTCTGTAGTTTTCTTTCTTTGAAGTGTCTTTGTCTGGTTTAGGTATCAGGGTGATGTTGGCCTCATAGAATGAATTTGGAAGTTCTCCCTCCTTTTCTATTTCCTGAAGTAGCTTGAAAAGTATTGGTATTAGTTCTTCTTTAAAGGTTTTGTAAAATTCTGCTGTATACCCATCCGGTCCTGGGCTTTTCTTAGTTGGTAGTCTTTTTATGGTTTCTTCTATTTCCTCAATTGATATTGGTCTGTTTAGGTTTTCTATATCCTCCTGACTCAATCTGGGCAGATCATATGACTTAAGAAATTTATCTATGCCTTCACTATCTTCTAATTTATTGGAGTATAAGGATTCAAAATAGTTTTTGATTATCTTCTGTATTTCTGAAGTGTCTGTTGTGATATTGCCTTTTTCATCCCGTATGCTAGTAATTTGAGTTCTCTCTCTTCTTCTCTTCGCTAGCATGGCTAAGGGTCTGTCGATTTTGTTTATTTTTTCAAAGAACCAACTTTTAGTTTTGTCAATTTTTTCAATTGTTTCTTTTGTTTTGATTTCATTAATTTCAGCTCTGATTTTAATTATTTCTTGCCTTCTACTTCTTTTGCTGTTGTTTTGCTCTTCTTTTTCAAGGATTTTGAGATGAGGTATGAGATCATTTATTTGTTGGTTTTTTCTTTTTTTAAGGAATGAACTCCAAGCAATGAATTTTCCTCTTAGAACTGCTTTCAATGTGTCCCATAGATTCCGATATGTTGTGTCTGTGTTTTCATTTATCTCTAAGAATTTTTTAATTTCCTCCTTGATGTCTTCTATAACCCATTGATCATTCAGTAACCTATTGTTCATTCTCCAAGTGATGTATGCTTTTTCCTTCCTTCTTTTATCATTGATTTTCAGTTTCATTCCATTATGATCAGATAAGATGCATGGTATTATCTCTACTCCTTTATATTGTCTAAGAGTTGCCCTGTGACATAATATATGATCTATTTTTGAGAAGGATCCATGTGCTGCTGAGAAAAAAGTGTAACTGCTTGATGTTGGGTGGTATACTCTATATATGTCAATTAGGTCTAGGTTATTAATAGTGTTATTGAGTTCTATAGTTTCCTTATTCAACTTTTGTTTGGAAGATCTGTCCAGTGGCGAGAGAGGTGTGTTGAAGTTTCCATGATTATGGTATGGTGGTCTATTAGACTCTAGAACTTGAGAAGAGTTTGTTTTACGAACATAGCTGCACCATTGTTTGGGGCATAAATATTTATGATTGTTATGTCTTGTTGGTGTATGGTTCCCTTAAGCAGTATGTAGTGTCCCTCCTTATCCCTTTTGATTAACTTTGGCTTGAAATCTATTTTATTTGATATGAGTATGGACACTCCTGCTTGTTTCTGAAGTCCATATGAGTGATATGATTTTTCCCAACCTTTCACCTTCAGCCTATGTATGTCTTTTCCTATCAAATGCGTCTCCTGTAGGCAGCATATTGTTGGGTCTTGTTTTGTGATCCATTCTACTAGCCTGTGTCTCTTAATTGGTGAGTTTAAGCCATTAACATTTAGGGTTATTATTGAGATATGGGTTGTTCTTCCAGCCATATTTGTTTATTTCTGTTACTAAACATGGTTTGTTTAGGATTCATCCCTGGGATGCAAGGCTGGTTCAATATATGGAAATCAATAAATGTTATTCACCACATCAATAGACTTAAAAATAAGAACCATATGATCATCTCGATAGATGCGGAAAAAGCATTCGACAAAGTACAGCATCCCTTTATGTTCAAAACTCTAGAAAAACTAGGGATAACAGGAACATACCTCAATATTGTAAAAGCAATCTATGCTAAGCCTCAGGCTAGCATCATTCTGAATGGAGAAAAACTGAAGGCATTCCCTCTAAAATCTGGAACAAGACAGGGATGCCCTCTCTCTCCACTTCTGTTCAACATAGTTCTCGAAACACTGGCCAGAGCAATTAGACAGACGAAAGAAATTAAAGGCATAAAAATAGGGAAAGAAGAACTTAAATTATCACTATTTGCAGGTGACATGATTCTATACCTAGCAGACCCAAAAGGGTCTACAAAGAAACTATTAGAGCTAATAAATGAATTCAGCAAAGTGGCAGGATATAAAATCAACACGCATAAATCAAAGGCATTCCTGTATATCAACGACAAATCCTCTGAAATGGAAATGAGGACAACCACTCCATTCACAATATCTTCAAAAAAAATAAAATACTTGGGAATCAACCTAACAAAAGAGGTGAAAGACTTATACAATGAAAACTACAGAACCCTAAAGAGAGAAATAGAAGAAGATCTTAGAAGATGGAAAAATATACCCTGTTCATGGATAGGCAGAACTAACATCATCAAAATGGCGATATTACCAAAAGTTCTCTATAGGTTTAATGCAATGCCAATCAAAATCCCAACGGCATTTCTTGTAGAAATAGAGAAAGCAATCATGAAATTCATATGGAAAAATAAAAGACCCAGAATAGCAAAAACAATGCTAAGCAGGAAGTGTGAATCAGGCGGTATAGCGATACCAGACTTCAAACTATACTACAGAGCAATAGTAACAAAAACAGCATGGTACTGGTACCAAAACAGGCGGGTGGACCAATGGTACAGAATAGAGGACACAGAAACCAATCCACAAAACTACAACTATCTTATATTTGATAAAGGGGCTAAAAGCATGCAATGGAGGAAGGATAGCATCTTCAACAAATGGTGCTGGGAAAACTGGAAATCCATATGCAAAAAAATGAAACTGAATCCCTTTCTCTCGCCATGCACAAAAGTGAATTCAAAATGGATCAAGGAGCTTGATATCAAATCAGAGACACGCTGTCTGATAGAAGAAAAAGTTGGCTACGATCTACATACGGTGGGGTCGGGCTCCAAATTCCTCAATAGGACACCCATAGCACAAAAGTTAATAACTAGAATCAACAAATGGGACTTACTCAAACTAAAAAGTTTTTTCCCAGCAAAAGAAACAATAAGAGAGGTAAATAGGGAGCCTACACCCTGGGAACAAATCTTTACTCCTCACACTTCAGATAGAGCCCTAATATCCAGAGTACACAAAGAACTCAAAAAATTAGACAATAAGAGAACAAACAACCCAATCAACAAATGGGCCAAGGACCTGAACAGACACTTCTCAGAGGAGGACATACAGTCAATCAACAAGTACATGAAAAAATGCTCAACATCTCTAGCTGTCAGAGAAATGCAAATCAAAACCACCCTAAGATACCATCTCACTCCAGTAAGATTGGCAGCCATTATGAAGTCAAACAACAACAAGTGCTGGCGAGGATGTGGGGAAAAGGGTACACTTGTACATTGCTGGTGGGACTGCAGATTGGTGCAGCCAATTTGGAAAGCAGTATGGAGATTTCTTGGAAAGCTGGGAATGGAGCCACCATTTGACCCAGCTATTCCCCTTCTTGGTCTATTCCCTAAAGACCTAAAAAGAGCATGCTACAGGGACACTGCTACATCGATGTTCATAGCAGCACAGTTCACAATAGCAAGACTGTGGAACCAACCTAGATGCCCTTCAATAGACGAATGGATAAAAAAAATGTGGCATTTATACACAATGGAGTATTACTCTGCATTAAAAAATGACAAAATCATAGAATTTGCAGGGAAATGGATGGCATTAGAGCAGATTATGCTAAGTGAAGCTAGCCAATCCCTAAAAAACAAATGCCAAATGTCTTCTTTGATATAAGGAGAGTAACTAAGATCAGAGTAGGGACGAAGAGCAGGAGAAGAAGATTAACATTTAACAGGGATGAGAGGTGGGAGGGAAAGGGAGAGAGAAGGGAAATTGCATGGTAATGGAAGGAGACCCTCAGGGTTATACAGTGGAGGGGGTAGAGAGAGAGGAGGGGAGGGGAGGGGAGAGGTGGGGAGGGGGGAGGGTGGAGGATGGGAAAGGCAGCAGAGCACAACAGACACTAGTATGGCAATATGTAAATCAATGGATGTGTAACTGATGTGATTCTGCAATCTGTGTATGGGGTGAAGGTGGGAGTTCATAACCCACTTGAATCAAAGTGTGGAATATGATATGTCAAGAAATTTGTAATGTTTTGAACAACCCACAATAAAAAATTAAAAATAAAAAATAAAAAAAAAGCAACTTAGGAGACAGAAGTCATTTTAAATTGAAAATAACTGTAAGCAGAGTTACCTAACATTAAATATGGATTATTGGTATAAATGTTAAAAAAAAAAAAGAATATTTTTTGCAAACAAAAGATCGTGGAGTGACTAGAAATGTGATGAAACTTTCCCTTGGTCAAATAGGAGATATTTGACCAAGGAGATAGAGAACTAGCCCCACAGCCAAAGCTTGGAAGGAAACTATGTCAACATTTTACAATTATACCGTGTAGGAGATTCTCTTTTCAATCCTACCTCCTTCAAGGAGATTAGAATCCTCTTTAGGTCAAGGGTATGACATGATTCCTTGGGTCTCCACACTGCCCAGCACTTGCTACATGGTAAGAGATTAATATATATGTATTTATTAGCCTGCTGTTCACCTCTGATCTCAATGCTGGGATAAATCAAAGTGTTCTTCCTGATGCACTGGGAAAGCTAAGCAGACTCCAAGATAGCCTTGAACTATCTCTTGGAATCAATGAAGAAGATAAAGGGTCCGTAAGATACTATCATTATGAAGCGTTTAGACATTTTTCATCAACCTATGTCTAAAATCTGTGTCTAAATTGGAACCTCTATATTGAAATTGTTCCAAATTTGAGCCAGTTTTTTACTTCACCAACCTAGGAGGAGGTCTACCAGAAAGCTGAAATAGCCAACATGGCAGTGCAGGTCCAAGGGGTAGGCTTGGACATCTGTGAAAGTCAAGCCCACCAAGTTGAGTGAAGCTGATCCAGTTGGTCAGGTCAGAGCCTATGTCTCCATTGCTCCCTCATCCCCACCTTTCCTAACAAGACCCTGGTAGGGCAGTCTCACTCCTCACACACCATCACTATGACCACCACCCCTAGTCACTGGGAGCCCTGCTCCATTAATAAAAACAGGACACGATGACAGGATGTAGGAAAAAAGCCACAAACTTGCAAAACCATCAGCTAACATCCACCAGCAGCTTTAGTCTGTCAACACAAAGATGTCATGTCCCAGAGTAGAAGCCCACAGCACAGGATCCCACAGGAGATGCTTCTCGAAATGCTCCCGATTCCCCCAAGCCCACACTTATTGTACAACTCCATCAAACAGACGGGGGCTGATTGCCAAATGCATCCGGCGCCAAGACTTGACACTTGAGAAATCGCCCTTTCCTGTGAATGAATCCTAAAGCTTGGTGTCAAGAGAGCACCCTTTTCATAACCTAAAAAGGAAAAGCAAATCATCTTAAGCCCATTCTGGTATCAGAATTGGCCTTCTCCATCACCAGCTGCTGTCTTTTGTCTGATTCAAAGAAATTTTTTAACTCGAAATAAAATGTACTCCCCCATAAGCCCAAGCTCAGACAGACGTCTGTTTCAACTGCATTTGGTAAAAAGAGCCTTCCAATCCCAGTCCATTCTACTGGGCTTTGTCAGCAGAGGAAGCCCCCACCCGAAAGTTAAGTTGAACCAAAGATGATAGGATTCAGTCAGATGCAAACAGTTTTACCCTGTTGCCCCCATAATCTGACATCCTCAGGAAGGTCCACTACCTTCCAGACACATCAATTAAAAAAAAAAAAAAAGATCCCCTGACACTTGCAACGCTGGTTATAGAGTCCACATTTTACCCTTCTAGAAGCACGCACTGTGCCTTCTAGCCTGGGTAGCTCCAATGGCCCCCAGCCGCGAGCCCCAGTCCTTGGTTTTAATCAGGTATTAAACCCTGGAACATTAGACAAGTGAAGCATTTGATGATGACGATAATGAGTGGCCCATTAAAGGTAATTTTTTTTAAGTTAATGAGTTCTCCCCAAAGAACAGCCACGTACTGTACTGAAAAATGTCTGTAGGACGCACTGCACTTTCTCGCTATTTATTTAACTTTATGTGGATGCCATAAAACTTCTTTATTTGCTTTCAGTTAGCCCATAGGTTTTGACAAGATAAATTTTTATTTAGGTCTTTGTCCAGCTACAATCAGAAACAGGAGACTCACTTTCCAAAGCGGGGCTGATAGATGGATTAATCAAAGCACTCCCCACCCTGCTTTCCTTCCAGCAACCACAGGGATCAACAGACGGAGTTTTTCCTTAATTAAAGAAACTCAGCAACAAGGTGATTTATCGATGATGAATCTTGCAGGCCTTTTCATTGTGCGGTCACTGTTGGCCACTGTTTGAAATTTACCAACATAAATAAAACCTCTGCATGACTAAACAAAGTTAAAGTAGCAATAAATTGAGGCTGCCATGTACTCTGGGCTAGATCTGGGGCCAACATAAATACCAGAATGCCTTGGCTGTGATACGCTTGACACAATGACATCATGCACTCCCAAAAAGAATAGCCAAACCCCAGCCAAAGCCTAAAACCGAATACAATTCCCCTAAATGAATCAAATTGCAATGGTCTAGACTCGACTGCTCTAAGGGTTCGACTTCTGGCTCCCTTGCCCTCCGCTGTCGAGAGATCACATTAAAAAATAATCTATACACTGATCTAAATTTCACTTTCTCTGCATGATTAAATTTTGGCAGGAGTAAATCTCTGTTATTCTCACTCCCCGGGAATGTTTGGAAAGTTACTAAAAACTCAGGATTTATCAGCTTAAGGCCCAGCCACTGAGATGCGATGCCCCAGAGTGTCTGCTGCTACCCTCCCCTCAGCGGGAGACAGGCCCAAGGCTGCAGGGGACACGGGGCAAATACAGGGAGAGAAACTCTGTTCACTTAAAAACGGCTCAAGGCTGGCTTCTCTCCCAAGGGGTTTGCTTTGCCCACATTTAGCAAGGGGGCTGTAATGAAATGCCTTCGGGAGATAAGAAAGTCAGCTAAATGGGTCCCAAGGCCCCCAGCCCTATTACCAGTGAAGAGATGGGAGAAGGGAAGGCACCCCTCAGAATGTACACACAGAACAGCAAATTAAAAATGGAGAAAAATCTAATAACTAATTGTTGAAACCATAAAAGCTGGCCATAAAAGACATTTTCCTTCAACTACTTTACACAGAGCTGTATAATTTTATGTCACTTTTAATTTATGTTACTGTAATGAAAGATGTTCTAGGTGCTAAAGAGCTTGGGGGGATAAAAGGAATTAAACTGTTTTTAAAATGAGGGCGGGAAGTCCATTTTCAGGGCTTTGAAGGAGATTCCTTTTGTAAGGTAGAAGAAGGGTTAAGGAGGAGAACCTATTTACTCCTCAATGCCTCTGAGCCAGAAATTTTACAATGAGCATCTTTCTCCCACCACCACCCTCAGACCCCAAGGCCTTAGGCAGGTAACATTCACAAAATGGGTTTGATAGAGATTCATGAAATTAAGGTGTGAGTGAGAGAGACCCATGCCAGGTACGCTAACGTTGTGAAACCAGGTTTTTATTGTGAAGAAATACATAAAGGAGCAGGATTTGGATCTTCTATGGGGATCCATATACAAATGAACCCCGTTTTTACAAGATATAGATGAACTGGCAAAGCTCAGTGGGACATGTCAAAGCTATATTCAAGGATTTTAGAGAAGCACTGTTTATTGTTACCAGAAAATCAAACAGGATCTTTCCCCTCCCCATCTGTATGTGATGATTCAGAGAATGTCTGGGAAAGGGGGAATAAATTGCAATGTAGAAAAACTTGGATAAATTATAAATTTGAAGCAATTTAATTAAAATTGTGTATGCTCAAGCGGAGGGGCAGGTGGGGAGCTCTTTGGTACTGATGTGCTGTTTCGGGTTCTAGGAGCCAATTGCTACTGTGTGTAAAGTTAAAATTCACTACACATTTATGATGTATGTGATTTTCTCTATGTCTATTCTACTCCAAAAAAAAATAATGTTTTTAATATAGCATTATGCTCAGATGAGTCTCCTAAAAGACATGCAAAGGGTAGGTATTGTGCATACACATATAGAAGTTGTGGTGTGATTTTTCCCAAGGAAAACGTAGATCTCCCCTTAAAAGGCAGAGGCCCTCTGAACTCTGGCTAACTTTCAAAGCAAGATGAGGTTGTTTTTAGAAACAATTTGCCATCTATTAAGAACGAAACCCAACTCAGCCTCGAATATTAAAAAGCGAAACATATATACAACTTCCAGAGACTGTTGAAGTATCAAACAGATAGGGCATTATTTAGGTAGGCTCCAAAGTCAAGGCCACTTTACACCATTACAGACCAGACTAAACAAACCTGACCCTCAGGGTGACCCTCCAAGGATCCCAAAAGATTGGAAACTCCGAAAAGGCAGCTCTGACCAGACTTTACAGCCTGGTAATGGCATTCAAATGACACTCCGTCTCTGTCACGCAGCCAAAGATTGGTGTTGTATATGAGAGCAATTTCCTCAAGAATTCAGAGGAAAATGTGATACTTTGCCTTTTATGCATGGGCTTCACAACAGCAAGCATATTTACTAGTTGGGGACATCAAACCTCCTGGTGAATGTCCCATCAAATCATCCTGCCCAATCACTTGGCAGGGGCAGGAAAGTCAGGGGCAGGGATGTCAGATGCAGGAGGAGGGAGAGCCCCATCCTGCAGCACCCGACAAGCCTCTGTCGCAGGCTATTTTAAAAGCTGAAATCGTGTCCAGCAAAACCTCATCAAGATGCAAAGTCACTTTTCACTGGAAAGTGGGTCTTCGCTCACCTTACTGTCTGTGTCTCTACCCAAGCAACTCCTGCCTGGCGCCGCCCCACACACAGAGGTCTGGCCTACACTTGTGCATGGGTCTTGCTCACCCAGAAACTGTTGGCAGTGGGCAGCCCCGAGTCCAGCTCCTCCCGGGGCCAGTTCTCACATGTTCCCATTTCATGACTCTCTGCCCAGTACAGGGTGACTCAGATCCGTCCCATGGGGAAGCAGCTACTCCAAACAGCCCTCAGCCAGAAGTTGACTGGGAAAGGTGATGTGTTCCCCATGTTGCAGAAGGGGAGCGAGGCAGGGAAAGAAAAGGAAAATTAAAAAAGGAGCTAGCACTCCATGCTCTGACGGGAGATCCAGCCGTGGAGATGGCTTCAGATTCAGGAGCCACCGTCATTCACAGCCTGTCACTCTCCTTAATTTTTATTCTCTCACAAAACAGGTGCAGGGGCCTCAATCCTCACTACATGCCTATAGCTGCTACCTGGTGGCCTGAAAGATGCGCAAGGAAGGGCATGTGTTCCTACCTTCAGACTTCTCTGTGACCCACCCAAACACTGATCCCTCTGAGGACTACCACTGGTTCTCCTCAAGAACAACTGAACCTGTGGATCCTAAGAAAAGGACACAAACCCCATACCAGAGATTTAAAGGCCACACGCAACCTCTCTTTTTCTTTTTTCTGGTACCAGGAATTGAACCCAGGGGCACTTAACCACTGAGCCACAACCCCAGCCCTTTTTTTGTATTTTATTTAGAGACAGGGCCTCACTAAGTTGCTGAGGCTGGTTTTGAACTCATGATTCTCTTTCCTCAGCCCCCCACAAAGCTGCTGGGATTCCAGGCACACACAACTGCACATGGCTCATTGACCCAGCTATCCTTCTCCTCGGTCTATATCCAAAGGACTTAGAAACTGCATACTACAGGGACACAGCCACATCAATGTTTATAGCAGCACAATTCTCAATAGCTAAACAGTGGAAACAACCTAGATGCCCTTTAATAGATAAATGGATAAAAAAAAATATGGCATATATACACAATGGAATATTACTCAGCAATAAAAGAGAATAAAATCATGGCATTTGCAGGTAAATGGATGGAGTTAGAGAAGATAATGCTAAGCGAAGTTAGCCAATCCCAAAATAACAAATGCCAAATGTTTTCTTTGATACAAGGAAGCTGATTCATAGTGGGATAGGGAGCGGGAGCATGGGAGGAATAGACAAATTCTAGATAGGGCAGAGGAGAGGGGTGGGAGGGGAAGGGAGGGGGCATGGGTTTAATAATGATGGTGGAATGTGATGATCATTATTATCTAAAGTACATGTATGAAGACACGAATTGGTGTAAATATACTTTGTATACAATCAGAGATATGAAAAATTGTGCTGTATATGTGTAATAAGAATTGTCATGCATTCCTGTCATATATAAATAAATAAAATTAATTTTAAAAAAGAAATTATATTTTCTTGGTTTCAATTGTTAGTATGTGTGTGTCTTAATATCATATTAAGATGTGTCTTAGTAATATATATTATTTACCATAATAATATTGTAAAAATAACTAACAAGAAATTACAACATTATAACTAAGGGAAAAAAATACAAATTTCTACGTTATCAAGGAAAAAAAATTCTTTGTGCCCCTGTTTTTACATAGAATTTGGGTTTTGCTATAGTTTGGATGCTGTTTGTTTCCCCTAAAAGTTTCATGTGCTGGACGCTTGATCCCCAGTTTGGTGGTGGTGGGTGGTGGGATCTTTGAGAGGGGGGACCTAGTGGACGGTAAACCAGTCATGAGCTCATCACCCTCAGAAAGAACTACTGGTGATCTCATGGATTTGTTAGTTCACTTGACAGCAGTTGTTAGAAAGTGAGACTACCCTATGGCCTTGTCCTCCTGAACCTGCAACTGGTTCTCTTTCCTTTTCTCTACCATGTTGTGACACAGCCAGGGGGCCCTTGTCAGGATATTGCCACCATGCTGTTTGGGCTCTCCAGTCACCAGAATTGTGAGCCAGCTAAATCTCTTTACTCTATATAAGTTACCCCGCCTCGGGTATTTTGTTACAGTGACACAAAACAGACTAACACAGCTTTGATCTCTCATCTTTTTCAGATGATCTCTGACCCCATGTTAAGTTCAAACAAGTCATTCCTTTCAGCCTGTTCCACAGCATGTTTCTGCCCTTCAATTCAAATAATGCTTTATTTTCAGGTGGACCTTGAAAGAGATGGCAAGTTTGTAGCATTTGTGTTGAGAAGCACATTCTTTTTTAACTTTTTTCTTCCTTAGAATGATGTACCTGCTTTTCACAGATGAAAAGAAAGATAACATGGCTTCCAGGTGAAGGGTACACACAGCCTAGCAGCAAAGAGAGAGCAACCAGCAGACAATCTGCAGAAGGAACAACATCCTCCCTGCCCAGCAAGAGAGGGGGCCCTAGTTCAATGCAGCCCAGGCCTTACATAGTCGAGACCTAGAGATGACCAAGGCCTTCCACTGGGAGGAGGCACCAGGGACCTGAGAATCGTTCACCTTCCAGAAGGAGAAAGATACTAACGGGCTTAAGCTGATACCTGCTCTACTTTCTGTAGCAGCCTCCCCTTCCATGTCTGCAAGAGCCACCTCCCAAATGACCTCGGCCCCACATGAGTTTGGAAGAGGGCAGCGTTGGCTTCAGCCCTCCCCACAGCACATTTCTTCCCTCCCACTTGGGGGGCTTTTTTTCGCCTCTCCCCCGTTTTCCTCTGCCCTTTCACCCCCACCCTGGGGAATTCAGTTACACATCCTGCATGAAGTGGGGACCTCGGGCTGGACCTCTACAAGCTGCTAATTGAAGACCTTGTCAGGAGAGGGAGGAAGAGGCCAAGGAGGAAAAACAACACCACTTGCAAGGTCCCATTCTAAATTACGAACAGCAGCACAGCTTCCCAGAGGGGCGGCCTTGCTCCACCACAGCCACATGGGTCCTTCCCTCCAGGCTCGGGGGCTCAGTGCCTGACAGATCAAAAGGCTGCAAGGGTGCAGCTAATGGTCCTTGAGATCCCTGCCCCGCTCTGTGGGGTTTCTTGATTATAAGCATAGGGTGCCTGCTGCTTCTAGAAACCAGCCACCTGCACAAGATCCTGGTCCCACTCCTCTCAGCTGTGTGATCCTGGGCAAGTGATACGACTTCTCTGGGTTTTGGTCTCTTCCCCTACAAAATGGGGATAAGAATTGTACTTCATTGTGGTAATTAAATGTGAAAATATGAATGTGTCATACAATATCCAATGCAGTACATATTAATTAACTTTTAATATTTTGCTCTTATTTATAACAATGAGAATTCTCCTCTGGCCAAATTGGAGAATGAGCGAGGTTTAGGGAGGGAGGGAGCAAAAGAGGGAGGGAGGGAGGGAGGGAAGGATGGAGGAAGGGATGGAATTTCTCTTCTAGCCCCATTTCATAAGTACATCTGATTCCAAGTCTATGGAAGACTTCAAATGATATGGGGACAAGAATGCATGCCTGTGACAAGCAGGGGACAGGAAGACCTAAGAATGTGGAGGAAAGAACGCCAGGGGCACAGGGAAAGAAGGCAGAGCTGACATTTTCAAATATCTGTTACCTAGCAGGCACCTTTGAGGTACTTCCGTGGTGTGTCTGCACAATGCCATAAGGTAGTTATGATCATCCCTACTTCCCACAAAGAACTGGGGGCTCCAGACAGTTAAATAAGCTCCCCCAAAGCACAAGGCTCCTAAAGGTGGCCTTAAGAGTCCTCTCTGACTCCTGACACTGCCATCCTGCCACCAGCCTCCACATGCTCCAGACTGGGATTCTTTCCTGCCTTGGCAGAGAGGGCAAGAAATCCTGGGACAGCTGTACTCATCCAGTTCCCAGCAGCTGGACACGTATCTCTGATACTACAGTTATAGAAGGTCCCAACTCGAACGTTGGTACCTTTGGGGTAAAAGGTCTTGGTCCAACTTTTTTACTCAGAACAGAAGTTTCCAGCTCATGCTAAGGGTTGGAGGGAGTGTCTCAGGCCATGAGCAGAAGCTTTTAAATGCTTCCCTGGGAGGGACTCTGACAATGTGTCCCCATCCAGGTTAAGGATTTAAAAGGCAGAGCCAGGCTCGGGGGAGGCTCACGCCTACAATCCCAGCAACTCAGGAGGCTGAAACAGAAGGATCACAAGTCCAAAGCCAGCCTCAGAAACTTAGCATAACCTTGTCTCAAAATAAAAAGTAAAAAATGGACTGGGGAGGTAGCTCAGAGATTAAGCCTCCCTGAGTTCAATCCCTGGTCAAAAATACACACACACACACACACACACACACACATACACATATGTCAGGCCAAAGGAAAACACCCTGATTCCAGTGGTGGGGACTATCAGAGACCCTCCAACATTACTAGCAATTACATGATATGAAACATTAGGAACATTAGGAAAACTGCTACGATTTTATATCTCCTAATGAGGATAATGACTAATATATTCTGTCAACAGACATGACAGCTGTCTGTACAGATTTGGAGGCATATATTTTTAGATGCTGTTACTGTACCTCCAGCTATTTTAACTACTAAATTTTGTTGACACCATGCAATCCAGCAACGAGGAAGCTTAGGAGGAAAGGTTTAAAATCCCCTGTTTCCAGCTGTTTCTCTTCCCTACATCATTTTTACCTCGTTATTATTCACTGGGACCCATAAATCTGCCACTCAGATCCCAGGCTAAGTGATGTGCTACAGAGAAATTGCTAATGTCACTAGGAAACAAAAGTGAACACTGGGACCACAGCATTCGGCATTCAAAAGCCATCCCGCCCTGCCTGATACTCACGCTAACACTCAGCCACTGGCCAGTGAACTCGCACACTGTTCTCTGGCCGGTGCCAGAGCTTCTATGTGATAACGGACAGTGCTTCATGCCCCGACTGCCCGCTTTTCCTAATTGGGGGCTGAAAAGGGAAGGAAGGTGGAAAGATTTGCAAGACAGGCTCTAATTTTAAGACAAAAGCCATCCCATTAAATCTTAACAGATGTTTCTGAAGTTTAGAAGATTAAGAAAGATTTCAGCATCAAAAATCAAAGAAAATACTCCATGACCTTAAAAAAGGATAAAACACAAAGCTCCAACAAACCCAAAGTCCACTTTGACAGCTGTCTCTGACGGAATTGACGAGGTGCTATTGATGTTTGGATTAAACCATGCCTCTGTGATCAAGTACTCAAACATGGGATAAAAGACGAATATATTCTTTAATCCTACCCACTAATTTTGTCGAGGCCCTGAAAAAGCAAGGAATGCTGAACAAATGTTGAAAGTGGCTTTGCCTCTGTTTATTGACAAAGCTATTTTTATTTCATTAATTTGCCACGTATCTTATCGGCATTTAAACTAACACAAGGAAATCCATACAAGGTATTAAACTCTCCACAAACAGATGGCCGCAACTTCCAAAGCTGCTAAAGGTAAAATCAATAGACGATGAATCCAAGAAAGTGAGGAAGATGTTACAGAAAAATGTAATGGGAAAAAAAAATGAGGCTCTGATTTATTCTTCTTTTTCTTTTCTTTTTTTTTTTTTTTAACTAAACTGTAAAACAGCATGGAGAATGCCAGCTTTCAGCCAGGCTGAGTTTTGAAAGAAAAGAAGAAAAACTTTTTTTCTCTTAAGAAAGAAAGGGTGAAGAGGCAATTAAGTCATTAATTACTCTCTTTGTCTCGCAATGTCCAACCCATCAAACGTGGCCTCTTCTGTCTTCATCAAAGGTAGAGCCCACTCTACTTTACAATAAGTACCTCTTAATAAGACAATCTCATGTTTCAAAAGCTGCTCCACGAGGAATTTAGATGAAGATAAATTAAAATAACACTTAGCAGCAGACCCCAGAGTTTGACAGCCACACAGCGCCCACTATCACCCAAGGTCCTCCAGCGAGCTGTGAGCAGGAACAGGGACATGGTAGAGAAACAGGGGCTGTAAGCCAAGAGGAGAGGCTTGAGGTTGGAGTGACGAGGGATACAGGGTCCGAGGAGATGCTTAAGATCAGCATAAGAACACTTGGTGGATCTGGATGGCTCCAGGGAGATGTTTTAAGAGAGGTCCTCCACCTTAAACCCTCCAGAGTGGGTTCAGCTCCCTGAAGACTCTGTCTCCAGACAGTTGTCTAGTACCCCCATGAAAGACCCCTCTAAGGTATATGTGATCAAGTGGACTCCTTTAAGGAGTTTAATGTGCTTCCTTTATATATATATATATATATATATATATATATATATATATTTTTTTTTTTTTTTTTAAGTCCTGAAGTGTGATGCTCCCTCAATTTATTCTCTCCTGTCAAATTTCCTGTTGCTGATCTGGATGACCTTGAACCAATTCTCCCCAGAGGCTAGCTAGAAGCCAAAGGCCCATGCACGCAAGGTATGAGTGAGCGCGTGCATTTTAAAGCTCTTTTGGAAGACTGGACCATGCTTACCCAAGAGCCTCCCTTTCCATACCAATTTCCAAAGATGCAACCAGGTTACACGCTAAGAAACACGATGAGAAGATTCAACTAAGAATTTGTTGACTTGGTCCTCCAATACACTCCCTCCCCGGGACTGGGATTACATCAGCACTAAGTGTGCTAACAACAGCTTTATTTTTGTGTGTTGCTATGGAATTTCGAAAACAAAACAAAGAAAGCCACTGATCAGTAATTGTGACAAAACTTCTTAGCCACAGCATTGAGAATAGGGCCTAATTATTCTATAAACACACTTTGATTTGTTTACTTCAACGTCAAATTAACTTCAACTATGTAACAGCAGACGCTGATTTGACACGGTGGGCGAAGCCTCGGCAGGCTGTGCTCCGAGTACCTTGCGCAAATCTTTTTTTTTTTCTTTTTCTTTTCTTTTCCTATTTTTTTTAAATAGATTCATTTGTAAAAGTGTCTCTGAAGTTCACACCACAGAGGAAATTAGGAACTTCGTATGCATTTTATTTACCTAAGCAGGGCATGCATGTTTGTGACTCCGTATTTGGCTCTCAATTGCCTCTTTCCACAATGGAGACAGGAATATTCTTTAAGGAATATTAGCAGTTCATGTCTAAAGAGATGAAGATATAATGTGAGCCTAAGAAAATTAAAAGCTACAGAGAAAGGAGACGTTTTAGATTGTTGAGAAAAAAATCATGGCAGGCTAAGTGAGACAGGAGGAACAGATAAATGTCCAGAATCACAGTGAGACCAGCACCTGTCATTCCTGAAGTATTTGTTGAGTGCTGATGTCACTCTTGTTCTTGTATTTAACCCTTATGTAAATTCTACTTCTCTAAGCAACTTACAAATAGTATCCCATGTATTCCTCCAAATAACATTCTCATTTTATGGAAGAGGAAACGGAGGCTCAGAGAGGTTACTAGTTTGCCCAAGGTCACATAGCTAGTAAGCAGCAGAGTCTGAGATTCAAATCTGGGTATTGTCTTCCCAGCCCATTCTATGCTATGCTTCTTCTGACAGCCATATTCCGGACCCTAGACTGTACCCTAGTGTTACCAATCATGCTACTTCCATCAGGAAGCTTCTAGACTAGAAAACAATCACAAAACAGTGTAGTAAGCAGGGCGAAGTGGTGCACGCCTATAATCTCAGCGTCTTGGGAAGCTGAGGCAGGAGGATTTGTGAGTTCAAAGCCAGCCTCAGCAACTTAGTGAGGCTCTATGCAACTCAGTGAGACCCTGTTTCTAAATAAAATGTTAAAAAAGGGCTGGGGATGTGGCTCAGTGGTTAAGGGCCCCTGGGTTCAATCCCCAGTACCAAAAAAAAAAAAAAAACAGTGTAATAGGGCCGTGAAGGCAGTAAGCACAGGATGGTCCCTGGAGGTGCCAGGAGGGACACTCAACCCATGTTAAAATGAGCAGGGAGTGGGTGGGAAGGTTGGTAAAGACTGTTTAGATTTAGGGCTCAGTGAATCAACTTCAGCACTTTTGATATCTGGGGCCAAATAACTCTTTGTTGTCTTGGGCTGTCCCATGAATTAAGGAATATTTAGCTCTATCCCTAGTGTCTACACACTAGATTTCAGTAGTCTAAGACCCCTCCAGTTCGATGACCAAAAATGTCTCCAGACATTGGCAAATGCCCTCAGGGATGACAAACATTATCACTGGTTTAGAACGAGTGGGCTAAAGGAAGCTGTGGTCAGTACAGGCCTGAGTGATGGGCAGTAGGTATCAGAGATAGAATTAGAAGAGTTTCAGGCAGAGAATACAGCACATACCAAAGGCCCAAAAGAGAGGAGTTAGCACTTCCTGGAAACTAAAACAATTCAATGTGAACAACTCTTAGAATTAGATATCAAGGATCAGAATTGAGTCTAGAGAGATAAGCAGGTCATCATAAAAGACCTCATGCTGTATGCTTGGGCATTGCTCCTAAGTACAAATGGGAGCTAGTAAGGGAAAAACGGTATAACAGAGTTTCCTCTTTTTTTTCTTTCCATAGAGACAATGAATTAGAGAAAAACAATATAGGGATCAGCCAAGACACTATTTATACTTTCTCTGCATGTCGATTAATTTTCTTCTAATTTCATTTAAAACTAAATGTGTATTCTTCATATGTAAAAAGCTCTTATGTTTCAATAATAAAATGCAAATTACATGAATAACAAAAAGAGCAAAGTTCATGGACAGGCAATTTGCAAAGAGGAAGTACAAATGGTCAATAATTGTGTGAAAAACACGCTACTTTTCCAATGATCAAATAATGCAAATTAGATCACAAAATCTCATTTCCCACATATCATACAGGCAAACAATTTCTTAAACTGTAATTGCATCTTGTGTTGACTAACAGAGAAACCGCATTCTCCATACCACTAGTGAAAGTCAATATTAGTATGCTTCACTAGAAAGCAGTAAAGAAAAAAAAAAAACAGTAATAAAATTGGGTTTTGTGAAAAATTAAGTGATGAACTATTGAAATGATTAAACACCCAACAAGAACTTAGTTGATCACATAATAGAATACTATGCTTCTATTAAAGGTGATTTTGTAGACGTCTGCTTGTTAAGATGGGAAATACTTGTTATATAAACATTGATAACAATCATTGTTGGTGGAGGACTGGGGAAGTGGCTGTACCAGAATAGCTACAATCTAAGAAGAAGGATTACAACCCCGGGGACACACAGCCTCTGGACCCAGGTCTTTAAGCTTGCCTAAAGTTGGGGGTCAAGGCGGGAGCACCTTAGTGTCCTCTTCAACTTCTAGGGCAATAATCGGTAGCCTGAGGAGCTGGCAGCACTCACCTTAGGGCAGGGCTCACAGTGGCAGTCTCTAAGCACCATTCTTAAACACAAGGTCATTGAAGAGTGTCCCCATTTTGCTCTTAGCTAACTTTTCCATTTGACTGTGTCAGTAAATCTTTTTGAAAAAAACTGGACGTATAGGTTCTCTTTGCTGAGCATTCCAAAACAATACCCTAAGGAACCAAAATTGGGGGAAAAATTGAATTTAAAAATACGATCAATACTTTCATCATGCAAAGACAACCATAATTAACTGTTGGTGCATTTCATTCCAAGGTTATTTTCTTTTTGTTGTGTTATCATTGTACTATATTTTAAAGGAAAAATAAATAAACCTGCATTGTATAATCTAGGAATGAGAGAATATCCCACCTTGGCAAGGAAAGATTTGCCCGATCAACTGTCCCATCCTAGTCTGTCATGAATTTTAGCAATGATTCCCACAGTATCTGCATCAATCTTCCTTCCCTCCATCTAATGGGCCCCATGTGGCAAAATGTGCTAAAGAGATTGAAGAGTCTCTCCCCAGTGGTCCTGGATTGACATTAGCGCCGCCATCTTTACTGCCTCTTGTACCCTGTCCAGTGTTCCTGCCTCTCTGAACACAACAATGCTTGGCCCCTGGACATCCCTTTCATCCCCGGCTCCCCCGTATTTTCAACACTAAACTTAGGCTATGTGATGAGTTAAAGCTAAGACATAATTAAAGGTGTTGTGTTCTTGTCGTTGGTTTGGAGGATACTTTGGTAGCCTCCCATGCAAAAATGAAAAGACTTAATTACTTAATTAAATACCATAAAAATAGAAATAAAGTCCATTAGAGTGTGCCACAGACCACTCTGAGAAACAGAACTGTTACTCCATAGCCTTCTGTTGTGATCTTACCGAAGCAAATGTCATTGTTAGCAATAACTTTGTTCTTTCTAACACACATAGGTGGCATCCAGTCGTTAGAGGTGGATGAATCTACAGCCCCCTCCTCTTGCCATTTGATAGCTATGAAATTAAGCCATAGGCTCTATTTTGTCCCATATACATTCATTTAGCAAGCAGACCCCAAAACAGTTAGACAACCTTGTCTACAGGCTCAAAGAAGTTTCATCTTTCTTGCCCTTATAGAAACACTAAGCTTCACCAAAGGCAAATATAACAAATAACCTAGTAGCCGGTTTCAGCCAAACTTATTTAGATATATGAGACCAAAATTCTCTGATGAGTGGCTAGACACAGGCTAATTTCAAGATAAGGGCTGGACACCATTCTGAAAGACACAAACCACCAGATGAGATCCCTGTGCCCCACGTACACCAGGGTAGAGAGTCTCTGCCATCTTTCCAGCCAATCACAGATTCTGAACACCACAATTTTCACCTGTGAAAAATAACAAAGCCTCTGGTATTAATTAGATATAAATTTAGCTGAAGTCCATACCTAATTAGAGGCTTTCAAAAGCGTATGTTCCTGTGATGGAGTTGTGGCTCAGTGGTGGAGCGCTTGCCTAGCATGCGTGAGGCACTAGGTTCGAGTCTCAGCACCTATAAATAAGTAAATAAATAAATAAATAAAGGTCCATCAGCAACTTAAAATATATATTTTTTTAAAGTGTAAGTTCCGGGCTGGGGATGTGGCTCAAGTGGTAGCGCGCTCGCCTGGCATGCGTGTGGCCCGGGTTCGATCCTCAGCACCACATACAAAGATGTTGTGTCCACCGAAAACTAAAAACAATAAATATATATATAAAAAAATTTTTTTTAAATAAAAAAGTGTATGTTCCCTTTCAGGATACCAGACTGACTCCAGGATGTAGGTCAAAATAAATTTACACAAAAAAATACATACATATAAAATATGCCAACATGGAGTGTACATTTATACACACAGAGAGAGGTATATGTGTGTGTTTGTGCATATGTATGCGTGTAAATATATATATACACACACATACATACCCAGCTTGTCTGTGTCAAAGCATTTTAAAATAAATTAAAGGCAATATAATATCCTCATCATATATTTTTTAAAAAAAAGGTTTTAAAACCCAGATAAAAGAAGGAGAGAGATAGGAAAAATGTAAAGACCTCATTTCATTTTTAGAGATGAGTTTTAAACTCAATTCATTTGAAATAAGCCTGAATACATTAGACACACAGGGAAATAATCCCACTATTAGTATAATCACTTACATCTGTCAAATGTGCCCTGATGTATAATACACTTTCCTTCACTCCAGAGAAACTCAAAGAAACAAAAATTTAGATGAAATTTCATAGGAAGGAGAGAGAATATTGTTACCCAGCGTTGAATCTTGTCCAAAAAAAAAATGATATCCTCAAACCACTCATAGGCCAAACAATTATAATCCCATAGGAAGGAGGCTGTAGAGGACAGAAAAAATGAGTTCAAAGGAGGAGGGAAGGAACAATGATCCTGGCCACTGGGAAAATCAGAGGGAAAGCCCCAGAGTCAGATTTGAGCTGGTCTTGCAAGGGAAGAAATTTGACAAAGCTGAGACAGCGTTGTCCATCTTGACTCCCTCGTTTGTCAAATGAGGAAGATAGAGTACCTACCCATTTCTCAGAAGTGAGAACTAAAAGAGCATGTTAAATCCTGACGCATGACACCCAGATGCGGTAATCCATTTCTCAAAGTCAGGAAGGGGCTGTGAAGGGCTCTGGGCTGAGTCAGGCGCCTGAGCCCCAAACCCAGCTCTAGCCCCACTTTGCTGCATGAATTGGGGTCAGTTTCTTGCCCTCTGTGTCCCTTCATTCCCACGTGAAGTCTGCAATGAAGCCTGTGAAACTCTGCTACCACCTCTCATGAGGGCCCAGTGAGATGCAAGACTGGAAAGTTGAGGAGTTAAGTCCTTTGCTATGCAAAGCATTATTTTCACCCCTAATAGAGTACACTATTCTGAGTCCAAGAACAGTAAAGGAGAAAAATTCAGGGTGGGAGAGCAGAAAGGAGAAGAATTTAAAAAAAAAAAATGTGCTTTGCAGCAGAGAGTCAGGAAGCCTTTCAAGGAGGACTGGGTCAAGTCTTGCCCCCCTCTCCCGTCCTTTTGGGATGGTGCTCTAGGATCTTATAACTGGGCCATGAATATGGCCCTTGGAATCCAATGTTGAAAGGAGGGTTCTGGCAGGAGGTCACCCATCTCCCTCTCCCAAATAAAAGAGAGAAAGCCCAGTTCTGGGGCTGGAGTGGTCTCTCCATTCTTTGTACAGTGCTAAGAGTCCTAATGAGTGCTCCTCAGGGTAAGGAGTCAAAGGTGATGCCCCATGTCACTTGGTCCCTTAATCCTCACTTGAAGCCAGATTTAAAAGTCTTCAAAGTGGATCTTTGATCAAAAGACAAATATGTTGTTTAACGGGAAAAAGCTGCTTTTGGGGAGCAGTTGGTGTTTCCCCCATGGGGCAGCCACTTTAAAGCATTCCCAGTAGTGGGAGAGTCTCTTGGCCTTATGGGTCAGTCACCAGTACCAGCTCTGGGCTCTGGCAGGTACCATCAGCCTGGCAGGCCACATGGTTCATTTAAAATAAATAGATGCTTGGAAAGAGAAAAGTAATGTTATATGAGGAAGAGACATTCTTTATTCCCAGTGTGTGAACATTACTGACTGGCCACTCATGCAGAGAGTATTTATTGAACACTTACTATATGCTGGCACTGGAACAATCACTGAGTCAACAAAGATTAACAAATATGGTCACAGCCCTCAAAGAATTCAAAGCCTAGTATGGAAAACAGAGAAGTAAACTAAAAATAACAATGCTGCTTTTAAAGACTTCCAGGGAATGCATGAGGCTCAACTATGCAACCTGTAGGTGGGCAGATCAAGCTGCCTAAAGCAGGCTTTTCTGCAAACACATCTGGTGTTCTTGTTAAAGGCAGTCTTTGGGCTCAGGAGGTCTGAGGTGAGGCCTGAGATTCTTACTTTAACAAACCCCAGGCCCGCAGGTCAGCAAAGGTCTTAGAGGTTCTACTACCTGAGCAGGTCTTGGAGAATTGGCACAGGTCAGCCAGGTAAGGGGGCTGGGAAGAGTCCCACCACCCAGGTACCAAGGTGGGGGCATGGAGAGTTCAGGAAGCACTGTGCTTCCGTTTGGGTGGAGCAGAAAGTGGGAGATGTGATGAATAGGATGACCAGGACAGAAGCCTGTGGTATGTTTGTCCTGCTGCACATTCGAACTTGAACTTGATTGAAAAGACTCTTTTATCTGATTTTCAAAACATGTTCCATCCACTTTCACCCCATCTCCTATGAGATCCCTCTGTAACCCAACATGGATGCCCATTGGCTGCCCTCTGCGGGTGTTCTCACCTTCCAGGTTCAGCCCTACACTGAGGCTTAGCTCTCACTATTAAGCTTGCTGGATTGTGCCTGGGTTTCTCTCCACTACCCACATTCCGCTGTGATTCCAGGTCTGGCGTAGGCAGCCTCCTTGGCCAGGTTTCCCCAGGACCATTGATCTGCATAAGGTACTGTCTGCTTCATTCTATTTGTACTTGGTCCCAGAGGGCCTGGTGCTTCTTAATGCCTTTTTATATTTCCTTTTGCTTTTCATAAAATAGCTCATCTTTCAATAGTATACCTAAGCCATATACGTATAAATTAGATAAGAGTAAAATGTAACCTGAGCACCCTCCTCTTGGATTCAGAAACAGACAGTACCAAGATATCAGAGACTCCTGTGTCCCTCCCTGGTGGCCTTGTCTTCTTGACGGTGCCCTCCCCTAACTACATACCCATAAAAACACCTGAAGAACAAGAACAGTTGGCTGCATCTTTTATATCTTCCGAAGCCCTTGCCATGATACTTTCTGTACTCAAAATCTGGGCATGCAACCAGCCAGTGTGAGTGCATTTGTGGGAAAGTGGGAGAGGGTATTTTAAATCAAGTCTGCCTTGAAGAATCCAGAACATAAGGTCACCATCACCCTGAGCACTGAACAGACTATCCACCACAAGACCTGTTCTCAGTGAATATTTATTTAATCAAATTCATCTAGTGGATGTAAGAGATTCTGGTCAATGTCAGGCAATTGTCTTGGCCACTGCACTAAAGCAAATGCTCTCCATAATGGGGCCCAAGCCCCCTCCCAGAGGTGGGCTTTTACAGCCCTGGGGGTTAGGAATTAATATTAGCACTTCTGTTTATACTGAATTTTTTCATGTTATTTTAAACATTCTAATTTTTGTATATGTTTTAGAATGTGCAGTATGTTCATGGATATGTACTAGGCACTGTGCCATGTAACTATGTAAATAGGTACTATATACTCTGCCGTGCCTAGCAAAGCAGGTATGGGGCAGGCAGAACAGTACTGATGGCACTGAGGAGTCACACTTAATGGTGAGGACATTAAAAAAGCAAAGTGAAAGACCCAAAGTGCAGTCTATCATATGAGCCCCTAGGACTCATTCATTAATCCATTGATTCATCCAAAACAAATATAATTTATTGATCTCTTCACATGCACCATGCTTTGTTGCCCAAACTACATCAGACAGAAACAAAAGCAAAGAATCTTTCAGAGATGGGTCATCCCCTGTCCTGTCCCACTGCCCACAAGACTCAGGCTGCTGTGTATAACACTGAGTTTCCCAGAGTGTGCAAATATACAACCAACTACCCACCCACCCACAAGAGGATGCATATGCAAGCAGTCAGCCAGATCCGGGTCCTCATCCTGATGACAGACGTGTGCTGGTCACCGTGAGCTCAAAGTCACTACTGAACTCGGCTCTTCTATTTGCAGCTAGCCTTCTCCAGCAAAGAAAGGAACTGCCTTCCAATGTGATGCAGGGAAAGAAGCTCCTGCTCCCTAAAGATGCCTCGTCACCTGCCCCTAGATGCTCGGAACTACTCTCACAAATAGGAGGTCCTGCACATAGGGACATGTTTTTAAATGCTCTTGCCAGGGAGCAAGATAAACTATTTTGCAATATGTTGTAAATTACTCCCATCCAGTCCTTTCTGGAGAACCAGTTTTGATAGAGGGAGAAATGGAAAGGAGAATGGTAGTACCTAAAAGTGAGTGGGTCTCCTGAATGTAAATACAGCCTTGGAAAGAAAGCACCCAGACTCACACCCGGGGCCGCTAGGATTACAGGCATGCACCATCGTACCAGGCAGTACAATGATTTTGGAAACAAGGTCATGTTTGTTATTTTGAAGAGAAGTTTCTGCTTGAAATAAAAATAATTTCCTATCAAACAGTTCTACTGAACTTTTTAGTTGTGCCAAGGGCTGTTTTGACCCAACACTTGCCCACTGGCCTCAAAAATTCAGTTACTCTTGAGAATGTTAGTGCTATAGGAAAGCTCAGAGAGGTACCTGCCCTTTACAGGAAGATGCCAAGATTCCAGAAGGTCACCATGACTCAGGCTAGGCTTGTTCCCAGACTCCTGACTCCTGGCCCAAGTTCTATTTCTATGAGCAAATCTGGTGACAAGACCAAAAACTCTTTAAAAAAAAAAAAAAAAGGAGCTCCGTTCCAGGGTCTAATGTTGTTAACCACTCAGCTACATTCTGCCCTCTGGGTTTTTGATATAACATCTTGACATTTCTCAGAGTGCTACTGAAAGAGAGGAGCCACTGGTGATGACCGTCTTCCTCCATCTCCCATCCCAAAGGCCAACCGGAGACAATGCCCTGTTGTTTGGCTGGGGAAAATCAGACAAAGAAACAAACTCCACTTACTCTGCAAGACTTGGAGCAAAATGTCCTAGGACAATTTGGGGGACAGACAGAAAAGAACAACATCAAATATACCTTCCTGATTTCTAAGGATGGAAAATTGAAACAGGCAAGCTGTCGCATTGAATCCAGGCACAAATCGAGTTGACTAAGTTTATGCGCAACTTACAAAGGGGCCATCAATTCAATAATGTGATTTCTTTAATGAGTTCATTTATTTTTAAGTAATTCTACTTTTAAATTACTCATATTAAATTATTAAATCCATGACCTCTACATCAGATATGCAGAGATATCATTTTAATACTTTTTTTTTTTTTGGCACAGGGCATTGACCCCAGCGGTACTTTACCATTGAGACTCATCCCCAGCCCTTTTTTATATTTTATTTAGAGACAGGGTCTCACTGAGTTTCTTAGGGCCTTGCTAAGTGGCTGAGGCTGGCTTTGAACTCACGATCCTTCTACCTCAGCCTCCTGAGCTGCTAGGATTACAGGCATGCAGCAGTACAATGACTTTTGAAAACAAGGTCATGTTTGCTATTTTGAAGAGAAGTTTCTGCTTGAAAGAAAAATAATTTCGTATCAAATAGTTCTGGAGAAGTTCAAGGTGTCAGCAGGGTTGATTTCTTGCAAGGCCTCTCTTTTGGCTTCCAGAAGGAAAGTCTTTCCTCTGCGCATGTCCTCCCATGGTCTTCCCTCTGAGTATGTTCACTATAATTTTCTCTTCCAACAACACCAGTCATATTGGATTAGAGACCACCCTAATAATTCATTGTACCTCTATGAAGAATTTATCTCCAAATACATTCACATTTTTAGTATTTGGGTTTAGAATTTTAACATATGAAATGGTGGGGGTGGGGGGCAACTCAGCCCATAGCTCTGTGTTTTTCATTTTGGGGGGGAGGCGGTTGTGAGTTTTTATTTGGGGGGGTACCAAGAATTGAGCTCAGGACACTTGACCACTGAGGCACATCCCCAGCCCTATTTTGTATTTTATTTAGGGTCTCACTGAGTTGCTTAGTGTCTCACTTTTTCTGAGGCTAGCTTTGAACTTGTGATCCTCCTGCCTCAGCCTTAAAAGCTGTTGGAATAACAGGTGTGCACCTGTAGGTAGGACTGCATAGAGTATTCAATGCACAGATAACCATCTTTGCTTGAATCAGCACAAGGTTTTCTATAAAAACCTGAGTATAATGCGTGCGGCTATATTTCCAGTCAAATTCTTACAAGTCCTTAACAGAAATGATGAGAGACTGTAGATTATAATCTAGAATGTACATAAAGAATAACACACACACACACACACACACACACACACACATGCACAGGGCATTAGGATAATTTTCCTCAAAGGAACAGCTACTCTTTAATTCTGAACATTTTAAGACATCCAAAATTACTTTCCCTAAGCAATTATGATTTTACAAAATGCTGTCAAGACCATCGCAAAGTTTTACTGCCCAGATAGAGCTAAATGCCTGGAGCTTTCGGGAGTGATTTATTATTTACTCTAGAGCTAAGTTGCTAAGCAAGATTTATTCAGTAAGAACAGAACCATCCGTAACAGTGCAATATAGGTTTGACCATGTGGGAATTTTTTTTGGGTTTTGGTTTTGTTTGTTTGTTTGTTTGTTTGTTTTGGTTTTAACCTTTCTTCAAGAGGTTTTGTTCTCTTTAATCAGAAAAAATATATATATTTTTTTTCTATTTGTATGCAAGTTTTCATCCTTTTGTGAAATCAAGGGCTCTACTTTGACAAACCAGATTGGTTCTCATGTCCTCGTCTGAATTTTAGCTCTGAGAAATTTGTAGTCAGTTTTCACAATAAAAACAATTGAAGAACAATATCAAAGTCCATCGATAGGATCTGTAGGGTATCTGCTTTACCTACACACGCCTTTTATTTTCTCTGCATTTGCTTCATCGCACTACAGCAAACTAACCTGCACAAGCAACCCATCTTGGAGTACTCCAGATTCCTAAGAAAACACTAATAATGCATATTTGCCAACTTTGGTTTTCAGAACCGTTAACAGTCATAGGGGCTGATTGCTGGCCTACTTCCGCCCCCTAGTGACTGTAATGTATTATTACTTTTTGCAAAGGGAAAGCTGGGGAGCTGAGGCCAGGGAAAGTGACTGCCTTCCATTTCCCCTCACTTCAACAACCTGTTCCCCAAGATACCTGTGGCCCTCCGGCTTCCCTTTCACCAAGTTCAGAAAAGACACCTTCTCCCCAGATGATCTGCATTTTTAACAAAAGCACTGAAGGGAGAAGAGAATAATGTTGCAACTCAAAACAGTAAATCACCAGTGGTGGAAATTTAGCCTTAGGAGGAGGATTTTGCCTGGGCTTTTTGATTTGGCTTTTGGTTTTTTTGGAGGGGTGCCTTTGAACAGTCACCTGATGCCTCCATTTCTTTGATAAATCACTGTCCCTGCTATCATCAGTCAGAGATGGGGGGAAAAATCAGTAGAGGTCCCCAGGAAACATGCCACTTCCCAAACTTCTTGCCTCTGTTTTCCACTCCTCTCGTCCCTAGGCCCCCTTGAAGGTCAGCTCTCAGTGGACACCCAGTCCAACAGGGCATCTTACCCCACAGACATGGAGTGGGTGGAAATATGATCGAGGAATGGTCTGGTTGGATTCCAATCCCCCCACACACAGCTGCTAACAAGACTCCAGGCTGCAATTCCTCTGCAGGTCAGGGAGGTCTCAGGCAGGTAGCCAGTCTCAAGATGGCTTCAGTTGAGGAGGCAGGGTTCAGCCAAGGGAGACCCACAGAGGGGCGGGCACTCAGCATCTCACAGAGGCCCCAGGCAACATCTCTGAACTCTGGTTGGGGCTGGTCATTCATCAAGCCCCACCCAAGTGTTGGAAATTGGCCTCTGTCCCTATTAGGAACTACGCCAGGGGGACACCCTGTACAGCCAATGCCCAAATCAAATCTAGACAGAACCATGAAGAAAATGAGAAAAATTCACAGAGAGCAGAGGCTGCATGGTGTTGCCAATCTACAATCCACCACTCCCAAATCCCACGGGGTCACAGTCTGCAGGTGAGAAGCTGGAAGAGTGTGACTGGTGGCCAAGAAGCAAAGGTCTGATTTCATGTTGGCTTCAACTGTGTGTAGTGGTACAATACAGACAGAATCTGGCATCAGGAAGACCCAAGTTTGAATCCCAGCTCTGCCACTGATTACCTGTACCGCCTTTGATAACTTCTCCATACTTTAATTGTCAGCTCAAAGGTACATCCTCAGGACGCCATCTCTGACCCCACAAACTAAATCAGTCAAAATCAAAACAAATCTCATAATCCTTTATCATTTTTATTCATAACACATATCACAGTTTGTCATTCTGGATTTTATATGTGGGATGATTTGTCTAATTTCTTTTTTCCTTCCTGCACGCTAAGCTCAGAGAGTGCCAGAACCACATCTCTTGTTTGCCATTTTATCCCAGGGACTAAGACATAGAATATACTCAATAAGAATTTGAGAACTGAATGAACTACACTGAGTTTTTAATCATCTATAAAATAACAGCACTTTCCTTGTAGGTTTGTTGTGAAGATTAATGAAATAATATATATGTGTAAAAAAAATTTCCCCTGTGCACAGAGTAGGTGCTCAAAGCAGGACTGTTCCTTTGCTTCCCTGTCTTTGGGGACCCACCATTTAAGGACCCACCCGACCACCACAGGTGCCACTGAGAAGTGAAATTAGCCAAAAATAGAAAACCAAGGACCTGAGCCATCCACGAATTCCATCACAAGTCCCTGAACAATCAAAACTAGTTGGCACATTACAATTAATCGTCTCTTCTCTCTAGATGTCCCTTGATGGCAGGAAAAGTTATCTCCAGCTTCACTTTCCTCCCCATCCCAGATCGAGAGCAGCCAGAGGGACTGTAAATCCATTCCTAACATTTTCAGTTGTTTGAGTTATGTTCTACCAGAATTAAGAAGGTGACTTTAAAAACATGAAGGAGAAATAAAGGTTGCACTTCCCAGAGCCGAGTACAGGTGTAAAATGAAACTGAACTTTTAATATGAGGCAGCTCCAGAGGAGATAGGACTAGGAATATTTTTATAGAATACTTGCATTGTGGGTAATTTTTTTTAAAATCCAAGCTTCAACTTGCATGACACTGAGGCATAAGTCTACCACTTAATGACATTTATAACTCTGTAACAATACGTATTGTATAAATTACTGCTGAGGCTTAACATTTCTGATTATGATATATAGAATAAAGTGATGTCATAAAGGCGAAGTTTGTAAGTTATGATCTGTCCTGTTGCTTTAAATAAGAGGATTTCTGGAGACAATTGCCTTGATGAATATAAACTCAAATGAACCTTGAATCTCTTCAATTATTCTTATTTAGAATTCATTTTCCTTTGAACTTTCATTTAACTCAAAGCACAATCGTTCCATTATAAATCAAATGCGAGCTTGTCTTCCCTGCAATAACAAGTGTGCTTTAAATAATGAAGCAACACCTATGATCATAAAAGATAATGTTTCAATGCACCAAAATACAAAAGGTAAAGAGATTTATTATCCCAGTTCAGTGTCGAGAGTTGAATATTTTCGTAGAAACAGATATCTCTATTCCACACAACATTTTCGTTTGATTTTTTAGTGTATTTCCTGAGAAGAAATTCACGTTTTTAAATCTGGGGTGTCTCAGTACAAATGAAAAAAATCCAAGACTCAACGCCTAGGCTGGTAGTGACTGAGAAGCTCAGATCTCTCCTTGCTCAGTTTCCCAAGGCTAATGAATGGGGAAAAAAATCTCTTACCTCCCTGGGCCTCTTGTCCACTGCAAAATGGCCAAGGCTGTATCATCCCAATTCATCCCAAACTCTAAAGACTGCAAGTCCTTCCTTTTGCACAGAATTATAGTGAGAAACAATTAAGCTGATGGATGTGCATATGCTTTAAATGGCATGAAAATTCTATACATCTCTCTTGCTGGCTTTCACTCTGCGTTTCATTTATAGCCCTACACATCCATTCTGTCAACTACGCTATCCAAAATAATATAGAAAAATCCCAGGGCGTCTCCAAGCTATTACAGATAAAACAGGACTGTAAAGAGGATTTTCTGGAGTTCCTGTAAGGAATTCTCTTGAAGGGGATCTAAATCCCGCATAATAGGTCAAGTGGCCAAACCACCCCAGACAAGAGCCGACTTCCCCATGGACAATCTCTCCAGCAGACAGGACCCAAAGAGCTGAACAGGTAGGCTGAGCATTTGGGAAGCTCTCTTCCTGTTATCTCTTCACGCATTCCATCTTCAAAGCACTGTGACCTGTCTTCAATACACCCTCGGGTGAGGGATTTACATTTTTAATATTGGCATTTATGACGTGGTGCTTCTTCCTGGCTAATTGGTATCAGAGCAAAATGTTTGCCTCACTCCTGAAATAAATCTCTTCAAGAGCTTCAATCGCACATTCTTTTGTTCTATCCCTCATTTGAAACGGGCTCCATAAAGCCGCCAGACCACGCTACATAATCTTTCGCCTCTCACGTTTTTAAATCTGGGGGTTTATGCTTTAATGGCTTTGATGTGCTTACTATTCAGCCTGTTACTTAAACCACGTTCTTCCCCGTCCAATACCCGCCTCTCCCTCAGCCTCTACCCTCTGAGGCTGAAAGGATTTATTTATCATCCAGAACGTTTCCCTAATTTTGGAAACATATGTTTCGAAATTGCATTCCAATATCTCATACTATGTTCTTTGTCTTGCATCTGTTCTATAAAAACAAACAAAACACACATAATTATACGCCAATGGCTGCAAAGTCTACATTTTCCACAAGAGTTGGTTCTTCCACAACAGTCACCAAAAAATGGCACTCACCCCTTCTGTGGATGTCATCTGAAATACATTTTTGTGTTAATTAGAGATGATCACTATTAATAGCAAACTTCTACAACATCGCCGTGTGACACTTTCACGACTCCTTCCCAAGTTCATTTCGATTTTACAAGATAATCTCTTTATGGAAAATGAGCTATCATCAAAAATTCTGAAGATAATATTCAACATTGCACAGACAACAGTTCAGTAGTCTTTCATCCTCCTAGTTGGATGGACTACATTAAATGAATAAGCTTTTTAAAAATCCACTTCTCTCCCTGTTAATATCCTAGTGGAAACATGGTGAGTCAATGCACAACAACAACAACAAAATCCAAAACAGAAATTGGAAAAATAAAACTGCAAGAAATAGAAAAATAATTGGCCAAACATATTCCCTTTTTCTTTTCTCCATACCAGGAATAATGGATCCCAGGAGCACTTAACCATTGAGCTGAGCTGAGCCACATCCCCAGCCCTTCTTCTTTTTTTTTTTTTTTTTTTTGTTTTGTTTTGTTTTGTTTTGTTTTTGTTTTTGTTTGTTTGTTTGTTTGTTTTTGAGACAGGGTCTTGCTAAGTTGCTCAGGGCCTCACTAAGTTGCTGAGACTGGCTTTGAATTTGCGACCCTCCTGCCTCAGCCACCTGAGCCACTGGGATTACAGGTGTGCACCACCACACCAGCATATTCCTTTTTTTAAATAACTACTCTGACCACTTACCACCTCTCTGCTGCTCAGAACTCTCTCATACCACACAAATACCCTCCTTTTCTCCCTCCCTTCCTCCATCTCTGTCTCTTCACACACATATCCACACGCATATACACCATTTAAACATAAAAACCCAATAATTTTAAATCTACTGATTTCCTATATTTTTTATATCAAAACAGCAAAATTAGATCAATCAACATTGAAAAAGTCCCTCAAACCTGTGAACCACTATTCATCCTATCTATTAAAAATAAAATTTCACCATTGAAATAAATTTCCTCATATGTCTGCCCTTGTTACCATGATCCTTATAAGCTTAGGATTTTGGAACTTCTCAGAGAGGCCAGTCCGATGTCTGCAGCAGTGTGTGCTGGTAAATATTTAACAACCAGCTTGAAGCGAGTGGGGAAACTGATTTTTAGCATCTGCTAACTTCCTTATCTGTCATGGCCAATTTCAAGCTACAAAGTGATTTCACTGAGTGGCAGAGTTGAGGGTATCTATAGTCAATCTATGCACAATCGACTCTCATAAATTGGTACAAACTAATTCTACCGTGTCAACAGGTGCCTGTGACTCAGAGCTTTTAAAATGTCCCCAACACTTTTGACATATGGCAGCAGTTCTAGAGGTAACTCCTAAACTTTTCTGCTGACCAGTCTGTTTCTAGAATAGTTTTCAGACATGGTTGTCAATTTCTGAGCTAAAGAGCAGTCAGGATCATCGTGGGTGGAGAGACCAGTACTAGTTAACATGTTCACTCAACACACAACACGACCCATGTAAATACTGGCCTCCAGGTGATCCCATCTCAACATGAATTCAAGAAAACACGAATATGATTCCAGAAGTTTTTAAAAGCCCTAACAATCTTGGGATTTTCTTATATTTATGCAAGTGCTTCACCCAAAAAATCCTCCCAACCAGCCCTCCTTAGTTATCTCATCCTGTTTCCAATGTTTGACAATTGCTAATGGCTAAAGACACACACACACACACACACACACACACTTTCTCCCTCTTTTTCTCTCCCACCTGCACATCCTCCCCACTGCCTTTCCCATCCCATCTTTCTCCCCCCCCCCACTTTTACACACACATACACATGGGCACATATATACACTAATTAACACTGTTAACTAGTACTCATACTCACTGGCTCCTCATAACCTAAGAAAGAATACCATGACTCTCTGTTGGGGTCACCAACACCCCAGAAGAGCAGATTCCTGTTTGGAGATGTGAAACGGCTGGGAAAATCAAAAGTCTGAAAATAATCAATAAGGAACAGAAGACAACAAACAGAAAATAGTTTTAAAAGCAGGGTGACTGAACACGGGGCCCAAATCCTTTATTTAAGGAGAAATACATCAAAAAGTTTCAGTGTGGCAGGCTTCTTAAGGCAAACAGGATAAGAATGGGGAAAACAAGTTGTTTGGGACGTGGCAGGTTACGCCCATCTCCTGGACGCTAGGGCTGTGAGCTAAGGCAGGGCACCAGCATGATCTGGGCTTTCTTGAACCAGGGAATTTCACCCAGGAGTTCCCAGAAAAGTAGCCTGCCTGCCTTATGATGGCTCAAACAAACCCATAATTTATACACGGCTTCCAACAACTCTCATAGTGTCTTCTGAGAGAGGCCCATAAGTTGGTAATTTTTTTTTCTGTAAAAGGACAGATAATAAATATTTTAGGCTTTGCAGGCCATATATCGTCTCTGTCATGTCATCTTAGCTTTCTTTTTTAAGCCATTTGTAACCTGTGGGCTAAAGCAAACCACAGACTGGATTTGGCCCCCAGGCCATAGTTCACTAACCCTGTGCTAAACCAAAAGAGAAAGCCCCATTTTAAATGCCGTATATTATTATTTAACCATACAGGAATTCAGAAAGACACACATGCATCAATTCACACATTCCCTTGGCAGACATTCAGTTATCACTTATTAAGTGCCAGGAGCCCTGCTGGAAGCCACCTCTGCAAAGATGGTGAAATGCTCAATCTTGGGCTGGGGACATAGCTCAGTGGTAAAGCACTGGCATAGCATGAGGCCCTGGATTCCAACCCCAGTTCAAAAAAATGGGAGAAAGAAATGCTCATTCTTGGTTGCTCATAGCCTGATAGCAAGACAACCACAGCAAGCATCATGATGACTAGTGCCTTGGAGGAAGAAGGAATCAGCTTCTGTTAGGGGATGGTGATTGAGAATCCAAAGAGGAAAAGCTGGTAGAGCTCTACCCTGAAGGCGATGAGGAATTCATTCAGTAGACAAAGGTATGAGAGGGCAAGGAGGAATCCTGCACTTGTGTAAATCTTTTTTTTTTTAAGAGAGAGAGAGAGAGAGAGATAATTTTAATATTTATTTTTTTAGTTTTCAGCGGACACAACATCTTTGTTTGTATGTGGTGCTGAGGATCGGACCCGGGCCGCACGCATGCCAGGCGAGTGCGCTACCGATTGAGCCACATCCCCAGCCCTTGTGTAAATCTTTATAAGAAAATCCGAATTACAGGTTACACAGGAGGCTGAGGCAGGAGGATTGCAAGTTGAAGGACAGTCTCAGCAATTTAGTGAAACTCTGCATCAAAATAAAAAATAAAAAGGGCTGGGGTTGGAGCTCAGTGATTGAGTGACCCTAGGTTCCATTCCCATTGCCACAAAAAAAAAGAAAAAAGAGGGCAAGGAGGTATCCAGGAAACTGCAGTGTCTGGGATCAGAGGAGGCCCAGGCAGTCAGCAACAACCAGGTCAGGGAGAAAGGACCAAGAACACAGCCTGAGGCCCTGGGACTTTAATCCTGTAGGCCTCTGGTTTTCAAATTTTTACACACACACACACACACACACACACGTGTGTGTCCTCAGGGGAAATCTTAGAGTCTTGTGTATAAAACTAACCCAGTGGAGGATGGAGGGGTGAAGAGAGCCCAGAGTACCACTCTCCTGTGGGCCTCCTTCACATGATACCTGGGAGCTTCCTGGTATCACAGAGGGAGAGCCATGGCTCCTAGCCCTGGGCAGCAAGCTGAGGGGCCCAGAGAAACCCTGCTATAATGGCTCCACTTCAACGAATTCTTCTGAAGTCAATAAATTCAAACCGCAGTGTAACAAAGCACCCCGAAATGGACTGGCTTAAAACAATTGTTTTGCTCATTTATCTACAGTGTCAGCAGAGATCAGCAAGAATGGCTCATCTTTGTGACATGGACAGTCAGCTGAGATGATTCAACAGGGGCTGGAATCTACTTCCACGATGGCTCGCTTAGATGGCGGATGATTTGATCCTGACTGTCAGCTGGGGACTCAGCCAAGGATGAGGACTGGGGAACTTCAGCATCTTTCCATGTGGACCCCTTCACATGGTGCTGGGCTTCCTCCCATTGTGATGGCCGAGTACCAAGAAAAACCAAGTCAAAGGTTTTTATCACTTATTACAACCTTTATACGATGCCCTGATAAGGCTGTATCAGCTCCAGATGCTGCTTCAGAAATCACTTAACATGATCTCTTCTGCAGTCACAAACCTGCCCAGGGTCAAGGCCAGGGAACACACAGCCCCCCTCCTCAATAGGGAAAGTGAAAGTCACTTTGTAAGAAGCCCATGTGGGAGGGGAAAATAATGCTGCCATCATCTTTGGAAATAGAACGTGCCACAGGATCCAACTTTCTTAGTAGGTCATCTTTATATTGGTTAAATTACACATATGGGCTGGGGATGTGGCTCAATCGGTGGCGCGCTCGCCTGGCATGCGTGCGGCCGGGGTTCGATCCTCAGCACCACATACAAACAAAGATGTTGTGTCTGCCGAAAACTAAAAATAAATATTAAAATTCTCTCTCTCTCTCTCTCTCTCTCTCTCTCTCTCTCTAAAAAAAAAAATTACACATATATGCGGGCTATCAAATGAATGCTCCACGTTAACACTGGTTCTAGTTGTCTGTATCTTACCACACCCAGATATTAAGGTGTATGTCTTACTATCTTAATATTAATATTTGAATGTGTCTTAATATCTGTTCTCCTCTTTCAAGCTTATTTGTCATTCATGAACCTTTAATCTGCCATATAACTTTTAAAATATATCCATCAAGCTCCTAAAAAAATTACTACTGAAATTTTGTTACAATTTCCTTGACTTTATTGGTTAATTTGGGGAGAATTGACATAATCTTATATGGTCACCCAACTCAAATACATAGAAACTATTCCAACCATTCATTGAGAATTTTTCATATTTTTTAAGAACTCTAGTAATTCTTCTATAGAGGTTTTGTCTATTTTTTCAGTCCCTAAATAGCTTATATTTTTCTACATAGATGATCATGTTGTCTGCAAATAATGACAGTGTCATCCTTCCCCTCTCATCCACCCCCCTGTTCCTTTTCTTTTTTATAGTATTGGTCAGGAAGTCCTGTGCTGTGTTCACAGGCTCTCTCTGGTTCTCGGGTAGAAAAATCAGCCCAGTGACTCAATATTGCTTCCTGATTTGCTCCAAGCCCCAGACACCTGGGTCACTCCACTCAAACTCCTTTATTCACCTGGAAACATTTACCACACGAATTAGGTGCCATCTCATTTTGTGAGAATTCCTGTTCTCCTCAGACAGTATATGCTGTATGAAGCATGTTTTTCTGAACAAGAAGAACTAATGCCCATGCCCCACTCCTCTACCTGGAGTCTTCCACGTAGCTTAAATGTTAAGAATTTAAGAACACCAAGGTGAGGCTGGGCACCATGATGGGCACCTGAAATCCCAGCAACTTGGGAGACTGAGGCAGGAAGATAGCAATTCAAAGCCAGCCTCAATGATTTAGCAAGACCTTGTCTCAAAATAAAAAATAAAAAGGGCTGAGGATGTGGCTCCATGGTAAAGTACCCTTGGGTTCAGTCATCCTCCCCCCGGAAAAAAAAATGTGATTTTGGTTTAAGCTTGTATACCAACAGTCCAGGCTGTTGGTTGTCACCAGCAAAAATAGCTCTGGCTACACTGATAAGGAAAAGACTTGACAGAGATATTAGGCAGTTCACAGACTCTCTAGGATGGCTGAAGGAAGAGGCTCAGGGACTAGCAGACACCAAAGAAAGCTAAGTCCCAGGAACCACAGCCCCAGCCTCCCTATAGATGAAGATTGCGGAGTCCCTTGAGCCTGTCACCACTGCAAATGACATCATTCCCTGGACACCCAGTGTCCTTGCCATTGCTGCTGCTGCCAGCACCCAAAGGATCCCCCACTGTCCCCACACCTTGGATTCACCAGGTGTCATTTCAGAGCCTGAGACAGGGTCACGTGGTTGCTGGAGCACCAGGATCCACATGCGTTCCAGACACCAAGGAGCAGGAGTGGGGATGGCGGGTGTCGGCCTTCTAGACTTCTCCATTGAGAGACTAGCTTTATCACCCCAAGAATCCCATGACAGGAAATTCCCCAAATGCAGGAAGGGGGTTCTGATGCACTGCAGACGTAAAAAAGACAAAATTCCTTGAGCAGGTTGAGTGCTGAGTGAACTCTGCAAAGTTCTTCTGAGAAAGGCGTGGCCCCCAGAATAATTTGAACCCAATTTGAACTTTATTCTCATTTTAAAGCCGGAGAATAATTTCACATGTGGTTGAAATAAGGATTAAACGAATTGAGACAAGTAGAGGCAAATTATAAATTATAAGGTGCTAGATGGGTATTAGTGACTCGACTCATTCCTTTGTTCTTTTTGCAAACTTCCTCCTATTCTTCATCTGGTGCTGGTCCCTCACATAAATCTCACCTTCAGCCTCTCGGCAGACAGTCTTGCCTCTTACTCCGCAGACTCAATAGAATCCATATGAAAGGAACTCTCCCAGTTTCCCATCACCAAATCAACAGCCTGTCCACCATCCACTTCCTCCTGTCCACCTTCACTGTTGCTTCCACCGGGACACCTCCACTCCCCAACCAGGGCCAACCCTGCCTTGGAGAACCAGCTCCCACCTTTCCTGCCTTCTCCAGAATCTTCCATGATCAGCTATGCACTCTGTGCCCCGTGTCTATCTTTTGGTTTCTGCTCTATCTTTGCATTCTAAGATGACCTTAAGGAGGTCCATCCTCAGGAGGACCTTATCCTCTCTGACTCCAAAACCCTCATTTCCCTTTAGCTACTGTCCATTCTTGCTTCTTTCCTTGATGAACATCTCATAAATTGCCAGCACTTTCTCTATTTCTCATCTCTATCCCTCTCGGCCTGTTCCAGCCGGACTCACACACTCCTGGCTCCGCAAGGACAACTTTGCCAAGTCTCTGATGCCCTCCATGTTGATAGGTCCAAATGATCCCCTCACTTGATCTCTCTTTGACACTGTGATCAACCATTCTCTTGTTCCACAGGTGATCTCCTTCTTGACTTCAGGACACCATGCTCTCTGGGCTCACCTCCTGTCTCTCTGGATGCTCCTTGCAGTCACCCTCATCTGTTTCAGTCCTCCCACACCTCAGCACAGCCTTTAGAAGTTGCCTCTCACACACCTATCATTAATCTCTGAGTTCCATCCATTCCACTCTGACCTGTGCCCTTCTCCCAGTGCTACAAAACCTCCTGTAAGTCTCCCTACAGTCACTTTAATTTTCTGACCCATTCCCAACACAGCAACATGAGTTTATTTTTGTTTGTTTAAATATACAAATTACCAAATTATCTCTTTGTTTAAAATCCTCCAAAAACTTGAAGCCCTTCGGTTCCTCAGGCATGAACTGCCATGGGTTGATGTCCCAGCCCCAGCCTATCCCCTCATACTTCCCGCACAGCCTAACCTCCTGGCTTGCCTGCACCCCAGCTGCATGGTGTTTTCTCACCTCAAGACCTTCACACATGCTATTTTTCCTCCTAGGACCTGAATCCCACTCACACTATACCAGCTATGGGTTGCATGACCTCAGGGGGCTCCATTTGCCCCCACAGATCTGGAATTTCTACAATGATTTATCTTAAATAAGAAATGGATTTTTCTAATTACCAAAGAGTCATCCTATTGGCTGACACCAGGGCTGTGTGAAACACCCCTCCTCTCTTCATCTCTTAGATCTCTTCAGTGTCACATGGAGGGAGAAGCCTTCCCTGACCCTACCAACTAGGTTAGGCCTCCCTGTTAGTCAGTAAGCTCCACACTTGAACTTCATGTTGCCTACCATAATTACAGATATACATGATAGGTATCTATTCATGATGTGACTGTCTCTCTGATGAACTGTGAGTTTCTAAGGGATAATGACAGTGTCTGGGGTCACATTCAAGAGAAATGTTGGGAACAATGTGAGGTCTGTTCTGACAGGTTTACCCAGGAAAATGGAGAAAAGAAGCAACAGGAATCGAGTGGTGTGGGTCACCACCATTAATGGCTGGTCCTTCAGATTAGCAAATGTAGCACCAGAAGCAGGACAGATGGTTAAGGAGAGCAGAGGAAAGGAGAGAGTTTGAAAGGGTGTATAGTCTATCCAGAAGAAATGTGTGCTCAGTCCTCAGGTATGCAGGACAAAGTTCCCATCCCAGAGTAGCTTCTTAGGAACTTTCCCAGTCGCCTCCCTGGAACCAAATGGGTATGTGCTCCAGAAGCCTATGAATGGCCCTCTTGCTGAAAATAAAAAGAAGAGGATCAGGAAGAAGTGGTTCCATGTGTCAGAGGCAGGAGCAGTGTTCACAGTCAGCTCGGGATTCCCTACGGCAGGAATCCTCTCTGCAGGGAAATGATCCATGCCCGACTCGTGTAGTGTTCGGTCTTATCTGATTCCAGCCAAGTCTACACCCCATAAACTAGCATAGTAGGATCCCACAATCCACTCCCTTTGCTGGTTCCAATCTCTCCAAACAGGGTAGGCAGGCTCCCAGGGGCCCAGGGACTCCCACCATGCCAATCTGGCACTTCTGTGGGTCTCAAGCCAAAGGAATGGATATTCGCTCATGAAAACATACACCGAGAGCTTTCAAACTCCACTTTGTGGCCACATGACGTGTGTCTTCTGCGTGGCTGCCTACTCCTAGACACAGCATCTTCATCTTCCTTGGGGATTTGCAACCCCTGAGGAACGAACAAGACAAAATCAAAGAGAACCTGCCTCCCAAAAGTTAAAAAATATTGTTTGTCAGGGAAGAGTTTGTACATTTGTTCAAATTTCACCCAGGTTTTGCAGTTCTCCATTTTTAAGAAGTTCTGCTTCTGGAGCATGATTTTAACTGGCTCTAAGCTTTAAAATATATTTGCGTTATAGATGTATATAATACATATACATGCAATGATTCTGCCATTTGAACTATATAAGACAGCAACCACAAAATTGAAATTCTGTCTTTCAAAGGGTTTTATGTACTCCTCTAACTGAAAACAGCTTCACAATAAAAAGATCCAGTTTTACAAGTGAGCCCAACCCAAAATAGTAACTACGGCCTTAAGGGCTATTATCCCATTGCTATATAAAGGATTTAGGGCATATAAATGTCCATTAACACAACTAAGCATAATAATCTGATTTATAAACCACCCCTTGCCAGGGCCCTTGTGGCACCCTACAATTACACCACCCTAATTAAAGTGTCCTGGAAGCCTAATAGATTCACCCTAAAAGAAACCGCCCAGCAAAGGAATGACCCACCCACCAAAAAGTCCTGACAGTAGGGGTTCTTAGACACGGGGGGGGGGGGTGCACAACAAAGGGGTTTTCAGATGGAAGAAGAGCATTTTAAGTATCTCATTCCCATGCTCAGAGCTTGCCAAAGTACACAGAAGTGAATAATACCCCAAAGCAAAGACGCATCATGAAGAGGGCTATCTGAGCGTCCATCTCAGGCTTTCCTGTAAATTTGGCATTGGCTTGTTACAGGTGAGCATTCCTGGGCTCTAGGCTTGGGAAATCCAAATGACAGTTTTGACTGGAAGGCAGGGGGAACCCTTCTGTGACAGAGAACTGTTTGAGCACAGAATTTGGAAAATTTCTCAAGACAACCCCAAATTACTCTGTCACCATCTGCAGGGTCTTAGATGTGTGTACACCGCTAAGAGGGGTGTTCTCGTCTGTCTTATTGAATCATTGACAGTTGTAGGACTGAATGACACCTCTCAAAATTTGCCCTCCATTCCTCCATATCAGCAGACAAATGAAATTTCCAACAGGCTTAAGAATTTGCTAAACTAAATGTCTTCAAAGTAGACTCACAGCTGATCTTAGTGAAGACTGAAGACTTCTCCCTGAGTATATTGGGGAGAAAAGCATGCAGCAAAGGAGAGAAGAACATCTACTCATAAACAGACAGGAACATACAATGCTGTGTGTGTGTCCCACTCATCGCTTGACCCATTGCATTAGTAATGTTTGTTCTCAAAATGCTTCGAGGGCTCAGCCAGGTGGTACTTCCAGGAGGGAGTATATTGGATTTGTTTGTTTGTTTGTTTTGTAGTGCCTGGGCTTGAAGATCTAATGCATAGTAGGCAAGTGCTCTACCACTGAGCTACAACTACAGCCCCTAATTTGGAAAATACCAAAAAAAAATTCCAAATAAGTTACAACATTAGTCCTAGAAGTCATTGCCATTATTATTCTAGTGTTTTTTTCTTGCCAGCAATTTTTTTCTATGTGTATGTTAAGATAACAAACTTTCAATTTAGATCATACTCTCTATGTAATTACGTAGTCTGAGGTTTTCATTTATACTACATTACAGTTAATTCTCTGGGCCTTTAAAAGAATCTTGATAAATATTAAGATGCCTCAATTTTTAAATTACTATTATATATAATCAGAAAAAAAATATTAATGATCAACTTGAAGTTTGCTTAGCAAACTTCCAACTAAGAATCAAGGGGAGAGAAAATGTGGGATGGAATCCCTTCCCTCAAACATTTTAGTTTCACAGATGAATCTGGAGTTAAAACATCTGTACATATAGAGGAGTTGGGGGAGTACCCCAGTTGTCAAGCATTGGCAAGCATGCATAAGGCCCTGGGTTCAATCTCCATCAAAAAAGAAGAAGAAGAAGAAGAAGAAGAAGAAGAAGAAGAAGAAGAAGAAGAAGAAGAAGAAGAAGAAGAAGAAGAAGAAGAAGGAGAAGGAGAAGGAGAAGAAAAGAACCTAATCAATTGAATACAACAGAAAAGAAGAAGAAGAAATGCTGGTCCAAATCAGTATCTCCCTAACCAGGATAACAGCCTATGAGAAATAACACGCACACTCTCGTCCATAGACAGAGTGAGAAATTTACACATGCCTGATTCCAGGTATCAAGAGCCACTTCCTCAAAACAAAGCTTTCTCCACACACCGATACCTGAAATTTTATTGTCAAAGATTAATTTCCTTATTTCATATTCTCTATTCCTCTTACAAAGCAAATGGACCTGGGAGTGCCAAGACATGACATTGGATGGCACCCTTCCAGTCTCCCTGTGCCAATGACAGACATCACTAATCAATCTTAGCACTGCTGCCTTCATAGATAATCTCTGAGCCCTCAGCACAACTCTGCAGGCAGCTACTACCCAGTTAGCAAAATTGAAATGTGAGTAGAAAACTATTTGCCGTTCTTTATTAAAGAGATGATAATAATAAACATATATTTGAACAGGGGTTGAGAGTCTTACAGAGTTCTGTCACATCCATTATCTCATTTGAGCAGATGTTATTTTCTATTTTTTTTTTTTTTTGTATGCCAAATGAAGGATTGAAGATTTTCACAGATCATTCAATGGTCACTCTTAAGAGGCAGGTCTCAGATTGCAATATGGAACCCCATCCCATACCATTGCTTTCTCAAAGCACTCCCCTGGCACATCAGTATGAAAAAGTTGCCCCTCTCCTGTTCTGAGAGTCAGTTTGGAGAAATTACGTAGACCTTAGAAAACACTGAGGATCAGAAAAGCGCATTCCTTAAAAACCCAGGATATCAGAACCCAGAGACTGTGGGCAAAAGAGACACCATAATTTTGCAAAAACCCAGCTCTTTCCCCTGGAGGGACCAGGAAATATATTCACATTCTACCCACAACTGGTATCTGACTGGAATTCCACCAAGAATCCCACTATGAGTTAGACCAGCCGCGCCACAGGAAAGCCCTGCAGTTACTGAGCTGGACTCAGGAGTCTCAGTGCCTTGACTTGACTAATGATTAGAGCTGTTCTGCCTTGTTCGTGCCAGTACCCAAGCAGCCTGCTTCCTCTCTCTAGGCTGGGAAGGAACAGAGCCAACCAGACAGTACTCCCAAGGTCTTCCCCAATTTCCAAACACCCATTGGAAAAGCCACATCCACCAAGCCACTTTCTCCTTTGGTGCTTCCTATTCGACTCTCAGACACCCTGGGGCTGCTCCTTGATCTACAGGTCCTGTGTCTGACTCCATTTATAGGTCTACCAGGGGCCCTCTTGTAGTGTGTGATATGCAATGTGTGCTTATATGTGTGAACACCCACCGACTCTCCCCCCAATTTAATCCAATCCAATATTGAAAGTGCAATGGTCCTAAAAGTGTTTTAAAACACCAGAATTAGATAGCATGTTGAATTTGAGGTTAACATACGGATTTTTGACTTTAAAAGGCTAGATTTTCACAACAAACACACGTTGCTATAGAGACAGCATAAGCCTATGTAAACTTTCAGGCATTCATATTCATAGAAACTCCTGAAGCAAGACCAAATGTTGGCCCTAACATTCTTGTTCTTGCCAACTTCCAAATAGTGCACAAATTATGCCAAAAATAAATGGGTGTGACTAATACAAGCTTAGAACATTTTTTTTTTAAATTTACCTTGAGGGCAGCATTTGTTGATATAGGAGCTGGGTGTGTAAAGCATACTTCCCGCTCTATAAATCCATCTGTTTTATTTACACTTCCTAAAAGACCTGCGTGCACATTTTTTCCATAAATCGTACAACCGCTAGTAATCACGTATCATTTCAATCTGTGCCCCAGTTCGGTTTTAACGTTGTGTCTCTTCCTTTTTTGTTTGTGCTCCATGAAGCACATACTACAAGCAATGCAGCTAAGACTTAACTCTTCTGGTCCCAAATACACACGCCAGGGTTACAGAATAGTCAACCAGTTTCTGCAGAGGCAACACCTCCAAGGTCTGCAAGCCCAGGGTAAATCCTATTACAAGCTCAGAGATGTCAAATTGGTTTCTGCTATTGACCTCCTTTCTTGTGACCCCCTGCCCCAACCTTCCAGGCCCCAATCCCCAATCCCTCATTTCTCCCGCACCAAGGTCAACCTGTATGACGACTGTGCTCAGCCCTGAATCTACTCTATCTTGTGCTGGATACTTGCTGCTAATTACTGTAGTCACACTTCTTAATTCAACAAGCGGCAGGCGGCTGGCTGCCATCTCCCCCGTGGGATGGGTCACCAGCTATCTCACGCAGGTCACTAAGTCAGCATTTATTTCCTGATAGGAGATGGCGTTACGAGGTAGCTGTTCCAACATGAATGGTAATCAACAATAATTAAAAGTGATACACCCATTCTGACTCATAAGATAGTGATAAAAAATAATCCAAGATGGTTGGGGGAAGGAGGGAAGAAAGAAAGAGAAACTGCTCAACCATGGGGCAGAGGCTTTTCATTTCCCTTTAGAATTGATAGGCCTTTGTTTCCTTTTCATTCACACAGAAAGAGTATGTCCACACAGTGACCACAGAGCAAAGTAGTAAGTTTGGATTTTCCGTAAAAAAAAATGTTCCCTCTCCAAGGCTGAACCCCTTTGAGTGATATCAGGGGAGGAGCAGATCAGGGATCAGACCACACATGGAACCCCTGTACCATCAGAGGTCATAACGACTGTTTTGTGTATGATGCCAACCATGGTCAGTCTCCATCACCAGGAATAGTTTGGACACCACAACATGGATTGAGTGTTGCCCACCCAGATTCCCAGCATCCACCTAGGCTTCTGGTAGGCCCAGCTCCATACTACTAGTTACCAAGCCTTGCTGGTAAGGAGATACTCAGTCATCCCCACCGCGCCCTATGCACAAGTCAGGTCACATGCCTGCAGATCAAGACTCTGTGCAGCTTTGTTTAATCATGGTCAGAATTTTCCAGATCTATGCCCTCTCCCCACATCTAAAGCCAGATTCTCCAGACCCTGGGACTATGATTCACTTGCCACTAATATAGTAATGAGGTGTTCTCAGCAGAAACTGGAAGGAAGTAGGAGAAACAGAATAGAGATGGGGTGGGAGTGGGGACCAGAACTGGTATGGTTCCAGGTCAAGCCCAGCCTCAGCCTGATTCCATACAGAGCTCAGGAGCATAAAGTGTCCCATGTCGGCAAGGGGGCCAACGTTTATTCCTCCCACACAAGCAGTTATTTGCTACTGGCCACCTCAGAACAGATGGAAACACCCAGGTACTTCTGGCTGTCTGTGCCATGACCCATGCAGCTCCTCTGAAGGTAGCCTTGGGTGCCAGCTCAGAAGCAAAGTGAAGCTGGACACACAGAATTGGTAAGGGGTCCTGAGGGCACTGGAAGGATCTATTCCACACCTGGAGAAGTGAACACTGACAGTTTAACCTTAATTTTATAAAGCAATTCCTAATCTGAAAATCTCAGAGGAGGTAAAAATCAGGGAAGAGATTCTAACTCCTATACTGGAAAACATCACAATGGAAAGTCTAATTATCTGATGTCATATCTGGACCAGGGAGTAAGTGTGTGAGACCTGGACCCCTGCTTATTAGTGCCATATCTTGAAGCACCTATTCAACCTCAAAGTGCCATTTGATACCCCCCTGGGACCTGACCACCATCTAAGCATGATTCTTCAGCTCCTCCTGGGTAGCAAATGTAAGGGACTTCCTCCAGTGCCCAAGACAGCCTCTTGCCCTCTGACTAGCCTGCCTTCCACTTCCTACTTACCTTGTCCATTTCAGGGGAGATAGAGAAATGAAGGGTAAGAATTACAAAGAGGCCATGTTTGCTTCTGAACATGAGCCAGCCTTGATTGACTCCTAGTGTCTACATTGAAAAGGGTTGTCGGGCTGGTAAGAGCATGTGATATTACTGATGCCTACGAAGGTACAGGATGAGGTGGTTAAGGCCATTCCTGCAGGACAGATGATACCAGAACCTCCTCTACCCTGCCCCATTTCACATACTTTTTTTTTTCCTTTTTTCACAACAGAAAAAGGGAAAAAGTAATGTGAGGGGTTTTTTTATTACTATTTAGTTTTAGGTGGACACAATATCTTTATTTTACATTTATGCGGTGCTGAGGATCAAACCCATTGCCTCGGGCATGCTAGGCAAGCGCTCTACCTCTGAGCCACAACCCCAGCCCAGTAATGGGTTTTGAAATGTTTACAATATTCAGTATAAAATTTGGAATCAAAAATTCCATAAATATAGGGCACATTGTTTGCCCTAAAGAAGTTAATCTCAAGAAGACATACAGATGAGACATAAGACATACAGAGAGAGAGCAATTCTTAACACATACATAATAAACTGGCAAGATAAAACTGAATTTCCTCTGTTCATGTATGAATACACCACCAGTGAAACTCCACAGTACTTACAACCACAAGAATGGGATCCTAATTAGAATAAGCTATACTCCATGTCTGTATAATATGTCAAAATACATTCTATTGTAATGTAATCTAAAAAGAACAAATAAAAATTTTAAAATAAAAAAATTCAATTTTAAGATGAATTTCCAAATGCTAATCTACATGAATTTCAGGTATCTAAGCACTTATTCTCATGATATGTATAAACTAAGTTCTGTGTGTTTCATGAAGTAAAGAGAAGATTGTTCTAGAAGTATAGGAAGTGGGATTTGAACTGAGCCCCCAGAGAGTACGTTGGATTTGCATAGGAGGAGCAAAAGAAGAAGGACTTTTGAGCTCTGCATGGTGGCGCATGCCTGTAATCCCAGGGACTCCAGAGGCTGAGGCAGAAGGATCTTGAGTTTAAAGTCAGCCTCAGCAACTTAGCAAGGCGCTAAGCAACTCAGTGAGATTCTGTCTCTAAATAAAATACATAAAAGGGCTGGGGATGTGGCTCAGTGGTTGAGTGCCCCTGAGTTCAATCCCTGGTACCAAAAAAAAGAAAGAAGAAGAAGGAGGACTTTTGACTCAGTGGGGAGAACAAGAGAAAAAAGAGCCACCATTCTGGGAATGCCCAGTGAAGCCCTTAAAGGTCCCGCTGCAGTGCCACACTCAGAAACAAAGCCATTTCCTCACCTGCCCACATCCCCAGCGGCTGCCAGGGAGGCCCTTTACACAGAGAGCTGCTCACAAAAATATGGTGGAGCTCAATTTGCCAGCTGCTGGTAAAAACCGAGTGTGGAGTTTCAAAGTCCTAGCACAGGGGTCTCCCAGTGCTGCCCAGCCCACACCTGGGAAGCCAGGCCAGGATGTGGCCTCTAGCTAATACCTGAGCATGTTCAAGCCTCCCCCAGGATAAAAATAGAACCTGGGTTTAATACAAAAAAAGAAAAAACTAAACAAAATAAACAGCAAGAAGGGAAAGGAAACAGGGTCTTTTCTGTTTCAAAGAGTAGTAGAAATATCCCCTGCCCTAAAAGCCTAGAGTGACCCCCCATAAACACCCACCAACCTCTCTTGCCATTTTCCAGCAGTGTGCTCATATGTAATGAAATCTCACCAGAGCAAGGATACAAATCAGACCCAGGACCTAAGCACCTGGAAGACTCCTCCTGCCTACACACCCACGCCCCAGGGCTGCCAGTGCTGTGAGCAAACAGGAGCAGACCCTTAGGGATGGCTCAGCCCTGGACTTGGCCTCCTGATTCCTGCCAGCTCCCAGATTCCCCCAGGGAGTCCTTCTCCCCAGGCTCAGCCAAGCCAAATGCCAGGAACCCCTTCAGCTTCCAGAAGGTTAGTATCAGCTCCAAGCATAGACTTGTCCTAAGGTGGGGGGGAACGGAGAGCAAGTTAAAGCCATCGGCTCCCTGTCATGTGACACTGAACCTGCCAAAACAAAGTATGCCATTTTTAGAGGATTTGGAGGATTTGGTGGAGGGGGGAGTGGGGTGGGGTTAAACAGTCTGGTTTTTAAGAACAACTTTTCATTCTCTTCACTCGCAGTGTACACTGATGGGGATTTTGTTTTTCTTTAAAGAAAAAAAAAAAAACAATAAGTGATACCTCTTTTCAAATTGCCCCCAGACTCCTCAAAGATGGCTCTGTTTTCCAGAGGAGGGCCTCTCTGACAGCTGTGGATTAACAACTATAACAGCTCGCAGTTGTGAGGAGCTTTCAACTTTTCAAAGTCTTCCTCCATCCATCATCCCACTTTATCCTCCTGACAGCCTGGTGATGCAGGTGAAACAGGGATTACCTGGGCCAGCCCCTAGTGTAAGCAAAGTAGATTATGTACTCAGTGAATCTAGGGGCCCTGGAAGGGATGAACCGCCTCGGAGAATCCCTCCCAACAAATTGCACCTGAAATATTCCCTTAACCAAAACAACCCTTCCATTTCACAATGCAGGTGAGGCTTAAGAAGCAAATACCCTTTGGAAAGACAGCTCGTCAACCAGTGTGTGATGGGGACAAAGCACCGGCAAGCCTTTCCCAAGAGCACATTTAATAAGGAAAAGAAATGGGACACCCAAAGGGAACGTAGGGTAATCGTGGAAAACTTAACTCGGGTGGCAGTTTACCTGTGGTCGCCCCAATCATTGTTCCTACTTCACAGGTATTAAGACACAAAGAGGTCAAGTCACCCAATCATTCATTCACTCATTCCTTGATTTAAACAATTTTATAGTAGCTCTTGTTATACCAGCAAAGCCTGGAGGTACAAGATAGAGTCTGCCTTCAAGGAGGTGGCAGTGGGGTGAAGGGGCAGTAGGAGAATCAGATCAGTATTGGAGATCCTCCCCTCACTCTGGGCAAAAGGGATGGCCTTCTACACTCACTGTCTAAGAAGGGGACAACCCAGTCTAGGACAAATATGGAATTGATTTCAGAATGGGTGTTTTAGACACATAGTAAAGATTTTTTTTTTTTTTTGAGAGGCTTTGGGCTGGATGCAGTTGCACACACTTGTAATTCCAGTGACTCAGGAGGCTGAGACAGGAGGATAGTGGGTTCAAAGCCAACCTCAGCAATGGCAAGGCGCTAAGCAACTCAGTGAGATCCTGTCACTAAATAAAATACAAAATAGGGCTGGGGATGTGTCTCAGTGGTTGAGTACCCCTGAGTTCAATCCCTGGTACAAAAAGAGAAAGAGAGAGAATTCTAAAATCTTGGAATTCTAAAATCTTGATTTATATATCAAAAGCGATTTCTGTAATCTCAGTGGCTGGGGAGGCTGGGGCAGGAGGGTCGTAAGTTCAAAGCCAGCCTTAGCAATGTAGTGAGGCCCTAAGCAACTCAATGAGACCCTGTCTCTAAATAAAAGATAAAAAGAGCTGGGGATGGAGTTCATCAGTTAAGTACCCCTGGGTTCAATCCCTAGTACTAAATTTTTTTTTAAAAAAAAGCGACTTCTGGACATCATAAATAAATAATAGAGCAGGGAAGAAAGCATGAAACTGGAAGTCTTCCTCATGCCAGGAAGAGAGGCCATCCCACCAGTCTTTCAGAGCAGACAAGTTCCTGGTGATCCGATCACACGAGAACACTGACCTCAAGGGGTTTGAGTGACCAGAAACCCTCATTCACAGTCCTTCAAATATTCACAGTCCTTCAAATTTTGATCACGTGTCATTTAGTGATAGTACTAGTGATTTAAATATTTTTCTCCATACATGCAGTGGAAATTGTGATATGGGTCTTTATAAATGACACATTGTCTATAGTTGATTTTGTGTTTGACTTTGATTTTGTGCATGCCTTGACCTAATTGATTCCAAATATGATGAGATTAGAATTTGCAATTGACCATTTTGTTAACTGTAGGGAAAAAAGACCCCACCCATGACATAGAATTGCTATCACAACCATTCTTGGCTAAAGGCCAAATCTGTGGGTCTGCCCCAATCTTGGACATTCAGTCTCTAAAACTGTAAGTCTCTAAAACTCTTTTCTTTAAAAACTCTTTTCTTTAAAAGTAGCCAGTCTCTGGTATCTTGTTATAGTGCTTAAAAAAAATGGACCAAAATATAACCAGAAATAGGATTGCTGGTTCATATGGTAGTTCCCTTTTCAATATTTTGAAGAACTACCACCCTGTCTTTCATAGTGATTGTATTATTTTACAGTCCCACTAACAGTACAAAAAAGGACTTCTCAACAGCCCCACAAACACCAACACTTCTTTTCTTCTTTTTTGGATGGTAGCCATGCCAAAGGTCATAAGGGGATATCTCATTGTGAGTTTGACTTCTTTTCTCTGACGATTCATGGTATTGAGCATCTTTTTGTATGCTTATTGATCATTTGCAACTCAGTAACCTTTTTTTTTTCCCCTCACTCAACCACTGAGCCACATCCCCAGCCCTATTTTGTATTGTATTTAGAGACAGGGTCTCACTGAGTTGCTTAGTGCCTCACCAAAGCTGAGGCTGGCTTTGAACTTGTGATCCTGCTGCCCTCAACCTCCAGAGCTGCTGGGATTACAGGCATGTGCCACAGTGCCCGGCAACTCAGTGACCATTTTTTAAAGCATTATTTTCAAAGCTCTGAAATCTATTTTCCTGTTTGGGGGGCAGATGTCAGTTACCATCTTTCAAGTTGAATGTCCCCATGAAAAAAAGGCAGTTTCTCCTTTTCACTTTAACATATGATCAAAGCAGAATGTTTCAACCACATCACAGTTGATATCTTGGGTCAGGCAGTTCTTTGCTTTGGGGAATACCCTTGCATCCCAAAATGCGAAAATACGGCCTCTGGGTGCCTGCAGCACTCCCTACTCCACTTGAAATAACAAACGACATCTCTAAACATTTCTAAATGTCTCCTAGGGGTGGCGGATAGTGCTCCTGCTTGAGAACCACTGGATTACAGTTTGCAAACTAGCATGTTTAAGTCAGCCTACATAATCATGTTAAATCTTTGAATCAGCATTAAATGTTTTGGAGATAACCCGGCTTCCCTTGAGAACGTAGAGGATCAGGCCATCCTGTGCCTGTATTGCCCCGTGGCAAAAATTGGCTGGGCAGAGTAGCTATTGCTTCACCCAAGTTTGAGTTCCTGCTCTTAATAGAATCCATAAAACAAGACCTGTTCGAATGCTAGCTAGATAAAGCTGCTTCTAATGTTTCAAGTGAAATAATTTTGATTTGCCTGACTTGTCCTACCTGTACGTGATTATGTGAAATCTCAGACCACCTGACTAAAACTATTTGATCTCTCTCTCTCTCTCTCTCTCTCTCTCTCTCTCTCTCTCTCACACACACACACACACACACACACACACACACACACACAAGAGGCAACACAGGTCACAGGGAAAAAGTACTGGACTCAAAGTCAGAATAACGAGGTTCTAATCCTTCATTGCAAGCCTACTATATGAGAGATTTCAAGCTCGGGGCCAGACTTAATCTGGGCTCCATCTTCTTTATCTAACCCAACTCTCTACTGAACACATGAGTTCTAAGAGCTGTTTACACTCTAAACATCTGTGATCCACACATGCATGAACATAACTCAGTAAAACCCTGCTGCTCCGTAATAACTGAGACCGGGATGGAGAAAGAGGAACAGAGTAGATTAGTAGACAGACTAGAAAAATTTTTTAAATCTTTATATTTTTTTCACATTTATGCAATTATGCACACTAGTCTGTGGTAGACACTGGGCAGTGTAGCACAGGGGTTATATACCACCCAGATCTCCCAGATAGGCAGGACCTACTACTGCCCACCTATGGAGAATGCACACTTCCAGGTCTGCCTCAGCTGCAGAGAGCTGCCTTGCCCTGTTTGAATGCTAAATAGATAAAGCTGCTTCCAAGCTGCCCACATCTGATGAGTAGGTTCATGGGTATTAAGTCCTGGCCATTGCTATGCAAAGAACAGATGGGCAGTACTCGCCCCAGAACTCTCCACACATCACCCAGAGCCTTATCTCACCTGCAGTACAATTCAACTTCTTCCTCTGCCCAATCCTGCGTCCTCCCTTTTCCCTTCACTGGAATTGAACCCTAATAACATTTTGTACCCCAAACTTTGTCTCGGCATATTCTTCTGAAAAGCACACACTTCAGCAGTTCACTATTATTGGATAACCACACACATATAAATGAATGTGCGAGCCGGGCACAGTGGCGCACACCTATAGTCCCAGCAAGCTCAGGAGGCTGAGGCAGGAAGATCATGAGTTCAAAGGAAAAAAAAGCAAAAGCAAGGCTCTAAGCAACTCAGTGAGACCTATCTCTAAATAAAATACAAAACAGGGCTGGGGATGTGGCTCAGTGGTGGAGTACCCTTGAGTTCAATCCCTGGTACCCAAAAAATAAATAAAATGAATGTGCGAGGTTTGTGTCAGCGATTCACTTCTCCCTCATTCGACCCAGGGGTAAATCCTGATTGGGCTGCAGTTCTAAGAAGCCCAGGTGAGCACACTCACTTCACTATTTGATGACTTAGGAAGAGATGGTAACCCAATCCTAGGCAATGATATGTGACAAGAAGTGTGCAGAGGGAGAATTTTCTTCTGCTGGACACAGTCGTGTCTGCTTTGATGTCCAAACTCTGGCAACCACCTTGGTAAAAGAAGAAGGCCCCAAACTCAATGAGAAGGACAAAATAGAAAAAAAAATGGAAGACCCTTGGGACTTCTTTGAGGTGCCAATTTTGAAATCCATTCTGGAAATTCAGCCTTCTTATTATGCTAGATGAAAAATTGTTGATATCATTTAAACCATTCTGACCTGGGCTTTCTGCCACTTGCAGTCAAAAGCATCCTACCCTAGGTACAGGCAAATCAAGTAGAGCCTAGAGGAGATTTTTGTAGGGTCTTTTTAATGCGTACATTAAAAATCATGAATACTATTCCATTTTTTTCTATGTGAGGTAATCGAAAATTTGTCAAGAGCAATATAAACGTCTTTAAAACCTCATTTTGCTTATCCTATCTGAAAAGAATTTGCCAAACAGAAACAAATCTCATCCTAATTCCTGTTGATTACTGTTGATTGTCAAATTATTTTAAGTCTAAGGTAACAGCCTTATGTTTAGGGTTTCCTAGCACAATCCACCCAATATCACTGACCCAGCCAGTGTGTCCAAGTTACCAACTGGAAGTCCAGAGGGACCTTGTGGTAGCTCTTAGCTCAGACCTCCAGGGAAGTATTTCTGGGTATAAAGCCAGAATTTACTGAATGATTCCCTAACGACTACATTGAATGGGCTTCTTCTCCAAACAGGGAGTAGCTTGCCCCCAGAGAGGTTCTGTTTCTGCTGTGTTTTCTAAAAATATAACTCGTTAATGACAAGCCATTAAACTTCTTGTGGGTTAACCAAAATCAAAACTCTAAATGAATAGAAATTAAATTTCTGCACTTAAGGCCACGTGTGTGCAGGTCAGAGGGGCAGGTCACTCACTGGTGGGCTGGCTGAGCCAGCGGGGCTCCAGCTCCCCAGCTGGACGTGGGCAATCTGTCTTCTGTCTCCACCAGCTTGTGGCTTCGAGGATTTGGGCTCAGAGACTGTTCCCTATGCCAATTCCCCTTGGCAGGAAAGACACCTTCTGGCATTACCATTGCTATTCCCGTCCTTCAACCCAGCCAACCTCCTCATGTTTTATCTATTTTTATTTGAATTGGTGATCAAGGGATTAACCCAGCTTATATAAATCCCATCTTCCAAAAGCCATTATGGCATAGTTGCTATTGTGATATTTCAGTCTCCAAAATGAATCGAATTGGATTTTAATGATAGTAGACTCCATTAAGCAACACCTGATTGTGTTATTTCCTGGAAATTTCATCTTCATTGTTTTCTCCATCCCTGTTATCCAAAAAACACAGCAGGAGAGCTATCAGGGGCTGCTGCCAACCCATATTGGATTATCCTTGAAATCATGGTCACATTTTCTTCTGTTTCTAACAAGTAAAATGTCTGTTTCGTTCATTCATTTCACAGGATACCCTCAATACAGTGTCAAGTTCCATTGAAAAAGAAAAAAAAAGAAACTTAAAAAATTGTTGTAGGTTACCTAGTATTTATAGGGGACTAAAATTCTTTACAAGAAACTCTTATGGTGGGGGTGTATCATATACATGTCATTTCCTATACTTATTGGAATTTATTTTGAGCAACATTAAAGCACTTTTTTCCTTAGAATGGAAAAGCCAATTTGATTGTATATTTATTTATATAACCCAACTTCTGTCTGTGTGGGTCAAATGAAGAACAAAACAATTACTCAATGGAATCTGTCTGAAGTATCCATTTTTCCTCTGACACCAGCAGACATTAAGCAGTTCACTATCTTGTCTACAAAGAAGTGTGTTTAGGATTTAGCAGAGCCTAGTCCCAGAGGACCACAATGTTTGTCTTGTTCCCACTATAACTCTGGGGTTTGTAATGCCTACTATACAATAGATAATCCGACATATTAATTGGAAGAAAGAGAACAATTAAGAAGTGTCCAGACTGTGGATAAACTACCTTGACAGTGTAGCCAACCAATCTGCTATCCATTTCACCCTGGTAATCAGTACTACCTAAGAAAGGGAAAAATGAGAAAAACTGTCCTGCATAAATGGTCAGATGGGTATAAGGGAGAATGGGAGAGATGAGAAAGATAAAAAAGAAATAGTAACTTTGTCTTTCACCCCTAAGTCCTAAATTTCAGTTTTCCCTTTACCAAATAAAATCTTCATGGGTTGGGGTCGTAGCTCAATGGTAGAGCACTTGCTTATCTCGTGTGAAGCCCTGGGTTTGATCCTCAGCACCACATAAAAATAAATAAAATAAAGGTATTGTGTTCATCTACAACTAAAAAAAATTTTTTTTAATAAAACATTTATAAAATGAAACCCAATAAATGAGGGGTTTTTTGTTTGTTTGTTTTCATCAGGGATTGAACCTAGGGGCACATTTCTACTGAGCTACATCCCCAGCCCTTTTTATATTTTATTTAGAGACAGGGTCTCCCTGAGTTACTTAGGGCCTCCCTAAGCTGCTGAGGCTGGCTTTGAACTCACAATCCTCATGCAGGCATGAGCCACCATGCCCAGTGCAAGCATTTTCAATTAATGAGAAGCTTTTTACTCTTTCATAGAAACAGTCCAACCACAATTGAATAGGAGACAGCAAAGATTTACATCACCACCATCACCCTCCAAAAGCAACATTTGGGCCATGTCTCAGTGTAGTAGATTTGAACTAATCTGATGCCAGCTGCACTTCTAACAAAGGAATATATTTTACTTAGCATCTACTATTTACTATCTTTCCAGTGATACAGAACACAAAAAGTATAGGTTGCAGACTTACTCCTCAATGATCTTACAATCTAGCTGGGAAGATAAGACACATGTGGAAATAAACAAAACACACCACAGTGGTTGATTCAGTAAGACAAAGCATAAAACAGGTAGGTTAAAGGGCAAAAATTAAGTGCTACAATTGAGAAATTTGCATTAAAAATCCCCTTCTTACTGAAGAGAGCAAACCAAAATGCAAAATGTTTTAAAGACAATCCTAAATAATAAATCATATATTTTATTGTAAAAATGATAAATTAAGGGTACTAGCCATGAAAAGAAATTCCCAAATTTCTCACAGAAGGGGGATTTTTGACCTTCTGCTATTAAGTATTTCAGAATTTGCTTTTCTACATTAAGTAACTGTTCATGAATTATTTCTAAACTGAAGGGAATATTTTTAAATATTTAGGGACAAAACCTAATAATTTAGGTTCCTAACCTCCCCCTAAGTCTATTCTTTCTCAGCATTCTTCATGTTAATAGGACATATTGAACTGAATTTGAACAAATGTTTAGCATGGAATATTTGAATAATAACCTTCTCATGTTTTGATAAGTGCTCATTCACATACCATAAGACAAAGCACAACGAGTTGGAAAATAAATGAATTCTGACACATCAAAAGCATTTTCCTTCCTCTGATATTTTATCTGTTTGTGGTCTGGATTTTGAAATACTGGAGAATGTTATCATGAATTCCAAATATAATTATGTGTTTCTAGAAAAGAGACATCATTATTTGATAGCATAAATGGCTCTGGTATGATATCCAATGTCATTTCCCCCACTTGGTTCTCGTAAGTGATCCTAATTGAACACTTGGAGGAGACTCAGGCTCTGTCCACACAGGCAAAATCAGAAATGGCATTAGAGCTATGATAGAACATCCTACTAAAAGATTACTTCTACAGGATAATTGAATCAAAAGCCAGACCTCAAGGTGGGGGACAAGTACTAATCTCATATTCTTCTCCCATAAAGAAAATGACATCACCCCAAAACACAAGAGGTTTGTCTTCTGTAGGTATTAAAAAAAAAAAAAAAAAGGATCAGGCTCACATCCTAATCTTGATTTCATTCCAAATGGAAAATAGGCCCAAAGAACTCTGAGTATGGCATCATATCAGGTTAATACCAATTCACTCTTTCAACTACAATATTAATACATGTACACTGGGAAAAATATCACATTCATATAAATATCCCTGGGCACTGGTTTTTGTTTAAACAACTATTCTGCATGGCTACTTACTAGCATCCTAAACAGTCTGTGAATTTTTTTTTTTATTTACTCACATACATTCTGGCCTCTATGGGGGTAGTACAAACAGCTGGAACACAGGTGTCTCAGAAAGTTGCCATCTGCCTGGGCCTATGACCAGCATACAAATGCTCCTCCTTGAGCTAACCACTCAGAAATAGTAAGAAGGGAAACTCTTCTATACCTGTTCCTGCTTTCCTGAACAGAAACCTCCCCCTCCTTGGGGAATAGCCAATGGCTACCAGCAAAGACCAGTCAAAAAGAGAGTTGAAATAGTTCCTCTCTGAGTTTGTGACAGTCCTCATACATCTCTCTCCATCACTGTGTGTGAGAAATCCTGGACTGGAAGAGAAGGCTAATTGGATCTACTTCCTGATGCAAACTGTCCCTTCCATGGAAGGATATACTCACCTCCTTCCCACACACATGGATTCTAAAACATCAGTGTAACAAAAACTCCACATCCTCTGGGAAGACTGGAATCACACACAATTAGAAATCTTTTACAAGCAATGACAGTACCAAAATGGGAAATAAAATTGAACATGATGCAATCTATATGACTATAGATTAGAGGGTCTTAGGTCCCCATGAACACCCATTTCTGGAACTAGAAGGGTTTCAGGAAAGGTCTCTAGTACCCTGTTTACATAAAGGCCTCTGAGTCTCTTTGGACCTAGATGATTTGGGGATTTACTGTTAGAAGACTAGACATTGAAAAACGAGACACTACATATACACACACAATCATATGCTCATGATGCCTGCCTTTGATAGCCCAAGGGGCAGAGAATCTGGGGATCTGTGTTTAGCTTCTGTGTCCCAGGGTCTGTGGAAGAAACACAGCAGAGAACTGAGTACAGCACAAAATTCACTTCCCATGCCAAGAGAAGCCCATGTTTTCTCCATGAGGGAAGCTATAGAGAGAGAAGAGGAAAATCCAAAGCAATTAAGAGAAATTAAAATAACCATCACCTTCAAGAAGTCCCTTCCTACTTGGATTAAAGAGAAGAAAACAGAATATGTCATTGAGTCAAAAAAATCACTTTTTTAAAGCAGACATTGGGTCAAAAACAGTTTTGTGACTTTCAGAGCCAATCAAGATGGAGTAAATTAGGGTTGGGGGTATGGGTCAGTAATAAACCATTTGCCTAGCAGGCATGAGATCCTGGGTTCAATCTGTGCACCAAAAGAAAAAAAAAGGAATAATTGAATCATCGCCTCCTCTCCATCTTATTACAATTTAAAATCTTCATGGAACATGAAGGGCACTACCCAAGGGCTCTGAAAAGTAAACCATAGCAAGAAACTCAGAAAGGGAAGTCCAAACTTGAAGAACATTCAGTACATATATGAATTTGGTCCATCTTTATCTTCCAGTTGTAACCCAAACTGGCCCAAGTTGTAAAACTGTGAAGCAGGGGTGAATAGCAAAACCCTAAGAGAATCCATTTTCTAGTCAGATAACTGAAAAAAAGACTCAGTTCTGAGAGTGTAGAAAGAAAAAAAACATTTATTTATATTTATATTTGTATTCATCTCTCAGCCCTAAGGCCAGTTTTTGAGCTACACTGCCACCACCACACAGAAATCTAAAACCCTATCTCTCCCAACTGGAAAAACAGTCCCCGTGGTCCAAAAAATGTGGAGGAAACCCTTGTTATAGTTTGTTCCTCTTTTCTCCCACACTTGAAACTTGAGAGCAGCCCAGGGTTGCAGACTTGCATGAGAGAATGAGGGAGGATGGGTGAATTCTAAAAGAAGCCCATCTTTCTGGCCAGAAGAACAGAAGAGTTTCTGAAAACTGAAGAGTGTGGAGACTAGAGAGCTGGAAAAAGGGATCCCCTAATTCTGTGTCTAAACTAACACAAGTCTGAGCTGCACATGTATGAAACAGACCCAAAGGAGTATGTCAAAGGCTTTGAGAGCTGGCCAAGCCCCAGACTAATCCCTAAGTGGCACAACTTCAGGGAAGACCCAAAAGCATAGTGAAGTGTTGAAAACTGAACCAGTAATGGATTCACTGCCCACAGAATGTGGGCCAGAACTCCCATGCTGAACCTAATAGGATTGGCTGCCTGCTGCAAAAATAATAATAATAATCAACATCCCCCATAGAGCTCAGATTCATGCAGCATAATATTCAAAATATCCAGGATTTAATCCAAAATTGTTTGACATAATAAAAATAGGAAAATCTGACCAACTCTCAAGGGAAGAAAACAATCAACAGATGCCAGTCCCATGATAACTCCGGCGTTAGAATTATAAGGTAATGATAGGTGCTATGGCTGTGCTATATAACTATACTGTAAAATGAAACACAATTTAAATTAATTATATGATAGACATTCTCAGAATAGAACTATACATTTTTATTTAAAAGACCAAGTAGAGATTTTAGATCTGAAAAACACAGTATTCGAAGTAAAAAATGCATTGAATGAGATCAATGGCAGAATGGAGATGACACAGGGAAGAATCAATAAATTTTTAGATAGATCAACAGAAATTATTCATTTTAAAGTATAAATAGAAACCAAGACTGGAAAGAAAAAAAATCAAGGAATCAGGAAAATATCCAAAAAAACCTAACAGTCAGTATATTAGGGTCTCAAAAGAAAATGGGGGAAAAAAGATTGATGCAGAAAAAATATATTTGAATAAATAATGGCAGAAATTTTTTCAAATTTTTTGTGGAAAATTATAAGAAAAGGAACATTGAAAGAACATTCTCAAAATGAGGCAAGAAGACCATCATGGAAGCAGAACTTATACACAATTCCAGTTGCTGCCTAGAATGTGAATTTGAGTCACTTCTGCCCTTTGACCACAGCATCTAGAATGACCTATGTGACAAGAAAATGATATTGTACCAGAGGCTCAGGATACATATCATGAGGATATACTTTATGGATACATCCATTCTGCTTCCACATTTTTTCTTTATCTTCTATTGGTCATGTAGTCCCTGTTCCTTCTCAACATGGAAGCTCCCACTTTTCCTGTCTTCCTCAGAACACTAATTCAGAACTATATGAATCCATGTATCCCAAATTGCAATTCAATTCCTAAGACCTCAAAGTCTTTCTACATTTGTAGTTTCTGAGTTTGAAATGCCCAACAAATAAAAAGATACAAATTTTAAAATTCAAGAAACTCAGGTGACTTCCAAACAGGATGAATTACACACACACACACACACACACACACACATAAACACACACAAAATAAAAGTTAACAAAATGTCTTGAAAACAGCCGGGGGAGGGGGGAGTTTACATTTAGGGAACAGATCACTGAAGATTTCTCCTCAGAAACAGTGTAGGCCAAAAAGCAGTGGAACAACATCTTTAAACTACTGAAAGAAAAGAACTTAATATGGAATTCAATCCAGGCACACGCCTGTAATCCCAGCAGCTAGGGAAGCTGAGACAGGAGGATTGCAAATTCAAAGCCAGCCTCAATAATGGCAAGGCACTAAGCAACTCAGTGAGACCCTGTCTCTAAATAAAATACAAAATAGGGCTTGAGTACCCTTGAGTTCAATTCCCAGCACACACACACACAAAAAAAAATAGTCAACAAAAATATCTTCAGAAAAGAAAGGAAATAAAGATGTTATAGTTTTAATGTTCCCCCAGATGTCATGAGGGCAGAGTGCTCATGAACAGATTAAAGTCATTATCTTGAGAGTGGGTTAGTAGTCTTCTATTAAAGGAAGAGTTCAGCCCAATCTCTCTCCCTCTCTCTCTCTCTCTCTCTCTCTCTCTCTCTCTCTCTCTCTCTCTCTCTCTCCATCCCCCATCTCCTGCCCCACCCCACACTCCATCATGATCTCTTGCCTGTCTTCTACCATGGAATGATGTAGCTTGAAGGTGTTGTTCGCCAGATGCTGACAACATCAGCAGACTGATGGTCTTTCCAGCTTCCATAACCATGAGCCAATAAATCTCTGTTGTTTATAAACTACCTCATCCAAGGTGTTTGGTTATAGAAGCAGAAAACAGACTAACACAAAAGATATTCATGGATTAAAAAAAAAAACAGAATTAATTATCTGCAGATCTGCTCTAAAAGAAACACAAAAGCCTGAAGAGAAGTGATACCAGGTGAGTCATCAAACTACTATACAAATAAAAAGAAGCAACAGAAATAGTAAATATCTGGATAGATAAAAAGAATATTTTTTTCCTCTTCATTAAAATATATCTGAATGTTGACTGCAAAAATTGGTAGGATTTTCAAGGTATATAAACACAATAGATAGATATGGCGGGCAAGGAAAGGAAACAGATAACAAAGGAGAACAAATAAGAAAATGCTAACCATTAAAACAACCATATAAAATACAAATGGCTTAAATATGCCAATTAAATGATAGATGTTGTCACAGTGGATTTATCAAAGACCCAATCATATGCTAATACCGAAAAAACTTATTTAAATACAATTATATAGATGAGTCAAAGGTAAAATCATGGAAAAAATTCACCATGCAAGTACTAATTTTAAAAACCTGGAGTGGTTATATGAATATGAAAAGTATCAACTTCAAAAATTCAAACTAGAAATTTACCAGAGATAAAAGAAATATGACAGGGTAAGAGAGTCAGTGACTTCATTCTAAATGTGTATGTACGTAAGCAATTAAGCATTAAAACATATAAAGCAAAAACTGATATATTTAAATATATGGAAGGAGATACTTGGATGGCAAATAAACACATGAAAATGTGCTAAACATCCTCAGTCGGCAAGAAAATGCAAATTAAAACCACATTGAGATATTAAACACCTATTTGAATGTTCCTCTCCTCTAAAATATACCAATACCAAGTACTGACAAGGATAGACAGCAATTGGAACTCATATATTGCTGGCAGGAAAGCAAAATGGTACAACCACTTTGAAAAACAAGTTTGGCATTTATTTTTTTAAAATCAAACATATGATTCATCAGTCTTGCTCCTAGGTATTTAGCTTAGAGAAATAATGTTTATGGTCACACAAAAATCTATACATGAAAGTTTTTGGTTTGGGTTTTTTTTTTCTTTTGTTCTAATCCATTATACATGACAGCAGAATGCTCTTCAATTCATTGTGCACAAATAGAGCACAATTTTTTACTTCTTTGGTTATACCCAACAGTGGGGCCACACCATACATTAAAGTTTATTCACCAAAAACTATAAACAACCCAAATATCCTTTAGCTGGTATGTTAAAACAAACCATGGTACATCCATGCAATAGAATACCACTTAACAATAAAAAGAAATGAAGAATTTTTAAATCTCAAATGTATTATACTAAGCTCAAGGAGCCAGACTCCAAAAGCCACATCCCGTATGAATCTATTTAGACATAGACATCCTTGAAAAGGTAAAACTGCAGGATGAAAGAACAGATCACTGGTTGTAGGGTGGAGGGTGGAGGAAGACTTGACTTCAAAGGGACAGAATGAGAAAAACTGAAGGGGAATGGAACCATATTTTGATCTCAATGAAGGTTCAATGACTACATGCATTTAACAAAACACATTGAACTGAATACCAAAAGGCATTAATTTGACTACACGTAAATCTTGGAATAAATTTTATAAGGGAGCCAGGTGCAGTGGGTCACACCTGTAATCCCAGCAGTTTGGGAGGCTGAGGCAGGAGGATCGAGAGTTCAAAGCCATTCTCAGCAATAGCAAGGTGCTAAGCAACTCGTGAGACCCTGTCTCTAAACAAAATACAAAATAGGGCTGGGGATGTGGCTCAGTGGTCGAGTGCCCCTGAATTCAATCCCCAGTATCAAAAATAAAATGTTTTATAATGGAAAAAAAGTGTGGTCAGTGTCTATCAAGGTCTAAAGTAGTAGTTTTAAAGTCTGGAACCACCTGGAATCAACCCCAGATCCATTAAATCCAAATCACTGAAGATAGGATGCAGGTGTCCATAGTTTTTAAAGCTCCCCAGTTGATTTAAATATATAGTAAATGCAGAGAAACTCCATAATCAGAACCAGCAGTAAGTAACCAACATTACTTAGAAACATGTTAGAAATATAAATTCCTGGGGCTGGGGGTGGCTCAGTGGTAGAGCACTTACCTAGAATATAAGAGGCCCTGGGTTCAACGCCCAGCAGCCTGATGCAGGGAGTAGCAGCAAGTTTTTGGATTCCCAGCCCTATTGAACCAAAACCCTAGAAGTGGGGCTCTGAAATCTGCTTTTTCTTCTTTTTTTTTTTAATTGTTTTTCTTCTTTTTCTTTTCTTTTTTTTGTGACACATCACATTAGGATTCATTATGACATAATTATAAAAGAAGGAAATATAATTTTCTCTAATTCAGTACCCAGTCTTTCCCCTTTCCGTCCCTCTTCCCTCCTGCCTCCCCTGTTCCCTTCCCTCTACCCTCCTGAAATCTGCATTTTAACATACCTTCCAGATGGTTCTGCTTCTTTCTTAAGTTTGAGATCATACATCTATGTTTATCATCAATGTCTCCTACAGTGTTGGAAGAATCTACCACCTGGGTGACCCTGGCTCCAGCCTCTTCCTCCCCGCTGGGGCCCTTGATCTGCCACCTAAAGGGCCACCTGTCATCAGTACCCCACTCTAAGCTTTAGCTTAGACTCAAGAGACAACATGGTGGACACTTACCAGCACTCCTATTATGGCCGTGACCTTGAACCTCAGCTCCTGGTTATGCTTTGTTCCCTTCCTCTGTATCCTCTACTGGTAATGTGAATGCTCCGGGCTGGCTTTTCTAGCCCAAAGACTAGAATCCTACTTTTAACCCAGTCCAGTAGCTAGAGGTCATGATGGGGACCTCCGGGTACACTCTGTTACTGTATTATTTGTCCTTCAGTATTCCCATGCCATCCACTTACGCCACCATCATTTTTGGAAACTGTTTGTTTTTTTGTTTGTGTTTTGGTTTTGGTACCAGAGATTGAACCCAGGGGTGCTTTACCACTATGCCACATCCCCAGCCCCTTCTTATTTTTCATTTTGAGATAGGGTCTTGCTAAGTTTCTTAGGGCCTCACTAAATTGCTAAGGCTGGCTTTGTTTGAGCTTGCAATCCTCCTGCCTCAGCCTCCCAAATTTCTGGGATTACAGGGATGTGTCACCACATCTGTTTTAGAACCTGTTCTGCAAGCTCAGTTGGATTTACCTCTAGCAATAAAGCCTTCTGAGCCACTCCCTTGTTCCTATTCTAACTGGCTTTAGAACTTACAGCTGCCTGATGGCACATCTGACATATAAAAGGTCCAACATCCTCAGGTCAAATTCACAGCGACAGTGATCATCTTTTAAACGTACATGTCCTCCACTCCTACTGCTTTTTGTTTTAATGAAGCATCGGGAACTTCAGATGTTATGATACATTCAAAAAGACGCAAGTCATCATAACTCACCACTAGTAGTTACCTTCTAATCAAGCAAAGAATGGGAGAATTGTCCCCAAGTCATTTCTATTATTGACATAAATGACATTGAGTTTTTAGGTTTAAGAGGAAAGAAAGAGGAGAGAAATGGGCTGCAGATTAGATCTATCAAATCAGCCCACACTGGGATGAGCCACTCTACCTATAAGGAACACCAGCCCGGCATGGTGGTACATGCCTGTAATCCCAGCACCTTGGGAGGCTGAGGCAGGAGGATGGAGAATTCAAAGCCACCCTCATCAAAAAGTGAGGCACTAAACAACTCAGTGAGACCCTGTCTCCAAATAAAATACAAAATTGGGCTGGAGATGTGGCTCAGTGGTTAAGTGCCCCGAATTCAATCCATGGTACCTCCCACAAAAAAAAAAAAAAAAAAAAAAGGAACACCATCTTCACAATGATCATTTAACAACAGCATGGTAAACATCTCCAGGCCACGCAACAACCAAAACCGATTGAACACATTCCAACTGTTCTATTTGGCAGGAAAGAATGAAAGACATTTATTCTTCAGGATGAGTAATCGCACATGATTGCTCTGTTCTTTTCTTTCCATTTCCAACACCAACCTGGTACAGACCCTGCACTCTACCCACTAAGGAATGTTGCTGCAGCACCTGGTTGGTGCCCCTGGCTTGGTGCTCTCCCATCTGAAGCCATTCTCCTCTAGCCTAAAACAACTCTCCTAAAAGGAAGCTGGGATTGAATTACTCCTGTGCCAGTAGCCCCCACATGCTCCCTCAACAATAAAAGGCCAGCCCACCTCCTCCAGCAAGAATCATCTCCAGCCAGCCTGGCTCTTTCCCTCACAGATGTCACCTCCATCATGGCCTGAGGGCTCTCCTCTGCTCCCTCCTGATACCCACCCCCCCAACAAATACTTTCCCCAGTAAATCTGTCTCCTCCCATCTCCATGTCTGCTTCTTTGAACTAACATAAATGGAGACTGAAAAACAAATAAAAACCAAAATTTTCTGGACAAGTCTGTAAATTCATCCCAGACCACCAAGAGTTGGAAAACGCTTCTCCAAAGGAAATTCTCACACAAAACACTCCAAGATTCTCAATTTACCCATAATCTAGCACATTCTTCCTCCTGATGGTTACATTCTCCCAGGTTCCAGACATGAATCCTAAGCCTCAACAGGTTGAATGAAATGTCTGAAGGTCACAGAGCTCAGTGATAAAATCCGGGTTCCTGTTTTAAAGTCCCATTGTTCATCCAACTGCACTTCAGTGAATTTGAAATAAATCATAGGTGTTTGGTTAAAGGTATGTCACCATCTAATGTAAGGTAGTTAAACCATTATCCCCCTCCTCCTCCTCCTCCTCCTCATTTCTCCCTGAGGCTCTTTGCAGGATGAATCTGTCAGACCAAATGTGGAAGACAGGATAATGACCCCCAAAGATGTCCCTGTCCTCATACCCGCAACCTCTAATTATGAAAGCTTGGATGGAAAAGGGAGCTTCACAGATGTGATGAAATTAAGGTTCTCAAAGAGTAAAGTTACCCTGGATTATCCCATGGGCCCTGTGTAGTCACAAGGGTCCAGGATGCCAGATGACCAGAGTCAGAGAAGATGTGAGAAAAGAAATAGAAGTCGGAGAGCCAGTGAGAGTTTCCACTGATGCTACTTTGCTGGCTCTGAAGATGTCAGGGATTACAACCAAGGAATACGAGGAGCCTTTCACAGATGGAAAAGGCTAGGAAACATCTCCCCCAGAGCCTCCAGAGGGAACATGGCATAGATGATACCTTGATTTTAGAACTTTTGACCTCTGGAACTGTAAGAAAATAAATCATGGTTGTTTTAAGCTGCTAAGTTTGTGGTCATTTGTTAGAGCAGCAACACGAACCTAATACACTGAATACTCTAGACACCCACCACTAGAACACTCACCCAGCAAACATATATATACATGTACACAGGTATATGCACACAGACAAACCTTCACACTTTAGCCTCAACCTGCACTTGCAGTCTCACGGGTTTTGAGTTTATTTGTTTGTTTGGTGCTGGGGAGTAAACCCAGGGGTGCTACATCCCCAGTCCTTTTTATTTTGAGACAGGGTCTCTCTAAGATGCTGAAGTTGGCCTGGAACTTGCGATCCTCCTGCCTCAGCCTCTTGAGTCACTGGGATTACAGGCATGTGCCACTGTACTGGTGGTTCTTGCAGGTTTCCATCCTATCCCCTCCTCCCAGTACTGTCCAGGATACCCTTAAGGACCCTCAATTTCCAGTTCTTGATTTCTGCGGCTCTAATCTGCTTACCAGTGGAGTTGTGCTTTTTATTAAACAAAAGGAAAATATCAGATTTCCCTAGTCCATGCCCAGGAGTTCCTCAGAAAGAAGATATAAAGTACATTATATCAAAGACTGGAAAAAGCTCAGCTTCCTTAAAAATCAACACACATACCAGATGCCCATACCTGTATTCCCAGCAATTCAGAAGGCTAAGACAAACGATTTCAAGTTCAAGGGCAGCCTCAGCAATTTACCAAGACCCAGAGCAACTTAGTGAGAACTTGTCTCAAAACAAAAAATTTAAAATAAAATGACTGGGAATGTAGATCAATAGTAGAGCATCCCTGAGTTAAATAAATAAATACACAATAAATGTGAACTTCTGCCCAAGAAGCTTTATAGAAAAGTAGATTACCCACAGTAACTTTCTGAGATGACTGTTTGGAGACCCCCTCCCCCCCCCCAAAAAAAAAGAGAGAGAGAGAGAGAGAGAAAAGCTTTCCTGCCCTGCTTTGGAATCTCACCCCCTATGCTTGGGAAACTTTGGGACTTCAAGTACAGCAAGACTCTATGTGGTAGCTTCTCTGGCACTTAACAAGGAGGGGGGAAGCCTGGATACAGGATACCCTATGGGAACCATCACAGAAGTCTGTAGGTAGAACAGAGACTGAAGGACAGCTGACAAAATCCCAAGGATATGTCACAGGACCCAATTCAAAGGATTCACAGGATCACTGGAGTTAGCAGTAATTGTTCTGTGACACCGTCAGCAAAGGGTCCATTGATCTCTGCTTCCTTAGAGCTGATTATTGTCAGGAAAAGTAGGAAAGAACTTCATGATAGCCCTGGCAATTTCCAGCCTGGGGTCTGATTACATAATTCTCCCCTGAGTGGGGGGGTCATAGACTCTACTGCATTAGATAGCTTAGCAAATGAATTTATAAACTGCCTGAGCAAAGGATGCTTTAGTTAATACCTCATCGGAGAATTAACATTTAAACGCCTATCTCATCCAAGCATATGATCAACTTTCAATCAGGGATATAGAGAATAGAGAAGGAGGACTACACGAATAGTGTTTATATAGTCAGTGATAACCTAGGGATTTCAAAGATTTTTACTCAGCCAAAGGAAAATAATAATGTTTGTGAAAGCTGTGGAAGAGAAATTATTTGGTGAGCAAAGGTACAGAGTATTTAGAAAAAGTATCTTGCCTCATATGTAATGCTTCACAGTACCTGATACCTTCTTTTTAATAAAAAAGCTGGGTGAGGGGGTGCACGCCTATAACCCCAGTAGCTCAGGAAGCTGAATCAGGAGGATCACAAGTTCAAGTCCAGCCTCAGCAACTTAGTGAATCCCTAAGCAACTTAGCAAGAACCTGTCTCAAAAAAAATTAAAAAGGGCTGGGGATGTGGCTCAGTGGTTGCTCCCCTGAGTTCAATCCCTGGTACCAAAAGAAAAAAAAAAAAAAAAAAAGTAAAGCCCTTACAGACACAACATCAAAGATAAGAACCACGAAAGAAATTAGTCATTGAAAGCTAGTGAACAATTCTGAGAAAGAGAAAAAGGAGAGAAGAAAAAGCAGGGATCTGGGGCGGGTGGAGAAAAGGGAAAAGAAAAGAGAGAGAAGAGAGGGAGGGAGGGAGGAAGAGAGAGGGAGAGAGCGCGCATGTGCGATGAGCAGTAGCTGTGGACCTAACAGTTGCTGCTAACTGCCCTGGGGTGTGCGAGGGGGAGAGAGAGAGGGAGGGAGGGAGAGAGCCCTAGCGGGAGAGAGAGAGTGAGCAAGCGAGCTAGAAGAGAGGTGGAGGGGGGAGGAATAAGAGAGAGGAGGAAAGGAGAGAAGGCAGGAAGAAGGCAAGGGACGATACCAGCATGCTGTCCTGTCTGAGAACCAAACCGGTGGGAAAAAATGCTGAGGACCAAAAGACTGAACAAGACAGAATCAAACCAGAAGACAGAGCTCAGAGGGCCGCGACCAAGATTCAGGCTCGCTTCCGTGGGTACATAACAAGGAAAAGGCTCAGAGGAGAGAAGAAGGGCGATGCCCAAGCTGCTGAGGCCAAAGCCGAGGAGAAGGAGGAGGGAGCCCTCGCTGCCGACGGGGTGGGGACGGAGGAGGCACAAGGCCCGGCTGCCCAAGCGGCCCCGGCCACTGGCCCCGAGGCCGAGGAGCCCGGCAAAGCAGGAGACCCCCCTTCCGAGGAGAAGCAAGCGGAGGGCGCCCCCGAAGGTGCCCCCGAGCAGGCAGCCACCCAGGTTCCTGCCCCCTCGGAGGAGATGGCCGGCTCCGCTAAAGCGGAGTTGTCCACCCACAACTCGCCGTCCTCCAGGGCAGAAGTCGTGCCCGCTAAGGAGGAGCCACAACCAGCCGACGTGCCTGCTGCTGCGGCCACCACCCCTGCTGCAGAGGACACTGCCCTCGAGGCAACAGCCCAGCCTCCAACGGAGACGGCCGAGAGCAGCTAAGCTCCAGAGAAGATAGAAACTGTAGATGAACCAAACCTAAGGACAGTGGCCCGCAGGATGAGGGTCACGAAGAACGGGAGGCTGACCAGGAACATGCCTGAATTCTAGGAAATGGCTTTCCACGTCCCCACCCTCCCCTCTCCTGAGCCCTGTCTCTCCTGCCCTCTCTCAAATCCACTCTGAAGTTTCCCTTCCTGTCCTGCTCACGTCTGTGAGTCTGTCCTCTCCCTCCCACTAGCCCTCTTTCTGTGTGGCAAACATTTAAAAAAAAAAAAAAAAAAAAAGCAGGAAAGATCCCAAGTGTGGCTTAAACATTTTTTTGTTCCTTGGTGTTGTGATGGCAAATTTTTGGTTATGATGATCCAATCATTTGGGGGGAAATTCTTGCACTGTATCCCAGTTTTTTGATCTGGTACGTATGGCCCTGTGGGAGTCCACTTACCTCTCTCTCTGTTCCAAGTGTGTGTGCAATGTTCTGTTCATCTGAGGAGTCCAAAATATTGAGTGAATTCAAAACCATTTTGGTTTTTCTCCTTTTCAATGTGATGGAATGAACAAAAAGGAAAGAAATTCAAAAACCCAGTTTGTTTTAAAAATAAATAAAGCAAATGTGCCAATTAGCATTTAAAAAAAGAACCATGAAAGATAAAATTGATATACATGATCATACAATTTTTTTTTCATTTTGTAGGTCAAAGAAATTAAGTAAAATTAAAAGCACAAATAGGAGAAATAATTACAACATAGAGGTGGATGTTCTTAACATACACAGACCTCTTTCCTGGAGAAAAGACACACTCCAGAGAGGCAAGCAAACAAGATGTTATGGTTTGAATCTGGAAGGTTCCCCCAAAGGTTCCTGTGTTAAAGGCTTGTCCCCCAATGCAGCAGTGTTCAGAGGCAGGGCTCTTGGGAAGGAATTAGATCAGGAGGGCTCTGACCTCATCAGTGGATTAGTCCATTGGATTGAAAATATGGCATTATTGGTAGGTGATGGAAACCGTAGGAGATTGGACCTACTTGGAGGAAGTAGGTGACTAGGGCTTGCTCTCACTCGCTGGTGCTCTCTTTCTCTCTGCATCCTGGCTGCCATGAGCTAAGTAGCTTTTCTCTGCCATTCCCTTCTGCCATGTTGCACAGAAATGGAGCCAAGTGACCATGCACTGAAACTCTGCAACCATGAGCCAAAGTAAATCTTTGTTTGGTTGTTATTGCTGCTGCTGCTGCTGCTGCTGCTGCTGCTGCTGCTGCTGCTGTTTGGGGGGTTTTTGGTTTGGTTTGGTTTGTTTGTTTTTTTGTTTGTTTTGTCTTGTTTGGGTACCAGGGATAGAACCCAGAGGCACTTAATCACTGAGCCACATCTCTAGCCTTTTTTTTTTTTTTTTTTTTTTTTTTTTTGATACAGGGTCTCCCTAAGTTGCTGAGGCTGGCTTTGAACTCGCATTCCTCCTACTTCTGCCTCCTGAGCTGCTGAGATTACAGGCAGTTTGTCCCAGCAACAAACGCTGACTGACACATGAGCCAAAAGAAGGAAAATGAATGATCTATGTATATATAAGTAATATCTAACTTTATTAATCAAGAAGCACAAATTAAAACATTAAGTTGTCCCATCAGGTACACTTTTAAAATGGATGGACACCTTCTCACATATCACTGTAAAAATAAAATGTAACACAATATTTCTGAACAAAAATTTGGAAAAGTACATTTAAAATCTTAAAATACGCATTCTCTTTTGAGCCAATAATCACTTCTAACACTGATCACTTCATTTCTATTCTAAAAAAAAATCATGAGGGATGTGAGTGAAGGTAAGCATTTTTAATGGTGAAAAAAGTACTTAAATATTTGAAATTAGGAATTTCATACATTATGATAAATCAAGCAATAGGATTCCATATAACTACTTAGAGAATTGTGTTTTACATATTGATTATAGAGAAATAGTCATGACGTGTTGTTAGGCAAGAAAAGGAAGTACAAATAGTAGATACAGTGTAGTCTGTTTTTGTGAGATAGATTAGATAGATAAATACAGAAAGAAGCTAGGCCCAGAAGCCCACACCTATAATCTCAGCCACTCAGAAGGCTGAGGAGGAGGATCACAAGTTCAAGGCCAGACTGGGCAACTCAGAGTGAACCTGTCTCAAAATTTAAAAAGGGGCTGAAGATGTAGTTCCATGGTAGAATGGCCCTGTGTTCAGTCCAGAGAAGGAAAATAGGAAGGAGAAAGGATGTTCAAATGACCAAGGGATATCTATGTCTACCCAGCATCCATTCCCCACTCCCTGTTTCCCAGGAGAACCCAGGTTTCCATGTCTCCATGGGTCCTCTCTTCACCATGTAAGTGAATCCCACCAGGGTGGACCCTGACTTAGGCCCATTGGCCCATTCCATTTCCCTGATCACAAGCCATTGGTTCATGAATGATCAGGCCATCTGGGCTGGGCCAATCAGGTGATGGCTTGGAATCCTGAAGGGAAACTTTTTTTATATCTGACCCCATATATGGGGCTGGGAAGCATATGACAGGGGGCGTCTTTGGCCAACTTAAAATGCAGCTGACAGTAGGGAAGTTTAAATAGAGAAAACAAAAAAAAAGATAATCAATCTAAGCAACCCAAATAATAAATATAATGACATAGCGGAGGGCATTCAGACAGCTTGGGCTTAGATCCTGGACCTGCCACTGTTTAACTGGGTCACCTTGGTAAATGTAGCCTTTCTGAACCTCACTCTCCTAACATCAAAAACGTAGATAATAGCAAGGCACAGAAGTGCACACCTATAATCCCAGTGACTCAGGAGGCTGAGACGAGAGGATGGCGAGTTTGAGGACAAACTGCAACTCAACAAGACCTTGTCTCAAAATAAAACATAAAAAGGCCTGGGGACCCGGGCACAGTGGCGCACACTTATAATCCCAGCAGCTGGGGAGGCTGAGGCAAGAGGATTATGAGTTCAAAGCCAGCCTCAGCAAAAGCAAGGTGCTAAGCAACTCAGTGAGACCTTGTCTCTAAATAAAATACAAAATAGGGCTAGGGATGTTGCTCAATGGTCGAGTACCCCTGAGTTCGATCCCTAATACCAAAAAAGGCCTGGGGAATGTGGCTCAGTGATTAAAACTAAATGAATAAAAATGGGGATAATAAAGGTACTTCCTCCTTGGGTGACCAGAGGAAGAGATGAGAAAAGGTGTAACACCTGTGTCTGGCTCCAGGAACTGCCGGACATGCCTGGTTTTGTGTAACAAAACACCTCTTGCATGCTATTTCAGAGTCTTGGCCCCACATATCTCTTAATTCACTCCAACCAGTTCCTACAGCACCAAACTCAGCCCACATTGGTCTTTCTTCTCTGTTTTCTCCATGATGTTCTTGCTCAGAGTTCATACTAGCAAGACCCAGAAGTGCGGTTTTGAACAGCCTGTGGATAAGTACTTCCCCCACCCCTCCCATTGAAAGTTCCCAGCATGGTATTTCACACAGTGCAGGGCTCTGTGTGGGCTGAGAATTAAAACCAGCACTTTGGCTGGGCATAGTGGCACACACTCAGCAACTCAGCAACTCAGGAGGCTAATCCCAGCAACTCAGGAGGCTGAGGCGGGAGAATTGAGAGTTCAAAGCCAGCCTCAGCAACTTAGTGAGGCCCTAAGCCACTTAGTGAGACTCTGAGTCTAATAAATATAAAAAGGCCTGAGGATGTGGATCAGTGGTAAAGTGCCCCTGGGTTCAATCCCTGGTACCAAATAAAAATTAAAAAAAAAAAAAAAAAAAGAAGCGTGCTAAGTTTTGAGGGGTCAACCAATTGCCCCCAGCAATGGTCACATCATATCCCCTCCCCTAGGCCCCTGTCCCTCACCTCAGCTCTCCGTTTCAGTTTCTTCTTTCTGGGAAACCCAGACAGAGCTCAGAATACCTCTAGACAGGCACATTGTTGTGGATGGTTCTTCTTTTTCTTCATTTCCCTTATTATTTATTTATTTATTTATTTATTTTAATGCAGAACCAGGGGTTGAACCCAAGGCTGTGGGCAGCAGTCCTCATGCAGGACTCTATCACTGAGCTCCACCCCCAGCCTCCCCTCAGCTCTGTTTTCTAATTAGTCTTACAAAGCACACATCTGCATCTCGTGATTTTTAAGTCTTTTCCCCCCTCAAGCCTATAATCAAGCCTTCAAAGTAAATTGACCTTTGTTATAAAAGTAACATGAAATGAGGGTTAGAGAAAGTATGGAGATGTGATATTAATCTTTGCTAGCCAAAAAAAAATGCCCAACATGGAGTCCTCGCAGGAAGTGGGGGACGACGGAAAATAGGAGAGGAAGAGCCTAGTTATTCTCCCTGGTTGGTCCTGGATGTGCCACAGCGGCTCTGAGGCCAGTTTCTCAGAGGAGGGCCAAGAAGGAGGCAGAGAGGGAGGAAGGGCGTGTTGCTTTCCTTTGTTCTCCAGACTGGCTCCCTGAGGTGGGATTGAGGAGCAGGGCCCCTTCTGTTCCAGGCCTTCTGTTCAGCAGGGGTGCTAACTGGTTGACAGGCCCCAGTAAAGGTTGACTGGTTGACAGACTCAGAGGGGGACCGGAGGAGCGACAAACTGGGTGTGAAGGCCCCTCGCAGAGCTGGAGAGAGCCATTTGCCTGTGGCCCAGAAGGCACTTGGAACTGGACACTGAGGGGCAGCTCTGTGTTCAGGAGCAGGGAGTCACCTCAAGGGGCTTATAATTAAAAATCAGGGGGCTCTGCTGAAGACTGTGCATGTCACTGGGTGGAATTTGGGCCCTGGTGCTTTAGCGTCTGCCCACCAGCTGAGAACCAAAGCCCCATGCCAACCTCTGGCCTTTCCCTGTCCTCCCATGTCTGTGCGTCTGAGTGGCAGAGAGGAGCCCACACCCACGGCCCGGGCTGGACTGGAGGTGTTCCAAAGCACGGAAACTGGACAGGGTGTCCCAGAATTTGATGGCAAGGTCACCCTCTAAATCAAGCAGATAAAACCTCATAAATCAAAAATGATGAGAGAAGCCCCAGGAGTCCTGCCTCCTTGGGTGTAACCCACATGGAGGATTTTTTGTTTTTAATTCTTACTAATTACATTTTTAAATTATGATTAAGAAACACAATACGTAAGATTTATCACCTTAGCCACTGTTCAGTGTGCGCTCGTGTTATCAATATATACATTGTTGTGCAACGGGTCTCTAGAACTTTCTCAACCTGCAAAACTGAATCTGACCCATTAAACAACACCCATTTCCCTCCTTCCCCTGGTCCCTGGCAAAAAAACTACCACTCTACTGTCACTTCTAAGAGTGTACCTTAGGTACCTCATTCAAGTAGAATCCTGCAGTATTTTTGTCTTTCCGTGACTGGCTTGTTTCATTTGGCATAATGTCTTCCAGGTTCATCCATGTTGTAGTCCATGACAGGATTTTGTTTTTCATTTTCAAGGCTGAATACTATCCCCCTTGTATATGTAGTCAACTATTTTTGCTGCTTCTTATCCTGGTGAAGAGTGGAAAGAATGGCCTGGCCAAAATCCAGTCGTGTTGACTCATGTCTGTCCCCAAAGAAGGAGACACAGCCTCTGAGGAGCCCAGATATGAGAGTCATGGGTCATTCATTAGTCCTTGATCTATTAATATACCAAGTAGTACTGAAGCTATGGTGTCCCACTGTCCTGATGCACGGGGCCCCACCCACACCCGCGAGCCACACCCACATCCCCGAGCCACACCCACACCCTCGTACCCCAAGAGGCCCCTCAAATGCTTCAGGGAGCAGAGCTCAGGGTGTAGACGGAGCAGGAAAGGAGGTGGTCCCTGGCTTGGGAGACAGAGTGGGGAGTCCTTCACTGGGAGGGAGGAGGGGTGAGTATGGGAAGAGCAGCAGTTGTGGATGCAAAAGTCCTGAAGAACCCAGAGAACAATTCTGCTGTGATGTAAAGGGAAGCACATGGTGCCGCTCATAAAGAATCCTTGCCCAAACAGAAACTCGAATCTAACCGAATCTCTAAGTCGTAGTTTCCCAACCTTGGCGGATAAACATTTGGGACCAGATAAACTCCTTATTGCAGGGGAGTGTACTTAACCTACATGTTGTAGAATATTTAGCAGTGTCCTTGGCTTCTATCCACTATGTGTCAGGAGCTCCCACCCAGCTGTGACAACCAAAACTGCTTTTGGATACTGCTAAATTTCTTTTCAGAAGCAAAATTGTCCCCCACGAATAACCACTGTTGTACCTGAGGTAATGAGGTCTTCAAGAATAGTTGGATCAGGGCTCTGATTCTGTTTCTCTGCATTTTTTTTTTTTTCATCAGTTCCCCTCTCCTTATGTCTGCATCATTCTAAATCTGGCTTTTTTCAAATGTATCAGAGTAGCTGCTGTAGCTCCAGCCCTCACATCCATATACATTGATCAGAAAAACAAGAGTTCTCCCCCCAACCACTGAGCAAAGGTCTGACTTCGCTCTTATTAGGCTAACTTAAATCCTGCCTCCTTTCCTACCCGAATCACTGTTGTCAGGGGGCAAGTCTGCACTCATTGGCTTGAACTCACATTAAGTGTCTATCTCTGAATCAATGCATTCATTTACTTTTAAAATATTGAATGCAGGACTGGGATTGTAACTCAAATGTTAGAACATCTGCCTCACATAGGCCCTGGTTTGATCCCCAGCACCACAACAAATATAAACATATTGAATGATTACTATTACAGCCCCATGTGTATTCTTCCAGTAAATTCTTTTTTCTGTTTAACTTAGTTGGAAAGGATTCATTATTAAGACAGTCTATATCTCCAGCATTTTGAGAAGGAGCTCTGACAATCAGGCAAACCTAAAATCAGTCCTTGTATTAGAGTTCTCTAAAGGAACAGAATCCATAGAATGTATGTGTAATCATAAAAGGAGATTTATTCAAATGACTAACATGGATAGACGCTGGATATCAATGGCTGTCTGTAGGCCAGAAAGAGCTGGAGAAGCCAGTAGCCGCTTAGTCCAAGAAGCTGGAAATCTCAGAACAAGGGGGCCCAAGGGTACAGCCCCAGTCTGAGGCTGAAGGCCTGGAGGCTCCCCAGACAGTTGCTGGTGTGAGTCTGAGTTCTTTGTTTTTCTTTGTGGTTCTACGGGTTGAACCCAGGGATACTCTACCACTGAGCTACATCCCCAGCCATTTTTAGTTTTTATTCTGAGACAGGGTGGCCATACATTGTGCAGACTGGCCTTGAGTTTGCAATCCTCCTGCCTCAGCCTCTCCAGTAGCCGAGATTACAGCACTGCGCCCAGCCACAAATTCAAGTTCAAAGTCTGAAGAGGCTGGAGTCTGATATCCGCAGGGGATGGCACAATAGCAACAGAAAAAAAGAAAAAATAGAACCCGCTTGAGCAGAATACAGCTTGCAGGCCTGGACTGCTTGCTCTTTCTTCCATTGTCCGTTCCATGCAGGCCCCAGCCCATTGGATGGTGCTGCTCACATTCAGGATGGGCCTCCCCCCTCTATTCACTGACCCTCGTGACACACCCTCACAGACACCCTCAGAAGTGTGCTCTTCCAATTTCCTCTCAATCCAAGCACGTTAACAACCAAGATGAGCCAACACAGTCCTAATACAACCAATATGTTGAGTGATCAAGATACTTGAAGAAATGTTCAAAACTTGAAGAAATGTTCAAATGTTTCAAAACAGTCCTAATTCGTATGTTTCGTCTTGGACAGAAGCGTTTGGGGGTTAGGAGTAGGAATGGAAAGGAGAAGGGGAGTTTTCATATTTTTATTCTCCACCATGGATTGACATTTTGAAGGTACACCTGTGTAACTATTATTTAAATAAATACACAAAATGATTATAAACCTCTTCTCTCAAGCCTTCAGTGTCTTATTCTTGACTATTGCTCAGGATATTCTGTTATGTGAAAAAGATCAGGTTACACACAAAGCCACAATAGTTCCTTTTTTGAGTATATACAATTATATGCAGTGAGGAACAATCCTGATGGATATATTCTAAGTATTACTTGGTAATGGAGTTTTGGATGATTTTAAGCAATTTTGTTTTGTTTTGTACTTTCTAAATTTTCTTCAATGAAGATGCAATCACTTACACTGTAAAAAATAATGAAAATAAACTTATCACCACAACATACTCTGATCCCTTTCTCTCAGGTTTTTTTTTTTTTTTTTTTTTTTTAAGTTCAAGAGTTCTGGTCAGGAAATAAGAGATCAATAACAAAAGGAATACTTTAATTCTGAGTTTCAGTGGGCTGTTTGGACAACTTTGAATTAAAACTGAATAACAGGTGTGACTTTTGGGGGGAAGTTGCACCCATTCTGTCTGTAGTCGCTGCGTTAAATACTTTTAGAGCTGTGAATGGCTGGGAAATGACTTTTGCAGTTCACCACCTGGATTGGTTTTGGGTTTTATTTCTTGGTTTTAAGTCCTGAATTGTTTCCCTACCCTACAATTTTTTGTGTTGAAACCTTAACCTTCCTTGTTTCAGAATGGGACTGTATTTGGAGATGGGGCCTTTCAAGATGGGAATTCATTAACATGGGGTGGGTGCTGATCCTATATGACTGTTGTTCTTATACAAAGAGGAGGTTAGGATCATGTGAGGGTGCAACGAGAAGGTGGCCATTTGTCTCCCACATCCCTTGAAATTTTATTTATAAAGGAATCAGCTTCTTCTCATATGAAAACCCTACCAGTTCTTTTGCCCACTCATGGGTCAGGGATAATCCTGTGGTCACTGTCAATCCCAAACATGGTCTTGGTTCCAAAATAAGGATGCTTAGTTGATATAATACTGGGGACATACTTATACTTAAAAAGTATTTATTCTTGGTTAAAAATATATGAAAAAAATGTTCACCATCTCTAGAAATTAGAGAAATACAAATTTAAAACTACACTGAGGGTCTGGTGCCCGCCTGTAATACCAGTGTCTCCGGAGGCTGAGGCAGGAGGATCATAAGTTCAAAGCCAGCTTCAGCAAAAGCAAGGCGCTAAGCAACTCAGTGAGACCCTGTCTCTAAATAAAATACAAAATAGGGCTGGGGATGTGGCTCAGTGGTTGAGTGCCCAAATTCAATCCCCGGTATCCAAAAAATACTACTTTGAAGGGGCTGAAGTCATGGCTCAGTGGTAGAGCACCTGCCTAGCATGCATGAGGCACTGGGTTCGGTAGTCAGCACCACATAAAAATAAGTAAATAAAGGTGTGTGTTCATCTACAACCAAAATTAAAAAAAAAAAAACTACATTGAGATTCTATCTCACTCCAGTCAGAAAAGCAATACAATAAGTGTTGGTGAGGATGTGGGGGAAAGGTACATTCATACATTGCTGGTGGGACTGCAAATTGGTGCAATCACTCTGGAAAGCAGTAGGGAGATTCCTCAGAAAACTTCGAATAGAACCACCATTTGACCCAATTATCACATTCCTTGGCATATACCCAAAAAACTTCATACTCCAGTGACACAGCCACATCAATGTTTATAGCAGCTCAATACACAATAGCTAAGCTATGGAACCAACGTAGGTGCCCTTCAACAGATGAATGAATAAAGAAAATATGGTATATATATGCAATGGAGTATTACTCAGCCATAAAGAAATTATGGCATTTGCCAGTAAATGGATAGATCTGGAGACTATCATGCTAAGTGAAATAAGCCAATCCCAAAAAAACAAAAGCTGAATATTCTCTCTGATATACAGATGCTAATGCACAATATGGTGGAAGAGAGGGAAGAATAGAAATACTTTGGATTAGACAAAGGGGAATGAAGGAAAGGATGAGGAATGGAAATAAGATGGTAGAATGAATCAGACAGAACTTTCCTATGTTCATATATGAATACACAACCAGTATAATTCCACATCATGTTCAACCACAAGAATAGGATCCTAAACTGGGCGCACGTAGCAGTGCATGCCTGTAATCCCAGAGGCTCGGGAGGCTGAGGCAAGAGGATCTCAAGTTCAAAGTCAGCCTTAGTAACAGTGAGGCACTAAGCAACTCAGTGAGACCCTGTCTCTAAGTAAAATGCAAAAAATGGCTGAGGATGTGGCTCAGTGGTTGAGTGCCCCTGGGTTCAATTCCCGGTACCCTCTCCAAAAAAAATGGGATCCTAATTAGAATAAGTGAAACTCCAGGTATATATAAAGTGTCAAAATACACTGTACTGTCATGTATATCTAAAAAGAACAAATAATAAAAGATTAGCTCTTAGATTGAAGAAAATTAAAATATTGAATACTCACTATGCACCATAAGTGGAAAAAAAATCACTTCCAGATATGTTACACCCTTAAATATTTTTAAAGACATAATTTTAAAACTACGAAGGTTTTAAGTGGATATTTAACTGATTTTGAAAGATTGTAATAGAGAACTTTCTAACCCCAAAGGTAATGAATGGAGAAGATAACAGATAGGTTTAATGTTTCTTTTAATCAAAAACACTCAGATATTAAGAAACTGCTGTTCAGCAGGGCACACACCTATAATCCCCTGCAACTCAGGATGCTGAGGCAGTAGGATCACAAGTTCAAGACCAGCCTCAGAAATTTAATGAGATCCTATCTCAAATTTTTAAATAAATAATAAAATAGGCTGGGAACATAGTTCAGCAGTAGAGCAACACTGGATGGATTCAATCTCCAGTACCAAAAAAAAAGGACCTACTGCTCAGTTGAGCCTCAGGAAAATCTTCTAGGATCAGAGGCAGTAAAGACCATAAGAAATGAAACCACACAATATACCAAGCACGTTCCTTTAAAATTCTATAAGTCACTCTGAACTGAATCTTCTCTATTCTAAACTCTTTCTGAGACATATGGAAATCATGTATATAATTAACACAGCCCAAGAGCAGACTATTATCTTTGGTTTATTCAATCCTCAAAAATTATTAGGAGTGCAGACTTCACCCAGCACTGTTCCTGGCTCCTAGGATCTAATGGCCAACCACCATTACTCTCATGTATTTTTAAAATTGCAAACAGAAATTAACAAATGCTTTCACGTCCTGAGGAAGTGCTCTAAATACAAGCTGGTAATTTTTGCAACCCAGAATAGATTTCATTGAACAGGGTTTTCACCATTGAGGTGTGGTTTTCAACTTTGTATTCTGAAGTAGTGCAGAAATATGTTTAAATTCCTATATCCCACTTCCATCGAATGTGTCATAATATGGGGTAAAGCCTGGGTATCAATTTTTTTTCTTTTAATCTCTTCAAATAATTCTAATGTGCAGTCTGATTGAGAACCCCTGAAAAGAGTTTATAAAAGAAACTACCACTAGATGTCGCTGTCCCCAAAGATTTGATGAGAGTCCTCAGGTAGTCAAAGGATTATTTCCCACAGTCTTACTTAGCATGGCCAGATTTGGGATTCAAAGAAAAACCCAATGTTTAAAAATTCCTCCATTTCTCTTTGGCCTGAATGAAACAAGTGACACAAAACCCATGTGTATTTGATTTAGGGTTGCCATAATATAATACCACAGTCTGGGTAACTTAAATAAAAGTTTATTTTTTTTTACAGTTCTGGAGGCTTACTGGTTGTGGGGTTCAGGCCTATAATCTCAGGAGGTTGAAGCAGGTAAGATCACAAATTCAAAGCCAGCCTCAGTAAGGCCCTGTGTCAAATTTTTTAAAAAGTAAAAAATAAAAAGGACTGAGGATGTGGCTCATTGGTAGTGCCCTTGGGTTCAATCCCCAGTACCAAAAAACAAAAACAAAAATAAAATTCTGAGCTGGGCACAGTGGCGCAGACCTGTAATCCCAGCAGTTTGGGAGGCTGAGACAGGAGGATCTTGAGTTCAAACCCAGCCTCAGCAAAAGCGAGGCACTAAGCAACTCAGTGAGACTCTGTCTCTAAATAAAATACAAAATAGGGCTGGGGAGGTGGCTCAGTGATTGAGTTCCCCTGAGTTCAATCCTTTGTAACCCCTCCCCTAGAAAAAAATACAATTCTAGTGGCTTGAAGTCCAAGGTCAACATGTTTAGTTGGTGTCTCCAGATTCCCTGTCTTGGGCTTGCAAATGGCCACCTTCTCATTGCACCCTCACATGATCCTAACCTCCTCTTTGTATAAGAACAACAGTCATATAGGATCAGCACCCACCCCATGTTAATGAATTCCCATCTTGAAAGGCCCCATCTCCAAATACAGTCCCATTCTGAAACAAGGAAGGTTAAGGTTTCAACACAAAAAAATTGTAGGGTAGGGAAACAATTCAGGACTTAAAACCAAGAAATAAAACCCAAAACCAATCCAGGTGGTGAACTGCAAAAGTCATTTCCCAGCCATTCACAGGTCTAAAAGTATTTAACGCAGCGACTACAGACAGAATGGGTGCAACTTCCCCCCAAAAGTCACACCTGTTATTCAGTTTTAATTCAAAGTTGTCCAAACAGCCCACTGAAACTCAGAATTAAAGTATTCCTTTTGTTATTGATCTCTTATTTCCTGACCAGAACTCTTGAACTTAAAAAAAAAAAAAAAAAAAAACCTGAGAGAAAGGGATCAGAGTATGTTGTGGTGATAAGTTTATTTTCATTATTTTTTACAGTGTAAGTGATTGCATCTTCATTGAAGAAAATTTAGAAAGTACAAAACAAAACAAAATTGCTTAAAATCATCCAAAACTCCATTACCAAGTAATACTTAGAATATATCCATCAGGATTGTTCCTCACTGCATATAATTGTATATACTCAAAAAAGGAACTATTGTGGCTTTGTGTGTAACCTGATCTTTTTCACATAACAGAATATCCTGAGCAATAGTCAAGAATAAGACACTGAAGGCTTGAGAGAAGAGGTTTGTAATCATTTTGTGTATTTATTTAAATAATAGTTACACAGGTGTACCTTCAAAATGTCAATCCATGGTGGAGAATAAAAATATGAAAACTCCCCTTCTCCTTTCCATTCCCACTCCTAACCCCCAAACGCTTCTTTCCAAGACGAAACATACGAATTAGGACTGTCTCAGATCCCCATAGGATACTAGATATCTCCATAGGACACTGATCCCCACGCCTTATAACCAGGCCACTGTGTGAGAACTATGTGTTGAAGAGTCGGAAGTTACAGGTTGCCAAAAATCCCCACCTACCACAAAAAAAAAAAAAAAGCCCGCCCACGGCTGTCTGCTAGGGTGACTGAGAATCCCATCACCACCCTTTCCCAGCCGTCGGGAAACTGACTCGGAGTTAAGTTATGATGTGACCTCGGAGGCCTGACTCACGGTGGCACACTGCTAGCAGTCTTCCTGACCAAAGCATTCCTATCCTTTGCACACTACCTAAGAGAACCCCTTAGGTATCTCCAAGACAATGTCACCAATGCACATGGCTGTTTAAATTTAAATTAGTTAAAATTTAAAATTCAACAAAACAGAACATCCTTTTCCACACTCTGTCCTCCTGGCTATTACTGGGTACCACTGACCCTTGTGCACGGGTCCCATGTGACCCAGCTGGAAAGAGACAGAGCTAGAAAGGAACTGAGGGAGTCAACAATCTTACCACGGTGCCTAGAGCCAACCTGGCCTCCAGGACTCCTTTTTTTGTGGTGAGGGAGGGGGTACCGAGGATTGAACTCAGGGGCCCTCAACCACTGAGCCACATCCCCAGCCCTATTTTGTATTTTACTTAGAGACAGGGACTCACTGAGTTGCTTAGCGCCTCCCTTTTGCTGAGGCTGGCTTTGAACTTGAGATCCTCCTGCCTCAGCCTCACAAGCTGCTGGGATTACAGACGTGCACCAACACACCCAGCTCCAGGACTCCCTTTTAAAGCTCTCTGCCATGTGTCAGTCTGCACTTTGGTTGAAGATGAACCCAACACGACCTCCCCGAGAATCCCAAGCTACGTGTACACAACCAAGCAAGGCTGGCAAGAAAGGACCCCCAGGAGGAGGAGCTCCCACCTGCAAACCCCAAACCCACTTCTCCTCCCCATCCTGAGCCATGCATAATTTGCAAGGGCCTGATCCAACATGCTGAGGAGCCTCTTCAAGTCAGAAGTCAGAGCTGAGACATTCTCAGTCCCAATTCAGAGCTGGAGTCACATGTCCAGACCAGTACTGAACAGCCCGGCTGTTGGCAGAACAAAGAACACCTTCCTCAGGGCGCCAAAATCCATCTGAACAAGCTCTACCTGGAGGAATTCCAGCACCATCAGAAAAATCACACTGAGCCCCCAGGGAAGGGATTCACTCAGAAAAGAGGCTGTCACACACAAATACCAAACCAAAATAGCTTCGGGACACTCCAAGGAAAAGAGACATTTCCTAGAACTTCTCTTGGCAGGAATGTGTCTAAATCACCGTCCCCAAAACATCCTGCCACAGTGATTCCACCCCTGGTCCAAAACACCAATAAGACAGCAGATTAACTTGAACTCCACGTGGCCACACGCGATGGTGAGTATCCAGAGAAACCAAAGACCTTTTGCCAAATCTAAAGCACGCCTGACAATCTCTCCTCTCCACACCATGCACACTCTCTTGGTTGAGTGTTTTCACTGCAAATGAAACACACCCTGCAGAATGTTCCTCTTTTTACATTTTATTTCAAGTTTTAAGACAAGCCAAGCAAGTTTCACAGATGCTGCAGAATCACTGCTAGCAGTTTAAACCCTTCTCTGTCCTCCTTCCCCACTTTTCCTCTTTCAGGTCCTCCCACCTCCTGGCCAAGCCAGCTACACCAAAGACGGCAACGTGAGCATCTTGTGAAGCTCAGAATCCACTAATTTCATACACCCACAGTCACCTGGACCAAGGAGGAAGAGGAGCACGTTTAATCACGCATAACAGCAACACAGGGGCTAACAGAGGGCCTTCACCAGGGCCCAGGGTGAAGTAGCAAGTAAATCAGATCTAAGAGCTGAGCTGTGGCTTCCTCCCTACTCAAGAGGGTGAACGTGGGTCCTAGAGAGGAAGAAGTCCACTATGGCTACTGTCCAGGAGGAGGGAGAAAGCCTGGCAAGCTTCAGAACATTCTAGGCTGGTATAACATGCTATGGAGCAAATGGAGCAATTGTGGGGAGCAGCAATCCACAGGCCCCTGGCCGCTTTCAGTACCAAAATCTGTGCCCACAGCCATTAACTTATTTAATAATTGTTGGTCTTAAGAGGCCCTAAATTACAATGCAAATAACCACGAAAGGCAAAAGCTTCATGTTTATCCAGTGTTGTGAGGAAATAGGAAACAGGCTACCAGAGCCCTGAGGACCAGCAGGGGTTCAAAGAAAACCCCAAGAAAGAGACGGGAGAAAACCATAACAGTCAGAGGCATCACTTTGACTGAGGCTAACCCTGGATCTCCAGGACCAGTTCCTCTCAAGTTCAAGTTCAGGGCTTCCATATCTAAGACCACACACAAGTTTCCAAGGGTTTAGCCATTTGGTCACTCTGGAAACATCAGGCTTTTGATGGACAACTGGAGAAACAAGATCCAAAAGGGCCTGAAAAGCCAGTTTTGGGCCTAGCCGGGGCCCTGGCCAAGGAGGCCAGATACAGAGGCCTCGGGCGAACGTAACTCACAGGGGCACTGGGTTTGTCTGATACAGTGATTGGCCTGTGCACAGTTTTTAAAATTTGAAGTAGATGTCAACGTTTAAAGATCAACAGATTTCACCTTAAAAAAAAAATTCACCCCAATACAAAAAAAATAAAAATCCAGATTACCGAATCAGCTCTTAGGCTCCTTTAGATTCACTCTCTGACCACAGCCAGAACATGGCTATCCCTTTACAGCTGAGCATGGGCCCTCCACAGTCCCCCAACCTTCTGCTGTCTCCCCAAACATGAAGCTGGCTGCCACAGGCCATTCATCTCAGCTACAGCTGTGGCTTCGTTGCTGAATCCCAACCAGCTTCAATTGTGTGTGATCTCTTTGTCAGTCAGTAATGGGCTGTGGCCTTGCCCTGGTCCGGGTGAGTAGAGGCTGCACCTTGGGGGCATAAAGAGGCCATTTCAATGGCCCCTGACTGGACAACACAGGTTTCTGGGCTCCTCAAAGGGTTTTTGGAGGGAACTTCATCTCAGGAGCCTCAGTCACTGCCACCCAGATAGAGGAGGTTGCAGGGTTGGTGTCAATATCAGTATCAGCCTTGCTTGGAGGTAGCTCAGTGGTACAGGGATTGCCTAGGATGCTTAAGGCCCTGCATTCAATGCCCCAGCACTACAAAAACAGCCTTGCTTGATGTAAGCAGGTCTTTACCCTCATTCCCTGGCTTAAGAAGAACCAGGTACCCCTAAGAGAAGCCATCTTGGCCAACCCTGCTGATGGTACTGCCCGGTAAACCTCAAGGTACAACACAGCTCAACAAGGCCACAGGAAAGAAGCACTCCTAGAGAGGTGGGGGTTGCTGAGGGGTGGGCGAACTGGTTCAGTGGTTTGGGGGTTCCAGGGACAGGGTGGTCTCCATGAAACCCCCACTTTGTCTGAAAAGAATTGAATGGAGCCCTCAGAGGGTGGGAGAAGGCAATGGGGGCTAGTTACAAGATCTGCTCAACCTGAGAGAGCATGTCCCCTTCCTTGCGAAGGAAAGCAGCCCTTTCTCTATCTTCAGGTGTTTGTAACATGTGGGTGTCAGTGACATCATCCATCCTGATGCTTGACCTCATCAAGGCTTAGAGCGGGATGGGCCTTCAGAATCTATCTGGTGGTGGGTGTCTCCTCCATCAACAGAGAACTGGCCGGGCATGGTGGTGCGTGCCTGTAATCCCAGAGGCTCAGGAAGCTGAGGCAGGAGGATTGCAAGTTCAAAGCCAGCCTCAGCAACTTAGCAAGACCCTGTCTCAAAACTAAAAATAAAAACAAAAAGGACTGGAGATGTTACTCAGTAGTTAGCACTCCTGGGTTTAATACCCCTTAGAGAGAGAGAGAGAGAGAGAGAGAGAGAGAGAGAGAGAGAGAGAGAGAAAACTCAAGAAACCCCTGTGGAGGTCAGATCTATTTCCTGGCAGAGCCCAGGAGCCTTGACTTCTGACTCAACTGTCCCCACTCCCCCACATGGCTCTCATCACCTAGAAAGGAAACGGAGCAATGTTCTAGTTTTAAATTCTTACTCCATTGAGCCCATATTTCTTTCAAACATAGCTTTTTTGTTGTTTTTTTCCCCTGAAACTTGAGCTGTCCAGAATCCTCCCACACAAGCTTCCTGGAAGCCTTGGGGGCCCAGCCATGATTTTGATCCAAGTTAGGGCTGAGTGACCAGTGACCAAATGGGGCAAGTTATCCTTCCAGGGGAAGTCTGCAGCCCAGGTGCCAGCAGGAAAGCAGAGCCCCTGTGACTATAGAAGCTGAGATGTCCCATCACAGGCTGGCTGCAGCTAGAGACCCTGGGATGCCGGTAGCATGGCTCAGTCCAAGTCCAAGGGCCTGAGAACCTAGGGGGCTGCTGATGCAAGTCCTGGACACTAAGGGCAGGAAAGATTGGAATTGTGGTGTCCACGACCAGCAAAAGAGTGACCCAGCTCCAGGAGAGAGAAATTCACCTGCCCTGTTTTTTTCTCTATCCTGACTTCCAACCCATTAGATGGTATCTGCTCACATTGAGGGCAGATCTTCCTCACTTAGTCCACTAAGATTCACATGCCAAGATTTTGGAAAAAAAAAAAAACTTCTCAGACACATTCAAAATAATGCTTTAGGCCAAAGGCAGTGATGCACACCTGTAATCCAGCACCCAGGAGGCTGAGGCAGGAGGATCTCAAATTCAAGGTCAGCCTGAGCAACTTGGTGAGACTGTCTCAAAAATAAAAAAGGACTGGGGATATAGCTCAGTGGTAAAATGCCCCTGGGTTTAATCCCCAGTACCGGAAGGAAGGAAGGAGAAAGGAAGAAAGGAAGAAGGAGGTGCAAAATAGTTACAATGAGACTGGGGCCTGGGTATATGGCCCAGGAGAAGAGAAAGCAACCCTCACATCACTGGGAGGTAAGCCCATCTTGCCTAGGTTGGTGACACAGGTGCAAGAAGGACCTGCATTCAGGATGCCACCAGAACAGGAGAAGCAATGCTGCAGGCCAGCAATGCAGAACCTATGTTGGTGAGCAGGACAGGGAGAGGCTCCTGAGTTCACAGTCAGGACTCAGAAGTGCAGAGAGAACCAGTAGACACAGTGTTATGGTTTGGATATGAGGGGGTCCCCCAAAAATTCATGTGTGAAACAATGCAGAAATGTTCAGAGGTAAAATGATCAGACTATAGGAGCTGTATCCGATCAGTGGATTAATCCATTGGATGGGATGATAACTTGAGTGGATTAATGGGTGGCAACTGTAGGTAGGGCATCCCTTGGGGATTGTATTATGGATGCTCCTTCTGCTCAAGCTCTCTTGGCTTCCCAGCTGCCATGTCCTGAGCTGCTCTCCTCCACCACTCCTTTCCACCATGATGTTCTGCCTCACTTGGGCCCAGAACAATAGAGTTGGCCAAACATGGACTGAACCTCTGAAAACCGTGAGCCAGAACAAACTTTTCCTCCTCTAAGTTGTTCTTGGGGGGTATATTGGTCACAATGACAAAAAAGCTGACTGATATGTAGAATATGAGAACATCTGAGTAGAAACAAGATTAGCTCCTGAGCCAACAGGCCCAGCCCTGGGCAGAGGCTACTCAGTTACCATGGAGTCACAGTCAGGATACAATGAGCCACAGCCAAGGCCTGGATGACCCACAAGACCAGAGGAGCCCTGACTCCTGGCCACACCCCAGAGAGGAGAAATCTCTGGGAGGAAGTGGGGAGAAGGCCAAAAAGAGATTGATTTCAACCAAAAGAGACCAACTTTTAAACCAAAAACCAGAATGAATTTGACTGGCAAGATAAGGGTTTCCTCCAAAAGAGGAATCATAGTTGGAGAGGAGACAAAATCTGTTATAGAAAGTGGTTATCTCTTTCCCTTACCAGGATTTTAGTATGTTAATGGCAAAGCTGCTACAGTTTTATCAAGGAAATGGATGAGGCAATGTCATTGCTTTCCAATATCCTTCCCAGTGGCTTTTTGGAAATAGCCCAGCTGTAAAGTATAACATTGCCTTCTACAGACAGCAAGGTGCCCATTTGAAGTTCCTGTCCCTGTCTAATTTCTCAGCCTGGGAAGGACGGTCACCAGCCACGTCCAGGTCACTGCTGCAGGAGGAGCTGGCAGAGCTCAAAGATGGGTATCCCAGGCAAGAGCCAATTCCACTCCTGCCTGTCCCTTCACAAAGGGCTTTGAGTTAATGCTACTCACCAGCCACCAGGCAAATGCCCAGGAGCTTCATAGAGTAGCTCAAACCTTGGTCCTGTAACCTGAGCAGGAAGAGAACGGGCTGAGGGAGGGGAAGAGAGGACCAGAGACAGCCACCGTGGCCACCCAGATACCCCTTCATTATTTGAAAACATAAAGCCACCTCCCAGCCAGAGACATCCTAGGGCAGAGGGCACCCTTCAAATGTTCACAGCAAACTTGAGTAAAAGCCCCTGGGCTGCCAGTCTGCAAGGATTTTGAGGATTACCGAGAATGTTCAATAAATGCTGGTTGATTGATGCTTTTCATGTTCTCTGAGCTTTTAAGAGGAAACTGCCATTTCAAGATAAATCATCTAGTTTCCCGTCTCTTGGGATCGCTGTGTAGGGACTAGAGATTGACAAGTTCTTACATGTTTTCCTCTGACTTCACCAGTGTTGTTATTCAGAATATATAGAGGTATACATATGTCTCCTCAGACACCTGCTGCTCAGGTATATTTGTTCTGGAAAGGTTGTGTTTTCTTTCCTGCTTAAGCTGGTCAGTTGTGGCCCTGCTGGTGGTGGAGACAGGATACAGGCTACTGCCTGCTGGAAAGGGACAACCTAGGGTGGGGGATGCTGAGAGAGGCCGCCTCGGAGCAGAGATCTTCAAGGTCCCAACTCCAGAGGAGAAAGAGAAGAAGGAGCAAGCCCTAAATAGGAAAGTAACATAGTAGGAAGATTTTCCTCTTCCAACATGGTACAAATATACCATTTTGTTCTCAGGGCTGAATGTGGTAAATAGAATATGCCATAGCTCCCTAGTCCTGCCCAGCCCAGACCCATCAGTGAAGAAATCATAAAATTTATCTCCTAGCTTTGATGGAACTGGACAGATAGGTCTTTCCCCATGTTGATCTGAAATCCATTCTGCATTCCACGTCCAATATCTGTAGGCCCTGAACATAATAGAGCCCAAGTTCTCTCTCTTCCACATTTCAAAACTGAAATGATGATGAGAAATTGCTTTGATGCTTTTTGTGAGTTTTTATTTCCTAGCCCAAATGTCGTAAGTTCCTTAATTAACCTATTGCTCACAGGACTCACCACCGTCCAGTATGGTCGGGTCATCCTCTGGAGCATGGTGCTTAAGATCTCAACACAATGCTCCATCGGGGAAATTAGCAGATTTATCAAGCTTGCCAGACAGTGCAGCTCTGCATACATGACCTAAGATTCTGCTAACCATTTGGGGAGTCTCCTCACCTTTGTAATTTTGAAATCCATCTTACTAACCCTAAAGTCTAGTTCGTGAAGATGCTCAATAATGACTCTTAATTAAATGAATGACTAGAACAAATGATGGGCACACATAGAGCTTTCTGTAGAATCACTTTTAAAACATTTGCACATTTTGGAATAGATAGTGGTAAAGATCACACAATAATGTCCATGTAGTTCATGCTACTGTACCATATATTTAAAAGTGGTAAAATGGAAAACTTCCTTGTATGTTTTTTTAACCACGATAAAAATACAGCAAATATGTAGAATATGAGATATGTAGAATATCTTGCATAAATGTTTCCCTTAAGATGCACCTCTTTGGGCTAGGGATGTAGCTCAGTGGTAGAGTGCTTGCTGAGCATGTGCATGGTCCTGGGTTCAATCCCTAGCACTACAAAAAAATTTTCTTTAAATCTTTCAATGGCTCACCTCTCCCTTCCTGCCTCTCCCTGCTGTGTAACTAAGTATTATTAGCAGAACTGCATATAGGACCTGACTTCCCAATAAAATTCCATCTTGCTACACCCAGCCTATCAAACGTTTATTCTGATTTCTGTCATCCATCCCTTCCGTCCCAACTGCATCGTTCACAACTTGATGACAGTACCTACTATACCAGCAAAGGGCAAAGGGGCAAGCCAGCCCAAGGCTGCATGAAGCCTCTTCTATAGGGGCCTTAATCCCACTCAGGAGGGGAGAAGCCCCGATAACATAAGGGCCTCTCAAAGACCCCACCCCTCAATATCACACATTGGCCCTTAGGATCCAACACCTGCTTTTTAGAGGAGACATATTAAAATCATGGCATGCAGAGCCCAGAGATCTGCATCTCCAACAAGTCCCCTGGTCATGCTCATGTTGCTGATTCAGGGGTGACAATTGGAGAACTACCAGAGTAAGGAGTTCCTATCAACCTGCAGGAGGAGGTCAGGGCTCTTAGGTTTCCAGAGCCCAATTTCAGGTGGGGTTCTCAGCATCTCCCAGATGCCTCCAGAGAATCTGCCTTTGTCACAAATCTGAAATCACTGCAAACCTTTGTTTTGTGAGGGGTGACAGAATACCTCTGAGGCCCAGGTGGCAGGACAGCAGATCAGAATGACAGGAAGAAGAAAGAGACTTACCCCCACCCGCAGAACCTCAAGCTTTACAACTTACATACAGTGAATGAAGCCAACATTCCCCCCTTTTCTCCTTCCAAAAAAAGCAAAGGCAAGGATTAGTGTTGAGCTTCTTGCTTTTCTTACGCATCCTCAGGCTGAATGTTGTTGTCCCTTTGGGGTTCCAGGCTGAACCTGGTACTCATTGAAAGCTAATTCTATTTGAATAATGGCCAAATTGAGCTCTGCCCCTGTAGCTGTTCCCGGTGGTGCTGACCTGGGTCTCTTGTAAGCTCCAACCTAAGAAAGTGAGTTCAGGAAGGTGATATAAGAGAAAAAGGTCCTGATCTTTATTGTTCTATTGCTCACTGGTCTACAGACCAAGGGAGGAAGGCCAGATGGTAGTGGTGGTGGTGAGAATCTATATAAAACACCCACAATGTGCCAGACACTGTTCTCATTCCATCTTTACTACCATGCAGTAAGGCTGGTACTGCCAGGATCATCAGGTAGACAAGGGATCAGGTAGACATCAGGATCATCAACCAAGACAACTAGCTGAAGCTACGAACAACTATGTTCTTGACAAATGGCTGAATTGTGTTCCATCAAAATTCATCTGTTGAAATCCTAACCTTGGTACCTCAAAATGTACCCTTTGGAAATAGGGTGTTTATGGAAGGAAATCAGTGAACATAGTGTCCTTACCAAAAGTTGAAAGTTGAAGACAGACACATAAAGGGAAGATAATAGGAAAAGACAGAGGCATAAAATAGCTATCCAGAAACCAAGAAGGGAGCCCCGAAACACATCCTTCCTCATGGTCCTCAAAAGAAACCAACCCAACACACACCTTGGTGTTGGACTTGTAGCTCCAGAATTGAAACAATAGATTTCTCTTATGTAATACCAGGCTGTGTGGTACTTCGGTGAGCGAGTCCTTGAAAATGAACACAACACCCAGTTTGTGTTCAAACCCGGGTCTGAAGCCCCGCATCGTGGTGCACACTTATAATCTCAGTGTCTCAGCAGGCTGAGGCAGGAAGATGGCAAGTTCAAGGCCAGCCTCAGCAACTTAGCAAGACCCTAAGCAACTTAGTGAGACCCTATCTCAAAATGAAAAAAAATTAAAGGGGCTGGGGATGTGGCTCAGTGGTTAAGCATCCCCTGGGTTCAATTCCAGGTACAGAAAAAAGAAAAAAGAAAAAAAAAAAAAAACCTGATGTGACTCACCTCATGAATGGACCCTGGGACTACCCATTCAGATTCTGCCCAGACCTGACTAGGACTGGGAGTCAATTTTCATACCAAAACTAAAACCATTGAAATCATCAAAAATAGAAACACAGAGGCCTTGCCTTCCACCATATTCCTCCCACCCATTTTATTCACCCCCATCACCCCTTCTTCCCCTTTCAGCAGGTACCTCCCTAGCTAGTTCCTTGGGCCACTGACAGCCGCCTGCATTCTTCATGGAATAAGGTCTCCAGAATATTCTCCCCACCCACAACACTCTGGAGCCCTTGTTCCATGAAGACAAGCTCCCTGCTTCTCAGCCTTTCTGTGGGGCACGTTTCCATCTCCTGTTTCCCCAGGTGGGGAGCTGCTCATCCTCCCATGTTCCCAGGACCCAAGGCAGGAAGACAGGGCAGGTAAGCTTCCTGTTCCCAGTCTGGACCACACCTCACATCAATGAGAACTTCAGCACACGTCATCACCTCAAGAGATTTCAATATCTGTGGAAGGACCTGGGCAATCCCCCAGGCTTAAAGTTCCCCAATCACCAGGACTTTCACCTCCACTCCATCTGCCTACCTTCACAGCCTCACCCAGACCTGCACCCCCTGAATTCCTCTACCTCTGACACCGTGAACTGTAGCCTGGTGCCCTTTGACCCCTCTCACTTCCTCTCTTTAGGTAGCCCTGTTCTCTGCCCTTCCTCCCAGTCCCAGCAGGAGACTTGTGCTTCTGCCTGCCTTGCTACATAAGGCTCTGGTTCCCCTGGATTCCATCCCTGCCCTGGGCGGGATGGCCGTCTACCAGTTATCTCCCACCAACCCTCTGTCTGTCTTCACTTTTTCTCCGTGTGGCCTTTTCCCATCTGTATTTAAACAGCCAAATCTTTCTCATCTTTGAAGCGAGAATTCCATATATGTGAAATTTTTCTGGAAGAATATATAAGAAACCGACCAGGCTGGTCATGTAGCTCAGTGACAGAGTATTGACCTAGCCCGTGCAAGATCCTGAGCTTGATTTCTAGCCCTGCAAAAAAAAAAAAGAAAAAGAAAAAGAAAGAAATGCTCATAATTGGTATCATCTTCATAATGGTTCTATGTGGAGAGAGAGACAAGGGAGTTTGAAATTAAAAGGACAGAATGATCATTTTATACATTTGCTCTAGCATTTGATGTTTTAAGCCACATACATGTAATATTTTCATTAAAAGCAGCAAATAGGGCTGGGATTATGGCTCAGTGTTAGAGCGCTTGCCTAGCACATGTGAGGCACTAGGTTCGATCCTCAGCTCCATGTAAAAAACATATATATAAATATATATAAATATATATATATATATATATATAAAGTTTTGAAAAAAAATTTAGTCTTAAAAAAAGTGGCAAATAAATAAATTAAAAGACAATGGTTTGCCAAATTCCTCTTCTCCCTTAACCCCCAGTTACTATCCACACCTCCCACTGAGCTTATCAGTAAGAGGTTTCCCTCCCTACTCTCTCCCTCTGCCACTTTTCTCCTGTCACCACCTGTGTGCAAGCCTGCACCATCTCTTTCCTGGACTAATCAACAGCTGGCTGCCCTCTCTGACTCCAGTCTTGTCCCTCTCAAATAGGTCCTGTCCACCAGCTGCCTGGGTGGCTTGTCTGAAAATGCAAATCTGTGTTCAGGTTCCTCGGTGCCTACCTACCAGGAAGGCTGAGCTCCTCTCGTGGTTTCTAAGGCCTCACAACCTGGCCCTGAAGAGGCTCAAACATGAGCTCCAGGTCCCCTGAAAACTGAGTGACAAAGCAACCACTGCCATTTCAGGGCTCCATGTGCAACTCCCTGTAATATCTGCAGGGCCCAGGGGCAAAAGCACACGTGAGGCCTATGTGCCGTGTGTCTGAATATCACAATCAGCTCTAAATCAAGCTAACAACGTGTTCCATGAGATACTTAAAAAGAGCTGGGGATGGAGCTCAGGGGTAGGACACCCCTGGGTTCAATCCTCAGTAGTAGCAAAAAAAAATTTTTTTTTCTTTTTGTATTGGTGTTATAGCTCAGTGCTATAGCATCCACTTAGCACGCACAATGTCCTGGATTTGATCCCTAGCATTTATTTTATGTGTGTGTGTGTGTGTACACACACACACATTCTTTTTTAAATTAATATATAATTTACATATTGGAAAAATCTACCATTTTATTGTTTACAGTGATTTCTAGTATATACTCAGAGTTGTCTAACTATAATCACTGTCTAATTCCAGAATATTTTTATAACTTCAAAAAACCCATTAATACTCCAGTCAGAATGGTAACTATTAAGAAGACAAACAACAATAAGTGTTGGCAAGGATGTAGGGAAAAAGGTACACTTATACATCTGGTGGGACTGAAAATTAGTGCAGCCAATATGGAAAGCAGTATGGAGATTCCTTGGAAAACTAGGAATGGAACCACCATTTGACCCAGCTATCCATCTCCTTGGTCTATACCCAAAGGACTTAAAAACAGCATACTACAGGGACACAGCTACATCAATGTTTATAGCAGTACAATTCACAATAGCTAAACTGTGAAACCAACCTAGATGCCCTTCAATGGATGAATGGATTAAAAAAAATGTGATATATATATATATATATATATATATATATATATATATACACACACACACACACACACAATAGAATATTACTCAGCAATAAAAGAGAATAAAATCATGGCATTTGCAGGTAAATGGATGGAGTTGGAGAAGATAATGCTAAGTAAAGTTAGCCAATCCCAAAAAGACAAATGCTGAATGTTTTCTCTGATATAAGGTGACTGACTCATAGTGGGGTAGGCAGGGGGAGCATGGGAGGAATAGACGAACTCTAGATAGGGCAGAGGGGTGGGAGGGGAAGAGATCGGGCAGGGGCTTAGCAATGATGGTGGAATGTGATGGACATCTTTATCCAAAGTACATGTATGAAGACATGAATTGGTATCAACATACTTTATATACAAACAGAGATATGAAAAATTTGTTCTATATGTGTAATAAGAATTGTGATACATTCCACTGTCATGTATTTTTTAAAAAATCAATTTAAAAAAAAATAACATTAACAAACCCATTAACAGTAACTACCTATTCCTTTTCCCCAAAAACCTTGCAATAACAAATCTTTCTGTCTCTATGGATTTGCCTATTCTGAACATTTTATATTAATAAAATCGTACAATATGCGACCTTAGCGTCTGATTCTCTCACTTATCAGGGCGTTTTCAAAGTCTGTTCATGCTGTAGCATTCTCATTCCTTTTCATAGCTGCATAATACTTTGTTGTACGATTCTAGCCCATTTTATTTATACATTCATCAGTAGTCAGCATTTCCACTGTTTCTACCTTTGGTCTATTGTGATTAATACTGCTAGGTGGATCCCTATAGAAGATTTTGTGTGGTTATATGTATTCAATTCTCTTGGGTACATTCCCAGGAGTAATATTGCAGATCAGATGGTAACTGAAGGTCAGTTTCTCCAAATCCTCACCAACATTTACTCTGACACAATTGCTCACATGTGTTTTTGTTCATCTTGTTTAGTACAGCCATTCTTGTGTGTTAAAATATTTTTTCCTCCTACCTTAACATATACCTTCATCATGACCAAGAAGACCAGGTCTTTATTTAGAACCACGGTCCCTCTTGGAGTTCTACACCCAAATATAGTATGGCAAAAACACATTCTCTATCCACCCAGCACATGTGCTTCACCTCAGGGCCCCCTACATGTGTGTGGACAACTGAACGCTAGCACCCAAGCTCCCTCCTCACACTCACAAAACAGCCACCTTGGGCCAGCAACACTGTTGGAAGCTGGAAGGAAGAACCCGGGGAGGAGGCCCTGCAGCCCCTGGGCAAACCATCTCAGAGCCCAGGGTGGGAGGTGCAGGCTTTGCATAAGCACATCCCCTGGCCCCACAGATTTCTGGCCTAGTGATCTGAAAGAGCTAGAGGAAGTCCAGAGCCACCTCTGAGGTCACTCCTCTTGCCCACATCTGAGAAGGGTATTCTCCATGCCCACACGGTTGCTTCTTTGTAGAATGCTCCATGTCCCTGGAAGATCCCTTCTCATTTTTAAAACACAGACCAGGCCGGGGTTGTGGCTCAGTGGTAGAGCGCTTGCCTAGCACGTGCAAGGCCCTGGGTTCGATCCTCAGCACCACATAAAAATAAGTAAAATAAAGATCCATTGACAACTAAAAAAATATATTTAAAAAAATTAAATATTAAAACACAGACCAGAAGTTCCATCATATGGGACGCCTTCCCTGGCAGGCCTTATGTTGTGCCAGGCAAGGGACCAGGACCTGGGGACACAAGGGGAATAAGACACAGTTAGCTGCTGCCCATGGGGGAGCTCACAGTGGTGACCAACAAGTAAACTGGCAACTTCTGGAGTGAATAGTACAATGGCAGGGTGTGGCCAGGGTGCTGGTGGTGGGGGAGGGGAGCATGGCAGAATCCGTTCAGCCAGCCTGGGGAACGCAAGGAGGGCTTCCTGGAGTAGGCGACCAGGAAGGCAAGCCAGACTTAACCAACCCACTGACAGGGGCTTCCCCAGTCATCAGACCTTCCTACCTGTCTGCCACCAAGATCGAGGACCACATGGGGCAAACCCGGGGTGATCATGCTTAATGCTGACACACCCACACATTACGGTTGGGATAGACACACGGATCACTGCCCATTCTGCTCCACCAGCTTCTGAACAGGCAAATCATGACTGAGGCCCCTGACTCCTGACCCTCTGTAGTTACACCCCATTTCTGCTTGGGAGAAGGGGGGCCTCAAGGCCAAGGTGTGGGCAACGAGGAACCTGGGCCAGGCTGAGAGGCCTCCAGGGCTGGTGGGCGGCTGACAGCAAGGGAACTGGAGAGGCAGCGCCCTGTGTGGATGTCCTGGCAGCCGAAGGACCCAGGAGGCCTGGCCAGCCTGGGGTTAAGGGAGCCCAAGCCCAGGGTCTGCTGGGAGCAGAAATCCTGCCCGTGCCCTTTGAATCATTTTGTTTCTCCTCCCGCGATGGGAAAAGAAAACAAGTGACAAGAGATCTCCCAAAAGAGTCTATTCCTTATAAATGACCTGGGTAGGGAGGTTAGCCATGGGCAGACTGAAACCATAGGCTAAACTTTGGTTTGTTCATTATCTGCACATTCCAGCTGTTGGATTGATTTATGCTCTACCACCACCCTCCACCAGCCTCCACCAGCCTCCAACCCTGTTTTTGCAAAACAGCAAAAAACAGCTCCATCTCAGAACATCTCTTTGGGGGGAGGGTGGGGGTGATGTTCACCCAGGAGCATTTAATCACTGAGCCACATCCCCAGCCCCTTTATATTTCATTTAGAGTCTCATTGAGTTACTTAGGGCCTCTCTAATTTACTGAGGCTGACTTTGAACTCAAGATCCTCCTGCCTCAGGCTCCTGAGCGGCTGGGATGATAGGAGTGCACCACCGCGACCAGCTCAGACTGCATTTTGCAGAGTTTCTTGGGGTGGTTGCAGTGAAACAGTATTTGCCAGTACTATAGAGACCCCTTTCTCCCTGCTTGTGTTCTCCCTGCGTTCCACCAGAGGGGGCCAGCGGGTCTGCTTGGGCCACAGCTGCCAGTACAACCTGGGTGAAGGTGAAATGGTACAGAGCCTGGCTCTGGTAAACCAAGCCAGCAGTTCCTGAACTTTGGTGAAAAATACCACGTAGAGCACTAGCATATTTTTTTTTTGGGGGGGGGGGCGGCGGGCAAGTTATTTTACAAGAATTAGAGGCAAAAGTCTGTTCTTTCACTTTTAATTTATTTTTAGTTTATTTATTCGTTTTTGCAGTACTGGGGATTGAACCCAGGGGCACTCTACTAAAGACCTTCAACCCCACCCCCTCCTCCCTTTTTTGAGACAGGGTTTTGGTAAATTGCCGAGGGTCTTGCAAAGTTGCTGGCCTGAATTTGCAATCCTCCTACCTTGGTCTCCCAAGTAGCTGGGATTACAGGTGTGTGCCTTCATGCCTGACTCATTTCTTTTTTTGAAAAATGAGGTCTGGGGATATAGATCAATGATACAGTACTTGCTTAGCATGCCCTGGGTTCAATCCCCAGCACCGCCAAAAAAAAATAAATAAAAGTTCTGATCCCGGAACAGTGGCACACACTTATCTATAATCCCAGTGACTTGGGAGGCTGAGGCAGGAGAATCACAAGTTCAAGGCCAGTCTCAGCAATTTAGCAACCTTGTCTCAAAGTAAGTTTAAAAAAAAGAAATTAAGGGATAGAAATGGGGCTCAGTGATAAAGCCCTCCTAGGTTCAACCCCTGATATGGAAGGAAGGAAGGAAGGAAGGAAGGAAGGAAGGAAGGAAGGAAGGAAGGAAGGAAGGAAGGAAGGAAGATCTGGCAAAAATGAAAAAAAGCCTCTGTTCATTATAGTCCTTAATACCACTATATGTTCGTGTTTTTTATTCTGAAGAGTATGAGAAAATCATTCTACATGGTAATTACAAATTAACTGATATTTTAATGAGATGCAACACTGATTTTTAAAGTAATTTTTAAATATTAGAGAATGTAAATGATACGATGGCTCTCATTTCGTGATCAAGGGATGTTGCTTGATGCCACACTGTGAAGCATTTTGAATAGCAGGTGAAGGAGATGGGAAATCCAAACTACTTTTAGACAAGGAGTTGTGTGGACCAGGAGGAAAAGATATTTGGCAGCAGTGAACTAAATGGTCTGGGATTGGGCCTCAGAGACCAAGTAACAGCCCTGGTCATCTGTAAGCAGAAGACCAATAAGATCAGACTTGGGTGACAGAGATAGGGAAGAAAGAAAACATATTTGAGATTCCAAAGGAATAATTGACCGAAAAAAAAATAAAAATAAAATAAGCATCAAAAATTCTGAAAAAAAAATAATAATAATTGACAAACCTAGTTCCTGATTGAAGAGGGAGAAATGGAAAGAATTGGAAGCTAGCTAGGAGACAGATCTAAAACTGGCGAGGAAATAGTAGAACATACATTTGTGAGACATAATGAAACCTTGTTGCAGGTCACAGAGCCTTTGTGGTATCTCTGCAGGGCTTTTCAGGATAGAATATGAAGAATATACATGTGACAGGAAAAGAGGTTTGTTATGCTGTAAGTCTATCAGCAAAGGGATTGTCCGGGTATTCTTGTTCCAATGGAGCAGAAAGAGGGACATAATCTCCAGATGGTCTAGGGTGGGATTGAAACCCAGGCAGCCTTCAGATCTTATGTCTTTATGGCTTCTGCATCTCAAGCCAGAATCCCTCTGCTGAAATAAACCTTTGCAGTCTACTGCGCTCTGGTGGCTCAACATGCAGTCAAGGGTGGTGAGAATGATTGAGTCGTGATGACCAGATGCATTTCCTCCTTCTCTACAGCTCCCTTGGCAGGACACCCTCACCCAAGAACTCCCCACTGAGCAGGGCTTCCTGAGGCCGGATGTGGAGGCATTTCTTCAGAAATCTTCAGGTCAGCCATGAATAATCATGATTGAGCAAGAGGACGAGCTCTGGACTCTCAGTCACATCTGAGTCCATCCCAGTCACTGAAGTGAGTGTCTCTGGAGTGGGAGGCAGCACAGATGAGGAACCAGGAAGGAAGCCTTTGGAACAGGACCAGACACAACTGAAGCCACCATGACAGGAACACAGCACAGATCCATGGGGAAGTTTACCTCTCCCCAGACCCTGCTCCCAGTGGATAGGGCAGGGTTGAGGACAAAGGCCAAGCAGGAGGCACTGCCACTGAAGCTGCGGTTATCTGAGAGCTGCAGCAATCTCTGGGGAGCATCCCATCTAGGACAGGAGAGTGTGATTGCAATTGTGCCGCAGGCTGGATGGGAGACATGCACTGCCCCCCAGCATCTCCAGCCATCCTTTAGCTCCCACTGTGCCCGACACACAGAGATGCTCTCAAGACGTCTGGTGACTGTTCCACACACAGGCAGTTCCATAGGAAGAAGAGAATGTTTATGTACCATTGCTGTGCTTTGGGGTCCATTTACAACAGGTCTAGAGTGACACTAGTGACACTTAAGGCTGGGTAATTAGGGCTAACCTGGATATAGATGCTCTTGAACAAGATCCTGGCCTCCACCCACTAGATACTAGTAGTGCCTCCCTCTCGGCTTGACAACCAAAGGTGTCTCCAGTCATAGTTAAGTGTTCCCAGGAACAATGTCGCCCCCCGCCGCCCCCACACTGAGACTCACTAGGGTGATAGCCATCCTCCTGCCAGGTCCCTGTGCTCTGGGATTTTTCTATTCTGTTTCCTAGAAAATTATTCTTCCCAAAATTCGTGATCTCAGAACCTTGTTCTTTCAAAACATTGATCAATTAACATGAGTGAATCCAAATTAAATCATTAATAGAAAAAGATACCAACAACTTCCTCACCCAGATTTACCTTTACAACCCTTTATTTGCTACTGAAACAACTTACAAGGACTACGTGGAAGCAATCCTATGACATAATACACTTCTGATGACACCAACACCCAAGATGGCACACAGGAGGCCCCGATGACAACGTCGGACAAGACCTGCTCCAACCAGCCACCAAGCGCTAGAGCTTCAGCTAAGCAGAGTTTGCTTGATCCCACCTGCCAGAAGCACAGAGCGTGGCAGAGGGACCCATGACATTTTCAAAAGACCCAGAAACCATCACTTAAAATGGCGAGAATTTTAAACAGCATCCGGTCTGGCCCTGAAACCAGTTTCCAAATGTCTGTGTGTCCCTACTCCTGCTACAAAGAGCTGACCCAGAGGTGGGATGAAAGGTGCATGATCTCAAAGGCCCCTTGAGACTCTGATTTTCAAGCATTTCTCACAAAGATCCACTGGGTGGCCTCTCTGTAGGGATGAAGGGAACAAATGGAGAGAAGGCCGGGTGCCCCAGGTCAGCGGAAGCAGTGACCCCTCAGGAAAGTGCTGGATGGGTTGCCCATCCAGCATTTTCTGCTCCTCCCCTCTTGCTGGAGTCGCCTCTGACATGAAGGCATTCCTGTCCCAGTCTTTTACCGGCAGTGAGTCAGCTCAGCCCAACGACTCTAATTCAGTGCTTATTCACAAATTATAATTTTAGTACAATAGGGCACAGCTTTAAATAAGAGCTCTGAGAAACCCACCCACCTATGACACGCCAGCGGGCTGCTCATCTCCCATCTTTGGGTGGACGTTCTGTTAGTCATGGGGAGCATCTGGACCAAGTCACTTGTCTCTCCCCCCCGCCCCCTTTTTGTATCTCCAGACATTTTACCAAACAGACACTGAGTCAGAATAAGTAGCTTTAGCAATTAAAATCTGTGTGGAGGCTGCCTTGAGGAGCATTTGGTGGACTTGGAAATATTCCTCCACTGCGACTCAAGCATGCATTCCAAAAACCTGAATGTGATACGCATGAAGACACTCAGGGATGAAACCTCACGGCATGGCCTTCTCCCTCAACAGGGAACATAAATGACTTCCATTTGCTCGCAGGATAAGCTGAGTGACCGAGAGTGGAATTGTCTCTGGGTACAAAGAGCAGTGAGATTCTGTCAAAGGCAGCAGCTACCTGTTTCTGAATAAGCAGATTTCTAGCAGAAACTAATTCAGATGAGGAATACCCCAGACAACACCCCTCTGCACTGAACCCAGAGAGTCCAAACGAGACAGGAAGTCCACACACATCCGCATTTTCCAGCCAATACTCGCCTTCAGTCTCTGAAAAGAAGTCGAGGTTGAATGGTTATGTGTTTGGAATGACCCTCCGAGGGAGTTGGGGAGCCCCCTGCAGCACCTTATCCCTCCCTGCATGTGGTAGGAGAGAAAGCTATCTGTGGGAGGGTCTCCACCTGCCAGCCTGCCACCAAGCCTACAAGACAGTCCTCAGGATGCTTCACCTTCATCCTCTCCAGGTGTGCTGTGAGAGCTACGGAACCTCTGGCTTGGTTAGAGCCCTGGCTTAGGAAGGCCAAGGTCTGTCTTCATTTCATTAGGATCACGGCATGTCTCTCGTTTCCCAAGTTCCTGGATTACAGACTGCACCTCCCACTGGCAGCTGGTGCCAACATCTGCCACCCAGGATCCAGGCAGATCCGTTCTCACACTCATTCACACACACACACACACTGCAGAAGCATCATTTCCAGAGCCTGCCACAGTCTCTGACCAGCACTCTAGCCCCTGTTCAAGCAGAGGGCTAGGAGCCTCTGGTAGAACAGGCCCTGTCATGAGGGCAGAAGCCACAACAAAGCCAAATCGTTTCACACTCCAGTCCCCACTAAAGAGCTCTGGTTTTCCTGTCTAGATGTCCAAAGCCACCTTGCAGCTGGCATTGTATCCGGGCTAGGATGGACTTTCACTCTCAATATTGGGTACCATTTCTATCACACCTTATAAGATATCAGAGCAATACACATTCAGATGTTTCCATTTGTAGGATTCACTGCCATTGTTTCTGAACATTTTAAAGTCATGGGCTCTTCTGAGAAGCTGAGAAAAACCTAACACTCTTTTGCCCCCAAATATCCACTTTCCCACAAAATTGATAGTAACATTTCAGGGAGGTTCAGAGAAGCCATGAAAACCTCTTCCCTGGTCACTGAATTTTAAAGCAATAAGGAATTTCCTGCATGTGAGACCACCCCAAAGCTGCATGCTTCAGCAGGTAACTTCAGTTAAACCAATGCTTGCTTTGGGGTGAAGCAGTAATAGTTCCTAGACTGACCAAAGGTATAGCAGGAACTTTCTGGTTCACTCACCTCTATGTGTCTGCAATAGACAGCACCTGTAGCTTGTGCAGTGATTACTGCATGCCTGACCCCAAGAAGGGCTCCTTGAACTCTCACAGCCCTATAATGCAGAATCACTGTTTGCATTTTACAGATTAAGACACTGAGGCTCAGAGGTATACAGTACCATTCCCAACCCGGTCCACAAGTTGCCAGGTGGGACTGCCAATATGCGTAGGTCCCAAGGATTGCACCAGGCATGGTCAGCCAGAGAAAATGTCTTTTCTCTAATAGGAGCAGGCTGAAATCCCCAAGTACTTGGTGAGGGAGTTGCCAAAAATTCTGTTGAATTTTGTTTGTGAACTTGAATTGCCTCCATTTTCATTTTCCTTTGGACTCCTTGTTTAGAAATGAAAACAAGCTCATAACTTTCAGGAGGCCCACTCTTCCTGAATTTGTAATGGAACCACAGAAAAGCTCTGACTTCAAGGAGGAAGCCTCTATAGCCTCATATAGATAAGATGTGTGTCTGATGGACACTCAGTATGGAAGCTGATCACGGGTACATTGGATTAGCTGTAGTCACATGAAAACTAAGAAAACTAAGAGTTTAACATATGCTTTTTCTCTTTTCTCTTGGTTGTACTGGGGATGGAATCCAGGGGCTTCTCTGCTGAGCTACATCCCCAGCTCTTTTTATTTTGTATTTTGTATTTTAAGACAGGGTCTCACTAAGTTGTTTAGGGCCTCACTGAGCTGCTGAGGTTGGCCTCAAACATGCAATCCTCCTGTCTCAGCCTCCCAAATCACTGAGATTACAGGCATGCACCACCATACTCAGCTTCCAGGCCTTTTTAAATTTTATTTTAAGAAAGAGTCTCACTAAATTTTCCAGGCTGCCCTGGAACTGATAATCTTCCTGCCTTATCCCCCTGAGTAGCTGGGATTACAGGCGGGGGCAATCACACGTTATTTGACATCTGCCTTTTTAAATACCATTACTAAACAGTCTGGGGGAAGTCATTTCACAAACATTTAGACAGCACCTCCTCTGTACCTGGCACATGCTGAGCCCTGGAGATACCGAGGAGAATAAGACCAGGTCCTGTCCACACTGAATCCCTCATCCAGCAGGGAAAGGAGGGGAAGGCGTGTGATTAACTGGACGATTAAGGTGATATCCACTCACTGGAGATGTGACCCAGATGCCAAGGGCCAGAGAACAGGAAGTGAATTATGCCAGGGAAAGGAGAGGCAGGTCTCAAAGATTCAGGGAAGGTCTCATAGGTTCTAGGAAGTCCTGGGAGGTTCAGGGAAGGTCTGAGGGAAGAAATAAAAAGATCCTTCAGAGTTTGGAGAACTTGGTGTGAGTTGAGACCCAAAGGGTGACCCAACAGGAATGAGGGCTGGCTGAGGTGCAGGCCCAGGCTAGGCAAGGGGATACACAGGATGCGAGTCAGAAAACAAAAGCAGGGCCCAGATGTTGAAGGCTTTTGACATTTATGAGGAGTCATCAAGAGAATTTTTTGCAATGGAGAAAGGACTCAATGACTTGTGTACCATAGGAAGACAGCCATGGCCACTGCAGGAAAGGTGGAAGCTCTGGGGAGAAACAGGAAGCTGGAAGTAGGATAGACACTCTCCGCACCCAATTAATCCAAGGATGCTGGAGTCCAGCTCTGCAGGTCTTCACCAATGAGCATTCACCTAGGAAGCCAGCAAGGTCCGGATGATAAGCATTCATCATGAACAAAAAGACACAAACTGATAGACCCTCAGGCATATTACTTTTTAAGGGAGGGCAAGGTGAGAAGAGCTAGCAAAGGGTATGTTGAGAAACCTTCTGAGGAGTGAGCAAACACCAAAAGCCACAGAGAGGGGCGGATGACAAGACCCAAAAGAAAGTCTCTGGATTGGCCAGTTAGAAATTCTGAACTGGCTCAGCCCAGTGGCTTAGGAGGCTGAGGCAGGAGAATCTTGAATTCAAAGCCAGCCTCAGCAACTGAGCGAGGCCCTGTCTCTAAATAAAAATATAAAAAAGGCTGGTTTCTGATCAAGAAGCAGAGAGACTCCACTCTCCAGATGCAAAAAATATACCCCAAATTCATGCCCCTAATGAACCGCTTCCTCCAGCCACACCCCACCGACCTCCAATTACCACTCAGTTAATCCCACTAGGGTTAATTCACTGATTAGGTTAAGGCTTTGACCCAATCGTTTCTCCTCCAAATCTTCTTGCATTGTCTCACACGTGAGCTTTTGCAGGACACCACATCTAAACCATAACATCTAGCATGCTCAAAACCCTGGGCTCAATCTCCAGAATAGGGAAAAAAAAATAACAGGAGGAAAAAAACTAAAACCTAGCATACACTTTAGCTCCAAGCCATCCTATACAAGTCCTATACAATAGGCCAAACATAGTGACATACACCTGTAATCCCAGCAACTCCTTGGTCTGTGGCAGGAGACTGGCAAGTTCAAAGCCAGACTCAGCAACATAGCAAGACCCTGTCTCAAAATTAAAAAAATAAATAAATACAAAGGGCTGGGGATGTGGCTCAATGATTAAGCATCCCTAGGTTCAATCCCTAGTAACAACGACAACAAAAGTCAACAATGCATACCTGTAAAGGTCTATCTACAAGAATATTCCCTGTGGCTGTATTTATAAGAATGGAAAACTGGCAAAAATATAAATTTCCAACAACAGGGAATTGGTTAAATACATTATCATACATTTATCTCCACAGGGTACAATACCAGGCAACCATGTAAAATATTGGGAGACAATATATTATTGGGAGTTTACAATATATTATTAAAATATAGTAGTTGTTCACAAAAGATAGTGAGTCCATTAAATATTTACATATATATTCACATACACATATAAACACTCATATATACTCAAATAAGACTAGAAGGATGAACACCAAAGTAACAACTGTATCAAAATTTCTGGATGGCATAATTATGGGTGGTTTTAATTCATTTTTTGCTTTTCTGTATTTTCCAAAATATTTATAATAAACATGTATAGCTTTTGTAATTAACAATAATCACTTATTTTTAATAAAATAGTTTTTTAATTGAAACAAGAACCAAGAAAATCAGGACAGATGAGATCATTCTGTCCTCCTCTTCCACTTAAACTAGAGCCTGGTGTTTCAAATAACAAATTCTGGGTTGGGACTATAATACAGTGGTAGAGCAGTTGTCCAGCATGCATGAGACCCTGGGTCCAGTCCCCACTACAAAAATAAATAAATAAATAAAGTCAAATGACAAAATCTGAAGGGACAGAGCAAACTCTGGAAGATGCCGCCTCGAATTGTTCTTCCAAGGTTTTATTTTAAAGAAGTAAAGAGTCCCAGGCTTCCTGATCTGGAAGGCCAAGACTGTCTGGGTCAGGTGGAGGCAGGTGTGGGAACTCAGGGAGGCCCTCTGCACGGCTCAGAGAGATACCAGCTGCAGGTTCCCAAAGGAAAAGGAACCAGACGCTACCCAGCGATCCAGGCCCAGGCTAGTCACAGATGGGCCACATGTGGGCCACATAAGAGAGTATCGTTCTTTCGTTTTACCAGTAAAGTGCACTGAAAGGAGATTGACACCCCAGAAGTGTTGTGTAAACTTGTCCCCCCAATCCGCTATAATTTGTGGGCTCTTCTGAGCCTTGCTGAGTCAATAAATACCTCTATTAAGCATCTATTTTATTCCTTACACAATACTAGGCACAGCGAACACAAAGACGAATAGTGGGTTCCCACTTCTTTCCCAAGTAGGGGTTCCTGGTGGGTGGAGGGGGGCAATATAGATAATGTATAGTATGGAACAATTGTAGATAATGCTGACACTATTGAAGGGACAGTGAATGGAGTTCTGTCCAAAGCACTATGGGGTTCAGAGTAGTGCAAATGATGAGATCTGAGTAAGGGGTGAGTCATGGGAGATGCAGCAACTTTGGGGTTAGAGCTAGAAAGATAACTCCTGAGTTCATTGATTTTCTTTCTTTCTTTATTTTTTGGAACTGGGGGTTAGATTCAGAAGCACTTACCACTGAGCTACATCCTCCATCCCTGTTTATTTTGAGACAGGGTCTTGCTAAGTTGCTGAGACTGACCTCAAACCAGTGAACCTCCTGCCCCAGCCTCCTGAGTCACTGGCATTACAGGCATGCGCCACGGCACCCAGCTGAGTCTATCAATGTTAAGACACACATTTTTTACATTTTCACACGTCTAAGTCAGTATGTGTCATGCAGTCATTGCCAGCTGGGTAGGTGGGTGGTCAAACCATAGTCATCAATGCCTGACACCACAGGACACAGCCAGGAAAGTGTCAGCACCTAAACTTGCACAATGGGTGTTGGTTATTTAGGAGAAAAACTGAGGGACAACAGTAGGGTCTGGTTTTAAGAACAGCTGCGTTGGGGTTACGGTGGCAGCTCAGTGGCACAGCGCTTGCCTAGCATGCGTGAGGCACTGGGTTTGATCCTCAGCACCACATATAAATAAATATATAAATAACTAATTAAAAAATAAAAGGAACAGCCACATCATCTGATAGCAAAGAGGATAGTGCTATGGGGAAACCAGAGTGAATAAAGTGATAGAAGCCAAAAATGTTCTACAATTAGGTGGCAGCAATGGCCACACAACCTGTAAGTAAACCCAAAACCACTGAATCGTACACTAGAAAACAGGTGTCTCTGATGATATGTGAGTTATAGCTCATTTTTTTTTAAATGGGGTAACAGTTGAGGAAGATTAAGAAGGTTCTAGAGACAAATGGTAGTGATGGATGCACAAGGATGTAAATGTCCTTAAGATCACTGAAATGTACACTTCTTAAGTGTCTAAAAAGGTCCATTTTGTTGTTATGTATATTTTACCACAATAAAAAAAAATGTGGAGGGAGAATCCCACACGAGGCTTTTCACCACCTAGAAACAAAACCATGTGACAACTTAGTCTCTCAAGAGCTCCGTGAAAACAGTGTCTGTGGCTGAGGACCCTCTGTATGACAGGTACAGGTGATTTCATAATAAAAGTGGGAAGCTGTAAAGTTGATAAAATATAAGTAGATGGTTACTACCCTCCAAGATAGCAACAGAAGAGGTAGAGACAGATGCCAACTCTGTGTTTGGGCAAATCCCTAACATTCTGGATTGACCGCAGTGGCCCATACCAACAGAACCCTGTCTGGACAGAGGGTCCCCAGGGGTGCCAAAGAGAGAAACACTGGCACTCAGGAGACCCCTTTTATCTCATCTCCAATGGTTACAGCACCAGTGTCCCCCAGAGCCTAAAGCCTGGCAAATGGGCAGCATGAATACCAGACAAAGTTAACAGGCTTGCCCTGACTGTTCCCAGGTCTTCCTTCTGGAAGAGAAAAGTCTCTCATCCACTTGCGCCCCTAAGGTCCACATGGCCCACTCCAGATTGTTATTGGGGCTAAGGGGAAACATAAGATCTCATCATCAGCGTGAAAATGGCAGAGTTCCCTCCAATCCCCTTGCCCCAGCCTGTGAGCTGCCTGCCAGAGTAAAGAACAAGGTAGGAAGACACAGCTCTTCCTAGGTACTTGCCTCCCAAACACCAGAGATGAGAATGTTTTTAACAAACAGCAAAGATCAGAGCTCTCTATGCAAAATGACCTGTAGGCAATGACTCAGGGTCCCACCCCGAGACTGAACCACAGAGCCCACACTTACCGGGGCCTGGGCATCTATGCACTGACCACCCAGGGCTGGGGCCACCATTAATGACCACAGTTGACTCTCTGAAGTTTCATTAACACCTAGATATCATCCAAGGAGAAGGACCTCATTGCTACCCTTCAAACTCAGCACGCTGAGCTTTGGAGAAATCTGTGTTCAGGTTTGACTCAGTCAATTTGGAATTTTTTTTTTAATTTATTTTTTAGGTGTTAATGAACCTTGATTTAAATTTATTTATTTATATGCAGTGGTGAGAATTGAACCCAGTACCCCACACATGCCAGGCAAGTGCTGTATCACTGAGTCACCACCCCAGCCCCCTCAATTTGGAATTTGAGTTCAATATTTTCTTGATTGCTTATGTCCATTTTGCCATTCAAGCCCTACAGATTCTTTTCTGACCAAATTTTCACCAGCCCAAGATGAATCCCATCTTTGTTCAAGGCCCAGATGCTGCCTCCGGAAGATGGATTCCCAGAAGGCAAAGCTCTCAGCTGCTTGCTGACAGGCATAGTCCATCCTTAGGGGGAACTAGGTTCTTCTCGCTTCCAGAGCAGGCAATGTTGAGTTTGGGAGCTCTGAGAGGGTTAGAGGCAGAATGGCAAAATAATTAAGAGCTTCGATTTTGGAGTGCAAGTGACCTCAACCTCTTATTCTGTGTGCCCTTGGGCCATCAATTTAACATCTCTAAGCCTCAGTTTGTAGAATGAGGACAGGAATATATCCACTTCACAGGGGTTCTTTTATTTGAGGGTGGCAAGTGGAAGGTACTGGGAATTGAACTCAGGGGCACTCAACCACTGAACCACATCCTCAGTCCTATTTTGTATTTCACTTAGAGACAGGGTCTCACTGAGTTGCTTAGAGCCTCACTTTTGCTGAGGTTGGCTTTGAACTCACAATCCTCCTGTCTTAGCCTCCCGAGCTGCTGGGATTGCCGGAGTGCACTACTTCACCGGCTTCACAAGGATTCTTGTGAAGATTAAATAAGATAATCTTGTAAACTGCTTAGCACAGTGCCCGGCACATTATAAACACAAAATAAGATTATGATACCGCTGTGGATGAGTTGAAAGTGGGTGATGTTTGACAGGCTTCTGTCTCTGCAATACCAAGTACAGCCAAAAGGATACAGATTAAGCTGCGTTTTTCAGTGTTTTGAGCACAACTCTCATAAGAAATACTTTCCTATTGCAAGACAATACAAATAAACACAGCTACAGGACTGAAGCAAAACAAGTTCACCAAATAATAATTACCTTTACTATGGCAGTATGTGATGCACTTTGAGACTTCCAATTCTCTTATGAGTCTACTTTGTTTCCTTTATTTACTTCTGAAATTTTTCAAACCTACAGAAGAGTTGCAAGAATGATATGAGCAGGATTTTTCAATCTCAGCACTGTTAATAGTTTGGATCCAATAATTCTTTGACGTAAGGATTTTTTCTGTGTGTTGTAAGAATCTCTGGCCTTTACGCACAAGATACCATGAGTACCCCAAACACAGACCAGTTGTTACAAGCCAAAAAAGGTCTCCAGACATTGCCAAATGTCCCCTGGTGGGTAAAATCATCCCCCACTGAGAACCATTGACCTTCACTTGCCAGTGGTTAACATTCTGCCATGTTACTTCATCTTTCTGTCAATACACATGCAAGGACACACAGAGGCACAGTTTTTTTGGTTGAACTATTTGAAAGTCAATGACGTGCTTTATGCTACTTGCCAGGGAAATAGTTCATCAAGCAACTCCTAAGAATAAGGACATTCTCTTACACAGCCACAATGTCATTATGGCACCTAAAATTTTAGCATTAATCTAGTAAGATCTTTCCTCCTTCTTGTTCTATGTTGTTTGTAACCCACTAACATGGTTTCGTGGCCTACTTATGGTTCATGACCTTTGCGATTAGAGGAGGAGGGTTACAGAAGAAATACAGCTCTCCTTACCGACCTGAAAGGTACACACGCAGTCTCAGAGCTGACTGCACTTCTACGGGAGTCTTACTAACACACCCTGCTGTGCTCTCTTCCTCCCTGCCTCACAGAGCATGTGCACAAGCATACACAGGCGCGCACACACACACACACACACACAGCTGGCTGCACTTGGAGCAGACACCCTAGCCAGCCCCACCCTGCAGGGGACCCCGGGAGCTCCTCCAGGCGCCGGCGGGCACCGTGCAGTGTGTGCCCTGGCCTGTCTGCCCAGGGCTGGTGGGGCCTGCTGAGCTGGGTGCACGGCAGCCTGACCACATCACAGGCCCAGGCTTGGGCTCAGGCTCAGGCTCAGGCAGGCCGCCCACCCCTTCCCTGTTTGCTAAGCGCCTTTCCTTTACCTGCACTGGCTCCAAGAAAGTGGTTACAAGTTGGTCCAGAAACTGCCAACAGACCAGGGCCGAGAAACATGAAAGTGTGTGAGTCATTGGCCGTCTTTGATTCCCCTGACCTTATAAGTCTGGCCTTTGAATCTAGCATCAGGATCCAAACAGCAGAGAAATGTGAAAACTAAAACAACCAAAAAGAAATGGGGAACAGACCACCAGCCCCACCCATGTCCTGCTGCCAGTTCTCCCTGGTACCCTAGATCAGTCAGTGAGGGGCAAGAAGAGGTAAGAGGGAGACTGGGGCTATGGTCAGTATTTCCATTATCCTGGAAAGGAGGCCCATGGCACTCTGGCTTTGGGTTTCTTGGGAAGGCTTGAAACCTGTGTACTCAGACTTCCTTGAAGGTCAGAGGCAGAGGAGTCAAATCTGCTCCTACATTCCAGGGGAAAGAATTGACTCAGGAGAGACTCCCTGGGACAACATCTCTGTCTTAGAAACAGTCACTGCAACAGCAGCCCATCACCCTCAGAAGAGCCCAGAATGCAGGTTCCACACCCCCACACCAAGAGTGTGGGAGAGACGTGCTACCTGAGCCGGGGGTCTCAGGAATGGGGCCACACAAGAAAATAGAGTATCCAAGAAAGGAAGAAATGCTGTCCCCATGGCTTCCCCCACACTGCCCCTGGGAAGTAGGACAGAGATGAAGAAGATATTTCCAAAGATGGTGATGAGCAGAAACTGTGATGGGAGGGAGTGATGGGTGGAGCGCCACAAATATTCCCTGACTGCAATCTGCTTCGCCCACCCATAGGCCCACAGTAAGTTCAAGGCCATTACCACAACCCAAAATTGTCTCCTTAATTTACTGTTTTCTGTCTTCTCCACTGAATGACAGGGACATGAGAGCCTTGTCTACGTCGCTCATCATCATATCCTCACTTCTGAGAACAATGCCTAGAACATACAAGCAGCGCTCAAAAGACACCCAATTCATAATCGAGTGAGTGAACACGAGTCTTGGCCGGCTTGAGCAGCCAAACAAAAATACCATTTATTCCTCACGGTTCTGGAGTGTGAACATTCAAAGTCAAGGGGCTGTCAGATTTGGTTCCAGGTGAGGGCACTCTTCCTATGTTGCAGATGGCTTCCTTCTCATTTTCACATAGCTGGGGTGGGAGGGTCTTCTGACATCCCCTCTGCTAACACCATGAAAAGCCTTCTCTCATGACTGCACCAAAGTCTAATTATAAACCCAAAGGCTCCATCTCCAAACGCCATCACGTAGGGGGCTATGGCTTCAAAATATTAATTTGCAGGAAAGGGAGGACTTGAGTCAATCCATAGTACATGGTGTCCCCTCAACTAAGCAAATCAAGTTTGTTCTCCTCTCTCAGAAGAAAGTAAAGCTCTGTGCTATAAGCTCATCGTAAGTGTCCCCCACAAAGGTCCATGTGGTAAAGGCTTGCTCCCCAGGGTGCTGCTATTGTAGTAGAGGTTTTAGGAGTGGAGCCTAGTAGGAGGTCTTTAGGTCATCAGAGACACACTCTTGAAGGGGACCCTAATGTCCTCTCTCTTTCTGTTTGGCATGGTGGCCCTAGGTGAATACTTTTGCTCTGCCACATGCTCTCACCACACAGGTCAAAAAGCAACAGAGCTGAAACCTCTGAAAATGTGTATCAAAATAAACCTTTTCTCTTTATAAGCTGATTATCTCACGTATGCATTATCGTAACAGAAAACTGATTAATACACCCAGAGATCTCAAGATCTTCTAGCTAATCAGTGGTAAGCCAAAAAGCCAAACTCTTTTTTTTTTTTTTTTTGGTACCAGCAATTGAACTCAGGGCAACTTAACCTCTGGACCACATCCCCATCCCTTTTTTGTATTTTATTTAGAGACAGGGTCTCACTGAGTTGCTTAGTGCCTCACTGTTGCCGAGGCTGGATTTGAATTCATGATTCTCTTGCCTCAGCCTCCCCAGCCACTGGGATCACAGGCATGTGCCACTGTGCCTGGCTAAAACCCAAATTCTTGACTCCAGTTCCCGCACTGGAACCAATAGAGATCCAAAACAACGAAGATGGAAAAATCATCTTTATTACCCTTTTTTTCATCCCCATGGGTCCTACCCAAGGATTCACAGGACAATCCAGGCAAGATGGCTTTACTTGCATCAGCTTGAGTCTAAAATCAATAAGACACTTTCTCAAACAATGGGCAACGTTCCCTGGCCCTTTCTCCTAAAGGCACCCACAGTGAGCTCAGGCCTGCCTGAGAAGTGAGTCAAGCTTGTCTTCAGCATCCAAACAAACCCTCACCCCACCCTTAGCACCCTAGTAATGCTGCGTGCTGAAGGTGGTCCCTCCAGAAGACAGCATCCTGTTGCTAACAATCCCTTATAATCAGAAGAACTGATGTGTGGGGCGGGGTTAATTACATAAGTACTTCACTTTCAAGAGACTCAGATAAAGTGATTCAAACAATGTCAACCAGCCAGGTGCCCTGGTGCACACTTGTTGCCCCAGCTTTTTGGGGAGGCAATCTCAAGTTCAAGGCCAATCTGGGCGATTTAAAGAGACCTCGTCTCAAAAGAAATTTTTTTTTTAAAGGACTGGGGTTGGAGCACAGTGGTAGAGCCCTGCTGGGTTCCATCCCCAGTATCACAAAAATAAATAAATAAAGTAAGAGCAAATAAGGTCATAAGGGGGCCAAATCTCTCCAAATGAGTTCCTGACACAGCACTGTTTCAAGGGGAACCACCTAGATATGTCAAAGGGACACAAAAATGAAACAAATAAGAATTCTAGAGAGAGAGCAAACATGCTGTCGTGTTTCCAATATTTTGGATTCACATGCAGGAGAAGCAGCATTTCAAGGCATCTGGGGACGGGGGACTTTCCTAGAGCCTTCCTACCGTTGGCACAGCATCCTTCTTCTGCCTCCCTGCATCCGGCTGTGACTCCCACCCCCTCTCTTATTAAGGCACTGGGTGCTGAAAGCCCAAGACTCGATATCACAGGGATGTTGTGCAAGATCAAGCTGAACAGCTTCTTCTCCTGACAACCCCTGAAATTCGGCAGTCACACTCATACACATCGCTGCTTTCCTTGTCTCCATTCCTGTCGCCACCAGCAGCAAATCCCAAAGTTCAGCCCAGAAAAGGCAGTAGCTCTGCTGTCACCCTCAAGCAGGGCTCTCTGAGGACTTAAGAAGTCCCCAGTGGTCTGAAGCTCATCCTTCCCCTGCTCCAAGGCAACCCCACCCTCTAGAGAAGGGATCCTATGTTGATGGCCTCTCTCAGGCCTTAGCTGCTACTTTACAAACGGTCTTTAATTCTCCCCCAGGTAGATCACTGCTCATATATAAAGTTCTATATCACGAACACAGGTAAGAATCTGTCTCTGAAACTTGCTTGGTTTCATTCAACCAAATTATTCCCCAACTCATCATTCTACTATATTTAAAGTTGAAAATACAGAGCTTTCTATTCTCCGAAACAAAACTGACTATACTTACTTGTGACTAGAAAATTAAAAGCTTTAAAAAAATTAACCACCAATCATATTAAAACTGCAAATTTGGGGCTTGTGATATAGCTCAGTTGGTAGAGTGCTTGCCTCACATGCACAAGGCCCTGGGTTCAAACCCCAGCACCACACACACACACACACACAATGCAAATTCGGCCTAAAAGGCAAGGGTAAATGTGTGTGAGCTATGCGCATTGGAGCTATATGAGGGGACAGGTCTGACGTTGCATGCTGATTGGGCTGTGTGACACAAGTGCGCTTTTCCTCTCTATCTGTTATCCCACACAGCACGTGAGATGGGTGTGACTTGCCAAAATGTCAATCAATCTGCTGACCAAAGACATCACAAAGCAAGACTCCACCTTTGGATACTCTATCCCCTGCCTTATGTGGTGAAGAACGTTCCATCAAAGCTCCTTTGGGTGTCCCTCCTATAAAATAAAGAGATTCCAAGTGCATGTGCTGTTCTCTCTTTCCAGCACAGTCCAGTGTAGAAGCTGACCCTAAGGTCACAGAGCGGTCCCACCCTCAATCTGAGAAACTCATGTCCGTGTGTTGCATGATTTCTTTGCCATTTTCTTAGTTCAGTGTTGCAGCCAGCTCCTTTGAACCCAGCTCATCTCGCCGGTGCAAGAAGCTGGCGAGAGAAGTGGGTCCCCTGAGGTTTACAACAGCCTCCTCACAGGGGAGTGACCCCCAGGGGGTTAAGAAGGAATATGTTGCTTGGCAAAGGTCGACCTTTCTCATTAGGAATTAGAGAAGATTCAGCATTTTGTCCTGAATGGAAAGCATCCTTGCACTCTAATAGGCTGCTTTGAGTGGAAGCGGGAAAGACAAGTGGTAATGAGACCCAGGCAAAGGATGGGTAGCTGATTATCAAAGAAAAGGAAATGGGTAGACAGCACATCCCCATCAACCAGTTGCTAACACCTCTGGGGGAGGGGAAAGATCGAATTTTCCAACACAAGCAATTACCCCCTGGATAGCTCTTTTCCTGCCTTTTGGTCACTGTAGGCAAGATAGGAAGAAACCTGAGATCTATAAAAATGCAAGACACCCCCTCTCCCATGGGCAGCAGGCTCCTATCTAGAGGAGAGTCTCACCCACCCCTCTCTCTTCTGTCTCTTAAATAAAATTTGCTTTCTCGAAATAAGCCAATCCCAAAGAACCAAAGACCAAATATTTTCTCTGATATGCAGATGCTAATTCACTAGAGAAGAATAGAGGTACTTTGGATTAGACAGAGGGGAATGAAGGGGGAGAGACAGTTCGGGGTAGGAATGATAGTGGAATGAATCAGACATTATTACCCTATGTGCATATATGAATACACGACTGGTGTGACTCTAAGTCATGTACAACCAGAAGAATGAGAAGTGATACTCCATTTATGTCTGATTTGTCAAAATGCATTCTACTATCATGTGTAGCTAATTAGAACAAATAAAATTTTTTCAAAAATAAAAATCATTTAAAATGTTGGAAAAAAAATGTGTGCTTTCTACTCTTGCCTTGGCATTTCTCAGGTGTTTAATCCTCAACACCCAGGGAATGAAGACTCGATCCTGATTTTCAAGACCAGTATCAGTAAGTTGAATATAACTCAGAGAACATGTTTGGGGGTGAAGCTGCCCTTGCAACAAATCACTCCTTAAAAATAGAAAGCAGAGATCACAAGTTCAAAGCCAGCCTCAGCAACTTAGCAAGGCTGTAAGCAACTTAACTAGACCCTGTCTCAGAATAAAAAATAAACTGGGCTGGGGATGTGGCTCAATAGTGAAGCACCCCTCGGTTCAATTCCTGGTAACAAAATAAAAAATAAATAAAAAGCAGGCAGTCATTGATCCAAGAGATTCCTGCTGGGCCGGGACTATAAGGTGAGTTTTTCATCAATCAGTGGTCACAGACATTCACAGAAGAGTTACCAGGGCTGAAAGAAGGTCTCATGCTACTGAAATGCACCCAGCCGGAGGCCAACATCCAAACGTGACTGTGTTAAGTTACAAAGAGAAACAGAACTCCACCTGAGCCCAAATCACCTGTGCCGGCATGATAGGATTATTCACTCTCTGGGACAGCAGCTGAGGAAGCCAAATCCTGACCTGCGCCTACTGTATTTGCCAAGAGCCATCCACATCACAAAGACCAGAAATGCCCCAAATCTCTAGGATCAGCATTTTCACTGTCAGAGATCCAGGTGTGAAACTGAATTGCAGAAGGAGATGGCGTGGTGAACGGGACATCAGAGCAAAGGTGATTCATTAAATCAGAGGTTTAATGGCCTCAGCTGGAGAGGAGCCTGGTGGAGGTTGCTTCTGAGGAGACTGGCCACCCTTTACCCTGGAATTCCTGCAGTGTTTTGGAGGCCAGATAGACTATAAGAGAGCTTAGTGAGGTTACTCTCCCCTGGACAAAGCCACGACTCCACCACTGCTTTGAGGACCACTCTGCCTTCAGATGCATCTGTTCACTTGATCAGGCTGCAGTCAAGTCCTGTTGCCTGGAACCTGCTTGTCTTCCTCCTGCTAGTAATTTGTTGCCCTCCTCTCCTCCAGCCCTGGGGATCCCACAAAGACAGTCTGACTTTTTAAGTTCAGGGTCCAGCCCCTCAAGTACTCTCACAAATTGAGAATTTCAAGCATCTTTGGGGAAGCACTTTGGACTCCATCTGTCCAGAGAAAGCAAAAATTTCCCTAGTTTACCTTGTCAGCAAAGAGATATGCTTAATGAAATTCTGCAGTGTTAAAGAATGAAATACGGTGGCATTGGGTGGCTGAGGCAGGAGGATCACAAGTTCAAAGCCAGCCTCAGCAACTTAGTGAGGCCCTGTCTCAAAGTAAACAAACAAACAAAAAGGGCAAGGGATGTGACTCAGCAGTTAAGTGCCCCTGGGTTCAATCCCTGATACCAAAAAAAAAAAAAGAATAAAATGAAATTCTTCAGTGTAAGACCCAGATTTGGGTGCTCCAAAAGAGATTCAAAACCATCCCAGTTTAAATAAGATAGAATGTAATTTTCCTTTTACAAAACTGATTTTAAACAATTCTAGGGCTGACACAATGGCACCTTGGTTTAGGATCCAAGCTCTTTCTATTTTGTGTATCTGCCATCTAGGGGCATAGTTATTACCAAACCAGGCCTGTTTTGCCCAATGTACACTATGCCAATTACTGAAAAACCACATTTGCAAAAGAGAGAGTTTATTCATGAAGTGACCATGTATGGATATGGAAAAACAAGTCTCAAATCTGCCTCCCCAGGGATAGGGTTTGTGGACTGAGGTGATTGGGGGTGAGCTGAGAGCAGGAAAAACAGGTTACATCTAGAGGGCTTACTGAGGTTTTCCCTTGGTTTTGAAGTCCTCATCTCCATGGTCCAAGATACCTTGTGATGAAGTCCATGCTTTGGTCACTAGCAGCAGAACAGAGGACAGGAGAAGTTCAGCACAATCTCCCTCCCTTTAAAGGCAAGAAGATCTGGAAATCACACTCATCACTTCTGCCTGTTCTCTTGCCAGTACCTAGACCTGGCCTGGGACAGATAGTTTTCCAGTAGGCTTTAGCTGGGCACCTTGTGCTCAGCTGAAAATTCTAATTCTTCCATAAAAATGGAAGAGTAGATATGGTCTCTGCCCAGGTTTTATTGTTTCTCCTCTCCCTGTTTCCCAATTTTTCCTTTTCTTATTCCCAGTAATAGAAACAGGGAAATTCAGGTTGAGAACAATGATCACCTCATGTATAAAATTAACGTAGGTAATGCATTCTGCTGTCATATATAACAAATTAGAAAAAAAAATAAATTAGGAATATTCGGAATTATTGAGAGTAAAGATGTCACATGGATTCAAATATGCAACATTCACACAATATCTTTCTAAAATTCAAGACTTAGAGCATTCTTCCATTAATTAAAGAACACCAGTGGAAAGCAAGTCTACTTGAGAAATGGTTTTGCGAAGGAGGAAAGTGGTGAATAGAATAGGAAAGAGTTGGAGGTCCCATTGGACAGACAAGAGGAGAATGTTCTTTCTCTCTTCATGCTGGATTTATTTTCTGTTTACATATTCAGGTTCATAGAAATCATGGTCTTTCTAGCCAGGTGTGATGGTACATGCTGTAATTCCAGCCACTCAGGAAGCTGAAGCTGGAGGATTGCAAGACCAAGGCCAGCCTCAGCAATTTAGCAAGAACTTATCTCAAAATTAAAAAGGGGAGGCATGCTGGAGATGTAGCTCAGGGGTAGAGCACCCCTGGGTTTAATCCCTAATACTGTAATGAAAAAAGAAAAGAAAAAAAAATATTGTCTTTTCCATAAATAGCTAAGGGATACATATATAGTACTGGGTTTTCTTAGACTCTTTAGACTGTGTCTGTTTCTGAGCAGGGGTCAGTTCTATGCTCAGCTGCCATGGACTTAAGGGTTCATTCTGAATGCCTATGACCAAGCAACTCCATTGTCATTCATCCTCTGGCCCTCCCCAAGTCATCCATGAAATGCCCTCTACTGTTTTTAGCTGAAAGGAAAATCTCTGAGCTCTTTAAAAATAAATGAAATGAAAATGAGACATAATTATCTACAGTTGCAACCATAACCATAGGGTTGGTTGGTATAAATGTTGCAATATTTTATTGGTCAGCTTCTGATCTACCACATGAAACATTTAATTTTTTTTTTAATTTCAAACCCTTCTCACTCTCATTGACAACATAATCATTTCAACCACTGATCCCATTGGACAAAAGGGGGATCCTGGCAGCATCTAGGTAGAAGCGGGTGGGGAAGGTAAGTCACATATCATTGTCTTTTGTGGAGGGAGAAGGGGACTTAATAATTGACTATTTTAATATTAGTTCCAATTCATTTTTTCCTGATTAGAATCACTCAGTTAATTTAGTTCAACTCTCTGTGGCTTTGCACAGGAACACACCAGATTTCAAAACACGTGAAACAGAGGGAAGGAAGTATCTGTTTAGTTTGAGAAAACTGAATTCCCAAGTTTCACTCCCTTAGTCTGATTGGATGCCATCAGACTGAGATGTTCTTTCAACAACAAAAAAAAAGTATTTATCCTTCCCCATTGTAAAATCTATCCAATAAAAATGTTTAACCAAAGAACAGAAGAAACTAGAAGAAAGATTAAAAATGTAGGGGGAGGGAAGAAAGAAGAAAAGAAACATGCACAGTTCCCCACAAAAACCCAGAGTGTAGTCCCCACATGTTGAAGCAAAGGTTACAGACCCTCCCCAGAATCTTCTGAAAATAATATTCCTCTCTTCCAAATGGAAACTGTGTAGCCTTTAAAATAAAAAAAATTAAAAAAAAAAACCTACCATGAAAGAACATATGTGTTTGGAGTTGGTCAATAAAAAGGACCATTTCTGGGTTAGTCAGCCCTTGTTTGAAGATTGCAAGCTGGAAAGACCTTGGAGGCCTGAATGGGGGAACTTCTGCCCCCAAGGAAAGACCGAATTCAAGCCAGGGATTCTTTGGCCCCGTTTTAATAGCTCACAGAAACCTCAGAGTGTTGGGAAAGGGAAAAAAAAAAAAAACTGAAAAATCAGCTTTTTCTTTCTCCTTCAGACTCTTTTGAGTTACAAAAGAAAAAGGAGGAAAAAAAAAAACCTCCTCCAGCATTTTATAAGGTCTCCACAAATACCAATTAACAATTTTACAAGCAAATCAACTTGTTTGTCACACAGTAATATATTCCTAAACTAACAATGACATTTTGGAGCTATAAAGATAAGTCATCAGGCTTTTTTTAAAAATTGCTTTTCATGTTGTACACATTTAGATTTTCCCAACATTGATGCACCAACAATATCCAACATTGTCTTCTTATGTCAATTCACTCAAAAAAAAAAATTACTGAGTTTCAGTTATGTGCCAGGCACCACCCAGCAGCCAGGTATAAAACAGGGATCAGATAAAGACATAGCCTCTGCCCTCCTAAAGCCTACATTCAAGCAGAAGAGATGAGTTTTTAAACAATAATTATTCAAATTCATTTTTTTTTAATTCTCACATTGATCTTAAACCTGGAATCAATTTGAATCTACTCTGATACAAACATGTCGCTGTCATGTGATGCTTCTATGATAGAAGGAGTCCCTGCACAGTCTTGCATTCAGGGAAAGGTATAATAACTGATCTGGCAGAAGCTCTCCAAGCCATGCCCACCCCACCCCCTTTTCAGGGCAGCTGCCCAACTTCCAATTGCCAACCTGCATCCCTTTGCCTGTGGGTTCGTATTGCCTACTGGACCCACTCTTCCAGATAATTAACACCCACCAGGAAGGAGCAGCCCTGAGTGAATAGGCCTGATGGGAGTTGGTGCTCCCTCATCTCTTGGATAGCATAGGAATATGTTTCCTATTATACTCTATTTTTCTGTTATGAAGTGTTTTCTATTATACTCTGCAAAATTCCCAAATGAGAATAAGCTTCAGTTACACATTCTGGTAACTTGCTTGATAAAGCACTCTTCATTGGCTACCTTCCCTCCATATCTATCTTCCTTACTATCCCACAGTTGTTTTCCTCAAATAAATCTTTACTAAATCAATCATCATTTAACAACAGCTACTGAGCCCTAACAAATGGAGCTAGGGGGAAAAAAAATCCTCAACCCTTAACTCACACCATATACAAAAAGTAAAACAGATTGGATCATAGCCCTACACAGAAGAGATGAAACTCCAAAACTACTAGGATAAAATCTTGTAGTCTTGGATTAGGTGAGGTCTTCTTAAATAGGACATACAACGAAATGGGCACATTGAGCGTCATCAAAAATTTTAATTTTACTTTTGAAAAGACACAGTTTAGAAACAAACCAACAAAGACAATTAATTAAAGTAGCTAGAAACCAGCAAAAAATATCTACAAAATAAATATCTGACAAAAGGCTTGTATCCAGGGTACACACCAAGTTCTCTTATAACACAATAAGAAAAAAAATGGGCAAATATTTTGCATAAATTCTTCATAAATGAAAAACAAGCATTTGCAAAGATGCATTAGTCATTAGGGAGATGCAAATAAGAGCAATAACGAGAAGCCACTATACACATCCATTAAAATGGTTAAAATTAAAAAGACTGATAATTCTAAACATCGATAAGGATGTGGAGTGCCTGGAATTCTCATACTTGCTGGTGGGAGAACAGATACCTTAAAAAATCAATAAGGTAGGCTGGGGTTGTGGCTCGGCGATAGGGCGCTCACCTAGCATGTGTGAGGCCCTGGGTTCGATCCTCAGCACCACATAAAAATAAATAAATAGAATAAAGGTATTGTGTCCATCTACAACTAAAAAAATAAAATATTTTTTTTAAAAAAGCAATTAGGCTCTTTCTTATAAATTCAAATAAACTCAAAAAATTCTTATAAATTTAAATATACACTTATCATATATCCTAGAGCTTCTGCTCCTAGATATTTACTCAATAAAAAATGAAAGCATATATCCATACAAAGTGTCCATATGGATATTCATAACTGGAAAGAACCCACCTGTCTATCAGCTGGCAAAACACTAAAAAATAAACTGTGCCATATCCATCAGTGAGTCACTACTCAACAATAAAAAGGAGTGAACTCAAATCTCAAATCCATTATGCCTAGCAAAAGAAGCCAGACTCAAAAGGTTTAAAATTGCATGATTAATTTGTATGAACTTCTTTTCTAACAGCAAAAAAAAAAAACTAGGATGATAGAACCAGATCAGTGGTAGTCAGGGGCCAGCAGGGGAGGGGTGGGGAAGGACTGAATGGGAAGAAAGAAACTTCTATGGGTAATAGGCATATTCTAACATACACATCTGTCAAGGCTCATCAAGCTGTAGTCTGACATCAGGGAGTTTGACACCTCAATTAACCTGACAAAAATAAAGAGGGATAAAGAAAATAAATCCCTGCCAATCCTTTCCTGCCCTTCCTGAAGTCTTCCAGTTCTTCCTGGTGTATTGTATGCAGCCTGGGTGGTGGTCTCAGAGGTGTGGGGTTTTTTCCCAAATGTAATTCCAGCTGCTAATCTTTCTAGATAAACTGCAGATTCTCTGAGGGGAGGAAATTATGGAGGACAGACTTGAGCCCATTCTGGTTTATGTTACATTGAATCTAATTGGTGCAAACAGGAGCCGCTGCAGATGTTGGAAATGGGTGAGGATCAGCCAAGTCCCACACACTCCCTGTCCCAAGACATCGAAGGGAAATCTCAAGCCAAATCTTGCCACATATAAATTTAAAAAAAAAAAAAAACAAAAAAACTTATGAACAAGCAAATCAAGACAGTTTATAAAACTCTGTGTATATGCCCCATGAAGTCCAAGCTCTCTATCCTTTGAAGTATCTTGACCAACACCTTGTAAGAAGGGTTTATCTGAAACAGACTTGACAACATTCCAGAAATGAGATCCTGTTACCATGATGAGTGGCATTAGGCAACCAAACATGGTCCTAAACCAGTGGCCTAATTTAGGTATATTTAGAGACCAAGTCTCTGGTATTTTCCCTAAGGGTGCAGGCCACAGACTTTCTAAATTCTTTTACCAGTTAGGCAAGTGGCTCTAAAATATTTTATCACATTCACACTTTTCAAATACCTTCAGTTTTACCCAAGTGGGTGCCTATATTCATCATACAAGCTACTAACTGTGACTTTCACTAATAAAACCCTTTTCCGACATTCACTATGCTAAGCATAAATAAGGTACCAAACAGGATGGATTGCAATGTGGACAGCATTGGTGCTTACAGTAGCTGTCTGAACTTCCTCATTAGAATGGAGCTGGCCACACCGATTGAGCATTTTTTGCAAAATCTACTACCCTCCACGTTATTGCTTAAACCTAATAGCACAAACTTCATATTCTCTGTCTATCCTGAACTTTTGGAAAGTAAATTATTAACATCTTACCAAGAACATACCCTCTCTTCTTTTATATCCTTCACAAAATGTTGACTTCTAATAGATGCTTAATAACTGATGATGACTATAAGCTGAACAAATTAAGAACAGAGAGCTTTTAGAAAGGAAGGAGAAGCAGGGCATGGTGGCACATGTCTGTAATCCCAGTGGCTTGTGGGGGCTGAGGCAGGAGGATCACAAGTTCAAAGCCAGCCTCAGCTAAGTAAGTTCAAAGACAGTCTCCGCAACAGAGCGAAGCCCTAAGCAACTCAGTGAGATCCTGTCTTTAAATAAAATACAAAAAAGGGTCAGGGACGTGGCTCAGTGGTTAAATGCTCCTGGCTTCAATCCCCAGTGCAAAAAAAAATAGGAAGGAAGAACAGGTGGATTGGTTTAAAATTCTTCAGATTTTTGCTAGGTGGCTTCCAATCCTCCTTGCATGTGAAGATATGGACACTCCACCCTGAGCTAAGTCCTGGATTCCAGACCAACTCTTTGGGAGGCCTTGGGGGCTGGAGAGGTTTTTCAACAGATCCAAAAATAAGGAAATGGTCTGGCTGTGAAAAGGCTAAATCACTCTGTGTAAATACAACTGGGGAATTTCTGGAATGAGAAATAATTGCCCAAAGCTGAGGAATAGCCTCAAATGAGCATGACTGGTCCTGAGAAATAAGGTTCCTCTAGGTCTGAGCTGGCCATTTCCAGGAAGCTCCACACACCACCAGCTAGCCACTTCCCGGATCTTTACTTCTGCAAGTTGTCTGAGTGGTCCCGGGTTGGAATTGCTCAGTGTTGAGCCCAAAGACAAAAAGGGGAGGTAATGTGAATAGACAGAGCACCAGGCAGCCTCCAGTCTCTAAAATCGGCCTGCCACCTGACATTTGGGTCATTTTGACTTGGATCTTTTTTATGGCAGCATGACACAAGCTTTGGAATTCAAATCCTGGGCCAGTTGCTGTGTAGGTCTGTGATCTCAGGCAGATCGTTTGGTCTTCATGAATCCTAGGTTCCTCGTTTGTTAAAAAAGAAAGAAAAACAGCAAGAACAAACATTAGCAAACAAAAAAGGCAAGTACCTACCTATTGTGGCCATCCAAAATTGTTCTTTGTCCAAATCCATCTTCCTGCTTAGAATGGCACCCCATTAATTTTAAGTGGTGGTTTTAAGTGATCCAAAGTGAAGGAAACGCCACCATCTGGGAAAAGGCTAGATCACTCAGTGTAAATTAGACCAGGGAATTTTATTTCCACAGTTCTGGTGAGGCAAACTCAACACCACCCCCAACCCTTAACTGGACAGGCTGCCACAGGACCGAGATCTGCTAATTAGTATGTCTTATCCTGGCACCAAAGTGAAACATTCAGGTGTAAGTCCATCATCCAGCTGGGCTCGTGGAGACTCTGTCCTGATGGCCTCTGTTGGAACTGTCAGAAGATTTTCTCTCTCTTTAAACTTGAAGCTGATAATGACCTAGATCTGGTGTTGCCAGAGTCAGCACGCACACACACACACACACACACACATGACTGCCTGAGAATGAAGCTGAGATGAGAAGAGAAGCACCAAATCCTGATCCGTGAGCGCTTGGTTCAAGCTTGGCAAGAGCCACCCAAGGACTGAGAGGTTGGAGTGGGGAATAAGTTCCACTTTTGACATAAGCTGGTTTGAGATGAGTTGGGTTTGTGTGTGTGTATGTGTGTGTGTTGTTGTTGTTGTTATTCTTTTTATCATCTAAAAATGCAAATATGATGAACTCTGGAATCACAATAACTGAGTTTAAATTGTGGCTCCATCATCTATTAGCTATGAGAACTTGAGCAGTTTACTGAAGATCTCTGTGCCTCAGTTTCCTCATCGGAAAAATTAGATAATAATAGCACTGACTCCACAGCATTGTTGTGAGGTTTACAGAAATACCTCACACACACAGAAAATTCTCCTTGGGCTAGGCGTGGTAGCACATGCCTATAATCCAAGCAACTTGGGAGGCTGAGGCAGGAGGATAGAGAGTTCAAAGCTAGCTTCAGCAGATTAGAAAGGCATTTAGCAACTCAGCGAGACCGTGTCACTAAATAAAATATAAAAAAAGGACTGGGGATGTTGCTCAGTGGTTAAGCACCCTAGACTCAATCCCCTGTACAAAAATAAAATAAAATTCTCTTTCTTATTAGCTATTGTATTGTTGTTATCAACATGACTTTTAGCATTAATATATAATAATGACAATTATTATTGTTATTTCTACCTCATAGGTTTATATGATTTGGGGGAATACAGCCAATGAGCTTCAGTGAGATTAAGAATTGTACAGGAGGGCTGGGGTTGTGGCTCAATGGAAGAGTACTTGCCTAGCATGTGTGAGGCACTGGGTTCGATTCTCAGCACCACATACAAATATATGAATAAAATAAAAGTCCACTGATGTTTAAAAAAAATCAAAAAAAAAAAAAAAGAATTGTACAGGATAGAGTAGGATGTTTAATTTTCCCAGAAGGAGGAAATCTTGAATTTTACCTCATCCAACCTAAGGTTCAATCGGCTTATTGTCTTTTTTGATCTATTGATCAGATTTGCTGAACAAGGACATGCATAGATGTATTTAGGATATACCTTAATAAAAGACAGAACTTTGTTAGGATCTCAATAATATCCATATGGACGTAATCCAAAACTGTGGTTAGCATATTTGGCTAACCAACTAAACCAAGCCTCAACTGAAAAAGGTAAGATTTAAGTATGGTTTGGAGGAATAGAGGACATTAATCTTGAAGACCACCTGGGAGAACAGTATTCTGGTGACAGGGACCAACCAGTGCAAAGCCCCTGCCAGGCATTTTGGAGGAAGAGCTGGATCAGATAGAGCAAGGGGGAGGACATCAGGATATGAAGGCAGAGAGGTCGAGGGGACCTTGCTACTTGGGGGATCTACCACAGGGCAAAGACATCCATTTTTACTCTGCTTGAGACAGGCATGCAAAGCCCGGGTTTTGAAAAAGGAGTGACACTGACTTTTGTTTTTAAAGATCCCTTCAGTCCCTGTTGAAAGCAGCAAGAATAGAAGCAGGAAAATAAAGTGAGGAAACTGTTGCCACATCCATGTGAGAGAGAATGCGTCTCCCAGCGCGCTACCTTTATTCTCCAAGACAAGCTTTCTCCTGATAAATTTAGGAGCCATTTCTGCTGGTTGCTTCTACACAGCTTAACCCGAAGGCAAAGTCTTTCTTCCCTTTCATTCAAATTTTAAAAACAAGTAAGTATGGTCCAGAGGAAGGCTCACACCCACTCTAGACCCACACTGTACACCTCCCTCCCACAGGCCTTGCACATCATCGGGGCTCATTGAATGGAAGATGAACAAGTTGCACCTAAGCACACAGACTTCTATTTGATGGATTTTTTGGGATGGATTGTAGTACCTCATTTCATCCTTTTGCTTTTTCTATTATCTATCTATCTATCTATCTAGGCACCAGGGATTGAGCCTAGGGGCACTTAACCACTGAGCCACATCCCCAGCCCTTCTTCATATTTTATTTAGAGACAGGGTTTTACTGAGTTGCTTAGGGTCTCACTAAGTTGCTGAGGCTGGCTTTGAACCCGTGATTCTCCTGTCTCAGCCTCCGGAGCCACTGGGAATACAGGCGTGCGCCACCTCACACCGCTGCCTCTTCTACTTTATGACCAGTGACCACATGTGCAAAGAAATTAAATGAATTTCACAGGAGTGGTCAGTAGCTTCAAGGAAAGCACATGGTCATACCCCGAGAATTGAGTTCCCAGTCTCATTACCATCATCTTCTCCTGGACTTCTACTTTCCTAGAGAATCAGAAGATATGTATTGCTTGAATCTTAGGCAATATATTTGCAATCAAAGACAATGCTATATCACTGAAAGGAAGAAGTCATATTTCAATTATTTTATCAACATTTTGCCCCAAAAATCCCAGTAACTCAAGAGGCTGAGGCAGGAGAATCGCAAGTTCAAAGCCAGCCTCAGCAACTTAGCAAGAACTTTGAGGATATTAAGCAACTTAACAAGACCTATCTCTAAATAAAATTTTAAAAGGAGACCAGCCCCATCCCAATGCTTGGAAGAGGCAGAGCAGACTGACCCCAGTCCAATGCACAGAGGAGGAAACCAACCATGCTGTAGCCTCCCATTTACCAACACATGGCTGTTCTGGCCCGCTTACATCTAGAAGTATCAGCCAGGACCAGGAAGACCATCACCAAGGTTCCTGCAAGCCTGGTTACACCAGAGGCAGGTATTGGTAATCTGCAGGAACATTACAAGATTACAAGGTAGAAACTGTAGTACCTCAGATCTGCCCTGGTAGAGGGGAAGACACACAAACAACATGAAAAAACAAGGGAAGAAAATGCTCCAAACAAAACAAGATGCTACAATAATAGAATCCATGGACAACACAGTAAATGAAATGTCAGAGAAGGAGTTCAGAACATACATGATTAGAATGATTCTGCAGCACAGAATAATATAAGAGAGCAATCACAGGCAACAATTGATCACTCCAACAAAGAGATTAGAGAGCAAATACAGGTGGCAAAATATTATTTCAAGTAACAGAGATTCTGAAAAAAAAATAGAAATCCTTGAAATGAAGGAAATGATAAGCCAAATTTTAAAAAATTCAATAGAAAGCATCACCAACAGACTAAATCATTAGTTACTTTGCACATATGGTCACTGGTTATAAAGTAGAAGAGGCAGCTGTGTGAGGTTTCACACGCCTGTAATCCCAGTGGCTCGGGAGGCTGAGATGGGAGAATCATGGGTTCAAAGCCAGCCTCAGCAACGAAGACACCAACAATTTCTAGAAGCACATGATCTGCCCAAACTGAATCAGGAGGACATACACAATTTAAACAGATCAATTTCAAGCAAGGAAATAAAAGACACCATCAAAAGCTTACCAACCAGGGCTGGGGCTGGGGCTCAGTGGTAGCGCACTTGCCTGGCATGAGTGAGGGACTGGGTTTGATTCTCAGCACCGCATGTAAATAAATAAAGGCCTATCAACAACTAAAAACAATATTAAAAAAAAAAAAAGGCTCACCAACCAAGAAAAGCACAGGACCTATAAGATCTTCAAAGAAGAATTAATATCAATACTTCTCAAATTATTCCATGAAATAGAAGAGAAGGGAACCCTACCAAACTCATTATATGAGGCTAGTATCACTCTGATTCCAAAACCAGACAAAGACACATTAAGGAAAGAAAACTTCAGACCAATATCACTGGTGAACATAGATACAAAAATTCTGACAAATTCCATTCAAAAACATATTAAAAAGATAGTGCACATGATCAAGTAGAGTTCATCCCGGGTATGCAAGGTTGGTTCAATATATGGAAATCAATAAACATAATTCATTACATCAATAGACTTAAAGACAAGAATCATATGATTCTCTCAATAGATGCTGAGAAAGCATTTGACAAAATACAGTACCTCTTCATGTTCAAAACATTAGAAAAACTAGGGATAGTAGGAACATACCTCAATATTGTAAAAGCTATCTATGCTAAGCCCAAGGCTAACAGCATTCTAAATGGAGAAAAACTGAAAGCATTCCCTCTAAAAACTGGAACAAGATAAGGATATCCTCTTTCACCACTTCTATTTAACATAATTCTTGAAACTCTAGCTAGAGCAATCAGATGAAGGAAATTAAAAGAAGATGCATAGGAAAAGAAGAACTCAAACTATCACTATTTGCTGATGACATGATTCTAATTTTAGAAGATCCAAAATATTCCACCAGAAAACTTCTAGAACTCATAAATTAATTCAGCAAAGTAGCAGGATATAAAATCAATACCCATAAATCAAATACATTTCTATACATAAGCAATGAATCCACTGCAAGAGAAATTAGAAATATCAACCCATTCACAATACCCTTAAAAAATAAAATAAAATAAAATAATTGGGAATCAATCTAACAAAAGATGTGAAAGAACTATACAATGAAAACTACTAAAAAAAGAAGTTGAAGAACACTAAAAAGAAGAAATTGAAGAAGACTTCAGAAGATGGAAAGATCTCCCATGCTCTTGGATAGGCAGAATTAACATAGTCAAAATGGCCAATTCCTATAAAAATTCCAATTACTTTCTTCATAGAACTAGAAAAAGCAATCATGAAATTTATTTGGAAAAATAAGAGATCCAGAATAGCCAAGGCAGTCGTTAGCAAGAAGAGTGAAACAAGAGGCATCATAATACCAAACTTTAAACTATATTACAGAACAATAGTAACAAAAATGGCAGGGTATTGGTACCAAAATAGACATGTAGATCAATGGACACAATAGAAGACACAGAGACAAACCCACATAAATCTGGCTATCTCATATTAGACAAAGGCACCAAAAACATACATTGGAGAACAGGTAGCATACTCAACAAATGGTGCTGAGAAAACTGGAAATCCATATGTAGCAGAATGAAATTGAACATCTATCTCTCACCCTGCACAAAAATCAACTCAAAGTGGATCAAAGACTTAGGTAATAGACCAGAGACCCTGCGCCTAACAGAACAAAAAGTAGGCCCAAATCTTCATCATGTTGGCTTAGGCCCCAACTTCCTGAAAAAGACTCCTAAAGCACAGAAGTAAAATCAAGAATCAATAAATGGAATGGATTCAAACTAAAAAGCTTCTTCTCAGCAAAGGAAACAATCAAGAACGTGATAAGAGAGCCTACAGAATGGGAAAAAAATCTTTACCACTCACACCTCAGACAGAGCACTAATCTCCAGCATATATAAAGAATTCAAAAAACTGAACACCAAAAAAACAAATAACCCAATCAATAAATGGACTAAGAATCTGAACACACACTTTACAGAAGAAGAAATATAATCGATGAACAAACATATGAAAAAATGTTCATAATCTCTAATAATTAGAGAAATGCAAATCAAAACTACTCTAAGATTTTGGGCTGGGGATATAGCTCAGTTGGTAGAGTGTTTAGCTCACATGCACAAGGCCCTGGGTTCAATCCCCAGCATCACCACCCAGCACACACACACATAAAGGACAAAACCAGTCTAATATTTCATCTTACTCTAGTCAGAATGGCAATTATCAAGAATACAAGGGCTGGGATTGTAGCTCGGTGGTAAAGAGCTTGCCCGGCATGGCTTGCCCGGCATGCATGAGGCACTGGGTTCAGCATCATATAAAAATAAATATTGTGCCCATCTACAACTAAAAAGAAAATACAAGCAACAATAACTGTTGGCAAGGATATGGGGGAAAAGGTACACTTGTGCATTGCTGTGGGACTGAAAATTGATGCAACCACTATGGAAGGCAGTATGGAGATTCCTCAGAAAACTTGGAATGGAACCACCATTTGACCCAGCTATCCCACTCCTCAGTTTATACCCAAAGGACTTAAAATCAGCATACTACAATGACACAGCTACATCAATGTTTATAGTAGCTCAATTCACAATAGCTAAACTATGGAACCAACCCAAATGTCTTTCAACAGAGGAATGGATAAATAAAATGTGGTACATATACACAATGGAATATTACTCAGCCTTAAAGAAGAATGAAATTATGGCATTTGCAGATAAATAGATGGAACTAGAGAATATCATGCTAAGTGAAATAACCAATCCCCCAAAACCAAAAGCCAAATGTTTTCTCTGATAAGCAAATGCTAATCCATAGTGGGGCTTTGGTATAGGGAAGAAAGAAGGAATTTTGGTTTGTATGTGGAGGGGAGTCAGGGGAGGGGTGGGGTTGTGAAGATGGGAAGGATGGTAGAAATAGGGAGACATTATTACCTTATATATGTGTATGATTATACTACTGGAGTAACTCTGAACCATGTACAGCCAGAGGAATGAGAAGTTGCGCTCCTTTTGTGTGCTATATCAAAATGCATTCTACTGTAAAATAAATAAATTAATTAATAATATATAAAAAGGGCTGAGGATGTGGCTCAGCCACCCCTAGGTTTAATTTCAATATCAAAAAAAAAAAAAATAGAACCTTTGACCATACCAGATCAGAGAGATAAATTTAGACTTATTTTAAAGTCATTAGAATTATTAGCTCCTGTATAAGAAAGGCAGATTTATAAAATCCTCCTGCCTCTGTTCTTTACCTCAAGTCTGCCCTTCTAAACCTTAATTAGAAAATGCCCCGTGTGAACACATCGGAACCAGGAATTCGAGTTGACCCAAACTCTGGACAAAAAATTGGAAAGGATCATACTCATTTGGGAAATGCAGTACCAAACCGAAACAAAACATTTTTTTCTTCATTATGGATTCATCCAAAAATATTTCTATGAAAATTAATAAAAACCTGAACTCATCTGAACTACAATTGAACCAATGTTTTCTAAAATAACTGAACAAAACATTAAAATATTATCTGAACAAACCAATGCTCTTTTCTATATGCATCTCTTCTGATAAATATTTTTAAATGTCTCCATATTTTTGCTCTGGTTACTGTACATATCAAAATTGCAGAAAACATAACATTGCAATCCATTATTAACTCTTAAATTCTGACAGATACTGCTAATTGCCTATTAAATAACTATTTCATCTTATTTCTTAAAAAAAACAAAACTCAGATTTGATTAAGAAAACAATGTATCCAACTTTACTTATCTAACATCCTTTGGAACCAGGTGTGATGACATGTCTAAATTTCCAAGTATAAAATTTAAGTAAAAGTGAGGAAGAACTTCCAGGAAACATTTTTTGCTATGGACTCGTTCTATACTCTTCCATCTTGGAATTCAGACCTGTGGCTACAGCTACAGTATCATAAGATAAATTTAAGGATGGAAGCATGAACCAGGGGTGGCAAAACAGAAACCCAGGCGGTGAGAACATGGTTGATACCCTAAACGTCCTTCCCAGCTCCAAACTCCTTTCACGTGAGAGATGAATAGACTCTTATTATGTGGGAGCCATTATTTTGGGGGCTTTCTATTATACATAGCCACATGTTTCCAAACTGATTTTTTTTAAGTTTTATATTAACATTGTAGAAAACAACTCCCTGCCTGTAATCCCAGCTGTTCACAAGGCTGAGGCAGGAGGATCACAAGGTGGAGGCCAACCTGAGCAATTTAGGGAGGGCTAGTCTCAAAATTAAAAAATAAAAAAGGACTGGGGGTATAGCTCAGTGGTTCAATCCCCAGGAGAAAGATAGAAAGATAGAAAGAAAGAGGTGGGAAGGAAGGAAGGAAGGAAGGAAGGAAGGAAGGAAGGAGAGAGAGCCAGGAAGGAGGGAAAGAAGGAAAAAGGAGAGAATGTCCGCTTTTCACTTATACATTGTATCATACATATATATACACACATTTTACTTTTTTATATTATGTTGTTAATTTTTATATTAACAATATGAATGTGTTTTTTAGTTGAAAAGCTAATTTGATAATTAATTTGGAAATGCAAAAGACCTAGAATAGCCTATTTAAGAGAAATAAATATGAAAATCTGGTTTGGTGCAGTAGTGCATGCCTATAATCCCAGTAACTTGGGAGTCCAAGGCAGGAGAACTGCATGTTCAAGACCAGCCTGTCTCAAAAGCAAATAATTAAAGAAATAAAAGGTGCTGGGGATATAGCTCTGTGCAAGAGACCCTAGATTCAATCCTCAGTGCCCCCCCACACCAACACATACACACACACAAACACACACACTCACACACACACTCACACACACACATCCATATATTGAATGTTGGGACTCAACCCTTTTGCCATGCTTGCCTCCCAGAACCCTGGAAGACTCTTCTGTGGGCAATCTTACTGGACCAAGAGGAAATACTTAAACTTTTTTTTTTTTGTACAGGGGATTGAACCTAAGGTACTTAACCACTGAGTCATATTCCCAGCCCTTTTTCCTTTTCATTTTTTATTTTGAGACAAGGTCTCACTAAGTTGCTCAGGGTTTCTCTAAATTGCTGAGAGTGGCCTCGAATCCTGCCTCAGCCTCCCAAGACACTGGGATTACAGGTAAGCACCTCCAAACCCCAGGAAATACTTAAACATTCTGTGGAGGGTTAGCATAGGCAGATAACTCTGTGGTGAAGACGGCAGTCAACAAGCCCCACTTATGAAGCCAGAACTTCTAATTGGCATTTTATTATTATTAATTATTATTATTATTATTATTATTATTAGGTACCAGGGATTGAACTCAGGAGCACTCGATCACTAAGCCACATCCCCAGCCTTATTTGAATTTTATTTAGAGACAGGGTCTCACTGAGTTTCATAGCACTTCATCTTTGCTGAGGCTGGCTTTGAACTCGCAATCCTCCTGCCTCAGCCTCCCAAGCCGCTGGGATTACAGGCAGGGGCCACTGCACCCAGCTCTAACTGGCCTTTAACTATTCCACTGTTAAACAAGAGCAGATGCTCAAAATTAGTATTAAAGTATTCTGAGAACATGGAAGAACAAGAAACATGCTCATACGGAGGCAGGGAGCATTACTGAAATGGTCAGATATCATATCCTTTAGAGAGCAGTCCTTAGAGAAGATGCCCAAACGGGAAAAACAACTATGCATATCTATCCATTCAGATATGTAAAGATAAATATTAAAAAACCAACTGAGGGCTGGGGATGTGGCTCAAGCGGTAGCGCGCTCGCCTGGCATGCGTGAGGCCCGGGTTCGATTCTCAGCACCACATACAAACAAAGATGTTGTGTCCGCCAAATACTAAAAAATAAATGTTGAAATTCTCTCTCTCTCTACCTCTCTCTCACTCTCTCTTAAAAAATAATAAAAGGCCCAACAATGAGTTGACTGTAAAGAATCACCTGGGAACTTATTAAAAATAGAAATACCAGGTGTTCTGCTAGAAATTTAAAAAAAAAAAAAAAAAAAAAACCAATTGAAAGTGGTTGCCTCCTGGGAAAGTGAGCAGGGACGAGGAAATTGCTGTAGCAACATGAGGATAAGAATCATGTGACTCTTTATTTTTTTAATTGTAGATGGACACAATACCTTTATTTTATTTATTTATTTATTTTTATGTGGTGCTGAGAATCAAACCCAGTGCCTCACATATGCTAGACAAGTGCTCTAACATAGAGCCACAACCCCAGCCCTCATGTGACTCTTTAAATTTTGTGCCTGTGCAAGTTGAATGAAAACTGAAAAGAAAAAGTGAAAGAAAATCAACTAGAGATAAAGACAGCTCTCACAAAATCAATGAAGAGCCAGGAGCAGTGGCTCATGCCTGTAATCCCAGCAGTTTGGGAGAATAAGGTAAGAGGATCCCAAGTTTGAGGCTAGCCTCAGCAATTTAGTCAACTCTATTTTAAAATAAAAAATAAAAGGGGCTGGCAATTGGCAATGTATCTCAGTGGTTAAGGGCTCCTAGGTTAAATCCCCAATACAAAAAAAAAAAAAAGAGGAAGAAGTCAATAGACAGGATGATCACATATCCTTGTTAGCCAGATATTCCCAATTTTCCTCTGTTAAGAGCATTTCCTGAGGCTGGGGTTGTGGCTCAGCAGTAGAGCGCTCGTCTAGGACAGGCGATGAAGCCAGATTTAAAGTTAGGTAGTCAGTGTAGTTAGATAAATCGGGTCTAATATCGAGTGAAATCTAAAATGGAGACCATGCGGAGAATGACTCCTGGAAAACACAGGACAACTCATGGAAGTCCCGAAAAGGCCCTAGGCCAAAGTCCACCTCAAAGAAATGTTAATGAACAGCCCCCAGCAAAAAGGTGCTGACTCAAGTCCTTCCTGACCAGATTACTTCTTTGGCCCACCTGTGTCCCACCCCTTGGGCCTTCCCACCTACATTCCATCACTGAAAGAACTATAAAAAGGGGAGACAACATCCCTTCCACGGATTCCACCTCTTGGGTCCCCTTCTTCCTCCGGGAGAAGTCTTTTCTGCTGTCCTTTAATAAACTTCTAATTTCTACTCTGACCTTGCCTCGGCGTGCTTCTTTGGTGTTATTCTTCAACATTGGGGAAGCAAGAACTCGTCACCGGTCCACAGCGGTATCAGCGAGACCCTGGGTTCCATCCTCAGCACCACATAAAAATAAATGAATTAATTAAAGATATTGTATCCAACTACAACTAAAAAGTAAATATTTTTTTAAAAAGAGCATTCTCTTGTACTCTCAAAATGTCCCAGTTTGACAACTTTACAAAGAACATGTCCTTCCAAATCCTTAACGTCACCTTTTTTTCTGACATGTTGTCCTCCTGAGGTGACATAACCTGAAACACACAGTGCCACCTGTGGAACATCCTTGCAAAAAATAACAACAGCAAAAAAGGAACTTGAATCTAATCAAGTATCCCGGTGAGGTTTCCCAACCTCTGCCCTGTTGACATTGGAGGACATACTTCTTCACTCTAGGGCGCTGGTCTGTGTTCAGAGATGTTCAGCAGCATCTCCAGCCTCCACCCAGTAGAGGCCAGTAGAACCCCAACCCACAGCTGTGACAACCAAAAATGTCTTCAGATATTGCCAAACGTCCCCTGGGAGGTGAGGGGACTAAAACTGCCCTCAAAGGAGATCCACTGCTCCACATCTTAAGGAGAGGAAACAGTATGGAGAGAAAGGTTCAAGGACATTAGCAAGATACATCAGCCAAATTGAGAATGTGGGACCTTCTAAAGGACAAATGACCTAGTTTCTTTATCAAGCATATGGGGGGGCTGGGGATGTGGCTCAGACGGTAGTGCGCTCGCCTGGCATGCACGGGGCGCTGGGTTTGATCCTCAACACCACATAAAAATAAAATAAAGATGTTGTGTCCGCCGAAAACTAAAAAATAAATATTAAAAAAATTAAAATTTTTTTAATTTTTTAAAAAATTTTTAATTTTTTTAAAAGGCTTCTTAAAAAAAAAAAAATCAACAGAGCTGGGGTTGTGGCTCAGCGGTAGAGCGCTCACCTAGCACAGGTGGGACCCAGATTCGATCCTCAGCACCACATAAAAATAAAGGCATTGTGTTGTGTCCATCTACACCTAAAACATAAATATTAAAAAAAATTACGCCAGGAATAAGTTTTTAAAAAATCAACAAATGATAGTTAGGCGTGGTGGCTGGCACATGCCTATAGTCCCAGTGACTAGGGAGGCTGAGAGAAGGGTCACAAGTTTGGGGCCAGCCTCAGCAACTTAGTGAGACCTTGTCGCAAAAGAAAAATCAACAAATGTAATGTATGGACCTTGTTTGGATCCTGACTTAAACCAATTGCAAAAGACATTTTCCTTTCTTTTTTTTTTTTTAAACCACCTTTTTGCACACCTGGTTGCAAAAGACATTTTGACACAATAGGAGAAAATCAGGTATGAACTGGGTATTAGGACACTAAGAACCATCATCAGTTTTATGTGTGTGATAATGGTACTATGGTGACATTATTTTTTAAAGCTTTCTGTTAGAAATACATCTACCTGGTTGGGGATAAAGTAGTATGAAATCTCTCTGGTTGCAGAGGGATAAATATTAAAGCAGCAATGATTGTTAGAATTGACGGATGGGACCAACCATGGCCATGCACCATAGTCTTCTCTATATTATTGTGCATGTTTGAAATTTTCCATAATAAAAACTTTAAGTCAAAAAATGAAATTTAAGAAATTAACAAAACAGAGCTTAATGAGGAACCCGGGGACTTCCAGAATTTGTGGCTGTGATCCTGGGTCCTCCACATTCTGGGTCCTGGGTCCTCTTGTCATTTTAAGCCAAAAAGTGACCCCTCTGAACCATCAGAAGAAAGATCTTGAATTAACAGATTTCCTGGTGAGGGTTTCAATGACTCTATGACATCATCTGCAAAGTCCCCAGCAGTCAGTGCCATGGTGCACACCTATAATCCCCAGTGGCTCCAGAGGCTGAGGCAGGAGGATCTTGAGTTCAAAGCCAGCCTCAGCAACTTAGGGAGGCCCTAGCTTACTCTGCAAGACCCTGTCTCTAAATAAAATATTTAAAAAAAAAAAAAAAAGGACTGGGGATGTGGCTTAGTGTAAGCGCCCTGGGCTCAATCCCTGGTACAAAAAAAAAAAAAAGTCACCAGTCACTAGCAGACCTGGAGTTTCAAAAGCCTTGGATTTGTGGTGGAGATCCTGGTGGTAAATTCTGGCCCAGATAAATCGTGCCCCTCCTTGGCCCCTCAACTAGTTTAGGAGTCACAAGATCAACTGCTCCGGACATTCCGAATTAGGAAGCAAGTGTCTGCAGAATAAGGCTTGCGTCAAACCCCTCTTTAAGTGGCTGTGGCTTTGAGTAACTTGTCAGGAAAGTGTGAATTACAAGTCAATATTACAAAAGTGTTTCTTTTCAGCCTTCCCAAAAACAGCCAGAAGGAGGGAAGTTCTGCATAATAAAGCAGCCGGGCATCTGAGGCTGGTCCTAATCCTCTCCCTCCCGCCTCCCACCTAAGTCCCTTTCCTGGGAAACCAGACGCAGCCTCCCACAGGTTCAGGAGGAAGAGCAGCAAGAAGGGGGCAGGTGCAAAGGGACAGAGGAGGGGACATCACACCTAGGTGAGGGTGCAGAGCGTGACACTGAGCAAGTGGAGTCCTGGGTTCCCACACCCCTGCTGAGTCCTGCTGCAGGGGAAGTGGAGATCTTGGTGGGGCTGCCAAGTGCCACAAAGTAACCCTTATTACAGAGAGCACTCTGGAATGCGCCCCTGTCCCCCACCAACATCCAAAAGGTCTCTGCCCTTGCTTTGGAGGATGCAGAAAACTTGCTTTGCCGCCGTATGTAGATCATCACCCAGGGTGAGGGGAAGAGGAAACTCCCCTTCACTCCCACCCCTGGGCCCTACTAAGACCTCAGGTTCGCTCCCTCAGCCCATGGCAAAGGATGGTCTGGCCATGAGGGTGGCCTTCCACAGAGGCCAACCTGCCCAAGTCACTGGCTCTCTTCTTTAAGGTATTATCACAAGCCCTCATAGCTGTGGGAATAAAATCCAGTGTGCAGGACTTCCAGGAGAGGCCGTGAAAATAAGTGGCTTAAAAGGACCCTCAGAAATCACAGGAGATACAAGACCCTCCCCACCCCCAACTGATGATTCTAGAATGGACTTCTTTACAATATTCCAGGCCTAGTGTCAGAACCAAAGGAATGTGGCCTGGACCCTGGGGATTTGGGGCTTTAGGCTTGCTCCCCTGGGTTCTCCCACCCCGTACCTATCCAATCCTCCCAGACCTTCTTCTGTTACCAAATGACAGGCCTCTTCCTGTAAAAAAAAAAAAAAAAAAGTGTGTGGAAAAGGCAGCTCCAAATAGTGGGTCCCCCTGCCTGAGAGGAGCAGAGGATGGAGCAGCCCCAAGAGGGTGCATTCCAAAAATCCTGTTCACCTGAGTCGTCAATTGAAGCAATTCAGAGGCTAGAGGCAGGGGCCAAAGAGAACCCTAGAGGGTCTAGAGTCTCAGGGAGTCTGCATTAGGTAGATGGGGTCAATTCTGGAGGTAAAATTCACATGTCTGAGGTGACCTGAACAAACTGGGGCCGGGGGTGTAACTCAGTGGTAGAACACGTGCTTGGCATGTGCAAAGTCCTGTGTTCAGTCCCCAGCATCCCCCACCACCAAGTGTTTAATTACACATACAATTAGTTTATGAATAAATTCCCCTGAGAAAATATGTATACCATTTCAGATTAAGCTATTGATTCAGATGTATTTAATTGTAACCGAATGCCTGGCTAACCATGGTTCAAGTAATAAAGGCATTTAAGTATCTCGGGTAACAAAAAGTTTGGAGAATAGTTTCTGCTTTGAAACAGAAACTGTCTTTGAAACTTTGAAACAGATCTGTCTCTGCAGTACTCCTGGCCCTTCCCTCGTAGTCACAATGGGGTCGCCATATCTCCAAGAATCACATTTGCAAACTTCACAATCCCAAGGCACAAAGGAAAGGGAGAGGCAGAACTCTTCATCAATGTATTGGGAAGAACATTTTGTTAGGAGAACAAAAATGTACTTCCCCCCCCAAAAAAAAAAAAATGTACTTCCCAATAGTCACCTACAGGCTGAGTCACATGCCTACTCCTAGATAATCACAAGCAAAGAGGAGCTACATAAGCACATTTGGCTTAGAGCTGCATGATGTGACACCTGTACCCTGAGCCTATTCTCCCTGAACACAAAGCTGTTCTTCAACACCTGAACAAAACTGGGATTGCTAGCATTGAAGAAGGGGAAGGGGTGGGAAATGGCTCCTCTTTGGTGGTCAAACAACTGAAGTCACCTATGATCACCCCCACCATCACCTCCCCAGAGCAAACTATTATTTCTAATTTGAAGTATATCATTCCAGGCTTTATACCATACACATACACATATACACCAAAGGCCATAATAGATTCGGGATATTTAATAGATTCATGTGGCTTGTGGGGAGGGGGTTCTATAATTCCAGCAACTCAGGAAGCTGAGGCAGGAGGATCACAAGTTTGAGGCCAGCCTGAGCAATTTAACAAAACAAAATTTAAAAATCAAAAGGATTGGGGCTGTAACTCAGTGCTAGAGCACCATTGGCTTCAATCCCTAGTACCACAAAGAAAAAAGTAAATTTTGAAAGATTCATGATAGGGCTGGGGTTGTGGCTCAGTGGTAGAGTGCTTGCCTAGCACACGGGAAGCACTGGGTTCAAACCTCAGCACCACATAAAAATGAAATAAAGATATTGTGCCCACCTGTAACAAAAAAATAAATATATATATTAAAAAAAGATTCATGATAGTTTGTGTGTGTGCATGTGTGTGTTATAAACATGCCCTCCTCCTCTAGCCATTGTTCTGTAATCTGCTTCACCACTCAACAAACAGTAGTTCTCTGCAATCTACCCACATCAGTACGTACAGATCTATTCCATCTGTGTGTGTGTGTGTGCGTGCGCGTGTGTATGTGTGTGTGTGTTTTACCGGGGTTGAACCCAGGGTGCTTTGCCACCGAGCTACATCTTAGCCCACCCCTCCCTCACTCCCTCCATTCCTTTCTTCTTTTCTACCTTCCTTCCTTCTTTTCCCTTTTTAAAATTTTGCAATAGGGTCTCACTAAGTTGCCCAGGCTGGCCTTAAACTTGCCATCCTCCTGCCTCAGACTTCTGAGTTGCTGGGATTACAGGCATGCATCACCTAGTTCATTTTCTATGGCTGCATAGTGTTCCATAGCATGACCACATCACAGTGTATTTAGATACTTTCCTCTTGAAGGTCTATTGGATTGTGTTTATAGGAGTTTCTAAGCACTCCGTTTTTGCCCCTCTAGCTCCATCTCCAGATTGCTAACTGCTACAGATAACATTATATGTTCTATTACAGGGTTCTTTCAAAAAATTATGTAAGAAAACATATCTGAAAGATCTTAACCTCAAGCCTAGTCCATAGAGAGTCTTCCATAAATAATAATAGATATAATTTTCTCAACTCCATACAAGTCACTGTGGGAGGGAAAAAAAAGACATAGACCCTACTCTCAAGGAACCTACAATCTACTTTGGAAGATGGCAAGAATATTTTTGTAATAATGAGCAACACAGATGGCTGCATATTTTTAAAATGATAAGTTATATGGTATAAATTCCAGGGTGACCGTATTGAAATTATCCTTCCAAATATCTGTCTTTTCAAATTGCCTGTGAATTTTTTGAGGGTAAGCAGCAAGCATCATTTTATAGAATAATCATGTTCTCGTTTGTATAATAATATATTTGTTTTGTATAGCTGGTGTGGGTGTGTGTGTGTAGGTGTGTGTGTGTGTGTGTGTGTGTTCTACTGGGGATTGAACCCAGGGGCATTTTACTACAGAGCTGAGTCTCCAGCCCTTTATTATTTTGAGACAGAATCCCACTAATCACTTAGGCTGTCCTTGGACTTGCAATCCTCCTGCCTCAGCCTCCAGAATAGCTGGGATTACAGGTGTGTGCCACCATGCATGGCTTTAGTTGGTGCTCTCTGTATACTGTTGCTTAGCACACAGTATGCATTCGATCACAATTTCTTACAAGTTCTCAGTTATTTTCAAAGCACTTGTTATGCTCGAATTCGGGACTCCCAAAAGACCACCAGAGACCAAGATCGATGTAAGCAGCAAAGAGGTGTTTATTGAGAGCTAGCTCGGTCCTCCGCGCGCACACACAGCAACTGGTGATGCTGAGAGGTCCCGAGCCCAGAGTTTGCAGCAGTTTTATACACTCTTTGGGGGAAGGCAGGGACTTCACATACATCATAGCATCTCTTAGCAAATCATCACACACTGCGGGAAAATCAAACTCTAAAACATGATTAGCACATTCACTGGCGGGAACAAGTTGGGTAGGGGTGATTAGTTACTATAAGAGGGGGATTCATTTGAACTGATTGGTTTAAGCCAAGAGGGGTGTTTAAGCTGACCTACATGGTTTCCCAACACCATAAACTACTGGGAGGGTCATCTGGCATCCCAGGTATTTCCCTGTCTCATGCTGATTGGTGGCTGCTAGGGGGTTGTTATGGATCCCCACCCAGCCTGACTGAGTCAGGGACACCTGGTGCAGCAGATCTCTCCTGTTATTTGTAGATAAACCACTTAGCAGGGTGGGAATGTGCCTAGGAGTGCTCTGTGGGTCTTTCCAAGGACAAAGGTCATGTCCCTTCCTTGGACAGGCTTTGCTCTGAGGTAGTGGCTGTTTTTTCACACTGTGAAAGTCAAGCATCATTTAATTCTCATAACAACCCTGTGAGATAGTTATTAAATTTTTCTTGATATCCCAAATGTAGAAACTGTGGTTCAAAATCAACAATGTTAAACACAGGGCAGGTGCAGTGGTGGCATACACCTGAAATCCCAGCTATTTGGGAGGCTGAGGCAGGAGGATCACAAATTCAAGGCCAGCCTCAGCAATTTAACTAGACCCTGTCTCAAAATAAAAAAGAAAGGGGGATGTAGCTCAGTGTAGAGAGCCCCTGGGTTCTATCCCCAGTACAAAAAAAAAAAAAAATTATCCACAGTAATGGTGGTGCTGGTCTGGGACACAAGACCTTGGACCATAAAGGTGGAACCTCTTCCTATGAGGGCCACAGAAGCCCAAAAGCTGAAGAAGTTCCAACCCTGCCAAATGTCTTTTTCTGGCTCCAATTATACTCTTTCCTAACCTTCTCTTTGCTTTTCCCAACTGAGACAACTGGCTCCAATGTTTTCTTTTAGCCAAAGGGAATCCAATTCATTAGGATTTCTCTGAAGGAAGACAGAGGCTCTCCTGTTTATCCTAGCCTCTATCAGACATATAAATGTATAATATAGTCATTAAACCCAGAAATACATGATACAGTCATAACCACACACCAGCTATTAAAAAGTTCGTTACCTCCAATAAGAGACAGTCACTATACTTAGTGTTCTCTCCTCTTGGCAGGACCAGCAGAGAACATGAGCTCTCTAGTTGGAGGAGATCTTTTATTTTTGTTAAGAATCCTCATAAAAGCAGTTATATTGCTGATAAATCCTGGTATATTTATATGCTTCTGAATATGCTGGAAGGCAACCGCAAAAAAAAAAAAAAAAAAATGTACTGCATGCTCTTTGAGGGGAGGCAAATCAAACAATTCTCAAATATGTAAAGTAAAAACTGAAAGTCCTCAAGAGAATGAGAAGACAAGAGAGACTTGGAGAAATTATTCACAAAGGACATATCTGATAAAGGACCATTACCCCCAAATACACAAAGAACTCTTAAAAGTCACCAAGGAGAAAATGACACCTCAGCAAAGAAGATGTATAAGAGGGAAAATGAGCATAAAAAAAAAAAAAAGATATTCAACATCATATGTCATTAGGGAATTGCAAATTTAATAAACAATGGACAAGCCCGGTGGCCCACGCCTATAATCCCAGCAGCTTTTGAGGCTGAGGCAGGAGGATCAAGAATTCAAAGCCAGCGTCAGCAACTTAGCGAGGCGCTGAGCAACTCAGTGAGACCCTGTCTCTAAAATACAAAATAGGGTTGAGGGTGTGGCTCAGTGGTGGGGTGCCCCTGCATTCAATCCCCAGTACAAAAAAAAAAAAATGAGATACCACTACATGCCTATCAAATGGTGAAAACCCATAACACCAATACCACCAAATACTGACAGGAATGTGAAACCACAAGAGCTGTCACTCCTTGCTTGTGTTATGCAAATATGAAATGGCACAGCCACTTTGGAAACTAGTTTGGAACTTTGTTACAAAACTAATTATATTTTTAAATTCTGATCCAGTGATTGCATTCCTTGGTATTCACCCAAATGAGATGAAAACATGTTCATGCAAAAACCTATGTTACAAAAGTTTATAATAGTTTTATTCATAATTGCCAAAGCTTGGGGAGCAACTAAGATGTCCTTAAGTAGATGAGTGGATAAATAAACCGTGCCAAAATGTCGCTCAGTACTAAAAAGAAATGAGCTGGCCAGGTGTAGTGGTTTACACCATAACCCCAGCTACTGGGGAGGCTGATGCAGGAGGATTACAAGTTCAAGGCCAGCCTCAGCAAATTAGGAAAACCCTGTCTCAAAAAAACAAAAAATAAAAACGGGGATGTAGCTTAGTGAGAAAGCTCTCCTGGGTGTAATCCCCAGTACTGGAATAAAACAAAACAAAAACATTAGTTTTATCTTCCTTTAGGTCTTTTCCTACATTTACCTTACATATGCCATACATATGAAATGTTATGTGTGTATTCATGTTCTCCCTGCATGATATCCTTTTATCATGTCAATAAACAATCATCCATGACATCATTTTTAATGGCTGAACAGAATTCCAGTGTCTGGCTAAACCATACTTTATCTAACCAATCATCTATTGTCAGACATTTGGGCCATTTCCAAAATCTCGCTACTATAAACAGAGCTACCAGGAACTTCCTTAGAACCATGCCCTGAACTTCTGATCCTCTTTCACAGAAGGGTGGAAAAGAACAATGAGCTATTTGCTCAGTTCAACTTTAACGCCAAATAGCCACCCCCTCCTCCCCACCCCTGATGATATTTGGTCTTCTGGAGCCCAGCTGGAGGAATCCACGGTCAGGACCTTGGATTCTTGAGGATTTGCCCCACTCCCAGAAGGAGCTTCCGAGTCTTTCCAAACCCATATAATTAGAAACAAGGGCCTAAAATCCAGGCCAGTCCTAGCCAAAACTGGGAGGAAACGAAGCAGGTCTTGGCTCCCTCTCAGCTCCCTCTGTGCTCCCTCTTGGGTGTTTCTCGTCCCCAGTACTGTCCTGTCCTCCAGAGAGGCAAACGCCCAGTGCCCCCAGCCCTGCTAACAGTTCTGAGGCCCTAATTTCAACAGTTGTGATGTCAGGCTAGGAAAGGCAAAGCTTCCAGTAACACAAACTTTCCTTTTCCTTCTCCTCTTCCTCCTTCTCTTTCTTCTTCTTCTTAATATTTATTTTTTAGTTGTAGTTGGACACAATACCTTTATTTTATTTATTTATTTGTATGTGGTGCTGAGAATGGAACCCAGGGCCTTGCATGTGCCACAACCCCAGCTTTCTTTCTTTCTTTCTTGCTTTCTTTCTTTCTTTCTTTCTTTCTTTCTTTCTTTCTTTTTGTTTTGTTACTGGGAATTGAACCCAGGGGCTATCTACCTACCACTCTGTACTTAGTGAGACCTTGTTTCTGCTTCAAAATAAAATTTTAAAAAGCTGGGAATGTAGCTCAGTGATAGAGTACCTTGAACTCCAGTACCAGGGGGGAAAATAAAGAAGGAAATAAAGAAAGATGTTGCTATCATGGCTTTAAATGAACCAGGAGAGATAAGAGATGGGAGTGAATATGGGGTGGGGGCACTTTTGAGCCTGGGGGTGTCCCATAAGCACCTTAAAGTCATTTTGTCTTACACCTCCCAGCCTGGCTCTGCCTACAAGCTAGACTATTGATGTGAGACCCCAGTGGCCCCCCTAAAAGTTCCTGTGGAATACGGAATACTACTTGAATTCTCTCCAGCTCGATTTGCAACCCTGTTCCCTTTCAAATGTAGGTTCTACAGAAAAATCATGGCAGAGAGAAGGCAGCCCTCAATGCTGTCTAGACCAAAACTGCAACAGCTTTCCCCCTAATTGGCTGTGCTTTTCGCACATTTCCCCCCTTTGCCGATGCTATGTCAAGTTTTAGAAAGTGGGGGTGTTGCAGGAAGTAGCACTATCCTTTTTGAATCCACGAGGTTGCTCTTTCCCGCCCCAGCTGTGCCCCTGTCCCTAACATAGCAAAAGACAAACTACAATTAGGGTGAAGCCTTTCTCCCAGAGCAGCAATCTGGATTTGCAGAGCTGACCTCTGGAGCTGGGAGTTTGGCAAGTGCGGAGATTTGAGAGCCGATACATCCCAACCAAGCCTTTACAGAGGGAGCAGAGTGCGCTTCAGAAGCCTATGCCCCCCCCCCCCATACCTAAACCATCCCTCGAACAACCTCAAAAACGTTTTATTTTCCCCCTCCACTAATTCTTAGGGATGGCAGGAATAACTCATGATAAATGCTGTCACAGTCAATGCCTCCCACATAGGCCCCTAGTACCTTGTCTGGTGGGAAGTATGGCCTTGATTCTCTGGTTCTCTTCTTCTGTAAGCATCTTAGGCTCTTGGAACATCCTTGGTTGCCGGTAGAGAATGTGCTGACATACAGGGAGGAAGGTTTAGGGAGTAGCCCTGAAGTAAGGAGTAACAGGAGGAGGTGGAAAGTATCCCAGTCTTCTCACCCTCTGGCAGGGGGACAACTCTGAATCTGGCTCTCCACAGCCTCCCAGAGGTCACCAGCAGGACTGAGCCCCAGCTGCCCAAAGTAGCAACCTGCTCCCGCTTGTCTCTCTTCCCTACTCCTTACCTGGGCTTCCTGGGGTCACCTCCCAAATAAACTTCTTAGACTCAGACCTGTGTCTTTAGGTCAGCTTGTGAAGCCACCCAAGTTAAGTAGTGTTCTTATGCCAACGTGCATGTTGGTAATGAGTTCCCTGGGGAGTATTCCTGTCAATACCTACCACTTGCCAAGTGCTTCCGCATCACACCTGCATGGCAACTCCAAGGCCACCACCATGGTGACTATTCCCATTTTACAAATGAGTTAAGTTATTTGCCCAAGGTAAAACAGAGCTTTGAACCAAAGTGGCTTTTCTGAAGCCTATACTACCAGTGACTACTGTTACGGTCTGGATGTGAGTTGTCCCCTAAAAGCTCTTGTTAATACAGGAAGATTCAGAGGTGAAAAGACTCGACTATGGGGTGTAACCTAATCAGTCTGTCCTAATTTGAATGGTGGTAACTGTAGGCAGGTGGGACATGGCTGGAAGAGGTGAGTCACTAGGGGCCTATCCTGAAAGGGTACATCTGCGCTCTCCCCCCCCCCCCCCCCCCGCTTCCTGGCTACCATAAGCTGAGTCATGCATCCTCCACCATGATGCATGACCTCACCTTGGGCCCAGAGCAATGGAGTCGGCCACCCCTCTGAGCCCCAAATGAACTTTCCTCCTCTAAGTCATTTTTGTTAGGTGTTTTGATTACAGCGATGGAAAAAACTGACTAAAACAGTCTATGCTGTCAATAGCTGCTTTAGTCAATTAATATTTGTGGAAGGAAGGGAGATGGCAGCAAGCAAACTGGACAAGCACTGGTACAAAGTGTTCATTATTTGGATACTGGAGATGGAGTCTGAGATCAGCCAAGGGAAAGGTGTCAGCATCCCCCCCAGAACCCTCATGAATCCTTTATTTCTATTCAGTTATGGATTCAAGAGGCATTATTGACCCTTACTATGTCTAAGACACTAGAATAGGCCCTAAAGAAATTACAAAGATATTTAAAGCAAATTCAAGGAGCTCAAAGCTGGGCATGGTAGTATACGCTTGTAATCCAGCGTATCCTGAGGCAGGAGGATCACAAGTTTGAGACCAGTCTGGTTAACCTAGTGAGACCCTGTCTCAAAATAAAGTAAAAAGGGCTGGGGCATGTAGCTCAGTGGTAGAACACTTGCCTAACACGTGTAAGACCCTGGATTCAATCCCAGTACTGGGGTCCAGGGGAGAAATTTACAGTCTACTGAGGGTGTGTGGGAGAGGCATATGGATAAGGTAGAAGAACCCGAAAAAATAAATTATAGGACCAGAGCTGTCATCAGGCAAAACTGATTTGTGGCCAAGTGAATTGAGCAGAGGAGTAACGTGTTTTTAGAAGACAAAGTGACCCTTGGGGACTGGAGTGGACAGCTGCTCCGGAGGCAGAGAGGCTTAAAGAAAGGGGAGAGCATGCTGGCTGGAAACAGAGATGGGAGGGAGAAAGAAAGACAAGAAACAGAACCAAGCCACAAAGCGCGGGAATGCAGGTGATTCTCTCCCTCCTCTCCTGGAGTCAAAAGGAAGGGGAAGGAAAAGGGGGCCATTGGACAAGATGGGAACCAGGAGCAAAGCAGGTTTAAAGAGACAATGACTGAGGATTATAGATACACGGTAACTGCAACTGTTTTTCAAGCCAAGACAGGCAGAGTATACAAACCACAGGCTGAGAAGGTCACCTTTCCTTCAGCTCTAAGAGGACCGATTGAGTAAGAAGACACACGTGACCACAGTGGCTCCCCCACTTGGAAAACTTGGCATCAGGAGACACTGAGTAACCGCCAGCTCCCACTGTTGCACTTGGAACTCAGCCGGGAATCAGGAGCCCCAAACTTAGGGTGTTGAAGACATTTTCCTGAAGACTTGGCAGTGGAGACCTCGCTTACAGCCCTTGTGCCAGGACAGGATTTCTTCTTCCCTCGCTTTCACCCTTCTCTCCAGTGAGGGAGTGGGCAGGCCGGACTGGTACACTGCATTAGAAGGAGAAAAAGGCCAGCCCAGTTGCACAAGGGAGATCAGGTCTGGGAAGCCCTGAGGTCTCTTTGCTCAAGAAGACCTTCCCTCTGCCAGGCACATCTGTAATCCCAGCAGCTCAGGAGGCTGAGGCAGGAGGATCGCGAGTTCAAAACCAGCCTCAGCAATAGCGAGGTGTAAGCAACTCAGTGAGACCTGTCTCTAAATAAAATACAAAATAGAACTGGGGATGTGACTCAGTGGTCGTGTCTTCCTGAATTCCATTCCCAGTACCCCCCCCAAAAAAAAAGCCTCCCTCCCGACACTGTCAGAGATAACAGCCCTGCCACATCCCTCCAGCATGCCCCAAATACACCTGCAATCCAAACACCGAGAACATCTGCTCTGCAAACATAACTTCTAGACCTTTCCTGAGTCCCAGTCAAATGGCAGCTTCAGGGCTCTCCAAATAGAAATTCCCCAGCACCATGCTTGGCAGCTTCCATTGGGCACCCAGAATTTTAGAGCTTGGGCTACAGGAAGATGAGGACAGGAGTCAAGTCCCAGGGGGTCCCAAATAGTTTTGTCATTTATTCAGTAAGACTCCGTGAACTGTTGAAGTGATGTTGTGTACCAAGAGGCCTAGGTAAGGGTCACGTCCCTACCTTTCCCCACATCCCAGTCCCTAGAGCAGATGAATGTGGATATATTGATGCCGGTGGCTCTCCTTGCCCACTGTGGGGTGGGAGCAGAAGGACAGATGCTGCCCCATTTCCTCTCCCCCTATCTGAGGATGTTCCTGAGATGCATGTTGTAAAGCTTCTCCGATGGTCCAATTCAGTGTTGGCCAACTTAATAACTCATGGCTTCATTGAACTCACTGTGATGGGGTTTAGGACGGGTGACCCTAAAATATGGCAACTTAGCATTTGAGAAACAGCAGAAGCAGGAAGTCTATTAACCTTCTTCTTCCCCTCTCCTATGAAACAGGCCATAAAAGAATTCTCTTTCTTGCCAGGCGTGATGGTCCATGCCTCTTATTCCAGCAGCTCGGGAGGCTGAGGCAGGAGGATCGAGAGTTCAAAGCCAGCCTCAGCAACTTAGACTCTGTCTGTAAATAAAATATAAAAAGGAGTGGCGATGTGGTTCAGTGGTTAAGTGCCCCCTGGGTTCAATGTTCAGTAGCAAAAAAAAAAAAAAAGAATTATCTGACCTTCCCAATGAGGTCATCAGATCCTCATTCCAGAGGTGCCTTCCCTATGCCCAGAGGAAAGGAATGTCCTTATCTCTGAAGACACAGGGACACAGGAGAATCCAAACTTGCAGGCTCGCCATGATTAGTCCCATTTTGTCTAATTACCCTTCCCCACTACTATCACTCTTTATCAAATCTTAGCATAAAAATAGACAGGTGTGCTGGACGTGGTGAGGCACACCGGTAATCTCAGTGACTCAGGGAGCTGAGACAGGAGGATCGCAAGTTCCTCTCACGGCACTAAGCAACTCAGGGAGACCCTGTCTCTAAATAAAATACAAAAAATAGGACTGGGGATGTGGCTCAGTGGTCGAGTGCTCCTGAGTTCAATTCCCGTTACACCCCCCCAAAAAAAAATTACACAGGTGTCCCTGTTTCCTCGGGTGCTCATTTCTAAAGGCTCCCAGATCACATACAACTTTTTATTTTCTTTCCCCCAGTATTAGGGATTGAACCCAAGGCCTTGTGATTGCTACCCAGTATTCTACCACCTGTGGGAGTGTACCACCATATTCCAGAGACACAAAACTTACATTAGATTAGTTTGTATAGTTTTCTCTTGTTAATCTGTCTTTTGTTATGGGTGCCCCAGCCATGAACTAGCTGTGGATTAGAAATCTCTTCTCCCCTACAAATGGCTCTCGATTCTTCACCCTTTCACTCATAAATATACCACTCACACAGAAGCCTTCCTATCAGGCTGAGCTTTCAGGAGAACCCAGGCTAAGGCATTCAGGAATTTCAAAAGCTTTTGGGGGGGCTGGGTAGAGTGGTGCACACCTATAATCCCATCAGCTCTGGAGGGAGGGGGATCACGAGTTCAAAACCAGCACCAGTAAGATCGAGGTGCTAAGCAATTCTGTGAGACCCTGTCTCTAAATAAAATACAAAAATAGGGCTGTGGGTGAGGTTCACTGGTCAAATGCCTCTGAGTTCAATCCCAAGTACCCTTAAAAAAGGGGGGAGAGGGAGCTGGGGATGTGGCTCACTGGTTAAGCACACCTGGGTTCAATCCCTGGTACCAAAAAAATTTTTTTCCTGGATCCCGTGCTCATGCTGGTGTGGAAGGTGAACCAACCATGCTGTTGTGACCAGGCATTAACCCTGAGGTTCTCAGTACACTCAGACCAAAGGAAAAGAAGATGATCCCTTTACCTAGAGTAGACAGGCCTGGCAGGTGGGTTCTCTCCACCAAGCCCTGTTCCATTTGTTGATTCACTAGATCTCGACCTGTGGGAGGGCTACTGACTCACCAGGCAAAAATGGGAAGCAGTTTCACTAGAAGTGGGATGCTTCACACTCTTCTCACATCCACACATCAGGGCACCGAGCGGGGTGATGTGGGTTGGCTGATGTCTAAGTACCCTCGACTCAATATAGAGATCTTCAACCAAATATAGCAGGAGGCTTCAATTCGAGGCTTCAGCTCCCTCTTCCGAAGCAGATGACAGGTGAGAAAAAGAGAGGGGGTTGGGGAAGCAGGGGAGGACAAGATTGGAGTTAAAATAAACCTGAGGGGAAGGAACAGCGTTCTACGGAGGGAAAGGAAAGAACACCTCGCCTGCACCTTCCTCTGTCTGAGGGTCTAGGTCTGACCATAAATGACTTTCAAAGTGACATAGAAAACATTCAGAAATATACACATCATGAGAGGGAAGTTGGGCTTTGTTTGGGGTAGAAGAACTAAGTTCACAATTAGGAAAAAAAATAAGAGTAGTGTTTAGTTTTTAGCACAGATAAAAAATATACCATTTTAAGTTTAAGATTTTAAACTGATTACAAAATTATTAATATTCTCTCTCTTTTTTTTTTTTTTTTGATGGTACTGAGGATCAAATCCAGAGTTTCAAACATGTAGGCAGACCGAGTCACATCCCCAGTTTTTATTTTATTTTGACATGTGGGCCTCACTAAGTTGTTGAGGCTGGTCTTGAATTTGTGATCCTGCTGCATCAGCCTCCCAAGTAACTGGGACTAGAGGTGTGCACCAGGATACCTGGCATATTATCATTTTTGATATATTAAAAATGTAAGAACTAGCCAGGTGCCGTGGTGCAAGCTTGTAATACCAGCGGCTTGGGAATCTGAGGCAGAAGGATCACGAGTTCAAAGCCAGCCTCAGCAATGGTGAGGCGCTAAGCAACTCAGTGAGACCCTGTCTCTAAATAAAATACAAAATAGGGCTGGAGATGTGGCTCAGTGGCTGAGTGCCTCTGAGTTTGATCCCCAGTATCCCCCCAAAAAAATATAAGAACTATCCAGGCTTTGGAGGCACATGCCTGGTAAGCAACTTAGGAAGCTGAGACTTGCAAGTTCGAGACCAGCCTGAGCAACTTAGTGAGTCCCTAAGCCACTTTGCAAGAGACTCTGTCTCACAATAAAAAATAAAAAGAACTTGGGATGTGGCTCAGTGGTTAAGCACCTTGGGTTCAATCCCCAATACCTAAATAAATAAATAATAAAAATAAAAAATAAGAACTGGGGATGTAGCTGAGTGGTATTATGCCCCTAGATTCATTCCCCAATACTCTCCCCAGCCCCCCCCAAAAAAAGTGAAAACTAAAACCAAAAATATATATATTTTGAGGTTGTTTTTTTTTTTTAAGTGTATAAATTAAAACTCTTCCTTTTCCCCCCACTCTCCCCTGGCGGTACAGTGCTACAGATGTCTACCTGAGTGTGCAGCTAACATCTTGATTTGTGTCTAGTTACACAGCATCTTGGAGCCTGGTCAGAAGCATGAACCATGTAATCCTAAGAAATGAAATTCTACATTCACACAAAAGCCTGTTCATAATGTTTATGAACCTTTATTCACAATTCCCCAAAACTGGATACAACCCAATGTCCTTCAAGTGATGAATGGATAAATAAACAGCAGTACAGTCATGTGATGTTTCTCTGCACAGGCGATTTGAGGATGAATCTCAGATGCCTTTTGCTAAGTGAAAGAAGTCTCAAAAGGCCATCTGATTTCATTTGTATGACATTCTAGAAAGACCAAACAAACCAAAAATGGATCGCCGGATGAAGAGGGCCAGGGCCAAACAGAAGGAGGGGATTAAGGGAAAGGGGTGTGAGGGAGTTTTGTAGGGTGTTGGAACTGTGCTGTAACTGGTCTGTGGTGCAGGCTACACAACTATGTGCATTTGTCCATGCTCATAGAATTATACACCATGAAAAGGGGTAAATTCTACTGTATACAAATTATACTTCAACCAAAAAGGGGGGAGGGGCTGGGGTCGTGGCTCAGTGGTAGCATGTGTGAAGCACTGGGTTCGACTCTCAGCACCACATACAAATAAATAAAATAAAGGTCCATCAACAACTAAAAAATATTTTTAAAAAAAGAAAGAAAAAAAGAAAAGAAAAGAAAGACACAGTCTGTGGAGTCATCAGTCTCAGACAGAATCTCAGCCCTACCAATTCCTTAGCTATGTGACCTTGGATAAGTGACTTAAGCTTTTTGAGCCTTGGTTTCCTCATCTGGACCTGGAGACAGTATCTCCTACTTGGCAGGTTTGTTACAGGATTCAGTGAGTAAAATATGTAACGAAGCCTGGCCTCCCACCCTGGGCATTAGATCTCATGATGACCATCCAGCCAAAGGGAACAGCATGAATGAAGTCCTTCCCCAAGAAGGATTGTGTCTGTCTGCCCTGCACTCTACCAACCCAGGACTCCCTCCATTAGCCATCTGCTCAGCCTGGTTTCCTGGGGAGAAACTGATGCCATCCCCTGAGGATTCTGGGAAGCAGTCTGGGACTGGAACTTGGTGTTACTGAAACCTGACTTAAAGTCCCAACTGTTTTAGGATAGGAGACCTATATCTCTCTTCCACAGTCAGTGGCTGTGCCCCACAGCCAAACCAGTCAGCTCTCAAGTGCTACATTTTGTTTGCAAAAGGTATGCTGTCCTGCTTCCATAGACTATGATTTTATATTCTTCTTTATTTCATGGAACATAGTAGATGTTCAATAAAGGAACAAGATGTTCCGCCCTTGGGCAACTAATCTCTTGGCATTTTACTGGACTTTACATTGTTTTGATTGCAGTTTCCAATATTTTTCTTTCTTTAGTTTTGGGTGTATAGGTCACATACACTAGCTAACGTTTTGTTTTATTTTTGGTTTTTTAATTACTAGGGATAGAACCTAGAGGCACTCTACCACCAAGCTATACCCCAGCCTTTTTCTTTTTTGTTGTTGAAGCTGAACTTGAACTTGCGATCCTCCTTCCTCATCCTCCAGAGTAGATGAGATCAACAGGCATGCACAAAATGAACTGCTTAGACTTCTCCACAGACTTTTCTGTCTTTAGGAAGTTATGTGGACATATTCCTTGATTTTATTAAATAACCAAGCAAACCCCTCCTAATATCCTTGTGAAACATGATGAAGTCTAAGGCACTAACCATGTGTCTGTAGACCATGAGCAAGACTTCACTGCACTTTCATTCACTAGCAGGGTCAAGTGTGCAACGAGCATTTACAGAGCCCCTCTGCCTTGCCCAGGTCTGTGCTGGTGGGAAGGAAGGGTGCTGGGTGTGAATTTGCAAAGTACAGACACCTTTCTCCCTTGGGGCTCCATTTTCTCAGCGAATCCCAGACTCACCCATTCCAGGACCAACAACCTATGAACTTGGAAATTACATTGCAAACGGTGGTAAATAGTGCTTTATGGGGACCGAAGATAGTGGTGGCAAAGGTGACAATATGGTTGACCTGAAGAAGAGGAAGAGTTAAAGGAATGTTTTCAATGGAAGTAGCTAATGGACAAATTTCCATTTCTTTTGCTGCTTTGAGACTGTGAGGGAGTAAAAAGATACCAGGCCTCAGGATAGAGCAGGGAAACTGGGGGGAGGGGAGGCTCAACTAATATTTGTAATGGCTTAATCTTTAAATTTTCTTTAAAAATGGAATTCAATGAGACTAAAAGTTAAACTGGGGCATTAGAAGTTCATATTCATGGGTTATATTGTACTCTGTACTCTTTCATATATATTCTAAACACATGTAATTTGTTTCTTGATAATTTTTTAAGCTTTTTTTTTTTTTTTCAAACTGGGGATTGAACCCAGTGGTTCTGTAAGGGTCCCGCGAAACGTCGGAGAAAGAGACCACCAAGTGACCACTCATGCAATTGGCAAAAGGGGATTTATTGAACCAGCATGCTGGGGCTCCGTGCCCACTCAAGAAGGGAAAGCAGCCCAGAGCCCCGAGCAGGGGCTGAGCACTGCTTAAGTACACTTTTTGGGGAGGGCGGAGGGCTTTGTATGCATCAGAACAAATCATCATGAGGCGCGGGAAAATTGAACAACAACTCCTAAACCTGATTAGTTCATTCATTGGCGGGAACAGGTCAGGCTGGAGTGATAGGTCATTCCTAAGGAGAGTACACATTCAAACTGATTGGTTCAGGCCCTGCAAGGCCTGCGTGCAACCACACAGACCCCTTCAGTTATTAAACAACCAGACAATCAGGGGAAATGTTTACTGGGCGGTTCTAAGCATTGTCTTAACAGCTACAGAAATTTAACTCAGACCTTGCAGCTTAGAAACTTTTACAACACCCGGTCTTTTACCCTTTAATTTTTACGCTTTAACTTCAATTTCTTTTACCCTTACAGTTCTCTCTCCCTGAGCTACAGCCCCAACCTTTTTGTTTTTTATTTTGAGACAAGGTCTTGCTAAGTGGCCCAGGCTGACCTCAAGCTTGTGATCCTCCTGCCTCAGCCTCCTGAGTTGCTGGGATTACAGGTGTCTGCCACCATGCCTGGCTCTTTCTTTTCTTTTTTAAGTAAACTAAACCATGATGTGGGCATTTTCCATCCTAGAAGGGGTCTTGGTGTGTTTACCTGAGTGATCGGGTTTGTCCTTGGAAATGACACTCTGCTGATTCATCCTAAGGGCTGCTGCCTATCCTGATGCTTGAATGAACAAAGAGACTGACAGTGAGATCCTGACAGCCGGAAGCTCGGGTACTTAAGCCGCCCCAAACCTTTCCTGACGGCAGGTCAGTTCCACCTCCACACCCGGACATCCTGCTGATGAAGCAGCTTTGAGCAAGTCTTACTCAAGGATAGCTCCCCTGAGAACTCTTGCCCTGGCCGAGCTGGGGAACAAAAAGGACTCCACATTTCAAAGGAAGGGGTGAGGGGAGGGGTGAATCAGCCTGCCTTTAAGGCTAAAAATAATCAGGCTTTGTAGATTTCTTCCTCCAACTACTCTAGGCCGGAAAAAGGGAGGAGGGATGAGAGATGGGAGGATATTTGCCTCAATCTTGACAGTTAAGTATGTTAAGTATGTTCTGGTCAAAACAGAGTTAAATGGGGGCTCCACCCCAGGCTCTCTCCCAAGTCAATTTTTTTTTCTTCTTTGGCATTGGGGATTGAACCTAGGGGTTCTTTACCACTGAGCTACATCCTTAGCCCTTTTCATTTTTATTTTGAGACAGGGTCTTGCTAAATTGCTGAGGCTGGCCTCAAACTTGTGATCCTCCTGCCTCAGCCTCCCTCTAGTCATTGGGATTACAGGCATGTGCCACCACATCTCTCTCCAAAATTCAACTTCTTATAGCTAGGTCTCATCATTCCCTTCATATACATAAAATGCAATTGGGAGGAACCAGGTGGTTTCTCTTGTTCTGTCTCACAGTTTAGAGAAGAGCCCCAGCAAGCACAAGATCAAGGCAGCTTGTATCCTCAGGTGCACCTGAGCCTGGGCATGTGGCCTCTCTGTGTGCAGAGTGTGTCTGCTAAAGTGGTGGGAGCCTGTGAATAACTCTGTCTTCCCCTAGAAGCTTTCATAACAAAGAAGATAATGGCAGGAGGTGCTTTTAGCCTCCTTGAAGAAATCCAAGTGATGTTGCAGGCTCTTATGATCAGATACAAGCTGCCCCTGCATGCCAGGGATGGATTTTTCTCTTTCCTGGGTCTCTTTTATTTCTAGCCTGCAAATTATCTTAGTAAGGCAAAGACTCCTTGCTGCCAGGATAATTCTCCTTTCCCTCCTCCCCCCAAAATTGGGTGTTTATAAACCTGTTGAAAGTTCTAGAAGAATGGTTTCTCTTACAAATAAAACAGAGCAGTCCAGGAAGCCTGCTCATTGGCCAGCACTTGAGCAGGATGTCAGAGCTACAGCCTCCCCATGGGTCCCTAGATTGGGCATTCTTCCGTGACGCAGTAAGAAAAATGGTGGATCTGGTCCTTTGGTCTAGTGATTAAACTTTTTCCCTACAAACTTGTTTGTTTGTTTTTAATAATACCAGGGATTTAACTCAGCAGCACTCAACCACTGAGCCACATCCCCAGCCCTATTTTTTGTTTTATTTAGAGACAGGGTCTCACTGAGTTGCTTAGCGCCTCACTTTTGCTGAGGCTGGCTCTGAACTCCTGCCTCAGCCTCCCTTGCTGCTGGGATTACAGCCATGCGACATGGCACCCAGCCAAACTAGTTCTTCCTAAGTGTTGAAGCCCACACCATGACTGGCTCTGGTCAGTTCACCTGTAACACGGAGCTCTTGTTCAGCAGGACACAAAACTGTCACGTAACCAGTTTCCCTTTTCTGGGAGCATATTCCATCCCCACTGGTTTTAAAGAAATATCACGGTCTCCAGCTTTCTCAAACTAATTGCTATCGTGAAATATCTACCCAGACCTCTGGTATGCTGCAGAAACACCTCAGCTTTTAAGGAGGAGAGTTCTGAGTCAGGAAAGTTCCACGCTGGTTCCACATGAGTGAAGAAGACACCCAATCCCCAAATGTGGACTTGGAAAGCCTTCAGGTTCCATACCCTTAAGTCTCAAAATTCACTTCTTTGAATTACAAAAAATATAAGCAGCTAACACCTCCTGAGGGCATACTCTGTGAGGCCCTATGTTAAAACTTTACAGGATAGTCCCCTATAATGCAAAGTTTAGGGAACAGTAAAGCCTCAGTTTTACTTTCCTCAGTTTCTCTATGGTCAACTGAGGTCCAAAAAATATTAAGTGGAAAATTCCAGAAATAAACTCTTCATAATTTTTAAATTGTATACCATTCTGAATAGCATCATGAAAACTCTTGCTGTACTGCTCTGGCCTGCCCAAGATGTGAATCATCCATTTGTCCAGTGTATCCATGTGTTATAGGCTACCTATCCATTAGGCATCTAAGCCATCTCAGTTACCAATCAACTGTCTGGTTGACTAGGGCTTAGACCCTTCACTTTTGCCTTCAAATGTCTGATGCATGGCTAAAGGTAAGATTAAAGACTTGGCATCTCTGCCTCCATTGTGCATCTGACTCCTTTGTCCTTGAGTCACCTTGGATTCCAGGAACAACAGATCTGATTGATAAGTATTTTGCAGTGAGTTGGAAGCTGCACCCCACCCTCCTCCCCCAAGCAAGAGCAACTTTCTTAGGGAACAAGACCTTGCCTAACCAATCCTGAGACACTGATAGACCAGATCACACCTGACCAAGATCACCTGCTTTGGCAATTGTGAAAACCCTCCAGCTACAAAACCCCCATCACTTGCCCTCATTATGCTTTTATAAAACCTCAAAGACATTGTCATCCATGGAAGATAGGGCCAAGGACATAAGTCCCGTGTCTTCCCAGTAATACCCCTCTCATGATTTTCAAAGTTGGGGTTTTTTTTTGGTAGGGGCGGGGCGGAGCGGGGGTTTGAACCCAGGGGTGCTCAACCACTGAGCCACATCCCCAGCCCTTTTTGGTATTTCATTTAGAGACAGGATCTCACTGAATTGCTTAGGGCTGCGCTAAATTGCTGAGGCTGGCTCTGAATTTGCAATCTTCCTGCCCTGGAGCCGCTGGGATTACAGGCATGTACCATCACACCTGGCCCACTGTTACCTTTTCTGTCTCTCTCTCTTTTTTTTGGTGTGGGGGGGGTGACTGGCCAGACCTGATTTATTGGATCCCTAGAGTCAGGCCTCTGACCTAGAACTCTAGTACGAAAATGACAGCGCTTGTATTCACATAACCCTTATTTTCCTTTATAAAGGCTCCAAAGCCATTATGAAGAGGAAGAGGCTGCCCATATCCCCTTAGAAAGCATCCAGGGGTAGGAGAAGGCATTTTCTAGATTGTATCTGTAAGGTGGTGCTGGGAGCCATTAGCCAAGTAGGTATGACAATTTCCTTGCCAGCGTACCCCATGTTGCTGACATGTTGCAGTGACATTGAATGTAAGTGACCTTGCTCAAGGACCAAGGCAGATTAGGGTGTTCCTGGTTTTAAGATAATCTTGTTTAGGGCGTTCCCAGTTTAGGTTCCAGGTTTAAGGTTTAAGATTATTCCTGCTGGGAATAGGGCGTATCCTGCTGCCTGAGTTCCCCTTGAGTTCTCACGGGATTCAGACAGTATATTTTGGGATAGAAGCCGAGTGGAGGTGAATTTGGGCAGAGAACGTGGATTTGGGAAGAGAACGTGGATTTCCCCAGAACGTGATTGTAGACGGCTGGTGTGAGTTCGGGAATAAAGAGTTGCTGTTTGAATCTACAAGCTGTGTGGTGGCTCGTGATTGTGTGCCCAGCCAGACTGCGGCATTTGTGCCCAGCCAGACTGCGGCATTTGGTGGCCCGTACGGGGAACTTCTGAAGCTTAGAGGTAAGTGAAATTTCTCACCCTTGAGGAAGAGAGAAAGAATGGGTGACCAATTCAAAAAACAATGTGTTCTTGTTTTGATTTATTTTGTTTTTATTTCAAGTTGCCTGTTCCTAGAACTTTCTCAGGCAAACTGGGGAAAATGGTTGACTCAAGGTTTGAAGTTGTTCGCCTCCGAGCAAGAGAAATTGTTAGAGGAAGGAGGCACCCCAGTGAGACCAAGAACAATTAGGGCATATGTTGATACAATACAAAAATGTAGCCCATGGCTTTTTAAAGACGAGTTATTAAGTATATCAATGGGACCACCATGGTATCCTGTAGAAGGATTTTTCTTCAACAAGAAAGAGATGGCTAGTTCTGTTTGCTACACTTGTCTAAGATCTTGGTTTCTACAAAGTTCTGATTAATTTACAAAGCTAAAATGTTGAAACATCAACCACTCTTTACTTATTAAGTTACATAAGGTAATATATTTAAGCATGTGTGTTTTCATAAATTGGTGAATGGAAAAAAGGTTTAATATTGCTTTGGTCTGTGTCTTTGCTAAAACAAGGTTACTAAGAGTTAAGATTCTATCATGTGTAATTTATATACAAAGAGTATAAGAATTTTCAGTTGGGTTTCAATTGTAGTATTATAGTATTAAAAAACATGAAAGTCTTTCATCTTATTAAAGTGGAGTAATTTGTCTAAATCAGAAATTTTATAAGAGTTGTTTCAGAATGTAAATTTATAAAAAGGGTTAACAGTTAAAAAAGAGATATAAAAAGATTCAAGATGTGGGAATATATTTTAATATAAAAGGTTAAAGGAAAAAGAAATGATTCTAGATGATATAATCTGTGTGGTAAAGTAAAAAGTTGTAAAATGCCATTTAAAAAGAATTTGAGGAAACTAGACTTACTTTAAAAGCTTGAGAAAAGAAGAAATAAGAAAAAGATATTTGTACATGGCAGATTGAGACAAAGCTTCTCAATGGAGTTAAAAAAAAAGCCTTTGGTTGAAAGGCAGCCATGTAAACTAACATTGAAGCGATTTAAACAAAATCTAAGCCTCGTTTAAAAGAGTGAAGCTGTAGGTGGTGAAAAAGTACATTTAAAAGTACAGTATAGATGATAATTAAAAGGCTTTAAAAGGTTAAATTGAAGATGGTTAAAATGCCTTCATGATGGAGGAAAGAAGCTTAATCTTAAAGGCATTACTTTAAAAAAATGGGAAGATAATAGGATAAAAGATATTTAGATAAAGAAGATTAAAAATTTAAAGTGAAAAACTTTAAAGACAGAAGTATAGAAAGTTAAAAAGAATAAAGATAAAGAAGATGTAGAAAGATAAAAAAATGTAGGAAGACAAGAATTTTAAACCCACAAAATAGGAAAAAAAAAAACTAGGAGGAAAATAAGCAACTAAGGGTAAAAATACAAACCTTAGGAAAAAAAACTAGAAGATAGAAATAAGATAGAAAATGGTTGAAAATGTCAAGTAAGGTATTACACAGATAGAAAATGCAAAAAGCTAAGACAACTATTAGATACAGACATATACTTATTAAAGCAAAAAGAGGGAATTGGAAGGGGGTATATATCCCCCAAAGATAAACTTAAAATAACGCTTTTTACTCTAAACTTTTTAAATTTGGATTCATCAGGACTTAGTGCTGCGGAAAGGCATATGTATCCAAAAAATGTACATAAGCCTAAAGTACTTTGGAAAGATATTCTAACAGGACAATGGAAAGGTCCTGACCCAGTGATTGTCTGGAGTCGGGGGTCTGTTTGTGTTTTTCCACAGGGAGAACAGCAGCCCATTTGGATTCCAGAGAGATTAACTAAAACAGTTTCTACAGATCGAAAAGAAGATGATTTGACTCAAATCCATAACAGCTGATATCCAGAACTCCAGCTTGGCCATTCTTTCATCTGCGACAGTGATTAGCCAGGATGCTTTTTTCAATAGCTATTTTATTATTGCATTTTTCCACATCATAAGGTTCTATTTTTATTTTTTGAGCTCATACAAACCTAGGTTAATGTTTTTCTGATCAGTTTTATTTTTTGACTGTGGAGTTTTTAAACATTGCAATGGAGATTTCACCTAGGTAAAGCTACAAGGCCTTTACTATTTTCTTATGTGTTGTACGTTTGTGTACACTCTTGTGTTTTGTGTTGTATGTCTGTATGTGCGTATGTCCATATTTCTTGTATGAGGAGCGCTCATGAAAAAATGGATCCGAATTATTATTATTTTTTTATTCACGTGATTTAAATGGTTTAATTTAAATTAGGTAAACAGCTGTTAAGGATTGTTTTTAAAGGTGGTTAACAGATCTGTGTTTACTAATTTAAATTAGGTAAAAAGCTGTTAAGGATTGTTTTTAAAGTAGGTTAACAGATCTGTTTGTTTACTTTCACCTTTCCTTTTCATTATATTTAATAATTCTTTTCAGGATAATGTCTCTTTAGCATCATTGCCAGAATTCCTATCTCCATCCCAGTGCCGGTGAAGAACTCAACAAGTAATGCTCACAAGAGTCAACTTACTTTGGGAGGAAACGGATTTTGGGAGGAAATGGACATATTGATAGATTCCTCTGCTTTGAACTGCTTGCAGAACTTGCCTGGACTATGTAACTATCGTTTGGTGCAGCGAATTGTGTAATGCTGCATATCTTGCTGATGGTGTCACTAGTGATGCAATTTTTATTTCCTTGCCAGCGCACCCCATGTTAATTGTGGTAGTGCTGACATATCTTTGCTGATGGTGTCACCAGTGATGCAATTTTTCCCAAGGAGCCGTCAATTGGCTTGGTGTCATGGCATTTCTGTATCCTCCTCCCTTCTGCTAGTGATGGTCTAAAATTTGGGGGCCAATGGCTTATGCTGGACCGGTAGTCAGTGACGGGTATGATCCAATTGCAGTGGTATCAACCTAAGACAGGAGGCTGACGCCTAAAGGTCAGTTTTCCGATGACGGGTAAGAACCATATGTTGAATTGGACAACCTACCAGGCACGGTCCATAAGCCACATTAACCTCACTCCCCCACTGGCACCAAGGCCAAATTTGGGGGCCAACAGAGGTGAGGCAAAGAACCTCACCCCCCCACTGGTGCATAGACCTATCCACAAGTATGGCTGTATGCTGGACCGGTAGTCAGTGACGGGTATGATTCAATTGCAGTGGTATCAACCTAAGACAGGAGGCTGACGCCTAAAGGTCAGTTTTCCGATGACGGGTAAGAACCATATGTTGAATTGGACAACCTACCAGGCACGGTCCTTAAGCCACATTGCTTGTTGTTTAATTAATCAGAAGGGGGGAGATGCTGGGAGCCATTAGCCAAGTAGGTATGACAATTTCCTTGCCAGCGTACCCCATGTTGCTGACATGTTGCAGTGACATTGAATGTAAGTGACCTTGCTCAAGGACCAAGGCAGATTAGGGTGTTCCTGGTTTTAAGATAATCTTGTTTAGGGCGTTCCCAGTTTAGGTTCCAGGTTTAAGGTTTAAGATTATTCCTGCTGGGAATAGGGCGTATCCTGCTGCCTGAGTTCCCCTTGAGTTCTCACGGGATTCAGACAGTATATTTTGGGATAGAAGCCGAGTGGAGGTGAATTTGGGCAGAGAACGTGGATTTGGGAAGAGAACGTGGATTTCCCCAGAACGTGATTGTAGACGGCTGGTGTGAGTTCGGGAATAAAGAGTTGCTGTTTGAATCTACAAGCTGTGTGGTGGCTCGTGATTGTGTGCCCAGCCAGACTGCGGCATTTGTGCCCAGCCAGACTGCGGCAAGGTGGGTCCCTCCCCCAGCCTCCCCTCACCCTTCCAGTAGACAAGGTTGCCAGGAATCCACAGACTTGAAATAGGCCTGGTTACATTCCCTGCCTTGACACCTCAAGGAAAGTAGGACTCTTTTCTAGTTGCTGGAGGCTTTAAACACAGAAAAGGATCTTTTAAGACCTAGCAATTTAGGCAGGCCTTAAAGAATAGTCATCAAAATATGCCCAAGAGGGTGGGGGAGTGGCACAGGCCTTATAATCCCAGGGGCTAAGGAGGCTGAGGCAGGAAGATGGAGAGCCCAAAGCCAGCCTCAGCGAAAGCGAGGTGCTAAGTAACTCAGTGTGATCCTGTCTCTAAATAAAATACAAAATAGGGCTGGGGATGTGGCTCAGTGGTCGGGTGCTCCTGAGTTCAATCCCTAGCCACCTCCCCCAGCAAAAAAAAAAAAACAAAAGAGAGAGAGAGAGTTGTGGGGGGAGGTGGAGATGGGAAGCAGACCTTAAAGAAGCCCCTCAACAGGCATCATGTCTTGAAGTTTGATTCATATGTTTAAAAATATACGCAGGGCTGGGTTTTTGGCTCAGTGGTGGAGCACTTACCTAGCATGTGTGAGGCACTGGGTCAATTCTCAGCACCACACCAAAAAATAAATAAAATAAAGGTATTATGTCCATCTATAACTAATAAAAATATTTCATACATATATTTAAAGTTTGCATTCCAGGAGTATCCATACCCATTTGTTCTAATAATCTTTTTTTTTATTACTTAGTCAACTTGCTTATTGATTTCCCTAAATCTTTGAATAATCAGTAATATTTATTGAACACAGTGCAGGAAATTTACAGGCATCATCTCATTTAACCCACATGACCCACATGGGTAGGTGCCGCTACTCCTTCCTGTTTATAGTTGGGGAAATGATTCTCCTCTCCACTGCCGCCTCCCCTTTCCCTACACAAAGGGATGCGTTGGGTTTAGTGGTAGCTTCTCCTCCTGGGGAGTTATGGCTAAGTGCCTTCCCTTAATTAGAATTGAATGAAAGAGTATTATTGTCACTTTTAAATATAAAATAAATATTATGGTAAACATAATTTCCTTAAATTACACACTTCTGTAAGACTGAGATGGGGGAGGGAAGAAGGCAAGAAAGGAGAAATATTAGGGAGTGATACTGGCCAAATTATATTGTAAAATCATATGCATGTATAAATATGTAATTACAAATCCCACCATTATATACAATTGTAATGCACCAGTAAAAAATATAAAAAAGAAGAAAAAAGACTGAGATGCAGGAAAAAAAGACTTGCAGAAATTTGCCTTAAGTGTTACATCGTTTCAGGTGAAGATCCCTTTTTTTTCCCATTTTTTTATTTGTTCTTTTTAGATACACATGACAGTAGAGTTATATTGATGTATTATACACACATGGAATATAACTTATTCTAATTAGGACCCCATTCTTGTGGTTGTACATGATGTGGAGATTTGCTGGTCATGTATTCATATGTACACATAGGACAGTTATGTCCCATTCATTCTCCTGTCTTTCCTATTCCCATAAAGATGCTATTTAATGTGGTGATTAAGCTGTTTGGACTCAAAGCATGCACTCAGGAGTTGGAACCCCACTTCTCCCCTTCCTGGTTGTGTGATATTATTAGTCACTTACACTCTTGGCCTCTGTTACTCACCTGTAAAACAGGAATAATGTTAGGATCTATCCCACAGGGATGTTGGGAGACTGAAGCGAGCTGATGCATACATAGTGACTGTCACAGAAGAAGTGACCAATACATATCATCTGCTTTTCTTTAAAAAGACAATGGAGCTGCATGTGGTGGCACACACCTATAATCGAGCTACTCAGGAGGCTGAGGCAGGAGATTGCAAATTCAAGGCCAGGCTGGGCTATTTATTTATTTATTATTGGGGATTAAACCCAGGGGTGCTCTACCCCAGAGCTACATCCCAGTCCTTTTTTATTTTATTTTATTTTATTTATTTTTTGAGACAGGGTCTTGATAGATTTGCTTAGGGCCTTGTTAAGTTGTTGAGGCTGGCCAGCCTGGGCAATTTAGTGAGACCGTGTCTCAAAATAAAAAATAAAAAAGGCTGGGGATGTAGCTTCATGGCAGAGCGCCCTTGGGGGTTTAATCCTCAGTAACGTACACACACATACCAAAAAAAAAACTACAACAAAATGCCTTCCAGCTCTTAACTACCCTTCTTTTCCTAGATTGATACTAATCAAGATTCTATGCTTGATCAAACTTTAACCAGGCTCCCATACCTTCTCCTAAGCTTATCTGTATACATTCTTATAAAATCCAGTTTGAGCCAGGTGCAGTGGTGCACACCTATAATCCCAGTGGCTTGGGAAGCTGAGACAGGAGAATTGTGAGTTCAAAGCCAGCCTCAGCAACTGCAAGGCACTAAGCAACTCAGTGAGACCTATCTCTAAATAAAATACAAAATAGGCCTGGGGATGTGGCTCAGTGGTCAAGTGCCCCTGAGTTCAATCTCTGGTACTAAAAAAAAAAAAAATAAAAAACTCAGTTTGAGACTCTGCTGGATTTGTTCACCCATAATCTTCCATCCTTTGATGATCATTGATAGGGCTCCTCATCCTCTAGCAGCCCCAGGTGATGGCCCATCACTCTGGCCTATGTTCAGTAAGAATCCTGTTGGGTCAGTTTAGCCAGAATCCCTCCTTACTCCTGGATTTTCCTCTCAGTCATTTCCATGTACCAATCCCATTCTGCTCCTTAGTTATAAACTCCCAGTTGCCCATTCGGCATTCTGAATGGAACCCCATCCTCTATGGAGATCTCTCCTTCCCCACTATTGCAATAGGCCTAAATGAAATTTCTATTTACCAATTTACTGTCCAGCTCTGGATTTTCTTTGTCAGTACATACAGCTACCCCTTATCTAAGAATCAGCTCAAAGACTAGGGTCATACAGTCACAATCATTATATTCTTTATATTTTAATTGCATGAGTATGTTATCTCCCTGGTATCTTCTTTCCCAAACATTTCTTCAGCTGAACCACTTAGGCCAATAAAAGAGCTAATCTATTTTGTGTTAATTATATCAGTTTTGATTTCTTGACCCAGCTTCCATATTGGGGGAAAGATGGGGAAGGAGGGCCCTGTCCATAGGTCTCAGGAGCTGTGACTGTTCTCTCACACTCTCATTTGAGCATGTCCTTCTCACCTGCGTAAACTTGATAAGAGCCTCTCTCTGCAAACCGAGTGGAGCCTGAGTCTCTTATCCATAAAAAGATTGGTCTGGCATCCTGGCAAAGACCCTAAATTTATAATCATGGGCCCTGCCTCTTGTTGTGACATTTTGGATGGGTAATCACTTAACTCTCTCAGATTCCATTTTTCATTTATAAAAGCAGAATCAGCCTAGAATATTCTTCATGTTCTCTATAATGTTGAAGACTGAAAAGCACTATACCAACATGAAAAATGATTAGTCTCCTTACAAAATGCCTTCCTTCCCCCCAAACGCAAGCTGGTAGGAGGGTCTGAGAGCAAAAGTCCCTAGCAAAAGAGAACAGGCCAGATGATCACAGATCAAGTTCAGAATAAAAGAGGCTGCAGAAATCCCCAGACACATTTGTTTGGGCAGAATTTTCTCCTAGAATCTTGTGGAGATGTGAGAATCACCCAGAGTTACCTTCCCATGGGACTACACATAGGCATCCATTGTTTTCAGGTCATATAAATGGGAATCTTTGGCTCAAACCAAAAGCTTCTAATATATTAACTGATTTGTAAACTGGCCCTTTAAGAGGGCAGGATATGTCAAATGTTGCCTAAAGAACTAATAGTGCAATGTGTGTTCTATTTTCCGTGGTTATTTTGGGTCTTTTAAACCATAAGTGCAATTAAAAAAAAATCAATGCTCTCAACAAATGAAAGTCAATCCAGTTACTTAAGCTTTCCTCTGACATATATGAGCAAGGACTCTCTGGGAGTCTGGCTATAACACTGGGGCCTTAGGCAGACTCCAAGTTACTTAGCCAGCAGGTGGAAAAAAGTAGGTATCTCCAATCGTCCAATCAAGAGACTATTAAAATGTGGTTCATAAATCTCCAGTTGATGACAGCCTGACAATCCTCCGTCCTCATTGGGGCCACTCTGTGGAGCTGGGGTGGCCAGGGTCTGTCTTCTCCTCTTATTTGTAGCCCAAGATTATAATACACAAGTATCATCACAGGTCTTTTGTTTTCTTACCTGAAAAGGAGTCTGTTTCCCCTCAAAGTATGTGGGAGGTGTTTGCCAGTGTACCCCTTAGCCTCAGCCTTAATCCTTTGTTCCCCTCTAGAATTCCTATGCTACTGGTCATAAGCAGGCTTCTAAGGTCTCTCCCATGAATCCTGTCTCTGCCTTCCCAAGTTGGTGTGTCAGAGGACAGAGAAGTACTGTCCACCTTTGGATCTGAGCTCTTTGAGGGTCTGTCCTGTTGCCAGGGTACCTGGGAGTAAACTGATGGTGTGGGGGGAGTCTTCTCAGGAGGTGACTGACAAAGAGCTCCCGGATCCTGGCGTCCCATCCCAGCACTACTATTGCTGAGGGGATCCGTAGCTCAGCATCCGTCACCCGCTCAGAGCACCCAGTGGGAAACTTCGCTGCCAACTCTTGGTCCTCTAAGTCACAGCTGCAGTCGACTCCTTTGCAAAATGAGAGACTAATATCAACATTATTGGGTGGTTGACTCCCTGTGAGACAATTATGGAGGCCAAGGGCCAGGTGCAGTGGCTGTCTCAGCAACATGGGAGGCTGAGGTAGGAGAGGGCAATTTGGAGGACAGCCTGGGCAATTTAGAGAGATCCAGTCTCAAAGTAAAAATATAAAGGGCTGAGGAGGTAAAGCATCCCCGGGTTCAATCCCCAGTACCCCCAAAAAATCTTATATTCTGATGTTCCAGTTCTTTCATGGTGTGACCCATACATATCCACCCCTTGTTGGAGACATGGAAATGGTTATAAAGGGTTCATTTCAGCCTTTCGTATATTAAGAAAAGTTATTTAACTAGACAATAAGGTGAAAAAGATTACAGCTGGCCTTCCTTATCCTTAGGTTCTGTGTGGGAAGCCATCCGTGAATTACTTGAGGGTCTTCTCTCAGTATGGTAGCCAGGGAGATTTAGGTTTGCATCGTGAACTATCCATGGCTCTCCCACAGCAATAGATTGCCCAATGCACGTGACCTTCATCTCTCCTCTACTAGGAAGATACCTCATAATAGCTCTGGAGATGGGCATGACCCATTGGGAACTAGACAGTCCACCTTTAACCTTTTTTTAGTGAAGAACATTCTATGGAAGGCCTTTGATGCTTCCCCATATAAATAAAGCAGACATGGGCTCCATTTTGCCATAGTGTAGAAGCTCGATCTGTATGATCAGTTTGTCCATCCTTCCCCCGCTTTTTTGAAATTATTTTTCTTAGCTTTTATTTCTCAGCCAGCCCATTCCACCAAGGGGAACCCCATTTTCACTGCCTGCATGGACACGGGTGAGAATTCTGCATCCATAGATTTAACCAGTCGTAGATCAAAAATCCTTTTTGAAGCTGGGTTAAGCAGGGCACAGTGGCACATACCTGTAATCTCAGGAGTTCAGGAGGCTGAGGCAGGAGGATCTCAAGTTCAAAGCCAGCCTCAGTAACTTAGCGAGGCCCTAAGCAACTCAGGGAGACCCTGTCTCTAAATAAAATACAAAAAAGGGCTGGGGATGTGGCTCAGTGGTTAAATGAACCTGAGTTCATTCCCTGGTATCAAAAAAAAAAAAAAGATTTTTTAAGCTGGGTGCAGTGGCACATGCTTGCAATCCCAGACACTTCGGAGGCTGAGGCAGGAGATTCACAAGTTCAAGGCCAGCCTAGGCAGTTCAGCAAGACCCTGTCAAAATAAAAAAGAATAAAAAAATCTGTAGCTCAGTGGTAAAACATTCTTGGGTTCAATCCCTAAAACTAGAAATAAAATTATTTTAAGTTTCTGTGCTAAATACATACAGACTTTTTTCCTTGCCATTATTCCCTAAACAATTCAGTTTAGCAACTATTTACATTGTGTTAAGTATTATAAATAATCTAGAGATGAGTTAAAGCTTACAGGATATACAGGAGGATGTGCAAATAACAGGCTTGAGCATCTGCAGAATTTTGGTATCAGCAGTGGTGTCCTGCAACCAATTCTCTGCAGATACCACAGGACAGTTGTATTGCATGTTCTTCCAGTGTCATCCTGGAGCATTTTCTAACAAATCCACTTAAAGGTTCTACAACAGAAATTCTCAAAGCATAGTGTCTGGACCAGAAGCATCAGCATTTGTTAGAAATGGTAATTCTTGGGCCCCATCCTAGATCTATGGAATTAGTAACTCTGGGGTTAGGTCCTGCAATCTGTGTTTTACTAGCGATCCGAGACTGATACACTGGTCACGAGGAAACATGACTCTGTTTGTAAAAGTGCTGTTGCAAAGTAAATGCTGTATCGGTGTTTAGCTGTCATCATAAATTAGCATAGGTACATATTAAATCATGATGCTACGTGCATTGGATCAAAGGCATAGTCAGAGGACTGGAGAACTCTGAGTGGACACTGTCAGGCCAGGCCAAGAGCAGAGGCTGCCACAAAAGAGGCAGGCAGAAATGAGGGAGGCAGGGGGCAGTGCAGCCATGTGGTTGACCAGAAGAGGGACATCAGTGTCAGGGTCTGGATGGAATAGAGAGAGCTGGGATGAAGCCCTCTCAGACATACCTGAGATGGCTCCAAGCTGTCTGGGGACAACTCAGGCTTTTAGCTGAGAAGACTCTGGTCTCTGCGGCCTGACACTTCGAGTCGTGAAGATTCCAGACCCAGCTGCGGGTCCTCGCTGTCCCAAGTTACTATCTGTGTTTCCTTTTCTTGAAGCTAAGAGCCTCTGACGGTGGCGCTGTCATCTCTGGAGCAGGAGCAGACAGCCCAGAGCAATGAGGCCTCGTCCTGGATCCTACCCATCTTAATTTTTTCAGGCTGCTGGAACCCAATACCTCACACTGGATGATGTGTACCTAAATAACAAAAGTTGATTTCTCAGAATCCTGGGGACTAGAAGTCCAAGATGAAGATACCAGCAGATTCAATGACTGACCCCATTTCCTGGTTCTGTGTCCTCCCATGGCAGTAGGGATGAGTTAAGTCTCTGGGGTCTCTTTTATAAGGGCACTAATCCCTTCACAAGGCTCTACCCCTCAATCACCTTCCAGAGGTGCCATCTTCTAAAACCAACACCTTAGGGGTTAGGATTTCAACATAAGAATGGGGAGTGGGGGGCACACAAACATTCAGACTGTAGCCCCACTCACGATCCTTCTCAGATGAACCTTCCCAGCTCTCCTAGCTTCATGGGAGTGAGGTCAGTTTCTTCTTGGAGCCAGAGGCCAAAGGACTGAGTTTTCAATCAGGGCACTGATATTTATATAAAAGGTGACTGATTAAAAATATTATTCCAAATCGGACAAGTGGCCAATGTCTATAATCCCAGCTACTCAGGAGGCTGAGGTAGGAAGATTTCAAGTTTAGGCAACTTTGCAAGATCCTGCCTTAAAATTTTTAAAATGCTGGGGATGTAGCCTAGTGACAGAGTGCTTGCCTAACCTGTGTGAAGCCTTGGGTTCGATTCCCTGTATTACAAAAACAAAAACCAAGTACTGTCTTGGGTGCTGGGGCTGGGGCTTAGTGGTAGGGCTCTCACCTCCCATGCATGAGGCACTGGGTTCGATCCTCAGCACCACGTTAGGAAAAAAGTAGATAAAATTAAAATATTGTGTCCATCTACAACTTAAAAAAAAAAAAAAAACTGTCTTGGTCCCAATTTCTGGTGCTTGCTAGCTTTGTGATGCTGGATACATAATTTAAGGTCTCTCTGCCTTAATCTGTGTAAAGGGAAAGTACTGCTACTGACCTTAGAAGGCAGTTATAAGAATTAAATGAGTTAGCAATGTAATAATAATATATAAAGCCCTTTGAAGAAATCTTGATACATAGTAAGCATTATAAGTTTCCTATTACTATTTTTATTTAAATTTTATGTAATATCTTCTCATTGATTAGAGAGGATATTTCATTCATTCCTAGTTGATGGAAAGACATGGCAAAAAAAAAAAAAAAAGAAAAAGAAAAAGAAACAGAGGGGCTAGGATTGTGGCTCAGTGGTAGAGTACTCACCTGGCATGTTTGAGGCACTGGGGTCAATCCTCAGCACCACATAAAAATAAATAAATAAAATAAAGGTATTGTGTCCATCTAGAACTTAAAAAAATATTTTTTTTTTTTAAAAACTGGAAACAGGCTGGGCACAGTGACTCATGCCTATAATCCCAGTGGGAGGCTGAAGCAGGAGGATCCCGAGTTCAAAGCCAGCCTGGGGATGTGGGTCAGTGGTTGAGTGCCCCTGAGTTCAATCCCTGGTACCTGACCCCCCCCCCCCAAAAAAAAAAAAGAAAGAAAAAACTGGAAACAAGAAGAAAATAGGTTTGCAAGGTCTTTTGATCAATTCCTTGCCCTAAAAGGGTATACACGCCTCTTCAGGGATCCTTCAGCATCATTTCTTAGTGAGTCAGTAGAAAGTGGTCTTGGCTGGCACCATTCACAAGCTTATATTCTGGCATGGCACTTACATCTTTACCCCCAGGTGGTCTAATACCCCAGAGAGCAATGGGTGGATGCCTTTAGCAAGGCCAACCAAACCAGTTAATAGCCATGAGAGGAACACATACATACACACACACACACACACACACACACTGAAGGGGGAGACCTGCAAACTTTTGACCTTGAGAGCCATGAGCCATCCAGGGTAAGTGAGTTTCATGGCTGGAAGCCATCAATCCATCTGTCTGATAAGCCATTCAGAACAGTTTGCCGTCTTCAGGTCTTTAAAGATAAATGCCTAATGGCCGGAGCTGTGTGCGGAAGCCAGGAGTCCCTGACTTCCCTTCTTGGCTCAGATGCCCCTGCTAAAAAGCCATCCAAGGAAGTCACTTAACTACTCAGTTTCCTTATCTGCAAAAAGGAAAAAGCATTTGGTGCCCTTTGTTCCTACTTATCTCCCTAGAGGTTTCTGCTATCTGTGTAATAGTGCTCAGAGGATGTCAAGAATCCTATCAAAAGCATTCAAGAGTGCAGAGACTTGAAAAATGCCTGGTGAATTTATTTTGGATTCATTGATGTTTCCGAAATTTGAATGGCTGGGTGATGTGAAAGCAGACGTCAGGTCTGGCCCTGTGTATCATGTCTCTGGAAATCTGGCTGTTTAAAGAAAAGAGAACATCCTGAACACATCCTTTCTAGAAAAGAATTCTCTCAAGTATTCATACTGTCTTTTCATGGGCTTATTCCTGGCCTATTCTTGCTCACTCACAGATTAAAATAATTTATTTCATCTTCTCTGCCCCCTTGTGCACAATCAACTCGAAGTGGTGCTGCTGAAAGTGTTGCTTAGAGACTCTTGCATGATACATGGGTCTTCCAAGTTGGGTTTTTGGGGTTTGTTTTTTGGTTTTTCTGTTTTCATTTTGCAGTACGGGAGTGGGGTGTGTTGAATCCCCAGGGTGCTTTATCACTGAGCTACATCCCCAGCCCTTTTTATTTTATTTACAGGTTCTTACTCAATTGCTGAGACTGGTCTTAAACTTGAGATCCTCTGCCTCAGCCTCCTGAGTACCTAGTTACAGTGTGTGCCACTAGGCCTGGCTCTTTCTAGTTTTGAAGCCACAGGATGTGTTAGGGGTTTCCCTCCCCAGCCTTCTTTACTACTTCCATTGGAGTAGCTAGGCCCAAATTAGAGGACTGAAGGTCAACCCATAAAATTAAAGCTAAAGAAGAGTTGAAATGAGATCATTGTAGGGGTCTGGCATTTGGGATTTATCTATTCACTTTCTGTTTTATCAGACAATGACCAGGTTGACTACCATTCTCATCTTATCATGCAGCATTTATGTGTAGTGCGGGGACTGCCTTGGTGACTTGGTGCATAGATGTGCAGGCATGCTAGGACATGAAATGTCCACCCAAATCATGCCATCTCCTGCTATAGACAACTTAGTGGTTTCCCCAGCTCTGAGAATATGTAGAAAATAAACCTCAGCTAATAATTGTCAACCCTGCATGGTTTACTTCTGGAGAATGTTTTAAAAACACCTACCTCTAGTCCTCCTTCTTCCAAGTGAATCAGAATCTTTCAGGGTGGGGCCAGAGTAATGAATTTTGTAAAAGTGTCATGGTCTGACACTTCTTGCCTCCCTAATCTCTTCTCCACCACTGTTTAGTCAGCTCTTTCGGTGCTGTGACTTAAGGATCTGACCAGAACCATCATAGAGTAGAAAAAGTTTATTTGGGGGCTCATGGTTTCAGAGGTTCCACAGACAGCAGGCTCCATTCCTCGGGGCTCAAGGTGAGGCAGAACATCATGGCGGAAGAGGGTGGTGGAGGGAAGCAGCTCACATGATGAGGAGGAAACAGAGAGAGATCGCCACTTACCCGATACAAATATATACCCCAAAGTCAAGCCCCCAATGTCCCACCTCTCCCAGCCACACCCTACCACTTCACATATCCCTCAGTTAATCCCTATCAGGGGATGATGAATTCACCAATTGGGTTAAGGCTCTCATTGTCTCACACATGAGCTTTTGGGGAACACCTCACATCCAAACCATAATAACTATTCTCTCATCCCTCGTTCTGCTCACTTTCACTGCCCAAGTCTCTGATTCCAGACATGGCCCAGGGCATTTGCATACGTTGTTCCCCCTATTGGCTTAAGCATTCCTTCCTTCCCTGACATATCAAATTGGAGAGCGCTCCAATGCACACCCACCTGGCACCAGCCCCCCCCCCCCAGCACATCTCACAACTGCATTGTACATTTATTTGTGAGATCCTTAAATTAAGAATGTGGTGGAGATTTTTTTTTTTTTTTTGGCATTACTGTGCATTGAACCCAGGGCCTCACCAATGCTTGACAAGTGCTCTATTGCTAAGCTACACCCTTAGGATACCTACATTTTTTCTTTTTTTTTTAAGACAGGATTTTGTTAAATTGCCCAGGCTGGCCTTGAACATTTTGCCTCAGCCTCCTAAATTGCTGGGATTACAGGTGTGTACCATTGAATTATTATTATTATTATTATTATTATTATTATTATTATTATTATTTTGGTACCAGAGATTGAACCCAGTAGCATTAACCACTGAGCCGCATCCCCAGCCCTTTTTATTTTTTATTTTGAGACAGGATCTTGCTAAGTTCCTTAACCTTGCTAAGTTGCTGAGGCTGGCTTTGAATTTGTGATCCTCCTGCATCCGCCTCCTGAGCGGCTGGGATTACCCAGCTAGGCAGTGAATTATTTATGATCAGAAATCAGTTGCTTTTTGCTCACTGTTATGTCTTCCCCAACCCCAGCAAAGGGCCTGACAAATAAAAGACGCTCAACATTGGTATCAAACGTGGGAAGTGAATGGCAGGATGGAAGATGATCCAAATTTCTGTGTCACAGGTTTTAAGAGATCCAAAAAATGTATTTCTTAAAACCATGTGTCACCAAGGAAGTACTGTCACAAAACACTGAACCCCATTTAATCTTAGCCACAGCTCCCCGAGCCAAGCTTCAAAGACAAGCATCATTTGGAAAATAAAATGACAGAACTAATATAACGAGCCATATCCTGTTGAGAGTTATTTTGGGAGGTGCCGACAAAAGGAGAGTTGTATGCTGCCTTCTCAATGCTTGGACAGGGACCCACAGTTGGAGGCCTCTCCTTCACAGCAACAATGTTCTAAAAGAAGAGTCAGGTCAAATGGTACCAGCAACTCCTCTTGACTGGGGCCTCTCTGTCCATTAGTTAGTCCATAACCAATATCTGTTTCTAAATCTAGAAGGGGACATTGACCTCGAGTTTGGTTCCCATTGTTCGTAGGCCTGTTGGAGCCACCCCTTCTCCAGGCCTCTGACGAAAGTCAAAGCTGGTGATCCTGAGCATAGAGGTTTCCAGACTAAGCTGAAATGCACAGCAGATGAAGTGGATTTCCAAAACAAAGAAGAATCCGTATAAGGCGTGGTGGGCCTTAGATTTCAGATTCTAGATGAATAGAAACGGATACATCTAGGGTATTTATATTTGAAAGACGGGAAGCAAATATTTTAAAACTATAAACTAGCTCTAAGTTCCCTCTTTATCTGTCCTCGGCTATAAAAATGTCCTTTCCTGGGCTGGGGATACAGCTCAGTTGATAGAGTGCTTGCCTTGCATGCACAAGGCCCTGGGTTCAATCCCCAGCACCACAAAATAGTCCCTTCTTGAGAGGTAGAGGGTTCCAATGGCTTGAGCACTAAACTGCTGGGGAGTGCATTATTATGTACTGATCTCTCACCCTGCCACAAAAGCCCCTGAGGAGGTACCTGCCTGACCCATTTATTATCACTCAATAAACCAGCTGTGTTTCCTGGACCCAAAGCTGCATGAAACTTTTTTTTTTTAATGAAACATCTACTATATAGTTTTTTAATATTTATTTTTCAGTTGTACACAATATTTTTATGTGGTGTTGAGGATCGAACCCAGAGCCTCACGCATGCCAGGCAAGCGCTCTACCACTGAGCCACAACCCCAGCCCCTGCATGAAACTTTGATGTTTGGCTTTAAGCATCCTTCCTTCCCCTCCAAAAAACTTCATTTTCATTCCATCCACAGCCAGCTGCAAGTGTCCCTGGGCATCTTGTGGCTACTAGGAACACCCAGGAAACAGACTTGAGCTCTGGGACCCCCACTTTACCCAAATGTGAAAGGCAGAGGACCATAGGGAAGGCTTTATAAAACACATGCCAAATCCCAGTTGGTGTCCAGTAAATGTTAACTCCATATGTGAAAGACTTCCTCCACAATGTCAAAACTTCCAGTGTTTGGGTGATCTGCTGTCAAGTGGGCAGGAAATCATCTGAGAATCTAATTTACACAGTAGTGTGAACAACTAAAATGGATTTCCTATCAGCTTCTCAGTGTATATGGTAGCACTTTCATATACTTTTTTTTTTTCCATTACTGGGAATCAAATCCAGAGACTCACATGTGCTACGCAAGTGCTCTACCACTGAGCTACATTCCCAGCCCTTTTTATTTTTTATTTTATTGTGTATGTGGTATTGGGGATCAAACCCAGGGTGAGCTTTACCACTGAACCACATTCCCAGCCCTATTTTGTATTTTATTTAGAGACAGGGTCTCACTGAGTTGCTTAGTGCTTTGCTTTTGCTGAGGCTGGCTTTGAACTTGCCATCCTCCTGTCTCAGCCTCCCAAGCCACTGGTATTATAAGCGTGACCACTTCGACCAGCCCCCGGCCCTTTTAATTTTTTATTTTAAGACAGAGACTTGTTAAATTGCTAAGGCTGGCTACAAATTTATATTCCTCCCGCCTCAACCTCCTCAGTAGCTGGGATTGCAGGCAAGCATCTATGGCTACATGTAAAAAAGAAAAAAGAAAAAGAAAAGACAAAAATTATAGAAATTATTAACATAGAAATATTAGTGGCTACCAGGGGTAGGGATGAAGGGGTATGATAATATAATGGCAACGTGAAGGCTCCGTGTGGTGATGGCAATGATATTGTGGTCTGACTTGATGTGTGACTGGTTGTGATATTTGACTGTTATTTCAGTTACCACTGAGGGAACCTGACGGAGTACACATTATGACTTTGGCTTATTTTTTATAACTGCATGTGAATATACGTTCCTATCAAATAGTCAGAAAATAAAACACAGTTGGTGCTGGGGTTGTGGCTCAGCGGTAGAGCACTCACCTAGCACGTGCGAGGCCCTGGGTTTGATCCTCAGCATCATATAAAAATAAATAAATAAAATAAAGATATTGAATCCAATTACAACTAAAATATAAATATTAAAATAAATAAATAAAACACATTTGTGGGGACAGGGGAGACATTTACAGAAGTAAATCCCCAGTGCAGTATCTAAACACCAGTGACACATAGCCTGAGCCCAGATCCTGACGTCTGGGTTCAGACCCTGCTTTCCTCACCTGATTCCCAACAAGAGACCTTAGGAGAGCATTTATCTCTTCTGCACCTAGTTTTCCTTATCCTTAAAAAGGGTTTGATACTATTAGTACCATATCCCATGGGATGGTTGGTGGGCTAACTGAATTACCATAATACATGGAATGTATTTAGAACAGTGCCTGCTACATAGTAAGTGCTCAATAAATATTAGCTGTTATTAATGATGATGGCATTTTGAACAGAAGGTGGGATTCTTAGGTGGTTGATTCTTTCCCCAAGCCCAAGCCCAATGCTCCCTTACCAGATGGCCTTGTGCTTACAGGGAGGGAGAATCATCTGCTGTGCTTGGAGTGTCAGGGCCAAACTGAATGAGAAGACCCCCCAATGTTTAACAAGGAGAGAATAGGTGCCAGAAGAAAAAGTATTATTGCCATCAGAAAAAAGAGGGAAGAGGAATTAGATGACCTCCTTAGTCAAAGGGAACTTAGAAGAAAAGTAGGAAATAATTTTCCAGAGTTCCTCATACCACTGATACCTGACATTTGCATCCCAGGCCACACAGAGCTCTTCTGTATCCTTTAAGCTCTTTTATGTTGGGTTTACTTCACCACCAGCTCCCATCCCCCACTCAAGATTCCCACCCTGCCCACCCTGTCCTGCCCTGTCTAATGGCTAAAGACCACATTGAGCAGAAAGGGAGGAGAAGCAAAAGAAAAAGAAGCACGTTGTTTAGAGGGATTGATTGATTGATTTTTGTACTGGGGATTAAATCCAGAGATGCTCTACCACTGACCCACACCCCCAGCCCTTTTTTATATTTTGAGACAGGGTCTCACTAAGTTACTGAGGTTGCCCTCCAATTTGCGATCCTCCTGCCTCAGCCTCCTCAGTCACTGGGATTACAGGCACACATTGCCACACCTGGCTAGAATTTTAGAAGTTCTTTTTTTGTGTGTGTATGGTGTTGGGGACTGAATCCAGGGCCCGTGCATGCGTGGCAAGCTCTCTACCTATATTCCCAGCTATATTTCCGGCTCTAGAATCTTAGAAGTTCTTTTTTTTTTTCAAGGTCAGAGTAGAAATTAGAAGTTTATTAAAGGACAGCAGAAAAGACTTCTCCCGGAGGAAGAAGGGGACCCAAGAGGTGGAATCCCTAGAATCTTAGAAGTTCTATCAACAGAAGTTTTGTATATTTTTGGTGTATTTGTTTGTTAGGGATATAATAACAAAGTACCACAGGCTGGGTGGCTTGAAGAATATAAATTTTTCTTCTCAGTATGTGGAGCCTGGAAATCCAAGATCAAGGTGTCAGCAGGGTTGGTTTCTTCTGGGGCCTCTCTCCTGGGCTTGGATATGGCTGTCTTCATGTGGTTTTCCCTGCATGCCTGTCTGTGTACCTTAAGAAGGGACAACTCCTCTTCTTTTATTTATTTATTTATTTTTATTTTTTTTTTATTTTTTTATTGTTGGTTGTTCAAAACATTACAAATTTCTTGACATATCATATTCCACACTTTGATTCAAGTGGGTTATGAACTCCCACCTTCACCCCATACACAGATTGCAGAATCACATCAGTTACACATCCATTGATTTACATATTGCCATACTAGTGTCTGTTGTGCTCCGCTGCCTTTCCCATCCTCCACCATCCCCCCTCCCCACCTCTCCCCTCCCCTCCCCTCCTCTCTCTCTACCCCCTCCACTGTATAACCCTGAGGGTCTCCTTCCATTTCCATGCAATTTCCCTTCTCTCTCCCTTTCCCTCCCACCTCTCATCCCTGTTAAATGTTAATCTTCTTCTCCTGCTCTTCGTCCCTACTCTGATCTTAGTTACTCTCCTTATATCAAAGAAGACATTTGGCATTTGTTTTTTAGGGATTGGCTAGCTTCACTTAGCATAATCTGCTCTAATGCCATCCATTTCCCTGCAAATTCTATGATTTTGTCATTTTTTAATGCAGAGTAATACTCCATTGTGTATAAATGCCACATTTTTTTTTATCCATTCGTCTATTGAAGGGCATCTAGGTTGGTTCCACAGTCTTGCTATTGTGAATTGTGCTGCTATGAACATCGATGTAGCAGTGTCCCTGTAGCATGCTCTTTTTAGGTCTTTAGGGAATAGACCAAGAAGGGGAATAGCTGGGTCAAATGGTGGCTCCATTCCCAGCTTTCCAAGAAATCTCCATACTGCTTTCCAAATTGGCTGCACCAATTTGCAGTCCCACCAGCAATGTACAAGTGTACCCTTTTCCCCACATCCTCGCCAGCACTTGTTGTTGTTTGACTTCATAATGGCTGCCAATCTTACTGGAGTGAGATGGTATCTTAGGGTGGTTTTGATTTGCATTTCTCTGACAGCTAGAGATGGTGAGCATTTTTTCATGTACTTGTTGATTGACTGTATGTCCTCCTCTGAGAAGTGTCTGTTCAGGTCCTTGGCCCATTTGTTGATTGGGTTGTTTGTTCTCTTATTGTCTAATTTTTTGAGTTCTTTGTATACTCTGGATATTAGGGCTCTATCTGAAGTGTGAGGAGTAAAGATTTGTTCCCAGGGTGTAGGCTCCCTATTTACCTCTCTTATTGTTTCTTTTGCTGAGAAAAAACTTTTTAGTTTGAGTAAGTCCCATTTGTTGATTCTAGTTATTAACTTTTGTGCTATGGGTGTCCTATTGAGGAATTTGGAGCCTGACCCCACAGTATGTAGATCGTAGCCAACTTTTTCTTCTATCAGATGGCGTGTCTCTGATTTGATATCAAGCTCCTTGATCCATTTTGAATTCACTTTTGTGCATGGCGAGAGAAAGGGATTCAGTTTCATTTTGTTGCATATGGATTTCCAGTTTTCCCAGCACCATTTGTTGAAGATGCTATCCTTCCTCCATTGCATGCTTTTAGCCCCTTTATCAAATATAAGATAGTTGTAGTTTTGTGGATTGGTTTCTGTGTCCTCTATTCTGTACCATTGGTCCACCCGCCTGTTTTGGTACCAGTACCATGCTGTTTTTGTTACTATTGCTCTGTAGTATAGTTTGAAGTCTGGTATCGCTATACCGCCTGATTCACACTTCCTGCTTAGCATTGTTTTTGCTATTCTGGGTCTTTTATTTTTCCATATGAATTTCATGATTTCTTTCTCTATTTCTACAAGAAATGCCGTTGGGATTTTGATTGGCATTGCATTAAACCTATAGAGAACTTTTGGTAATATCGCCATTTTGATGATGTTAGTTCTGCCTATCCATGAACAGGGTATATTTTTCCATCTTCTAAGATCTTCTTCTATTTCTCTCTTTAGGGTTCTGTAGTTTTCATTGTATAAATCTTTCACCTCTTTTGTTAGGTTGATTCCCAAGTATTTTATTTTTTTTGAAGATATTGTGAATGGAGTGGTTGTCCTCATTTCCATTTCAGAGGATTTGTCGCTGATATACAGGAATGCCTTTGATTTATGCGTGTTGATTTTATATCCTGCCACTTTGCTGAATTCATTTATTAGCTCTAATAGTTTCTTTGTAGAGCCTTTTGGGTCTGCTAGGTATAGAATCATATCATCTGCAAATAGTGATAATTTAAGTTCTTCTTTTCCTATTTTTATGCCTTTAATTTCTTTCGTCTGTCTAATTGCTCTGGCCAGTGTTTCGAGAACTATACAACTCCTCTTCTTATAAGGACACCAGTCACATTGGGTTAGGACCTATCCTGATAGCCTCACAGTAACTTAATTACCTCTGTAAAGATAGTCACATTCTGAGGTACAGGGGGTAGGTCAACTTTCAAACTTCAGAGGGATATAATTTAGCCCTTAATAATTGGTTAGGTTAATTCCTATTTTTTTTTTTTTTTTTTTTGGCACCAGGGATTGAACTCAGGGATGCCTAACCACCAAGCCACATCCGGAGCCCTTTTTAGATTTTATTTAGAGACAGGATCTCACTGAGTTGCTTAGGGCCTCGCTAAGTTGCTGAGGCTGGCTTTGAACTTGCAATCCTCTTGCCTCAGCCTATTTTATGGTTTTTTGATGATTATTTTGAATGTTCTCATGTATTTTTAATTGCATTCTAAAGTGGATTATTGCTAACATAATTGTATAGTTCTTGTTTTGGTATTGGGAATTGAACCCAGGGGCACTTAACTACTAAGCCCCATCCCCATCCTTTTTTTTTATTTTTTATTTTGAGACAGAGTCTCGCTAAATTGCTTAAGGGTTTGCTAAGTTGCTGAGGCTGGCTTTAAACTTGTACTCCTCCTGCTTCACCCTCCCAAGCCATTGGGATTACAGGCATGGGGCCACTATGCCTGGCAACGTAGTTGTTTTAGTCAGTATTTGCACCACTATGACCAAAATAATCACCAAGAACAACTTAGAGGAGCAACAGTTTATTTGAGGCTCATGGTTTCAGAGGCTTCAGTCCACAGATGGCAGACTCCATTGCTCTGGGCCTAAAGTGAGGCAGCACATCATGGGGGGAGGCCAAGGAAAGATGCTCAGCTCATGGTGGAGTCAGGAAGCAGAGAAAGAGAGAGAGGAAGGGGAAGGAGCCACAGAGACGCTGAACCCTTCCAAGGCATGCCCCAGGGAGCCCCTCCTCCAGCCACGACCCACCTGACCGCAGTTACCACCCAGTCAGTCCATTCAAACTAGGATGGACTGATGAGGTCATCACAGCTTTCATAATCTAATCATTCTACCTCTGACTATTCCTGCATTAACAGAAAATTTAGGGGGACACCTCAGATCCCCGTTATAACATTAGTCAAATACTTTTGATTTTTATGCATTGACCAGCAACCTTCCTGAACTCATTTCTTAGATTTAATTCTTTGTTTCTTGTCTCCTTTATCACTCAACAATTAACATTTAGCTCATTCATATCACATTACCATCTGACATTCCCTACCTTAACTAGCTTTGTCTCCCAAGGACCACCATTTCCTACAGGAGTCTCTTTTCCTTTTTTAAAGTTAGATTTCATAGACAACTATATGTAGCAGAATCTAGAGAGAAATACAAAGTCAACCAAGACACATTTTGCTTTTTAAGATGAAAGAGACTCAAATGGCCATCAGACAAAAGGCATTTGGTAAGGAAGTAATTGAGGATGAAACGGAGAAAGGGGGTGATTTGGCACATTGGAAATTTGAATGAGATTGTGGCAGAGACATCAGGATTTGTCTTGGCCAGGAGGATAGAAGAAAGCAAAGGTGGGTGGGCATGTATATAAGACAGTAGGTCGGGGTACAGAGATAGGTCACAGGATCTCCTGTCTGATGGTTTCACCTGTAGACATCTGTGGTAAGCCACAGGAGTATGGGTGAAAGGAGAGGTTGGGATATGGATGAAGACTGAAGAATCACAAAGGTTTGTTGTAGTCACACTGAATTTTTGTATTTTTCTGTCATCCTTCCATGATTAGTTATACATGTTTAACTTGAGGAATATACTATATCTTGCTTTTATCTCCATGAAAACTGGGAACAAGAGATCTTGGCCAAGAAGTTACTTAAGTCCCTTCCAGAAAGTTTAGGAGTTAAAGACAGTATCCATTAACAGACACAAATACAGCTTTCTTATTCCTCGTAGCTTGCTGCCTCTGGGAGATTGAGCTTAACTTTGGGAGGGGAATGTGAAGTCTGGGTATTTGCCTGTCTAGCAGGTCCCAAATCCACCCACTGTGATTGTGAGGAGGATGACTACTCATGCTGCAGCTTATGGGAAAACCCAAAAGTCAGCCCAGCTTAGAGAGATGATGCCAACACCCACACGCCCATTCCCTTCACCTTGGGCACAGAATGAGACCCGGGGAACAAATCGCATTCCCCTGTTGCAAGGATAATGAGATACATGCATCACAGCTGGATTCTACCTGAAGTTTGGAGCTCAGGATCAAGGGCCAGCCTAGTTCAGTCCAAGTTGCACTCCATCTATAGACCTGTGTGCATGAAAATAAAGGATTGTTGTTTGAAGCACTGACCTTCAGGATAATTGTTAACATAACTATGAGAACAGCTGACAAACACACCACTTTATATCAAAGGAAGCACACTCAAGAAAAGGAGGTGAAGAGCAGAGACTGATATATTTTTAGTTACATAGCAGTGAGTTTCTCTGCTTTATCAGGTAAGATTAATCCATTCACTTGTTTATTTATTCATTCACTCTAAGGCATCTAATGAACTATGTTTCAGATCTTGGGGATAAAACATTGAAACAGGTAGAAGTTCTTCCATATGGAGCTCAACTTCCAGTACGTGAGAGACATTAGCTATATTATATTAGCTATAGGTGTATGTGAGCAAAGGAAATGGTTTTAGAATTTCTTGACTTTGCCAGGCATGGTGATGCAGGCCTATAATCCCTGCGACTAGGGAGGCTGAGGCAGGAGGATCTCAAATTCAAGGCCAGCCTCAGCAATTTAGGAAGGTCCTAACCAACTCAGCGAGACCCTGTCTCAAAATAAAATATGAAAAGGGCTGGGGATGTGGCTCAGTGGTTAAGTGCCCCTGGGTTCAATGCTTAGTACCCAGGGAAGGGGTGGGGGCAAGGGATGTCCTGCCCTTGCGTAGAGGACCCAATTGCATTGCTTTACCTCCTACTACACAGGCTGTTGATCATGTATACAATTCCCTTCCCCAGGTCCCTTTCAAAAGGGGTGATGTGCCCTGAGTGCCTATTTGACAAGCACTAAAACCACATTGTGCTTAACAATTACCCAATCTTTAGAGTGGATAATAGCATTCCTATTGCAGACATGAGGAAACCAAGAGGAGGAGGTGGAGCAATTTGTCCATGGTTATACAGCTGGGAAAGACCTGGATTTGAACCCAGGTGTGTATGTCGACAAAGCCCTCATTCTCTGAACCATAATGCTTCTCACAAGCTTGGCATTGCCCGGGAAGGTTCTAGGCTAAAGGAAAGTATTCTTGCTGAATGTGGTGGTCACACCTCTAGTTCCAGTTACTTGGGAGGCTGAGGCAGGAGGATCAATTGAGCCCAGGAGTTTGAAGCCAGCCTGGGAAATAAGGCAAGACCCTGACTCAAAAAGAAACGAAAAAAATCCGTAATGTCAGCTAACATTATGCTGAAATCAAAATGGTGGTCTCTAAGACTACATCTTTTCCTACTAAATAAATCTGTTTTTTTTTTTCTTTCTTTTCTTTTTTTCTGGAATCATATTCCATAAACATTTATAGCTTAAACCAACTAGAAATTCCTCAAATAGCTACATATGTCAGAACATTCAATCCTGGTTAGCTCTTCAAATTTCTTATCCAAAATCAAGTCCCAAACCCACTCCAAAAAAATAAAAAAGAGCCAGAAACAGTGGCACATGGCTACAGTCTCAGCAACTTCAGAGGCTGAGGCAGGAGGATTGCAAGTTCAAGGCCAGTCTCAGCTATGGAGGTCCTGCGCAATTTAGAGAGAACCAGTCTCAAAATAAAAGCTAAAAACAAAGGCTCAGTGGTAAAAGTGCCTCTGGATTCAATTTCCAGTAACAAAAATATTTAAAAATTAAAAATATATAAATAAAATACAGTTGTCATACCCACAGCACAAAACAACTGTTCACATGAGAATAGTAATTCTAGAAGTTGGGTTGTGTGAGGTGGCACACACTTATAATCTCAGCCACTGGGTGGGCTGAAATAGGAGAATTACAAATTTGAGGCCAGACTCAGAAATTTAGCAAGACCCTCCCTCCAAAGAAAAAAGAAAAAAAATATGGGTATATAGGTCAGTGGTAAACACCCCTGGGTTCGACTCCCAGTAACAATAATAGTAATAACAACAACAATAACAATAATAATACTTTTTCAAATAAAATTAAAAGGGCTAGGGATATGACTCAGTGTCAAAGCGCCCCTGGGTTCAATCCCCAGTGCCCTCATCAATATTCCCTTAGAAGTCAACATAAATAATCAAAAGTTAAAGGTGGTAATTCCACCAACTCTGGAGGCTGGGGCAGGAGAATCACAAGTCTGAGGCAGCATCAGCCACTTAGTGAGGCCCTAAGCAACTCTGTGAAACCCTGTCTCTAAATAAAATATTAAAAAGAGCTGGGGATGGGGCTCAGTGGTTAAGTGCCCCAGATTCAATCCCTGATACAATATATATATATATATGGAAGTATTTAGGTTGAGCTGTCAAATTATTTGCTACTTACTTTCAAAAGGTTTGCCACAAATATGTAAGTGTAAGGATGGGGCTAGTGTTGTGGCTCAGCAGTAGAGCACTTGCCTAGCACATGTGAGGCCTTGGGTTCAATCCTCAGCACCACATACAAATAAATAAGTAAAATAAAGGTATTGTGTCCAACTGCAACTAAAATATATATATATATATATATATATATATATATATATATATATATATATATATATAGTGTAAGGATGGATGGAAACATACACACAATGGAGACAGAAGACAGACACCTTGAAAGATTAAGAAAGAAACAAAAAGAAACCAGGAGGGACTAGGGGTGCAGCTCAATGGTACAGCATATGCTTAGCATGTGTGAGGCCCTGGGTTCAATCCTAAACAAAGCAGGGGTGGGGTTGGCGGTGGAGGTGGGTGGAGTACAAAGAATTCCAAGAGCTGGAATGTGTGTGGAGACACAGGTGGGTGGGGTGGGAGTGTGTGTTGAGAACTACTGGACCCAGGTGAAGATTAGATGACTATTGTTGGAAGAGATGCTGTCTCTAGCCCTTACCTTGCTGGCATTTGAAAAATGCTAAGATCTGAAACAGATCACCCTTGTAGCCACAGTGCTGCCTAAAGCCTGAGTCAGGTTAACTCACCACAAACCCACAGAGTCTCGCCATGCTCAGGAGCTCAGGGAATGGGGCTCCAACACCCCTGCCCTTCCTCCAGGCTGCAGCATGAGATGACAATTTGAAAAATGCCTTTGACAGACAAGAGGGTATTTGTGCACTGCTGGGAAAGACTGTGGAGTGTGATTCAGAAAGACCAGGAAGGAGATGAGGCTGCAGAGATAGGGTGTTAGCAGCCTCAAGGCAGCCCAGGGAAGGTCTGGGAAATGCAGAGGAGGAGAGGCTAGAAGCGGGTGGAGGCACGGGGGCTAGTCTGAAAATTCTTTAATAGGGAACAACAGGGGAAGACTTCTTAGGTCTTATTTATCTAACACAGGTTGATGCTGTGCAGTAGGTGTACAGCATCTTCCCACATTTCCTCATCTTTCAAGGAATGCAAAAGTTTCCTTAAAAACTCTCATCCAAGGCTCCTTACCTTGAAAACCAGGACAAGGACAAGTAATTTTTTTTTTTGTACCAGGGATTGAACTCAGGGGCACTCGAACACTGAGCCACATCCCCAGCCCTATCTTGTATTTTATAGAGACAGGATCTCACTGAGTTGCTTAGCACCTCACCGTTGTGGCTCAGGCTGGCTTTGAACTCGCCATCCTCCTGCCTCAGCCTCCCCAGCTGCTGGGATTACAGGCATGTGCCACTGGGCCCTGGCAAGGACAAAGAATTTTAAGAGCTGGCATGTGGTAGAGACATAGGAGGTAAGGGTAGAAATAGTTTGGGGGGCTTTTGCAAGTCATCCATTGACTAATGAAAGGGGGTTACAAAGCAGGTGGTGAGACTATCTGGATTCTGGTGGAAGTGAATAGCATTCCATTGCCGCCTTGTTTAGAAATATAACTGGCCTCTCAAGATTTCCCTTCAGCATTCCTTATCTCTGTGGCCTTTGTTCTTTAACTGGAGGGCTGGTTTCTTGGAGCAACAAGGTGACCTGCAGAAGGGACAGAGGAAGCAGATCAATCTCTGATCTTGAAAACACCATTCATTCACAGGCAGGGACAGAGGAAGATTGGTCAGTCAATCAAAGGAAGTGGTGTTGAGCTCAACATTCCATGTTTCCAGGAAGTTTTACTCCCTTAGTGTGATGTCTTCCTCCTGTGAACTCAAGGGCAGGCTCCTCTGTTCTAATAACAAACCATCTGATGTGAGTACAGACAACACTTTGTCGTGGTTTAGATATGAGGTGTGCCCCCAAAGCTCATGTGTTAGACAATGTAAGGATTTTCAGAGGTGAAATGATTGGGTTATGAGAGCTTAACCTAATCAGTGGATTAACTCACTGATACAGATTAACTGAATGGTGACTGTAGGCAGGTAGGGTGTGGCTGAAGGAGATAGGTTACTGGGGGTGTCCTTTGGGGTTTATATTTTGTCCCTGGTGAACACAGCTCTCTCTGCTTCCTGGTTTCCATGCCCTGAGCTGCTTTCCTCTGCCACACACTTCTGCCATGATGTTCTGCCTCGCCTTGGGCCTAGAGCAACAAATTCAACCATCTGTGAACTGAGACCTCTGAAACCCTGAGCTCCAAATAAACTTTCCCTCCTCTAAAATTGTTCTTGTCAGCATTTTGGTGATAGGAGCCATAAAAACTGACTAAAACATCTTTATAGTGTTTTAGTTATAAAATATCCCACAACATTTGGGGAGGTCTTTCCCAACCCCAGGCTAGGTCATGTTCTATCTTCTATGTTCCCATAGTACCTGTTCTTCTCCTATTGTAATTTTCACCATATTTTATTGTAAATGTTAATTGACTTTTCTCTAGATTGAAATGTTATGAGGGAAAGATATTGTATCCTTGGTACCTAACAGTGCCAAGCTTATAGGAGGCATTTAATATAGGCATAAAATTGAAGGAATAAATGACCATTAACTCCTTTAATCTCCAAAACAATTCTTCTAAGATGGGTGGTATTTTCTCCACTTCATTGATGAGGTGAAGAAGCTGATGAGAGACTGTGGTCCCAGAACAGGTTAGCAAAGGAACTAATTGGGAATGGTACCCAGGTCAGGCTCTTTCTACCATGTTCTACTTGGAACCAAGAAGAAACATCCATTCATTTAATTTATGAAACAGACACTTATGGGTTATCCTCCACATCAGACTCTACTAGATGCTGGGTGGAGGGACATATAAAAAAGGGTAAGATTTGCATTCAGATGCTGGAGACCAAATGCAGGGAAATGGACATACAAATACACAATTGCATTCAGCATGATAAAATCATGGGAGCTTCTCAAAGGAATGTCTAACTCTGGGTGGAGGAAGATCTTAGTAGATTTCATTTGATCTGGGTTTTTTTTTTTGTTGTTGTTTGTTTGTTTGTTTTGTTTGTTTTTTAAGGGTACAATGCTAGTAACAGGAGAGAGAAGGTTATTAAAGGAAAATGCTAACTTGCCTAGCAGTGCATACCTGTAAGCCCAGCTACTCAGGAGGCTGAGCAGGAGGACTTCAAGTTCAAGGAAAGCCTCAGCAATTCAGTGAGACCCCATCTCAAGATAAAATAAAAAAGGAAAAAGGAATCCAGGTGTGGTGGTACATGCCTATAATCCTAGCAGCTTGGGAGGCTGAAGCAGGAGGATCAAGAGTTCAAAGCCAGCCTCAGCAAAAGTGAGATGCTAAGCAACTCAGTGAGAACCTGTCTCTAAATAAAATACAAAAAAAGGCTGGGGGGTGTGGCTTAGTGGTTGAGTGCACCTGAGTTCAATTTCCTGTATAAAAAAAAAAAAATGGAAAAAGATGGGGATGTAACTCACTGGTAGAACACACCTGTGTTTAATCCTCAGTACTGCTGGGGGTGGGGTGGGAAGGTAAATGCCAATAATGGTTTGCGCCTGAAAAAGCTGTGTCACCTTGCTTCCCCTCTTTGCTGAGGGCTTTCAATTACCTACTCTAGCAGCTGACATCAGGATATGGAAGAATTAGTCGTAGGAGCCCAGGTATGCTTAACTTAAAAGCATCCAAGAGGATGTAGCTTTTAGCAGAGTGCTTGCCTAGCATGTGCAAGACCCTGGGCTCAACTCCCAGCATCACAGAAATAAAGACAGAAAAAAAAAAAGCAGCCAAAACAAGAGACCCATAGTGCATAGCTGAGTTGCATTATGAAGATCCCTGGAGCTGGGGCTGGGGATGTGGCTCAAGTGGTAGCGCGCTCGCCTGGCATGCGTGCGGCCCGGGTTCGATCCTCAGCACCACATACAAACAAAGATGTTGTGTCCACCGAAAAATAAATAAATAAATATTAAAAAAAAAAAAAAAAAGATCCCTGGAGCTTACCCCCGCCCACAGACAGACTAAAAGGTAGTCTGTGTGAATGGTATGTGTTGTGCTCAAGCAGTGCCCAGCCTTCACCATCACGCACAATGGCCCCAATGCCTCATTTAGATCAATGAACAAAACCTATTTTTGTAACAAGTGAAAGAATGCTGAGGGTTAATTGTCAGTAAAGTAAGGTGTAACTTCTTGTAAGAGAAGATTAGAACCAAAGGAAGACCACTGGTTTATAGGAGTTGTTGCCCCTGAGAATATAATAAAACAGTCACAGAATCGAGAGTCCTTCTCGCATTGAGACAAAACACTTATGGGAAGTCAAGACAAGAAAAGAGGGGATGGGGTTGTAGCTCAGTGATAGAGCGCTTGCCTAGCATATGTGAGGCACTGGGTTTGATCCTCAGCACCACATAGACATAAATAAATAAAGTGTAAAAAGAAAGGAATATGAAGTAGTCTTTTAAAAAAAGACAAGAAAAGATTCTGTGAGCATAATATAGTATAGCAGGAACTATGAAGAAGAAAACAAAAATTATTATCATAGAAGTTGAAGTGACCTCTCAGGAGGCTGAGGCAAGATAGTCACAAGTTCAAAGCCAGCCTCAGCAATTTATTAAGGCCCTAAGCAACTTAGTGAGACCCTGTCTCAAAATAAAAAATAAAATGTAGAAATTGATAGTGGGGAGATATAACAGGGGTTCACTTGGTGCTTTGAATATCTCCCTTGTGGCTTTGAAACTTACATTTTTTTTTTTCTTTTTCCCAGTCTTCTTTTTCCTGAACTTCTCCTCCTTTTGGGACAGGAGTCCCCTGTGTTTCTCCTTTGCTAGCAAAGCAATAAACCTTCTTTTTCCTTTTTCTCAAAGCCATATCCTCATTAATGGATTGGCATCGGGGACAAGGACGGAGCTTTTTTTTTTTAGAGAGAGAGAGAAAATTTTAATATTTTTATTTTTTTTAGTTATAGGCGGACACAACATCTTTGTATGTGATGCTGAGGATCGAACCTGGGCCGCACGCATGCCAGGTGAGCGAGCTACCGCTTGAGCCACATCCCCAGCCCAAGGACGGAGCTTTTGGCAACATATCTGGCATCCCAGATGAGACCTGAAAGCAGTCCCCCTCCAGCTTTCTTGGGCAGGTTTGCTCTCTGAGTAACTCCACTTCCATGCTGAGGATTCATGTTGAGAGCTGACCTCTGGAGAAATTAGGAGACAGTGTGAGTTTGCCTCAGATCCAACCGGAGGAGCTGTTTCTGTGAGTAAAGGGAGGAACTGAGGGGCCATCCCAGAAGTTCTTTTTTTTTTTTGCTTCACAGAACTCCCACCTTCTCTCCCTGAACTGCAAAAGTTGCTCCATCAGTTGGTCTACTTTGAGAAAAAGGAAACTGAACTAAGGAAAGTTGTGACAACTTTGGCCATTCACATGATCCCTGCCCTACGCAGGCCTTGTCCAGTCACCTGCCATCTGCCACTGTGGACCTCTGGGCTGCTCTGATGCCGAATGCTCTTAACTATCCTCACCCCTCCTGATAGAGAACAAGGACTTTGGGTTACTTCTCCCAACTTTGCCCCCTTTCAGCAGTAAGTAGCCTGGAGATGTTGTTGCCCACTTTCCATAGAAACGGAATACAGAAATTGTGGGCTGGGGTTGTAGCTCAGTGGTAGAACATTTGCCTCACATGCGTGAGGCCCTGGGTTCGATCCTCAGCACCAAATAAAAGTAAATAAATAGAAATAAAGATAGTGTGACCATCTACAACTAAAAAAAAAAAGAATATAGAAATTGACAGTGGGGAAAGGTAATGTGTTCATTTGATACTTTTGACTATACAACTTGTGGCTTTGAAACTTAATTTTTTTTCCTTTTTCCCAATCTTCTTTTCCCTAAATTTCTCCACCTTGATCTTCTTCTCCCTGATCTTTTCCTTCCTGATCTCTCCTCCCTAATCTCTTTTTTTCTGGATCACTTCTATAAAAGCCCCTTGTTCCTGCAGATGGGCAGGATCACAGCCTTTGGGACAGGAGTCCCTTGTGTTTCTCCTTTGATAGCAAAGCAATAAGCTTCTTTTTTTTTTCCTTTTTCTAAAAAAAACCAAACAAACAAACAAAAAAAAAACCAAAGGGGGTTGGGAGGGGGCTGGGCATGTGGCTTAGTGGTTAAGCATCCCTGGATTCAATCCCTGATACCAAAAAAAAAAAGTGCTAAGAAATTGTTGGGTAAGAGAATATAGTGATATTTATATTTTAGAAAAGTAATGAGTATGCGTTAGAGGAAGAGGAGACAGAGGGATTGTTTAGGAGGTTAATGTAAAGAAATACCAGTGACAGATGATGAAGCACTGACCTGGGTAATGGGAATGAAGAGGAGGAGAGGGATTCAACTACTTAGGAGACAGAGTCATCAAGATCTGGATGACTAAGTGCACGTAGAGGGTGAGAAAATAGGAAGAGGAGAGGATGATGACTCCTGAGCTTCTGGCTTGGGAAAGTGGCTGGATAATGGTTGGGAGAACTGTGTGTGTGTGTGTGTGTGTGTGTGTGTGTAGCTGAAAAGACAGTCAAGCTTTGTAACTGTTGGTGTTGACTGCACTCCACAGGCACAGATATCTAGTAGGGAAGCAGGATATATGTTTGTAATTCAGGAGAAAAGTTCAGGCTGAAGATAGTAATTGAGAGCCATTAATTTAAGTGGGAATGGGCAATGTAATCCAAGGTGACCATACAAGAGGAGGAGACTGACAATGAACTAGGGGAACATCAAGATGTAAGGGCAGGTGGAAGCAGCTGCTCATAAAGAAAACTGAGGGAGCAAACCGTATACTTTATAAACACCATTGGGAGCCATGGATGCTTTAGCCTAGTTGGAGTTGCATTGGTTGTACATAACAACCTGACTATAGGGAGTTAACTAATTTCTTATCCAAAGGAAGGAAGTCTGGGGCTGATGCTCAATGAAGCCATCAAGACTCATGCTACTTCCTGCTGCTTTTGTCCACCCCCCTTTTAATTTTTTTTTCTTTTTGTTGTTGATAGGCCTTTATTTTTTTTATTTATATGTGGTGCTGAGAATCGAACCCAGTGCCTCACATATGCCAGGAAGGTACACTACCACTGAGCCTCAACCCCAGCCTTTGTCCTCCCTTTTTAACAGGAAAAAAAAAAAAAAAAAAACCAATAGTCTTCTGAGAAGTTCCATCCATCAGATTAAAAACTACAACTCACTGGCCAGAATTCAGTATATGGATGTCTTACTGAATGTTTACAAGGCAAAAATGAATTTTTCTTTTTTAACTCATCGTTTTGAAATAATTTTAAACTAAAAAAAAAAAATCTGAAAAAGTAGTACAAAGAATTTCTGTCTTCCCTTCACTCAAACTTTCTGATTACAGGGGCTGGGGCTGGGACTCAGCAGTAGAGCACTTTGCCTAGCATATGTGAGGCACTGGGTTCGATTCTAAGCACTGCATACAAATGAATAAAAGTCTATCAACAACTAAAAAATATTAAAAAATAAAATTAAAAACTTTCTGATTACTTCTGGGCACAGTGGAGCCTATCTGTAATTCCAGTGACTTGTGAGGCAGAATCAAGAGGAACTCAAGTTCAAGGCCAGCCTCAGCAACTTAGTAAGACCCTCAGCAACCTGGCAACACCATGTGTCAAAATTAATAAATAAAAAGGTCATGGAATGTAGCTCAGTGACAAACCAACCCCGGATTCAATCCCCAGTACCCAACAAAAAAGTCTTTCCAATTAACATTCACCATGGTGACTTTATCATTTTCTCTAGCTTTCTCATGCACACATGATGTCCATTTACTTCTAAATAGTTCAATGTGTACTTCCTAAAAATAAGAACTTCCTCTTACATAACCACAGAACAATGATCAAAATCAGAATATTAACATTGATTCAGTGCTATTATTTCATGTACAGCTTTTGCTAATTATCCCACTAATGTTCTTTATAGCAAAGAAAGAATTTTTTTCTGTTCCAGGAACAAATCCAGGATCATATATTACTTTATTTATTTATTTGTTTATTGAATTTATATTTTAGTTACTGGGGTTCAAGGGTGCTTTACTGGGGCTGGGGATGTGGCTCAAGCGGTAGCGCACTTGCCTGGCATGCATGCGGCCCAGGTTCGATCTTCAGCACCACATACAAACAAAGATGTTGTGTCCCCTGAAAACTAAAAAAATAAATAAATAAATATTAAAATTCTCTCTTAAAAAAAAAAAAAGAGTGCTTTACTATTAGATAACATCCCTAGTCCTTTTTAAATTTTTTTTTTTTTTTTTTGAGACAGGGCTTCACTAAGCCCTATTTTGTATTTTATTTAGAGTCAGGGTTTCACTGAGTTGCTTAGTACCTTGCTTTTGCTGAGGCTGGCTTTGAACTCCCAATCCTCCTGCCTCAGCCTCCTGAGCAGCTAGGATTACAGGTATGCACTGCTGTGCCTGGCTTTCTTTTTTTTATTGGTACTGGGGATTGAACCTAGGGGTCCTTAAACACTGAGCCAAATCCTCAGCACTTTTTAAATTTTATTTATTTATTTATTTATATTTTAGCTGTTGATGGACCTTTATTTTTTTATGTGTGGTACTGAGAATCAAACCCAGTGGCTCATATATACTAGATAAGCAGCTCTGCCACTGAGCCACAACCCCAGCCCCTCCTCAGTACTTTTTAATATTTTATTTAGAGACAGCATCTTCCAGAGTTGCTTAGGGTCTCGCTAAATTGCTGAGACTGGCTTTGAACTCACAATCCTCCTACCTCAGTCTCCCCAAGCTGCTGGGATTACAGTCATGTGCCACCAAGCCTGGCCTTACTTTTTGTCTTTTGAAATGATTTTTTTTAATATTCATTTTTTAGTTGTAGTTGGACATAATACCTTTATTTTATTTATTTATTTTTATGTGGTGCTGAGGATCGAACCCAGGGCCTCGCACATGCTAGGCCAATCCTCTACTGCTGAGCCACAACCCCAGCCCTGAAATGATTATTTTTAAAGGGGTATATTGTTACATTAATAAAACCAGGCTCTGTTAGTAAAGAACAAAAGGAGAAATGAAGATTGTGTAGGCCATCAGCAGCGTCTACTGCCTAGTTTCTCACCAGCCCAGAGGTGGTGGCCTGAATCCAGACTGACAGCCTTGCTTTGTTCTAACAAAACAACTTTGTGCCCACATTCCAAAAAGAGTCCCAAGGCCATTGAATTCTATCCTTTCCTCTACTAGCTGTAATTCTGTATCACATCCAAAGTGAAAGCTCTGAGGGCCAGGTCTCTGTGTCACACAACCCCAAGGTCACCCCCACTCATATTGTAGACTATGAATGATGTGCTAAGGCAGGGGCCAGCCAAGTTTCTCTGTAAAGAATCGGATAGCAAGATGTTTGGTTTTGTGGGCCAGACAGTCTCTGCTGACAAGACTCGACTCTGTGGGTACAAGGTGAAAGTGGCAGTAGACAAATGTTAATCAATGGATATGGCTGTGACCCAGTAAAAATGGACACTGACATTGAATTTCATATCATTTTCCTATGTATCATGAAATATTTTTTTTGTACCAGAGATAGAATCCAGGGTGTTCAACCCCTGAGTCACATATTTTATTTTTTTAAGAGAGAGAGAATTTTTTAATATTTATTTTTTAGTTTTTGGCAGACACAACATCTTTGTTTGTATGTGGTGCTGAGGATCGAACCCGGGCCGCACGCATTCCAGGCGAGCGCCCTACCACTTGAGCCACATCCCCAGCCCCATGAGTCACATATTTTTATATTTTATTTAGAGACAGGGTCTCGCTGAGTTGCTTACCGCCTTATTGAGGCTGGCTCTGAACTTGTTATCCTCTTGCGCAGGTGTGTGCCACTGCGCCCAGCTCTTATTTTCATTTTCTTAAAACCATTCTTAGTTGGTGGGCTATACAAAAATAAGCAATTGTCTATACAAAAAAAAACAGGCAATATGTCCATAGTTACCAGTTCCCACTCTGCTCTGTTTGAGTTGTCATAGGTAATGGACCTGCCTCTCTGCTACCTTACCCTAATCTCCAATCTACAATCCTACGCTGGGCTTCCTCTCCATTTTCTGCCCTCTTCCTTCCTAGGTCTTTTGTTCTGTACTCAGGAACCTTCCTTTATTCAATTCAATTCCTTTCTACTCCTAACTTACAAACTCCTTTCTTACCTAACTTTCCACTCCCAACTTACAAACTCCTTCCTTATCTAATGTATTCCCTAAGGAACCTTCTTCCTCCAGGGGCTTCTAGAAAGGATGCTATTCATTTTCCCAGGTCCCACAACCCATGGGCATGGGAAGTGCTATTGGCATTCTCCACGTTCATTGGCCTGACTTCTACACCTTTACTCTTCCACCCTCCTGCGAAATGCCCTCCCTCCTCTGAAGTTCTTATCTGACTCTTTGAACAGTGGCTAACACCCATTGAGCAATATCCTAACCACCACCAGGAGAAAGGACCATTATTATCCCTGTTTTGCAGAGACACACAGAGAGGTTAAGGTCAGGTGCTAGTAAATGGCAGACCCAGGATTCCAATCCCAGCAGTTCCTGCTTATTCCCCTGATGCTACCTGGCCTCCCCCATGACCACTGGGATAACTAGCTTTCCTCCGAGGCTCTGGATTCCGATACCTTCTGCATCCTTTAGGTATCAGGGCACACTCTACCTGGCTCATGTGAAGAACATTTGGTAGAGACAATTTGTAAAGTGTTTCTTAGCCTCTTTTTAAAAATTGTCATTCACACTAAGGAGAAAATTTTAATTTATATTCAATTTTCCCTCACAAGATTTTGTTGAGTAGGGTTGAGTTTTGGGAAGCCACAGAACATTTTAAGACCTAACATTGTTTTCCCCCTGAAGAACCATTTTTTGTTACCCTGAGAAGGCTTAGTACAGGGAAACCCCCTGGGGCTAGACACTGACATACTACCTGGAGGCCTGAAGTCCAGGGAGGACAGGATTACTGGAAGTGACATCAGTGAATGAAGAGGGCTGCAGGACAGGACTTTTGACTTCATGTCAAGAGATGGGTGTGGCCAGAATTGACCTCCAGCTCCCAGGACCTAATCCATTCTTCCCACCATGGTGAAGGTCATCTCTCTACCTGGAGAGAGTGGGTGTCTCTGGGACAGGGAAATGGGTGGCTGAAAGCAGGCTAGAGGAAGACCTTTTCGGCTTTTGACTGTTGTACAATATGCATGCGACGTCTAATTTTAAAATAAAAAATGTAATTTTAAAAATTGACCTAAAATGCAAATATGGTCATTCTTTCCCATGCTCAAAATGCTTCAGTAGCCCATCTGCCACCAAGTGAAAATCCAAATTTGTTCACATGTCACACAAAGCCCCAGGCATTCTTTAGCCTCATCTCTACCACTATCCAATTCCAACCCTGTGTCAAGGCATGTGAAGTATTGACAAGGGAAGGCACCAACTAAGGAACTTTCTTGCTTTGCTGTCAGCATGCTCATAATGCCATTTTGTGTCAGGTGTCTGTTTTTCATATCTGCTATTTCAGGTTCTGAAATTTCTCCCTTACGTCTTTTTTTCTTTTTTTCCTAGTGAATTCTTCATTCCTTTTTTTTTTTTTTTTTTTTTTTTTTTTTTGCGGGGGTGAGAGGAGAGAGGATACTGGGAATTGAACCCACACCCAGGGGCACTTTATTTTGAGACAGTCTCACTAAGTTGCTGAGGCTGGCCTCAAACTTGAGATCCTCCAGCCCAGTCACTGGGATTACAGGCAGGTGCCACTCTGCAGGAAAATTCTTCATTCACTTATTTATTTTTGGTACCAGGGTTGAATCATGGGCACTTACCACTGAACCACATCTCAGCATCCCCCATGTGTGCATGCACATCACACACACACATACACACACACTTATTTTTTTTTTTTTGGCACCAGGGATTGAATTCAGGGGCACTTGACCACTGAGCCATATCCTCAGCCTTATTTTGTATTTCATTGAGCAATTTAGCAAGACTGTCTCAAAATAAAAAATAAAAAAGGACTGGGGATATGGTTCAGTGGTTAAACACCTCTGGGTTCAATTCCCCCACCCCTGTACCAAAAAAAAAAAGAAGAAGAAAAAGAAAAAGGGAGAAAGCTGGGTGAGGTGCTGCATGCCTGTAATAACAGCAACAAAGGAGATTGAAATAGGAAGATGGCCTGTTGGAGGCCAGCCTCATCAGTTTAATGAGATCCTGTCTCCAAATAAAAAGACCTAGGGGTGTAGCTCAGTGGTAGAGAGCTTGCTTAAAGGAAGCCTTGGATTTAATCTCCCTCGACTACTGAAAAAAAAAAATCCAGTTAAAATAACCTCTCCCAACTTCTGTAAGAAGACCTGATGACCTTCTTTGTTTCACCCCTGTGGAGGATAGTGATTAAGAATACTATATTCTGATGCCAGACCATGTGATTTTAGATACTAGATTTGTCACGTACCAATTGGTAACCTTGGGCACAGGACTTAACCTCTGTACTTTGGTTTCCTTTCTTGTAAAACAGGGATTCCAAAAATTCCTATCTTGGGAGAACATTCATTCATTGAATATTTGCTGAGTATTTATTTTAATACATTAAAACAGACTGAAATTCCTGCCCTGGTAGAACTCAGATTAGATTTCAGGGTATAAGTCTTCATTAAGTTTGTTCTGGGACAAAATTAGCCACTTATTTTGTAAGTAAAATGTTACTGGATCCTAGCCACACCCTTTATCTGCTTGTTGTCTAGGGCTGCTTTTGTCCTACCAAGGTCAAGGTGACTGATTGAGACATAGGCCATATGGCCTGCAGAACTGAAAATATTTACTATTCAGCCCTTTAAGAAAATGTTGAGTGCCCCCTGCCCTAGTAAGATTAAGTGGGTTCATCCATGCAAACATGTAAAGTGCCTAAAAGCATTGACTGGTAAGCACTCAGCAGATGCCAGCTTTAATTTCACCCCAAACCTTTAATGTCAGCCTTATCACAGGGTCTTAATAACATTTTGAATGAATAAATGAATAAACAGAGAGGTAAAGAGAAGCCAGGAGTCACTCTGGAAGTCACACAGAAGAAAGAGTTTCAAGAAGGTGGAAGTGGTCAGCTATGTAAGTGAAACATTGAGCACTGAAGAAAGATTGTCAGATTTGGCAATCAGATGAAATGACATGACCACGGAGCAGCTGTGGGAAGTGGTGAGGACAGGAGCTGGACTGTGGGTGGGTTTAGCTGGGAACTGAAATGAGAAAGGAGACCTGGGAAAGTTAGAGACTGGACAGCTACGTGACGGCAAGTATCACCATACACAACACGTTTGGCCTCCTACCTGAATTTTAAAAAATCTGCTTACCCCAAATATCAGGTTTGTTGAAATACTGGGATAACTAATGAATTTTCCATTTATGTTAGAGCTGTTTGGTGTTGGGTAAAACTTCAAAGTGAAAATTCAAGTCAAGAACTAGCCCGCAAAATGGGATGCAGAACTTTCAAGCCCATCATTAAGATTTATGATGATGATAAAGCAGGTGATATTGTTGATGATGATAAAGTAGTTTTTTCTGTGTATGTGTGATCTTAATCCTAATGTGACTTTTTAAGTTGGTACTAGAGATTGAACTCAGGGGTGCTCTACCACTGAGCTACATCTCCAGACATTTAGATATTTTATTTCGAGACAGACACTCAATAAATTGCTGAGGCAGGCCTTGAACTTGTGATCTTCCCCTGGCATCTGACTCAGATCCAGCTACTCATGGGACCCCATCTCCCTGACCACAGACCCCCAAGTCCCAAGCTGTGTCAGTAAAATTCCTTTTTTTTTTTTTTGGTACTGGGAATTGAACCCACGGGCTCTTAATCACTGAGCTACACCCCCAGGTTTTCACTTTTTTATTTTTTTTAATATTTATTTTTTAGTTGTAATTGGACACAATACCTTTATTTATTCATTTTTATGTGGTGCTGAGGATCGAACCCAGGGCCCCGTACTTGCTAGGTGAGCGCTCTACTACCAAGCCACAACCCCAGCCCTACTTTTTTTTTTATTTTGAAGCAGGGTCTCACTGTTTTAGGGACTCAATAAATTACTGGGGCTGGCTTTGAACTCCAGATCCTCCTGCCTCAGCCTTCCAATTTGCTGGGTGTGTGCGACTGCCCTCTACTCAGTGATAAGTTCTCCACCAAAACACTCTTAGTGCAATTGGGAACAAAAGCCACTCTCCCTGTGGCAGAAAGCTGTGAGGTCCAAGCTGTCTGCAGCCATGTTTCCTGCCGTGTGGAGGAGGCCAGTCTATGGTGAGGAAGAAGGAAGTTGACACAGAGTAGGAGAAAAGAGGGCCACAGGGTCCTGAGGGCTTTCAGGTACCTTGTTGCAGATGTCCCTAAGGTCCAGCTTTGTCCTCAGCCTTTGGGTAGGTTGGCATTTCAAACTTTCTTTGGAATCCTGCTTTCAATTTTGTTTTTAATTAAAAGTCCTCTTCTTTCAACCTTGCTTTCCTTATTATGTAGATCTTCTTAAATTCCCCATAGTGTGATTCTAATCAATGTGAAATAAGAATTTCAATGGAGACAACAGTGAAAATCTCCCTATTGGGAATAAGCCTGAAGTAGTGGTGCCTGTCTGAAATTCCAGCAACTTGTGAGGCTGAGGCAGGAAGATCGCAATTTGGAGGCCAGCCTCAGCAACTTAGCAAGGCCCTAAGCAACTTATACAAAGGACTGGGGATGTAGCTCAGTGGTTAAATGGGTTAAGTGTCCCTTATCCCTGGTACCAAAAAACTTTAAAGACTATATAAGCATGCTGTAGGTATAGCTAGCTCAGTGGTACAGGGCTTTCCTAGAATGCATAAGGCCTGGTGTTCAATCCCCAGTACCACAAACAAACAAAAAAACTGTATAAGCATATTTTTTTTGTTCATTCTGTAAACATTTTCTGAACACTCTGTATGTACTAGATTCTGATAAATATGTGGGTATAGACCTTAATTTGATCATTCTTTTCTCTACTACTTTTATAAATATGATTTAATTGGTGAAGAAAGCTAATTAAGCAAATAGGTTCAATATTTATTATAGATGCTAAGGTAGAAATTTAGATGGGTTACATGGGGGCACCAAGAATAAAATAATTACGTAAAACTATTTCTCCATTTTTCAAGAGCTTTATACATATGTGACATTAAATCAAAAAATAGTATCAACTCATACTTTCTCAAAAACATGTAAAAGACATTTAAGATTTTGGACTCATGCATATTTTCACAAGGTTGTTTGCTTTTTTGTTTTGTGGTACTAGGGATTGAACTCAGGGCTTCCTGAATGCTGGGCAAGCATTCTTCCACTCTGCTATATCCCCAGCTCTTCCACTGAGGATTTTTTTTGGGGGGGATGGGGGGTTACTGGGAGTTGGACCCAGGGTGTTTTACCACTGACCTATATCCTTAGCCATCTTTGTTTTTTATTTTGAGATGGGGTCTTGCTAGATTGCTAAGGGCCTCACTAAGTTGCTGAGACTGGCCTTGAAATTACAATCCTCCAGCTTCAGCCCCCCAAGTTGCTGTGATCATGGGTGCGCCACAGTGCCCAGCTCCACTGTTTTTTTGTTTTTATTTTTTTAAAGAGAGAGTGTGTGAGAGAGAGAGAGAGAGAAAATTTTTTAATATTTATTTTTCAGTTTTCGGTGGACACAACATCTTTGTTTGTATGTGGTGCTGAGGATCTAACCTGGGCCGCAGGATACCGCTTGAGCCATATCCCCAGCCCTCCACTGAGTTTTTTAACGGGACTTCAGAAGGGAATGCTTAGGGCTCTGCATGGTGACATAGGTCTGTAATTCCAGCAGATCAGGAGGTTGAGGCAGGAGGATTATGAGTTCAAAGCCAGCTAAAGCAAATTAGCAAGGCCCTAAACAACTTAGTGAGATCCTATCTACATAAAATACAAAAAAGGGATGGGGATGTGGCTCTGTGGTCAAGTGCCCCTGAGTTCAATCCCTGGTACCAAAAAAAAAAAAAAAAGGTTTAATATGATCCATATCATAATATATGCTATATTTTATTAAAAATGCATATCTAAATAGAAAAATCTATAAAGGTACATACATAAAATATTATCAGGGTTATATCTGGGTGGTAGGATTACTGGGATATTATTTTCTTCTCTATACTTTTTTTTTAGGGGTTGTTGGGGATTAAAAAAAAAAAGAAAGAAAGGAAAAGAAACCCATCTACACCTAAACCAAGAATTTGCTGAGAAGGGGATACCATTATCATGATTGCCCCAGATCAGCAGTGTCCAGTAGAAATTAACCTGTGCCAAGGAGTGCAAGCCGTATGCATATTGGAATCAGTTTTGGAAAGCTAAAAGCACATCTTCATTTCTCCTTCCTGAATGAATTACAACCTTGGCCGGCAACATTGCCTCCCACTGGCATAACTGCAAGTGCAGGCCAAGGGTGTCGCCAGCACTACAGCAACAAAGGTACCTTGGTTCTAGAATCTGGACTTGGAGCTCCTGAGTGGTGGTTCCCGGATATGACCCTTACTCTGTGTGGTCTGAATTGAGTCACTTTGCTTATCTAGGCCCATTTCCTCATTTTAAAACAGGTAGTTCCTTAATATCCTCTTGAACTTTAGTACTCTCTACCACTTTACATTACTGTGGTAATGGGACCTGCCCAGCCTGTTATCTGACACTAGTAAGCCCAAAGACCTTGGGCAGGGTCAATGACAAGTCATTCAGGACAATTTCTCTGATGTCATGGAGCAAAATGCACATTTGTTTATTTTATTTAGCAGTACTAGAGATTAAACTCAGGGGTGCTCTACCACTGAGCTACATCCCCAGTCCTTTTTATTTTATTTTTAGAAAGGGTCTCACCAAGTTGCTGAGGATGGCCAGAAATTGGGGTTCTTCCTGTCTCAGCCTCTGCAGACATTGAGATTATAGGCATGTGCCACAGTGCCTGGGAAAATGCACTTTTAGAGAGAGGAAAAAAATTTGAGCATGTGGTTTGCCATTCATTTACTCAGTATTACAGAGTGCTTACTTTGTGCCAGAGTGACAGGATTGAAGAAGGGAGGAGAGGATATGGTCTCTGTACTGCCCTCAGTGATAGAAACCAGTTGGAAGAAAATATAGATAAGCAGATAAGCAATTACCAAAAGGTCTGCAGAGGGCTCAGATAAAGGAAGGAGAGGGTATAGCACCTAGCCCAGCTAAGGGGAAGTGAGAGCAGCTTTCCAGGAAGTGATACTCAAATGAGAACAGAAGGAATGGTACTTGTTTCTGTCTTCTGATGCTATGGAAAGTGACCTACAGGGCATCTCATGTTAAACTTTATCTGCTTTTCTAGTCTGATTCATTGTTTTTCTATTCCTTTCTCCAATGCACTTACCCAGTTTTCTGTACAACCTGTAATCTGGTGGGAGGACCAGGGTCCTCAGTAACGTTGCATCCATCTGCATCCATTGGTAAACTCAAGTTTTGCATCAGTAAACTGTCACCTCCATCATCTCCAGCACCGTCACCTCTACCACTACCACTCCCAACTCCACTGTGCTACCATTAGAAAAGCGTACTGAGACTTATTTTAACTAATTGTCAAACTGTCTAAAATCCGAGTTGATATAATGAACAAATTAAGGAATGATTATTTGCTTTCCAAATTATTCAATCTAGAGCAACTTTAAATAATTAGACTTCCCCAGTGTTTTTTAAAATGTGCTTTGGTTTACAAACATTTTAATTGCCCAGATCTCTTTGGGAACATATCTACTTCAAGAAGTCAGGCATATCAGAGACAGGATTTTCATGCTGAGAGAAGTGTAAGCATTACAAGTTCATAAGGCCTCTTTCTTTATTCATTGAACTAATCGAGCGTTTTGTAGCATGCACACATCTGAACATTAAGCAGTTTAGTTGGCCATAAATCAGTAATTATGAAGGTAGAAGTTCACTGCATCAGGACCACTCATATAAAAATAGTATGCCTATGTAAATATATAGGTATCATATTTTTATCATATAGTCATCTTTTGTAATGTATATGTTTTCATAAATATGTAGTATATTTATGTTTTCTTTTTTTAAATTTTAATATTTATTTTTTTTTAGTTTTCGGCGGACACAACATCTTTGTTTGTATGTGGTGCTGAGGATCGAACCCGGGCCGCATGCATGCCAGGCGAGCATGCTACCGCTTGAGCCACATCCCCAGCCCTTATGTTTTCATTAGTACACTATTTTACAAATGTCCTGTAGATTGTGAAATTTAGGTTAGGGATTGAAGTATATTATAAAAATGACTACAAATTCTTCTCATCTTTTTGTTTTTTTTTAATGCAGTGCTGAGGATCGAACCCAGTGCCTAACACATTCTAGGTGAGCACTCTACCACTGAGCCACAACCCCAGCCCCTAATCATTGCATTAAAAAAAATCTTATTAGTTCTAATCAGTTATACATTTTTTTTTTTGGTAGTACTGAGGACTGAACCCAGGGCCTCATATATGCTAGGCAAGTGCTCTATCACTAAGCTGTATCCATTGCCCTTTCTATTTTTTTATTTTGAGACATGGTTTCACTAAATTGCCCAGGTTGGCCTCAAACTTGTGGTCCTCTTGACTCAGCCTCCCCAAGTAGCTGATATTGTAGGTGTGCATCACCACACTGGCTAAATTCCTTTCATCTTGTGTGCATATCATTTGCAATATGACTTTACATGCTTTTCATGGAGGAGGGGAGTCTATTTTTTACTCCTTGACTCTGATTCTGGGTTGGCCACGTGACTTTCTTAGGTATGAGTTCAGGATTGTCAAGATGACAGAGTCAGGATATAAGAAAGGTGCTGCTGGAGGACAAGAGGAGGAGAGGAGTCATGTCCGTGTTTAGGATGAATCCCATTACAGTGACAACACCGGCCACTGAGGACTTATCACCATGACAAACTCCTAACATAGGTTAGGTATTTTAAAATGACTGATGGGGGGGCTGGGGATGTGGCTCAAGCGGTAGCACGCTCGCCTCGCATGCGTGTGGCCCGGGTTCGATCCTCAGCACCACATACAAAGATGTTGTGCCCACCGAAAACTAAAATAAATAAATAAATATTTTAAAAAAAATAAATAAAATAAAATGACTGATGGGGCTAAAGTGGGCAGTGTTCTAGGTTTCCTAAAGTAACTGATGGGGGTGAGGATTAGACATATTCAAATCAGGTATTATAAGGTAACCAATGGGAGCAAGGGGTAAGGTCTTCAATTTGGTCAGTATAGGGAAGAGAATGCCTTACAGCTTAGTGTATAAGACACTGATTTCCAGACACTAGGGTCTTGAGCCTTTCTCTTGCTTGGCTCATTCCACTCTACCTAACAGAATGCTATCCTCACCTTCAATAAATCTGTACTTTGCCTGTTACTTGTGTGTGTCATGCTCAATTCTTTGTTGGAGGACAGAATGAACCTGGAGCCAAACTGGACACTCCAAGGATAATAACTTCTTTGGCTAATGGGATATTAACAAATAGATGCAAGCAGAGACTTAAAAAAAAAAAGCATACATATTGGGGGTTTGACTTCTTGATAACCTGGTAACCCTTCCATACCACCATGTGATTCCACTTGAGTTGGCTTGCTAGAAGATAACAACAGATCATGTGGAGCAGAGATGAACTAGCCCAGCTCAAGCCATACTAGATCAATCAGCTTGACAATCATCACATCTGCCAATGAGGCCATCCCCATTTGGTCCCAGCTGAACCTGTCCAGGCCACAAAATCACAACAAACTGACACACCAAAGACTCATAAGAAAGAGTAAAATATTTGTCCTCTTTTTTTTTGTTTTTGTTTTGTTTTGGTACTGGGGATTGAACCCCTGGCCTCATGCCTGTTAGACAAGCACCCTTCCACTTAGTCCTTCTTATTTATTTTGAGACAGGGTTGCTTGCCCAAGCTGGCCTTTTGGGATTCTCCTGTCTTAATCTCTGAGTAGCTGGGATTATAGACTAGTGCCAATACCCCTGGCAAATGTTTGTCATTTTAAGCCATAATATTTATTGAAATGGTTTGCTATAGCAAAATTGAACTGATACAAGGAACATATTTTATTTTCCTTTTTTAATCTTTATCCATTCCAAAAAAGACATTTGGTTTGGGCTGGGAAAATAGCTCAGTTGTATGAGGTCAGGGTTCAATTCCCAGTATCACCACCCCACCAAAAAAAAAAAAGATATTTGGTTTACTGCACCCACAGTTGCCACAAACATATGGTCTATCACTTCTTCCAATCCTAAAAGCTCTGATTCTCTTATATTATTAAGCTCAGCTGTTGCTTTTATGGAATAAAGGAGATAGAGAGTAAAGGTAAAAACCAGACATGATATAAACAGTGAAAGGAATACTCAGGCGGCTGAGGCAGGAAGGATCGGATCACAAGCTCAAGGCCAGCCTGGGTGACACAGTGAGGCCATGTCTAAAAAAACAAAAAAGTAACAGAGTTGGAGATGTGACTTAAAATGAAGATGGCAGGATACTCTAACTAAAATGATAAACCATTGCAACCCATAAATTGTTGATTAACTCCAAAGAAAAAAATTGTTCTATTAAATCAGAATCTTTGTGAAACTCCCTGGCACTGACCCCAGATGGCCCTGTGTTAAATTGCAAACCCACATTCTAAAATTCCCTTTCTATTAGATTCTTTAGTTTCCTCAATCTTTCTTGCTATTCAAGGTATGTTTTTCTATTTTGGTAGGTAAAAATTTTTTTGTCTATAAGTGACAGAAGCCTGAGTCAACCTAGCTCAAGGAAAAAAAAAAAGAAAAAAATGAATGTAGCCAGGAGTGATGGCTCACACCTGTAATCCCAGTGGCCTGGGAGGCTGTGGCAGGAGTTCAAAGCCAGCCTCAGCAACTTCAAATCAAGGCCCTAAGGGACTTATCGAGACCCTGTCTCAAAACAAAATCTAAAAATAAGGGCTGGGGATGGGTTCAATCCCTAGTACACGCACCACCCTGCCCCCCGCCCCCAAGAAAATGGATGTATTAGATTTTGCATCTTTTTTTGGTACTGAGGATTGAATCTAGGGGTATTCTACCGCTGAGCTACATCCTCCCCAGTCCTTTTTTATTTTTTTTTTCCCTTAATTTCGTACCAGAGATTGAACTCATGGTTGCTTAATCCCTGAGCCACATCCCTAGCCTTTTCTATTTTGAGACTAAGTTGCTTAGGGCCTCATTAAGTTGCTGAGGCTGGCTTTGAACCTGCAATCCTCCTGCCTCAGCCTCCAGAATTACTGGGATTACCAGTGTGCACTACCACACCTATCCTTATTTTTTGAGATAGAGTCTCACCAAGTTGCTGAGGCAAACCTTAGATTTGATATGCTCCAGTCTAGAATAGCTAGGATTATAAGCATGGGCCACAGCATCTGGCTTATATTTTGCATTTTAAAAGTCCAGATCATCCCTAAACTTCCAACCCAATTGAATCCAGCTGCTATAATCATAGCCCCAGGGGATGGTCTCCCCATCTCCATATCTGAGTTCTGTTTTCTTTGGTCTTGGCCCATCTGTATCCCTCAATCCCTGACCTATTTTCTGGATCTCAGATTTGAGTAGTAGCCCTCCTCCTCACCAATTGCCCTAATCATGTTAAAGGCACCAGGAGGCACCAAATTTTCTAAGTCAGAAACTTGGAAATTATCCCAGACCTCTTCATTAGTCTTAATATCTAACAGATCAAAAGGCCAAGTCATTTCTACCCCATTTGTGTCTTTGGAATTGGTTATCTCTCTCCATGGCCACTGCCACTGTGCTTTGTCATATACTGTTATTCCTGTCATGGAAGAAGAAAATTTCTTCCTAAGTAATCTTTCGCTTGGCTCCCAAAAAACCATACCTGAAGTAATAAATTTATTAAAAGTGTAACATCTGAGTCTAGCATTTCCTACATAAAAAGTTTGGCTGTGTGACTTGCAATGTTCTACAAATTTGGGATACAAGCCTGATCCCGTTTGGGGATTTTTCCAGCTGATCACTTGAATGCCCAGCTCCCCATGTGACAGATAGTCTACTATTTTAGGTGGGTTTCCCTAGAAACAGCCTGAGCTGGGATACGCATTAGTTGTTATTTAGGAACTTCACTGTTGCCTGTCACTGGGCTGTGGTTAGGCCCATTCTAAGGCACCCTGCCTGGTTTGGCCACTTAATACAGTATTTTGAGGAAGGAGATTGAAATTGATGTCTTTCCTCCCAAGAGGCCCAGGGCTCCTCATGCAAATTGTTTAACCCAGTGACAAGCTCTACCTACCTGGGGTCTCAGAGTGAGGCTTGATCCAGTTACAAAACTGTCTTTCATGCCAGGGGTCAAAAACTCAAATGCCTCTAGGAGCCTGAAGCTGGAGCAGCAGCTACTTAGCAACAATCGGTTACTACCAAGCAGGAATTTGGCACTCACAGTTGCCAGGATCTTTCATTTCCCCCCCCATCAGGAGGAACCACAAATCTTGAGTTTTATATGAAATATTCTAGTTTTAAACTGTCAGCTTTATTTTTAAAAAAGCAGGCAAAACCAAACTTGTCTAGGGCCTTATCTGGTTTATGAGCTGTCAGTTTTTGAATTTGATTTGATTCCCTAATCCCGGAACAATGGATGCCCACTTGCCCTACATTTGCATAACTATAGAGGCCACAGCAATGATCTGTGACTGAATAAAGATCAGCTGTGAACCTACTACAAAAGGTTCACGACTTCAAAAAAAAACCTAACCTCCTTTAGTGTGGGCTGTCTGGCCTTCCAGACCCAGCTCTTCGCCTTCTCCCCTTTCTGTTACCTCTTTCCTCTAGTTCCTAATACCAGCTCACATCTCAGGGCCTTTGTGTTCACTGGGCTTTTTGTCCTGGAGACCCCTCTTCCAGTTATCCATGGGCAATCCAGCCATAATGCCATCCTTCAAGATTTGGTCAGGCTTTGTGTGGTCTTGCACACCTGTAATCCCAGCTACCGGAGTCTGAGGCAGAAGGTTCCAGGCAACAAGTTCCAGGCCTCCCTCAAAATAAAAATAAATAATAATAAAAAAAATTAAAAGGGCTGGACATGTAGCTCAGTGCCCTGGGTTCAATCTCCAGTACAGTCTTCCTGCAATTTCTGCTGTCTCTTTTGTTTACCCCAATCTTTAGTTACTCTACTGTCCTCTTGTGTTCTTCACATGCTTGTGACCCCACCTGACACAGTCCCTACAGGCGAGAAACCTCAAACTTCCTTCACCTTGGTATCTCCCTGGCCTTATAGAGTACCTAGCACCTTAAATGGAAATTGGAGGACTGGGGTACCCAATATAAAAAATAATGATCTTGACCATTGCATTTCACAGGATGGAAATCCATTAAAAAAGTAAATTAAAAAAAAACTTGACAACCTGAAATGAAGTTGCGTGTTTAGCAGGAGAAAAACCCTCCGCATACTTTAATTTTTAAATTGATCATGTGTGAAATAGAGTACGTTTTTAAATTCAAGCTTTGACGTAACTGAGGCTTCTGATAAAGAGTTCTAGAACTAGCATGGTACAGTTACTCTCACTGGCTTTTGAGAATCTCACGGGCCCCAGGGTTCTCTTAAAATCAGCGGAGGACGGGGCTGGGGTTTGCAGTTCCAAGGGGTGGGCAGGAGTGGTGGTGGGTAGGAAGCAGCTCCTCCAGATGAAACAGCACTTTTTACAGGAGCAGTGGCCTGCGGCAGGAGGGAGAGCAGCCACGGAGGAAAGACCCTTTTGCATAATCCATTCTTAAATTGACTGAGGCTTGTACAGTTGTAAACTGAAACTCCAGAGGCAAACCTCCGAGTGGTTACATTTTCTTAAAAAGAATGTTTCCTTCCCAGCCCTGTCAATTATTTCTTACTTTCTGTCCCCACCCCAACGCGCGCGCACACACCCAACTTTTGGTGGGGCCGCTGCGTCAACATTGAGCCTCTCTCCTACCTGAAGCGAAGACCTCAGGACACGGCAGGGCTGGCGTTTCATTCATAATACATGAACTCAGGGGAGGAGGGAGGCGGGGGCTGGGGCCTTTCATCTCAGCTATTTTAAATCCCGGCATTGCAGCCGAAAGGGAAAATGACCTGGGAGTGAAAGGCACCGGGATGAAGCATTGCACGATAACGGTACAACCGAGCGCGTCAGCAGCCCGCCCGCTGGCTATTTATACCGCGCAGATTATGCAATCGAGCTCCAGCCATTCATACCCAACAGGGACGCCGCGCGCCCGGCGGTGGCGGGTGGGGGAGGGCACATTCCCGGGTGCCGGGTCAGTTTCTAAGTTTGCATCATCCCCTTCATTACCAGAGTAGCTTGGGTTTCCATTGCTGCCAGCGGGAAACCGTCTTGGGGGAGACAGCTGGGCTACAAACTCACTTGGCACACACTGGCACACACGACTGCCTATTTAAACCTAACAATAAAGGCAGCAGAGCGCCCGAGGCGCGGCCAGGCAGGGCGCAGGGCTGGGTCGGGGCAGACCGGAAGGAACTGATAAACCAAGCGCTAATGACACCCCTCCCTCCCGCGTCGGAAGTGTCCTCGCAGCGGCGGTCATTGAGAAATACCGAAGGGGCAGAGTGGGGGTGAGGCGAGGACAGGCCCCGGCGCAGCTGCGCGCGCCTCGCGGGGCCGGGAGCTGGGTGCAGCGGCGGCGGGCGGCTGCTGCTGGCAGGACAGCACACGTCGCAGGCCCCGCGGCGTCCGGCCGGAATCGCCCCCTCCCCTCCCCTGGGGGTAGCGCGAGTGGTTTATCAGATCCCACCCCCACTCCCCGGCTGGGGACACCTACACACCCAGCTCTGCCCGACCCCTGCGGCCGAGAAGAGGCGAAGGACACCAACGAGAAAGCGGACTGCACAGGAAGCTAAAATGTCCGCTTCTCCCAGCGCCCGTGCGGGCCGGGAGGGGGCGGGGGCCGCGGCCCGCTTCCGAGAGCAACAGGACCTGCGGGGCTACTGAGCATGCCCGTCCCGCCGCCGCCGAGGGTTGCTCTGGCTCCGAGCTCCGGGCTTTCCCGGCCGCCCGCGGGAAGGACGCTCCTGTGGGTGCTTCCCCCGCCCGGCACTCGGACTTGCGAGGCCGGTAGGTGGGGTCCTGCTGGGTGCCCCACTGGGTTTGCGTTGAAGTTCTGAGCCGTTCCATAGCACATTTGGAGCTTTACCGTCTTACTCTGAGTCCACCCTCTGGATTAGATCGTGTGCAGAGCTGCCTGCTCCCTGTTTTGCTGGATGTGGGGAGGGAGAAGGAGGGATACGGGTCCTTAACTCGTTTCAGAGGCGTCTTTTAAAGTCTTAATCTGTGCTGTTCCCTTTTCCCAGTTACGATCCAGTGGAGTGGACTTTGCCAAAACTCTGATATTCAATTCAATAAACGTATCCGAGTTAATTCATCCAGTATCCTCATATAGTCTCTGAAGATGCAGAAATCAGATTCGCCTCAACCACAGTTAACAACTGATGGGCAGGACTAAGCGGCGATCTGCTAGCATGGTTTCTATCAAAAGACCCCTCTAAGTGACAGTGACAAAGCAGAAAAGAACAAGAAGTCTTACTTTCTTTATTGGATACTAGGGATTGAATCTAGAAATGCTTGAATCACTGAGGTACATCCCCAGCCCTTGCCCTTTTTATTTTTTGAGAAAGGGCTTCACTAAATTTTTTTGAACCTCCAATCCTGCCTCAACCTGGTGTGCTTCACTGCGCCCAGCTGTAAGACTTTATTTATTTACTTATTATATTTTTGGTACTGGGGATTGAACCCAGGGGCGCTTAACCACTGAGCCACTTCCTCAGCCCTTTTATTTTTTTAGAAACAGGGTCTCTCTGGGTTGCTAAGTGCCTTGCTTAATTGCTGAGGCCTGTTTGGAACTCTGGATTCTCCTGTCTCAGCCTCCTGAGTAGCTGGGATTACAGGTGTGGACCACAACACCTGGCTTGTAAGGCTTTATTTCAGGGAACAAAAAGAGGCTGGGGTCTAAAACGGTGAGAGAGCACTTTGCCTAGTAAGTGCAAGATTTTGGGTTCCATCCCTGTTGGGGGGAAATATAGGGAATAAGAAGAACGAAGAATCAACTGAAGAGCAGGAAAAGTTGTCAGGATTTTTTTTTTTTTTCTGTACCAGGAATTGAACCCAGGGACACTTAACAACTGAGCCACATCCCCAGCACTTTCTTTCTTTTTTTTTTAATATTTATTTTTCAGTTTTCAGTGGACACAACATCTTTGTTTGTATGTGGTGCTGAGGATCGAACCGGGCCACACGCATGCCAGGCGAGCGCGCTACCGCTTGAGCCACATCCCCAGCCCATCCCAGCACTTTCTTATATTTATTTATTTAAAAAATATTTATTTTTTTTAGTTGTAGTTGAATACAATACCTTTATTTTACTTATTATTTTTATGTGGTGCTGAGGATTGAACCCAGGGCTTTGCCAGTGCTAGGCAATTACTCTATGCTGAGCCACAACCCCAGCCCCTCTTATGTTTATTTAGAGACAGAGTCTTACTTAGTTGCTTAGGGCCTTGCTAAATTGCTGAGGGTGGCTTTGAACTTGTGATCCTCCTGTCTCAGCTTCCTGAACCGCTGGGATTACAGATGTGTGCCACCGTATCTGGCAATGGAATCTCTTATCTATGGTACCTTAACTGTATAGCCCATTTCATCTTCCAGCAACTCTACATTGGGGATATTATACTGATACAAAAGACACTGAACCCAAGGCCAAAAAGAATCTAAGACCTTCCCAAGATGCTCCAGATTGAGTCTGGCACCAAAGAGATCTCAGTAGGGACTTCGTGACTCCTGGACTTCAGAATGATTTTTTTCCATTGTCCCCCTGGCTGCCTGGCCCATGGGCTGTACCAGTCCTTCACTAGTTGCAACAGCTGGCTGAGTGAGTAGGGGTAAAACTCATCCAAGCTGCTCAGAGCTTGCCAACCTGCAGAAACTAATAATCACCACAACTGCCATGGTGCTGTACTGTGTACTCTGAAACTAGAGGGTAGAGCCAGAGAGATGCCCATTGAGTAGGTAATTTTGGTGTGAATAAATGCCTGTGTTCCTAGAAGTTCAGGAATGACTGAGAGTAGGATCTCTTTCAATATACCCAGGGAGAAGAGCATCAAAAGTGAAAGGTGAGAACTGGGTAGTTATGGAATTTAGAGGACACTTGCCTTTGTATAGGTAGTGCTTTCTCTTTGACTTTTTTTTTTTTTTTTTTTTTTTGTGGAGGAGAATTAAACCCAGGGGTGCTCTCTAATGCTGAGCTACATCCTCAGCCCTTTTTATTTTGAGACAGAGCTCACTAACTTTTCCAGGCTGACCTCAAACTTGGCGATCCTCCTGCCTTAGTCTCCCAAGTAGTTGGTATTACAGGCAAGCACCACCAGCCCTGGCTTAAGATTCTTGATGGCCTGAAAAACTGAGAAAAACACTGTTGGCTTTGTTATCCTTGTGAAACTGAAGACTTGATAAAAGCCTCACTCAGGGTCTCAGGTGGGCCAGGAGAAAACCAGAACCCAGGTGTTCCACCCAGTCTACTGCCCTTCTCACCACTACACATCACCGGAACCCAGCATCAAAGGAGTTGAACCTCAGTCTTTGTACACAGAGATCATGGATGTGATAAGCAGGAAGTCTAGGGTAAGCCAGCAGTTTCTCCTGACTCAAGGTGAAATTTACTATCTTTAGAGCACATATGGCTTTCCATATGTATATACCTTTTAGGTATTCCATATTTGAGGCACATGCTTATCTTCTAGTTTAATAGTTACTGTTTTGCTAAAATCTCTGTGAATTGTCTTATGGCACATTCACAAGTACAGAAAATTCTACTGTGCTGTGGAGCAGAAAGGGACAGGGAGTAGGTCTCTTGCTCCATGGCAAGATCCCAGAAATACTCAATAATTATGTAATGTGTGGGATCCAGTGCAAAGTGAAAATGCAGAGTCCCCTTGTTAAAAAAGTATAAAGGAGTCCAGGCACAGTAAACAACTGTAATCCCAGCAACCCAGGAGGCTGAGGAGGGAAGATCACAAGTCTGAGGCCAGCTTCAGGAACTTGGGCCCTGTCTCAAAAAAAAAAAAAAAGTTGGGGGCTGTAATTCAGTGCTAGAGCACCCCTGAGTTCACTCCCCAGTACAAAAAACAAAACAAAAAAACCATACACACATTTTTTTTTTTTTAATGTTACTGGGGATGGAACCCAGGACCTCATGCAAGCTACCACTGAACTACATCCTCATCCTTATTTTGTATTTTATTTAGAGACAGGGTCTCACTGAGTTGCTTAGGCCTCATTGTTGCTGAGGCTGGCTTTGAACTCACAATCCTCCTATCTCAGCCTCCCCAGCCGCTGGAATTACAGGCCTGGCCACCACACCCAGCTTTTATTTTTATCTTGAAGCAGAGTCTCCCTTAGTTGCTATGGCTGGCCTTGAACTTGCCTGCCTTCTGCCTCAGCCTCCAGAGCAGCTGTGATCACAGGCGTGGGCCACTGCATCCTGGTTTATAAAGGATTTCAAGATTGCAACAACAGAGCATGAAACTAAGCACGGATCCCCTACAACTATACCAGCTGCATACCCAGGACGCTAGTCCTGGACGTTGCCCTTATGCTTTGTAGAGCCTGGGCCCACCCAGAAAACCTCCAGCAGGTACCAAGCCAAGACAGGAAAAATAAAACTGGGGGTGTGGTGGGATGGGGTGGGGAGTTGATGAGCTCCTCACCTCTCTGTGCCAAAGTCCATAGGGCTGGCAACCTCTGGCTCGGTAACTGGTCTTCAAGGGCCTGAAACAAAATCCATCCTTCATCAGCAGAGAGATTCGCTAGATAGTTTCAGAAATATATTTGGGATTACCTTTTAACTCTATCATTTCTACAAAAACGCAAACGTTTCTGGGGCATTTGGGGGGCTTATCCTTTATTTTTCTATGTACAAATAACGACTCCTTTAAAATGCCCGCTCATCTATCAAGACAAAAAATTAAGAGACGGAAAAGCCTCTGCCATCAGAACCTTGGCAAAGTCTTACTTCCCACTCTTTCTGGTTGGGTTGGGGTGGCGAGGCCAGCCGCTGCCACCTGCGCCGTCCCCGCCCTCCCGGTGGGGGTAGTGGTTCCTCCGAGCACCACCACCCCTCCAGCCGCTTAACTCCATTCCCTCCCTTGAGCTTTCCCATCTTCGCCCCCAGGCGCCCCCCCCCCCCTCGATTTTCAGTCCTAGGGTTTGGAAAGAAGGAAGGGACAAAACGGGAGCCAGATGTGTTCAAGTCCCCAGCTCCCGCCTCCTTCATCCTCTTGGGCTTCCTAAAACCCGGAGTCTTAATCGAGGAGGATTCGGAGCCAGACAGACGCGGCGCAAACAACTCCGCTCCGCGGCTCCTTGGGGACTGGAAGCCAGGAGGGAGGGGGAAAAGAAGCTGGGCATGCTCAGTAGGCGGGACAAAGTTTTTTTTTCTCTCCCTCTCTCTCTCTCTTTTTTTTTTTTTCGGTCGCAAGTAGGAAGCTTTTTGCACTCCACCACCTCTGGCCGCTGGGAAGACGTCATCGCTTCCGCCCTACTTCCTCCTCCTGTTGGCGGCGGTGAGAATCCAATATGGAGTAAATCGGTGGAGTCGAGAGATGGGGCTCGGACGGGGCGCCCTGCACCGCCTCTCAGGCGCACCTCCCCCGGCCGCCGACCGCTCCCCGGAACCGTGATTGGCCCGGCCCCCCGGGGGCGACCCCGTACCCAGCCCCCACCCGCCGCTGGACCTTTCCTGCTGCGAGCAGTCCCCGAGGCGCGCTTGTTTTTCTTCTGCTCTTCCCCACCGCGGTCCCCTGCCCAAATCTCGCCCTCCGCCCGCTCAGAGTCCCCGACCTCTGCCCGCCTAGCCCCGCGGCGCTGCGGCGCTCACTCCCCCGGCCGCTGGCTGGTGCGCCCCTTCCCCAAACCTCACCCCGCGCTCGGGTCGCCCTGCTTCCCCTTCTGCCTCCAGCGCTCCCCTCATCTCTAGCCGCCCCCCTTCCCCAAATCAGGCGATCTCCGGAGATGTGAAGAAGGGGGGGTGAGCGGACAGGAAGATGAAGGGAGCAAAGCTGCCCGCCGCGGGACAGGCGTCTAGGTGAACAAGAAAATGACCGAAGAAACACACCCGGACGAGTAAGTTCGGTCGTAGGGTGGGAGGAGGGTGCCCCACGGGACAGCATGGGGGCCGGGGCTGAGGACGCCGGCGGGGACTCGTTGGGTGAACTTGGCGTGGGATGCAGCAACTCGCTGACCTGTTAGGATTGGGGCGCGAGATTTCTCTCCTTGTTGAATCGAAGAAGGGGGCAAAAACTGTCGCGGGCAGGCAGGGGCATGCTTAGGGTCGGCAGGCTGGTGGCTGCTGCGGGGGCCAAGGGCGCGCGGGTGACCTCGGGGCGGTCCCCGCTCCCTCTCCAGGGACCTCCCTCCATTCGTGGCGGCCGGAGCTGAAGATTTGACACCCCCACTCAGGCTTCCCGGGGTCGATAGGTTTTTACGTGGTGACTTTGTGACTCGCGCTCTGCCGCTGGCCCCGCGTCCCCTTGCTAGCCCACTGGGGCCCAGGCTCCGCCATTTCGTTTTCTTGAATTGCTCTCATTTGCATACCACATTTTCATTCATAAAAAACACGGTGGAGCACGGGGAGGACGGGCGCGGGCCGCGCGGAGGTCTGGTGCGCCGGGGTCCGTGCACGAGCTGGTACACTGGAGCCGCCCGAAGGGTCCCGCGGCGCGCTTGCTTGCTTGTGTGTGTGTGTCTGTGTGTGTGCGCGCGCGCGTGTGCACGCGCCTGTGGGACGGCACGCGAGCCCCGCAGGGTCGGGGTAGCTGGAGGGGCGGATCCGGAGCGCGAGCGGCCGGGGCGGGCGAGAGTGTGCGGGGCAGCGAGCTCGGGTGGTGGGGAGAGAGAAAGAGTGTGTGTGTGTGTGTGTTCATTCGCTAGCGTGCACGCGCGTGTGCCCGGCCCGCGAGCTCGAAGGGAACAATGCTCCGGGCACTGCGCCGAAGGGGCTCCCGAGCCTCCCCGCGCGGGACCAGTGCCTGTCTCCATCCCTGGGCCCAGGTGCAGCTCTGCCTCGCGGTGGCGGGGTCCGGATCGGCTTTTCTCTGCCTGGCCGGAGGCGTTTCCCCTCTGGAGTGCGACGGGGGCGGGGCGGCTGGGCCCCGCGCCTGGAGTCTTGGGCCAGGGGTCCCAGCGGTCACCACACGGCAGCCGCTGTCGCTTCTCAGTGGCTGTGCCCGCTACCATCCATTTTTTTCATTTTTTGTGAATAAGACGCTCTCCTTTATTGTCACATGACATCCCTCCTCCCTTGCACATTCATAAATCCGGAGCCTGCCTCGGCTCCTTTCATTCAGAGCTGCCATTAGCTAAGGTAGCCTCGGCGCCGGCTTGGGTGCTAAGAGCCTGTTGGCAGTCGCAGGGGCGCATCCCAGAGGGACACTTTCCACCGGTCCACGCCTGGGAGTAGGGACTGCGGGCCGTGAGCTCTAGAGGCCCTAGGTCTCCCCGCTCTACACCGCCACCCCCTCCTCTGTGAGCATTGAGACTCAGACGTGCAGGGAGGGGAAGTGACTCAGGGCTGGGCGACTGGGAGACTTGAAGGTCTTGCAGCAGGTGACAGAATGCTGTGTTCTAAGAAATCTCACTTCTTTTTAAGTGCCCCTTTATCCTTTGGTGTCTTGCCTGGCTGGGCAGGCGGGGGGGGGGGCGCTGGTGTTTGGGAATGGGAATTTCCTTCCTGTGAGTCCCCAGGGAACTTAAACTGTAGTAACTCTTGATCTGCTGGACACCAGTCACTGGAGAGGATCCTGCCTGGTGTGCAAAACAGGGTGGCTTCACTGTACCTGCCGGTATTTCTGTTTTGGCATTTTGCTTTGCCTTCATATATCTTTCTTGAAATAGTAAAGTGACAAAAAAAGTTGTGCTTTTAGTACTGAAATATAGAGGCCTTGTCCCTTTTTGAACTTGGCCAATAAACAGGTACTTTTCTGGTCCTCATTTGTGCCTGCATACATGAGTAACAGTAGGAGTAGTGAGAAACTGTCCACATGCTCAGGCCTTGGGGTCTTGGAGAGGTTTGACCATTCTGCATTAAGTTCCTTGACTCCATCCCTCGGAGCCATACAAGCCTGGTCTGTTCCTTTTCACAACAGCATGTCAGCCTTGCATCCTTCCCCATCTGCTATCCAAAGCAAAAGGTGGGATCACAGCAATAAGGAAATCTCTCCCTTTCCAGGTTTTCATCCACTGCTCCACTGCTGTGAAAAACCCAGTGGAAACAGTGGACATTTGAGGACAGGTTCTGGTTTCAGTTAGAATCAGAAAGCCCTGGCGCCTTCACCACTGCAAAAATGGCCTTCTGGGGTTTGCATTTAATGTGATGCCCTTGGCATGAGATATTAAATGCCTGGGAAGAAAGCAGCCGCATGGGCAGTAAACTGCCATTGTAGTCACTGTCCATTATATTGTTTAGTGTTCTTATGTAATGACCCATCTGAAAAATTCCTTTTAAACCCTACTGCCAGGAAGATTTCTCCTTCTGAGTTACAGAGCTTGCCATAATTGCTTTATTGTTATTGCTTTTTTTTTTTTTTTAAGCCACACTGTCTGGAAAGTTCAGAGCTTAAATTATTGCTTGATATGGTAACCATATTAGCCTAGGTTTTTGCTAGATTTATTTACCCCCTCCTCTATGTGAATTTTTTTTTTAAATTTTTTAGTATTGATTTTTTTTTTTTACTTTTAGGTGGACACAATATCTTTATTTTTATGTGGTGCTGAGGATCAAACCCAGTGCCTCATGCATGCTAGGCAAGCACTGTTCCACTGAGCCACAATCCCAACCTTCCTCCATGTGAATTTTGATCTTTTGTTTTCTAACGGGTTTTTGTAGACAGGATATGTTACTTATAAGGAGAATTAGTGACATCAAACTGGAGACTTGGGGAGATACATGTACCTTAGATAAAAGAGACTTTTTGAAAAATTGAATGGTCCAGAAGTTTAAATATATCTAGCATCAATACAAAAAACCAAAATCGTGCTTTGATTTTTAATAATATTGTTTTGTTTGATCTTTTTTGTTTTGTTTTGTATGTATGTGTTACTGAGGATTGAACCTAGGGGCACTCCATCACCAAGCTACATCCCCCCAGCACTTCTTACTTTTGTTTTTCCATCCTGCTTTGGATATTTTAGTAGCTGGGGTTATAGGCACGCTCCACCACTCCCAGTCCAGTGTTCTTTTTCATGTCAATTTAAAACTCCTCTTTTACAGATACGGTAATTCAGGAAAGCATGTTTGCATTTGTTGAAGATGATCCCAAAAGATTGTGGACGATGGTTCTATGTAGAAAATACACTGATCATTCATTCTTCTTTGATCTCACTCCAGATAGAATGCTTGTGTTAATGTTGTGGTGCTGGGGCCTGTGGCATGCTAGGCAAGTGCTCTACCAATGAGCTGCATTTCCAGTCCCACTGAGATGCATCTTAAGGTTTACATTTTCACTTTTTTAAATTTTTTAAAATTTTAAGGTGGACATAGTATCTTTATTTTATTTCTATGTGGTGCTGAGGATCGAACCCAGTGTCTCACGCATGCTAGGCAAGCACTCTACCACGGAGCCACAATGCCAGCCCTACATTTTCACATTTTTTAAAGATAATTTTAAAAGTCGGAATGGGAAAGTGGCTCAGTGGTAGAGCTCTTGATTACATGTTCCAGGCCTTGGGTTTGATTCCTAGCACCTTGGCAAAAAAAATTTTAAAAACTTAAAGAACATCAACAACCTTTTTGAAAAGTGATCTTTTGTACATAGTTGTGGGGGAAAATTGAAAACCATGCAATTTTGTCTGGGTTTTGTTTTGTTTGTTTGTTTTTGGTTTTTGGTGGTAGTAGGGAGTGAACCCTGGCTTCCTGCATGGTAGGCAAGTGCTGTACTACTGAGCTACATCTCTAACCCTTTATATTTATTATTTTTTTAATTTGAGGCAAGTTCTTTACAGTTTGCCCAGGCATGACTCGAATTTGTGATCCTCCTGTTTCACCCTTGCAGTAGCTGGAATTATAGATGTGCACTACCACTATTGGTTGTCTGTATCTCTCCCCCCCCCCCCCATGTGTCTAAGGAATTTGATCATGGCTACAAATGGCTTGAAAATTCACAGACAAAAAAAATAAAGCAAGCCTCATGAAATAAGATCTAACTCGGGAGACATGGGGCTGCTGTTCAGTTTTTTTGTTCTTCTCATGATCTCTTCTCTGTAACCTACTTCTTGCTGGGAATGAATTTGTAGCTTAACCATCATTTATATTTTTTTCTATTGCTGGAAGATTTTCCATTAAAAATATTTTAAAAACAGGCTTAATTTTTTTTAACTGAACCTATTTCAAAAATATTGCAGGCATGAAGACTCTTAACAACTAAATACCTGAGCCTACTTCTCAAAAAGATAAGAATACTTTCCTGTGAAACTGCAGTACCATTATCATACTTTAGAAAATTTAAGAATTATTCCCTGATGTCTTTAACACTCAGCCTGAAATATCTGAAAAATGTCTTTTATGACTATTTTTTCAGCCAGAGACCAATCAACCCTGAGTTAAATGCATTTGTAACATACACTTAAGGCTCAAGGTTTTACCATTTCCTCACTTCATGATCTAAGACAAGATATTTACACATCTCACTTTGGTTTTATGCAGGTACCAAATGGGAATAAATACTGCCTTTTTCTGGGTAGTATTTATAGGCAGGTGCTGTGAGGGAGGGTTAAATGAGATAGCTTATGTGGAGCTTGCAGTATCTAACATAAAACAAGGTGTTCTGGGTGATGTTTTTTGGGACAGTGAGATAGGTGTCTTACAGGCTTAGCTTGTTACATTCAGATAGTCCTGTAAAGGAGTTGTTGCCCATTTAACTGATGAGGAAGCTTAAATAAAGAAAATTCCTTGCCCAAGACAGCAAATTTTTGTTTTATTTTTCATTTTTGAGACAGGGTCTTGTTAAATTGCTGAGGGTCTTGCTACATTGCAGAGGCTGGCCTCTAATTTGCAATTCTTCTGCCTCAGCCTCTTGAGTTGCTGGGATTATAGATGTGAGCCACCATGCCCAGCTGCAAGTCTTTTTTATAGCACTTCACTCATTTAGCTTTCTCAGCAATCCTGTGAGAGAGATGGTATTATTATCCCCATTTATAGATGGTGAAACTGAGGTATAGAGAGGATAAATAGTTTGCCCAAGGTCTTGTCATTAGTAACGGAAGGAGCTGGCAGTTGAGCACCTCAGTAGCCTGGTTCAGGAAGAAGTGTGTTCTAACTAACCACCATAAATTGTAGTGTCCAGTCTTAGTAAACCCAGGGCCTCACACATGCTAGGCAAGTGTTACAGTAATGAACTACATTCCCAGTCCCCAGCCTTAGTCATTCTGACCTTGGGAGTTTTCATTGTTTCCACCAGTCATGCTGTTGGTCCATAATTCTTCTGATTTGGTGATAATTTTGTCATCGCCATGATTTTTCTGACTTCATATCTAAAAATGCTTTGAGGCATAAGGGTCATAGCAAATTAAGGTGAATTTAAGTAAATTTGGGGTTGGGAATTCCGTGATTCACTTCAAGATTATAGGGGATATGTGTAAATGTGAATTCAGAGTTGGACAGTAGATCTGTGTTAATTCAAATAACCTGATACAAGTGAGACAGGGTCTCACTCAGTTGCTTAGGGTGTCTCTAAGTTGTTGGGGCTGGCCTTGAACTTGCCATTCTCCTGCCTCAGCCTCCTGAGTCTTTGGGCGCCCAGCATAAATAAAATTCTCTAATGCTAAGATCAGCAGTAGAGTGCTTTGGACTTCAGAATTGGAATCTTGGTTCATTCATTAGAAAATCCTAAAAGCAAGACAAAATAAAAAATCTTGGAAAGACCTTAAGAAGCTTGTAAGCCAGGACCTGTCATTGTATAAATTTGTGTCTACTGCCAGACTGCCCAGCTTGTTAGGTAGTGGGCCCATACTAACCCCCATCTGCTTGGTGGCTCTCTGGATTTGTTTCCATGGGGATATTAGCAAGTATTACCTCCTTTCTGATTACAGCAGTTTCCCTTTAGCTTTCAGTTCCTTTAACCAATAAGATATATTAAAAATGAAGCAGTCAAAATACCAAAAACTGTTTTGCCTTGGTAGTCCGTCCACTTACTATTATTTTATTTTCTTTTATTATTTTTGGTACTTGGGATTGAACCTAGAGGCATTTAACCACTGAGCCACATCCACAGCCCTTTTTTAATTTTTATTTTGAGACAGGTTCTTGCTAAGTTGCTTAGGACCTCACTAAGTTGCTGAGGCTGTCTTTGAACTTGCAACCCTTCTGCCACAGCCATCCAAGTCTCTGGATAATAAGTGTGCACCACCGTGCCCGGCTCTTTTTCTGGAATTCTTTTCTTTCTTTCTTCCTTTTTTCTACAGGTGCATTGCACTCATTTCCCCCAGGCCAGCTGTGAGCCTTTCCTTTTGGGAGCTCCTTGACTTTTCCCATCTCACCTCCACTCTCCAAATAAAAATTGATGACTCTAATATTTTTCCCCTGAGCTGTATGGCCTTTACCACCATTTACAGTTGGGCTTATGCCCAGCTAGATTCTGTATCAGAATCATCAGGATTTGTGGATTCAGGGCTTCTGCTCAACTGCTTAGTTTTCTAGTTGTTGGCCCAATACCATTGAATATGTTGTGGTTGCTTAGTAAGTATCTGTTGAAGAAAATAATGAATTTTAATTATTTGAAAATGCTCTTTCATTCCTGCAGGCTAATGCAATAATTATAATTGTAGCATTTGGATAACTTATGGTGTATGTAAGCTTCCTTCTGAAAAACTTACCATATTCTAGTGAAGCCCTGGATGTGTTTTGTGAAATTGGGTGCAGAACTATCTGGTGGTGTCGATCTGTCTTTGGCAACTCAAAACTGTTTTGATTCTAGTCATTGTTGTGGAAACTGAGAAGATCTTGAGCACAGTAAGACAGTGCCTGTGTTTCTGCCTCTGCAGGGGAATCTGCAGAAATCACAATATTAACAATTTGTAGTAGCTGCAGGGTTCTGGTGGAGTCTTAACACTTGAAGTTGGAGGCAGCTGTGCTGATGAACTCCAGTATTGGCATAGTTCCTGTATTTCAGGCTGAACACAAATACACAACTAACAGCAGAATCCTTAGAAATTGAACAAGATGATAATAGAGGCAGAGCAGGAAGTTTTGGTGAGTTTGGATGTTTGTTCTGGCTTGTTTTTTGTTTTCTCTTAAGTAAATTGAGCTGAATTTTTTTTTTTTTAAGATCCAGTCATATTGCTCAACCTGATACTTATTCTTAGAAGTGTTTCTTTTTTGATCAATATTTAAGGTTAGAACATTGATGGTTTTTAGGCATTTTCTAAATAGAAGGAATATTTTGTACCAATGGACCCAATGCCCTGTGAAGCAAACTGAACTTTCTATGTGCTTGCTCTGGGTAGGCAGGAAGAGTCCACAGCCTGACCTGCATCCCATATCAGAGAAAGGAAGTCAGGCCAGGATTAGTAAAATACATGATATTGACTGGCATAGGACTTCATTAAGTAAGTATTAGCTGTTTCATTACTACTTATTTCCCTTTCTCAAGAGTATGTCCACATGTGGCCCAGTGCACACTTGCTATTAAATAGTGCTGATGTTTTTCCTGGTACTGTCAAGGTAGGGGACTATTTAAAAACGAGATTTAAAGAAATAGATTTTGACTTCCTCCTAGCATTTAGCACTTGTGATTGAAGAGATTAGAACAAATACAGTTAGCTTCTAAAATGTATGACTGTGGCTCCTCTGTGTATTGGGATTATGATTTTTCAAACCTAGTTGTTTCTTAACTTTAGTACTAAGGATTTGGTACAGGGACACTTTACCACCAAGCTGCCATCACCAACCTTTTTTATTTTTTATTTTAAGACAGGGTCCCATTAAGTTGCCCAGGTCAGCCTTGAACTTGAGACCCTCCTGCCTCAGACACCCTAGTAGCTGGGATTACAGGTTGTGTGCCACCGTGCCCAGTTTAGACCTAGTGGTTTTTGTCTTAGATATATTCCCTGTGGTCCATTCTTAAGTGTGTAAAACTTAAATCAGGTTAAGTTTTCAAATGTCTTTCCTTTGTTCATCTAGTAATACCATCTCTGTCTTTTCATTATTTCTTCCTCTTATTTCTTTTTCCCATTGCATTGCTGTGGCTCTGGCCTCCAGTGCTGATTTTTCAGATAAGCACTGTTTATTCTGCATTCGCATCCTGCCCTGAGAATGTGTAGGGAAGCCTGGTTCTCTGCTCTTCTAGGTGTGGAGAGGACTTACCCTTCTACCTATGATCTGGCAGAGTGCTGAGCACATAGTAGGCATTCTGCAAATATTTTTACCCCCACAGTACTGGGGATTGAACCCAGGGGCACTCTACCACTGAGTTATATTTCCAGCCCTTTTTATTTTGAGAGAGGGTCTTGCTAAGTTGCCCAGGCTGGTCTTAAAATTTACCATCCCCCAATCCCTTTGCCTCAGCCCCCCGAGTCTCTGGGGTTACTGGTGAATGCCACTGTGCATTTTGAGGTTGCTCTTTCTTTCAATACCAACAAAGGGGATGCTGCCAAGGTAGTAGTAGGAACACGGGCTTTGTGGTCAGACTCTACCTCTGCTCTCTGTTGACTCGTGTCCTGAGAGTCCTGAGTTACATAAACAAGGTTCAGTCTGCTGAATTGGTCATAGGATGTTAAAAAGTAGAAATGAAGTAACCTAGTTAAAGCATTTTAATGCACACATGGTAAATTGGAACTTCAGTGGACTCTCCACCTCCGGTATGTCTTACGTGGTGTAACAAGGTACTATTTCTTGTCAAAATTTACAAGGCAGAGAATATCCAGGAGTCATGTTAGCCTCGCTGCAACCTTGTTTTGTTTTTCAGGGAGGGGGATACCAGGGATTGAACTCAGGGGCACTTGGTCACTGAGCCACATCTCTAGCTCTATTTGTATTTTATTTAGAAACAGGGTCTCACTGAGTTGTTTAGTGCCTTGCTTTTGTTGGGGCTGGCTTTGAACTCCTCCTACCTCAACCTCCTGAGTTGCTGGGATTATGGGCGTGCACCATCATGCCTGGCAGCTGGGCATTATTGATTTTAAAAAAATAAAGGCGCTGTATTACAGGGATCTGTAGGACAGAACTGGAAAGCAAATGGAACAACAGAACGTGACCTCTGACCGTGCTCCCACAAACTCCCCAAGGAGCCTTGAGCAAGTCACTTCCACTCTTAGGTATGAAGTGGGAATCTTGTTTCCTGCCTCAAAAGGTTGCTGTGAAGCCAGGTGCGGTGGTGTACACCTATGCAACAATGCAGCGAAGCACTAAGCAACTCAGCGAGCCCCTGTCTCTGAATAAAATACAAAAAAGGGCTGGGGATGTGGCTCAAGGGTTGAGTGCCCCTGAGTTCAATCCCCAGTATCCAAAAAACAAACAAAAAAAAATTGCCCTACTGACTATTGACCCTTTTGCTCTATGATTCTAGTTGGTGCTTTTTGAGATTTTTGTTTGTTGTTTGAGATTCTGACTCTTAGAGCTGTCTGCTGTCACTGCCCTCTCTGTGATATCATCCTTGGCTCCCTTGCCCTCTCTGCTCCATTCTTCATCTATGGTCTAGAAATCTGATTACCAGCAGCTTTCAAATTGTTTCTAAAACAAGCCAGGTGTGGTAAGTGCACAACTGTAATTCCAGCTACTCAGGAGACTGAGCAGGAGATTGCAAGTTTGAGGCCAGCCTTGGCAACTTAGTAAGAACCTGTCTCACAATTAAAAAAATGTAAAAGGGGTCAGAGCTGGTGATATAGTTCAGTGGTAGAGCACCCCTGGGTTTAATCCCCCAGTACTGGGGGGTTAAAAAGTTTCTAAAATGAAAGTCAGTAGGCTTGGTGGGGCTGAAGTTTCCCTTAGGAGTAAGCTGGCTTATGACATGTTTTGTCTAGTTACATGCCATGTTGGTGTTTCACTTTATATTTTAAGCCAAGGAATAAAGTGTATGAGGGTGTGGGAATACAGATGTAGTACTGGACCCGTTTAGTTTAATCATCAACATGCAAGTAATTTTATTCACGTTACAGACCTTCTAAAGCTGTATAAATATGAATAGTCTTAATATAATTATTAAGTCTCTCATGGAGAGGCAAATCTGTTTTTACTCAGGCTCAAAATTCCAAAGCAAATCTGCCCGGCTAGGATGGTGTGCCCTGGTTACCCATCACCATTCTTCCTGTAATGGTTGCATCTCATTCATCTTCCTGTGAATGGATTTCAGAACAGATGTCTTTCTGTTTGTCAACCTGCTTTGAGGCCCTCACCATCCATTCTTAGATGTCTATTGTACTAAGGAAAATTAGAGGATACTAGATAATGGGTTATTTGGAGTGTGGGAGACTTTGGATCTTAAGAACTTGAATTTTAGAATGTACTTAGACCCCAATTGCAAAACAATGTATCAAGTTTTGTATTGGACAAAATAAATCACAGTGAGGGTGCAGTCAGAGCAAGAGAGTTTGACTAGCTTAGTGATTGAACCCAGGGGCACTGTATCCACCCATAGTGCTAAAGCTGTGACTCAGGAAGACCCTGCCCTTGGGGAGCTTAGGTATGAGGGCAGTATTTTTTTTTCTTTAGTCCTGGGGATTGAACCCAGGGGCACTTTACCAATGAGCTATATTCCCAGCCCTTTTAATGTTTTATTTGGAGACAGGATCTTGCCAAGTTGCTGAACTTGGCCTCCAACTTGCAGTCCTCCTGCCTCAGCCTTCTGAGTCACTGGGATTACAAACATGCTTCATTACACCCAGCTGGCAATATTGCCTTAATGATTGCCTGATTGATTACTGGTGTGTTCTCTTTTCTTCTCCCTTCTTCCTGCTGGCTTCTTCTGAAGCTGCAAACTAGGAAGGACAGCAGCATTGGGCTTCCTATATTTGGATGGGGGCAACTCTTCATGCAGAGCCTTAAAGGTCCTACTTGCCTTTGCTGCAATCACGTAAGGAGCAAGTTCTTCCAGTTGTTCTTCAGTTGTAAGAGGAGAGAGAGGGTTTGTGTACGTGTTGTACACACAGGCATGTGCTCATTCACCCTTGTGTGAATGTCTGATAGTCAAGTGTCCACATACTGCAGGTGAGGAAAAATTCTTTCAGGTTGAGTATCTTGCCTGAGGTTACAGAGCAGTTATTTTTAACCCAGGTCCTTGACTTCAGACCCGAGTTCTGTAGAAGGACATTGTGTGTACATAACTTGCAAGGACTTAGTTTTCCTGTGTGAAGAAGTGTATGGATCATTCAATTTCTATTACTATGAGGCAACTGTGATTAGAACTGCCTTAGGATCCCATAAGTACTTCAAAACCACAGGTGATGTTTCTCCCTCACATTCCTGTTCAGCTCTGTGGAGCAAGGAGCCAGTGCACATTAAGGTGGTCTTTTCTGCATTGAGATATGAAGAGCAAATATTTGTTTTGGAAAGAGAATGAGCCTCTTTCCAAAACAAATATTTTCAACCTTGTTGGGAAGCACATGTGAGCAGCGTGGCTGAGGAAGCATACTGTTAACCGGATCCTGTATGTAGCCCAGTTGTTGGAGAGGAGGATCTTGAAAGGGTGCTTCTTAAACTTGAACTTGCATTGGAGGTGGGAGTAGAGGTCCAGTAAAATGAGGATCCTAATTCAGTAAGGTATGAGATTCTTTGTTTTTAACAAACTCTCTGGTAATGATGGATCTGTGATGAAGATTTGTGCCTTCATTGTCCAGGTTTTAACACACTTGGCATTAGAAACTCATTTGCAGAAGCTCACTGGATGAGAAGGTGGTGCTTATACACTGAGAAATATAGAATCAAGTACATGCCCTTCCTCATCCCTGGCAGGACTTGTAGCTTTATTTATTTATTTTTTTAGTTGTCAATGGATCTTTCTACTTATTTATTTATTTATTTTTAATTAATTAATTAATTAATTATTTTATGGTGCTGAGGATCGAACCCAGGGCCTCATGCATGCCAGGCAAGCACTCTACCACTGAGCTACAACTCCAGCCCCAACTTGTAGCTTTTTTTTGCGGGGGGCGGGGGGGTAGTAGGGATTGACCTCAGGGGCACTTGACCACTGAGCCACATCTTCAGCCCTGTATTGTCTTTTATTTAGAGAGGTCTCACTGAGTTGCTTAGTGCCTCGCTTTTTCTGAGGCTGGCTTCAAACTCATGATCCTCCTGCCTCTGCCCCCAGAGATCTGGGATTATAGATGTCTGTCACTGTGTCCATCGAAGCTTTGATGAGAATGAACAGGAAGACTCTTTGCTTTTTTTTTTTTTTTTTTTGGTACTAGGGATTGATTGAACCCAGGGCACTTAACCACTAAACCCAATCCCCAGCCCTTATTTAAAAAAAGTTTTTGGTGAAAGCCAGGAGGGCCAAGAAATCCATAACTTGGATATGTGAAATCCCCAAACTGTGGGTAATGCCTAACAGTCAGTTGGCATTCTGCACCTCCCAGGGAAAGCCTGCTGCCCTAGGAAGAAAGCAAGCTCAGCCCTAGAAGAAATCACAGGAAGTAATTAAACAGAGAAGGTCAGAGAAAGAGGAAGTGGTTGTGTTGTTTCTGATGCGAATAGCATTGTTGTTACTGGGAATCAAGATGATGATGTTTAAGTCTCTTGGAATGTGACTGCTTGGGGATTTGATTGTATTTAAATTATAGCCCTTTTAGTTTATTCTTTTAGACAGCAATCTAGTTAGGAAATGAATTGCTTTTAGGTCTTATCAGGAATCCCCACGTGCCTAAGCAGAAGTCTTAAGTGAGAGTTGCTTATAGCTTGGCAAATTGCTCTTAAATGGAATGAATGTCAAGACTATTAGAGGTTAATTTTAGGTGTCTGGAGTTCTCCCTAATTCTCCTGATTAAACACTTTAACATAATAGTTTCCTTAATTGGAATAATGATGGAATATTAGCATGCATATTAAACCATTTACCCAAATTTGAATAGGGTTAAAATGCAAATTATCCATCACTTGTCAGTGCTTACTCTTTAGGGATAATTCCTGGTGAGAAATGGGGAAGAGACTGGAATATGAATTGAAATAAGGCCTTCTATTTGAAGCAGCATTGTTGGGAGAGCCAAGAATAGACCAGAGGACTGAAATAAGTGAGAAGCCCTTTGTTTCCCAAAAAGAGATATTAAAAATACAAAAGCTTGTGATATCATTTACTTCCACGTGGAGGTGGGTGCAGTGGGACCCTCTGGTTGGGTCTTCATGAGCCTGTCTTGTTTTTCTTTTAGAGGAACATATATGAGACTTAAGGTCCTTCCCCAGCATTTAGATATTCCCAAGTCTTGACCAACTGACATACAATGGTTCCCAGACAAGTGGCTGGAAATCCACATGAACTTGAGGTGTTGTCTGTGAACCTCATATGCAGTGTCATCTATATAAATGTATTGTTCTTTGCACATAGCTGCATTTATGGAATAATACATTGCAATCTCATTAAAATACTACTGAATTTTCAGTGGATGTTTGTAATATATTTTCCTCAACTCACAATTATTTAGAAACCTGACAATCATCCCTAGGAAGGGGACTCGTCCCTAAATTTCTTCTTTTGAATTCTTATACTTAGAAAACTGGGAATTAGCCTTCTACTCCTAGGATATTGAGTAGATTAGGTGGGAGATGGGCAGGAAACTAGAAGACAAATTTAGGTGGAAGTGGATGTGGAGAGTTGAAAATGAGTCCATATCGCTTCCCTAGAGACTAGGAGGAAGATCTATCTTCCAGCTTTACCTTCCTCGACTCTTGGAGTCAGCATTTATCTGAATACCTGTAGTAATGTACATTTCTTATAGTGAAAGAGAGGATATGCCCCACACTAAAAGCTTCGAATGCTTTCCAAACAGCAAAGAAGATGGGTCTCCAGTTGCCATGTGTGGTAAATAGTAGGATTCAGGAAACTTAGTTCCTGTCCCTTTTTTGCTACTAACCTGCTCTTTGGCTTTGAATGCACCATGGTGAGCGTCCCTAGACTCAAGTTACCCCGCCCCCATATACACATTATTTGCTGCTGAAAATTAAAATATCACATCAAAATTTCTTTTTATTGCAACTCAAATTTTTGAAGACCAGAAAAGCTAATTATCTACTCTTAATTATTACACTCTAATCAAACTATCCAATATTCTCTTTACATCTCTTCCAGTTCCTGAGTTTTATTTCATAGATTTCGGCCTTCTAAAGTCCACAGGAAGACTTGAGACCTAGTGGAACTTCTTTGAGTCAAACAGAAAAGTAAAACTAAAGTATGTTGAAATCGTTTACATACATTTTAACTGCACAGATTCCTTATGAATTACTGGCATTAAGGCATGAAGAGATCCCCAACACACACACACAAAGTAGAAAGAGATGCAAAAGAATAAAGACATCACAGAACTCATACATAAGCTATTCAAAAGCATCCCTAAAATTACCCCCTTCATGAAGAACAAGATACAACTTATGCCTGTATTGACTCTGTGACATAATTATTCCCTATTCTAGCATTCTCAGAAGGATCCCATCCAGGATATATGCAATAACTGCAGGTACATTTGAATTATGCTTCATGATTCACTCTGAACTCCCTTAAGATTGCTGTCTCTTTGTTGTTCTCTTTCAAGCTGGAAAAATCTTACTCTGCTTAGGAGATATCTCCATTTTGCTCTTTCTGTGCAGATAATAATGTCCAGACTCCAAGCCACTGATAGGGAAAGCCACTTCTGACCTCCCATGAGATCCTCTCACTTCTGTCCTTTGGTTGGGGTGGGCCTTCTGGCAGACATAAGGGCATGTAGCCACAAGGATTCAGAAGGATTAGCATTTCTTAGCTGACTAGATGAGAGTCCACTGAATCTTTGGGGAATTTTTTTTTTTTCATTTTCAGACATCAGAAAAGACTTCTGGGTCAAGATTAGGTTAAACTTTTTTGCAATGGGTCCATTGGGAGGTGAGCTGAACCCTCAAAGAGTTGCTCCGAGGTTGCCTGAAAAAGACTAAAACTTCAATACATAGTGAACTGAGCCATAGGCTCAGTTTTCTTATCTCTAAATTAAAGAGGTTTAATAATGAAATAATATTAAAGGACTCTTCTAGTTCCAAAATTGTAAGGAGACTTCACGTTATAAAAATAATAGTCGCCCCCCCCCCCCGCCTTTTTTTTTGGTATTGGGATTTGAATCCTGGGGTAGTTTACCATTTAGCTACATCCCCAGTCCTTATTATTTTTTAATTTGAAAAGGGTCTAAGTTGCTGAGCCTGGCTTTGAAGTTACCATCCTCCTACCTCAGCCTCCTGAGTAGCTGAGATTAGAAGTATATGCCAACACGTCCAGCTAGAAGCACAGTGTATTTTTTATTTTTAAATATTTTTAGTTGTAGTTGGACACAGAACCTTTATTTTATTTATTTATTTTTATGTGGTCCTGAAGATTGAGCCCAGGGCCTCACACATGCTAGATGAGCGCTCTACTGCTGAGCCACAACCCCAGCCCCAGTGTATTTTTTAAATAGAGAAAAATATTTTTAAAAAAAATTTAGATTTTTTTATTGCTATACTAACCAGGGGAGAGTTCACTTCCTACAAGGTGGATCTTGAGTTTTGAAGGACTTCAGAAAGGATAATGATCCAGCAACTCAGGAGGCTGAGGCAGGAGGATAACAGATTCAAGGCCAGCCTGGGCAACTTAGACTCTGTGTTAAAATAAATTTAAAGGGCTGGAGATATAGCTCAGTGGTAAAGTGTCCCCAGGATCAATTACCAGTTCCAAAAAAAAAAAAAAAGAAGGATGATGGTGGCACATGGGTGGAGGGGGGAGGTCAGACAAGATAATGAAGGGGCTTCTTGTGTCTGGAAGTTTCCTCCACAGGCAGAGACACTGCACCTCCAAGTTTATGCTGGGTGAGGCCAGAGAAAGAGCTGGACAGGTTCACAAGGTTAAATCTGGGAGGATGCTGGGTGCCTGGCTGACAAAGTAGGTATTTGGACTTCCGTTCTTTAAATAGAATGGAGCTTAATTTTAAGACTGCAAAGAGAAGATAAAATAATAAGTTGGTAAAACAGAACTAGTTAATTAGACTAGGGTGCAGGCTGGACTGGAGTCAGGGAGATCACTAATAATTTTGTTGCTAACATACCTGTACGGGACTTTTCTCTCTGACTTGAGTTAAACGCAGTGGACCATAGATGAAGAAACCTGTGCTTCAGAGAGGTAGTCCTTGTATTTATTGGAAGGTGGTCAGGAGCTGAGATATCCCATACAAAATTAACCAACTTGCTATGTAGATGAGATGTACAGCTTAGAAATAGCCTAGGTGAGGTTTTCTGGTTGTTTCAAGTATTGTTATTCCTCATGGTACTCTTCTGAACAGTTACAAATGCCCTGGCAAGCTGGCAGATGCACTTGTCCTCCATAGAGTAAAATGCTTGCAATCTGCCCACAACACTTTAGAACTGGAGAGGATCTTAGGGAAGTGACACATAAATTTTAATTTGTTCCCCATATTTTTCTCTATTGCAAGTATGTTCATGCTTGAGATCAGAATAAGATTTTTTTGTTTCTTTGTTTTTGCAATACTGGGGATTGAACCTAGGGCCTTACGGAGGGCCTTATGTGTGCCAGGCAAGCGCTCTACCACTGAGCCAGCACCTTGTGTTTTTTGTTGCTGTTAATGTGAAGTCTCCTGCAATTTATGCAGACTGGAGACATCGTGTGGCTAGCTCAGGGTCACACTGCTGGTGGGTGTTTGGACTATGTCAGTGAGATGTCATGACCTTGGTTCCAGTCCAGTTTTTGGTGCTATATCAACTATTCATGAGATTTGTTATCCTTGAGTTATTGAACCCTGGGGAAACAGGAAAGAGAAGGTAGAGCCTCAATTCAGATCAATATGGCTGATGTAGAGGTTGAATGATCAACACTGAAGAAGCCGCTAGTCTTGGTCACACCCTGTGCAAGGGTGAGATAGATGAGCTTCCCAAATGCTGTTCCTGTGTGGCTTACCTGTGGATGACAGGAGGGTCCTGAGGTGTGATTTGCACATTACCCTTTGGGTACAGGAGCATTGGGAATAGAGGCCTTTAGCAGAAAAGGGCCTCTAGCTTGCTGTCCCGAGAGAGAGAGAGAGAGAGAGAGAGAGAGAGAGAGAGAGAAGGAGGATAAGCTCTGAGATGAACAGTTGAAACACATGTAAAGTTCCCAGGTTTTTGCACCTGGGCACCAGAAAAAAAGTTTATGAGACATTACCTATGCTTGCTCTTCCTCCCCAGCTCTCTTGCCTTCTGTTCTCCCCATGTGTTTGCTTTTGATGTTAACTGCCAAGGCGGTGTGGTCTTAGACAGCAGGAAGTTATATTTGATATGCAGGTCTCCTGGGGGTGGGGGCTGGCGGATGCCAGGACGGGAAGGGTGGCGGTTTTGGCACATTATTGTGAGAACTTTGTGCACTTACAAGCCAACAGGTGCTGTCAGAGCAAAGGGAGGGAGAGGTGACCTGCCAGTCATGTAGGGAGCTTTTTTATGGTAGTTTTTACCCTTAAGTTTTTATAAAGTCACTGCCCCACAGGTTAGCTCCAGGTTATGTTGGGATCGTCCTTGATACTGAATCACATAGCTAGTAAATGTCATGGCCAACGGTATGTAAAAGCTAGGTGTGATGGCTCATGCCTGTAACCCCACCTACTCAGGAGGCTGAGGCAGGAGGATCTTAGTTCAGGGCTAGCCTGGTTAACAGTGAGACCCTGTCTTTCAAAACAAAAATAAAAACAAAGGAAAGGGCATATGAAAACCTAAATTTAAGAAAAATGAAAATCCCTAAACCAAGACACTATCCCTGAGAGTCTGAGTTTCAGTAGATAGCTAGGAGAACACATCCCACTCCACCATAGTGAGACCTGGTCCAGCTCCCAGTCCTACTGTGATAAATGTGATTCTTTTTTCCCCCTTTTGCAGTACTGGGGATTGAACCCAGATCCTCTCACATGCTGTGTAAACACTCGCCCGCTGAGCTACACCCTAGCCCCCAATCCTACCTACTTTGAAGAACTCTTGTTTTTCAGTCAAGATTCCTCTTGGAATTAACGAGATTCATATTGCTTGTTTAGGTGGGAAACTTCTATTTCCAGAACATTTCCTTCTCATGGCTTCCAGCCGCATCCCACCCCCACTATTTCCCAAGGTTAAGCCCCACTTGCTGACCATTCTTACTTTCACAGTTAAGGGTTTCTTGTGGGCCTAAATGGTAAGGGTGGTTTGAGTATAAGTGTTTTCCTGCAGATTCCCCCCACTCCCCATTTCTCTTGTTCAGGGTCAAGCAGTCTAACAGTTAGTGGCCCATCACCCCCTCTGGGTGTTGGGAGTGTTGTGTGGCCTGTCTAAAACAGCCCCCACCCTCCTCAACAATCTTAACTTGGACAGTTTATCAACATAACAAGAGGCTCTGAGGTCAAAGAACCACATGTGGGGCTCATTGGGATGATATGGGGGAAACAACACGTTTCCATCCTTCATTCTTAACCTGTCTCATCCCTAGACCAGCTGAAGTAGGCTCTCACTCCCACCCTCCATCCTCCTGGGTCAGTATTTTAAAAATCCAAGAGATCCTAACATGCCTTAGACTAATCAGGGTGTGGAAGTAGGCCACCCCAGCTAAACCTAGAGGGCTGCACCCGCCACCAACGGAATCCACCAGAGAGCAGCTCTACTTTTCAAGGGTCCCCTTGATTCTCCAACTGCCCGTTAATTTATCCTGGTTAGTGTGTCATACAGGAGGGTGCTCAAAAGGTGACAGACATCCCATTTAGTGAGCTCAGGTGTTGTGCGGCCCTCGTTCTTTCTCATTTCAATTTAGATAGCAGCTTCTCGGGGAGAACTACACCAAATTGACGTTACGTGTGAAGTGAGATCATAAGAGACAATAAAAAATCAATTCTAATTATTGATCCAAAAGGTCTTTTTTAAAATTAAAAAAAAAAAAAAACACACACACACACATTCTGAAGCACATGAAAAAAAATCGCCTCCAGCTGGCAAAAGTTACAACTGTTTTTTATTATTTTTTTTAAAAAAGGTTTGGCTGAAACTTTAAAAGCCCTATTAATTTTTTTCAGAAGTTTTCCTTGGTGATGTAACACAGATGCCTTTAGGATCTGAATTTAGTGATTTTAATGGCTAAAGTATAACATACAGGGTTTTTAAATTCTTCTTCTTTTTTTTTTTTTTGTACAACGGGGTCTATAATTTAACAGGAAACAAGACTAGTTCTAGAATTTGATTTTTTGACAAACCTTTATTAACATGAGATCTATATTTGCTTGAATTTAAAGGAAAGCAGAACTATAGGATTATGTGCTTTTACCGAGAAATGAAAATAACATTGACTTAAAACAGATGTCTCTAACAATAACTAATGCCAGGCTTTAAGAGTGTAGCTTGTCACCCACAAGTGTGACACTGCATGCAAATGTGAGGAAGGCCCCCAAATTGTTTTTAATATCTTAGCATAAAATGAGAAGGGACGTCCAGAAATGAGACAGAGTTCTACAAATCTGTGTGAATGTACTTAATGCCACTGAACTGCATGTTTAAGGCTTAAAGTGAGTTGGGTACCTTGGCACATCCCTATAATCCTAGTTACTCAGGATGCCGAGGCAGGAGGGTTGCAAGTTGGAGGCCAACCTCAACAACCTAAGAAAGCCCCTGTACCAAAATTAAAATGAAAAAGGATGGGTGTGTGGCTCAGTGGTAGAGTGCTTGTCCAGCATGCCCAAGGCCCTAGATTCAATTCCCATACCACACACAAACACACACACACACACAAAAGTTAAAATGGTAAATCATGTTATGTCATTTTACCATAATTTTTTAAAAAAGTTTTTAAAATGTATCAGGGTCAGCTAACAACTTGATGGGAACCAAAGAAATCCTTCTCTGCCAAAAAATAGAATCCTGAACACAGTTGTCTTAGGCTGTGCTCCTTGGAGTAGAAACTCTCCCATTTACATCCCTTTTACAGATTGTAGCTCCCACTCCATCCCTGCCTAGTCCCCTGTGCTTCTCTCTTCTGTTCCTGCCCCCCAAAGTCCCTTCACAGAAGCCTGAGGCAGATGGAACTTTGAGATCTGGCCAGTAATGCCCAGAGTCGTGCATCTTCTAAGGTCCCAGGGTTCACCAAGCATGTGCTTTCTATCGTAATATGTCTTGGCAAGGGGTTGGACCCCTGAGAAAGAGGTCCTGACAACCTTGCAATAGAACTGACAGCAGAGCTGGGGCTAAGTGGTGGATGATGGAGATTCCCAGACACGCAGAGCCCAGGGTTGAAGGGAAACCTCTCCACGGTGACAGCTGATACCACTGTGGGTGAGCACTTCCATCCCTAGAGCTTCATGGTTCTCAAGGGCAGCAAGAATGCCCGCTCTGAGGTTGTCACTTACAAGTGTGGCACTGCATGCAAATGTGAGGAAGGCATGTGGGATGATGATGCACAACAGTGTAGTCCTCATCCAGGGGGGCATCCCACCCTCTACTCTCTGTTTGGAGATGGGAAAATTCATAATCTGGTGGATGCAATTGAGAACCACTTAATTGTAAGAAACCCCTGCAGAATGTATGTGCACGGTGGTGTGTGAAAAAGCAGCTTGTTCTTGGAAAATGCTGGACCCCTCCACCTTTTTTTTTTTTTAAAGACTTGACGTTTTTCTCCTTAAATCATTTCACTAGAAGCATATTGGTGTAAATTGGATCGTTCGTGTCTCAGGTGGCATACTACTAGAGTGGGAATATTAACCACTTACAGCTTTTGTGAGTTTTTCAATAAAATGACACACCAACTCTTACCAACAAGTGCTCATTCTTGATTGTTGAAAATTGAGACTCATTCATAAACTGTTTATGGATTTGACACTTCTTAGCCTTGGGAAGACTTTAAGCCACCACATTTAATACCTAACTTGGGGGCTGAGGATGTGGCTGAAGCGGTAGCGCGCTTGCCTGGCATGCATGCCGCCCGGGTTCGATCCTCAGCACCTCATACAAACAAAGATGTTGTGTCTGCAGAAAAACTAAAAAATAAAATATTAAAAAAAAAGTTCTCTCTCTCTCAAAAATAAAAAACAAAAAAACAGGCAATCTGTGTCCAGTAGAAAAGACAAATGTGTGATGATCCACTCTCATAAGGGTGGGGTTAGGGTTACTTGTGTTGGAGGTACACAGCCCCCCCACACACACCCAGACTGAAATCTTAAAAATGAAGGGACTGAGAAATGTGCCCTGTCTTACCATGTGGGCCCCTTCAGGTTCTGCTTAGACACACCCTCGGTAAAGAACCCCAGCTCCCATGTTCACAGTAACTTGGGTATGCAGTTCTGCTGTCAGTCAGTGAGTCCTTCTACCGAAGCATGGTCCCCTGCAGTAGTGACAACCATTCCCTGTTGTTCGCAAGTACTTTCTGCTGGCCACTATCATCCCTGTATCTCCATCCACACAGCGTGGGGCCCCAGAACTGAGGTGCTTTTCAGGGCCGCAGCCTCTTAGACACTGTGGGTATTTTGCCTCTTTGTTGCAATCTAGAGCAGCTTTGGGACTGTGGTCACTGGAAGGGCACCAGGATATTTAGTGGAAAACGTGTTCATGTGTTGGCCACCATCAGCCTCTGGATCTTCAAGGAGAAGACATCTCTCCCCTTGAAAGAAGGTCCTCCTGGTCCCAGGGTGGTTACTGTACTGAGTAGGATTGGGGAAGGGAGTCCCCTCCTGCTCCAAGGATCTCTTCACTTCTAAGTAAAAGACTCTGGTCTCTTGTATTCCTTGGGTGGTGTTCTTTGGTAGGGGTGAAGATGAATGAGCTGCTCATAGAACCCAGATCATTTCTTGAAGCTGCTCCTGGGCCACCTACTCAGAGTCAGTTCCCTGGGAGGGCTTGTTAAAATACAGATGTCTGAGGCCCACCCAAACCTCCAGAATCAGTCTCTTGGGTGTGGGGTCCAGGGAATCTGTGTTTTTGAAATGATGCCCAGGTGATTCCTATGCCTGCAAGCCAGAATTTGAGATCCACTTCCTAAATTATAATTACATCCTTGATATTCATTTTTCCTAAATGTCTAACTACTGAGTACTCAGGAATCTTAAAGGCCACCTTTGTGCCTTACTCTAGCCACCCAGCACTTTTAATAGTTCCTGAGTATGTGTTTACACAATCTGCATTTTATGAAGTCCATAAAGACATATTTACCCAACAAGTCACCAGAGCTCCAAAGGTCAGCTTTCCTAGATTTGTATGAAAGGCACTTAACTCAAAGCCAATTAACACTAAGATAGAAGCCAATTAAGGCAAGGAAGTGAGCTGTTCGGGCCAGCATTCCATCCAGTCACTTTTGTTCCCTGTTGTAGCTTAGTTTTACAAGTCCCTTCAAGCCGGTTAGTTCACACAACTTATGCATGGGTGGCCCATTACACAGTATCCAGGTAAAAGTGCCATTTGTCATGTTCTCGTGTGAGAGTGCTGTTTAAAAGCATGTAACTTAAGTTACTATTATGTGTTAAAACTTTTGCAACTGACCAAATTGCTCTCCCTACTTCAAGCAGCAGGGATGTCATCAGAATGTTAGGGAGGACGGGAAAGAGACCTAGTCAGCCTCCAAGTTGCTTTCAAAACCTGCTCTTGGATCCTGGTGGAAGATTCATTGAAATAATGTGGGTCAGGTGCTCAGCCCAGCGCCTGGTACATGGAAAGCAAAGTTACCAAAAAGATAGTTACTGCAGCTGGTGATGATTATAACACAAACGCTAAAATCCCCGATGAGAACTAACTCCTGCAGGGTTAGCAGTTTCAATGAAGAGCATCATCTTTATAGGTTTTTCACAGTGAAGGCACCTGAAACAGACAGCCTTAGGTCCTTCTGTGTGGGCCAATACCCTCATCCAGGTGCCAACTGTGTGTCCTTCCTTGCAAACTCCTCCCCAAAGGGTGAGAAGGCACAGTAGGCTTAGCCTCTTTCATGTGGATCCCGTGCGTTGACTCTTCTAATCTTAGAGGAAAGCAAGATTCTTGCTCGTGTGTGTGTGTGTGTGTGTGTGTGTTTTGCTGGGGATTGAACTCAGGGCCTTGCTAGGCATACTCTATCACTGAACTATATTTCTAGCCCTAGATTCTCTTTTGGTTTTTTACTTAGATTTAACAACTGGGAAAGGGAGTACTAGTATTGCTTTTGAAAGGAGGTTCTGCCTGAGGTCTGAGTCAGTGCTGTGAACCATGCTAAGGACCCTAGCAGGGAGACAGCCCCTCGTAGGCTACTTACAGATCCTTTGGCACCTACACATAAAGGTACACGTTTTTGGCATTTAAAATTGTTCTTAAAACTCTTCATCAGGAAACAAAATTCTTGTCCAGAGATGTGAAGCTGTTAAACCTCTTCTGGTTCTTGGGGATGCCTGACATGGAAATTGTTTTTTGCTCAATTAAGTTAACTTTGTGGAATAAAACAAAAAACAAGAACAACAACAAAATCATAGGATTCAGATCAGTGCTATCTATTAAAATTAACAAGTCAGTCCACTTAATGTAACTCTAAATATTCTGGTAGTGGTGCTAGGGCAGAAAAAAATAAATAGAAACAGGTGGAATTAATTTTAAATTGATCTTAGTGTATCCAAAAATGGTCATTTCAGCATTTAATCCGAATTTTTAAATTATGAATGTCGTAGGTATTCTGCCTTCTTCCTGTCCTTCTTTTACTACACTTGAGAAAGGCAGTGTGCATTTTGCACTTTCTGTGCCTCTCAGTTTTCCTGTGTTCAGTAGCCACTTGTGGCTGGTGACTCCTGTGTTGACAGTGCACCTTTTGACTGAAAGACCTGCGTGTGAGCTTCACTCGGCTGCTTAGTAGCTGTGTGACCCAGAGGTAAGTTACCTGACCCTTCTGGAGCCTCGATGTCTTTGAATGTGAGAGGGGACCATGCACTCCATTCCTGGGCTGTGCAGTCAGTTGTGTGTATGTAAAGTTCTGGGTCCATGAAGAGGTGTCTGTACATGGCATCTGTGATTTTTGAGATATCCAATGTTGGTTGTGGTCCCACACAGGGTGAGGATTAAAGGATAAGTGTTTCGATGAGAGCCAGCATTTGGGCAGTTGTATGGGCCGAGGAACAATCATCCTCCAGTACTCCTAGCTGATTTCTGGGGCCTGAGACTGGGCTCTTGTGTTCAAACATTGGAAGGGACCCTGGTTCTAGTTGGAGCAATCTGTGCTCTTGACCAATTCAGAGAAGAGTGGGGTGCCTGAATTTCCTAGGGGAATAGCTGGGTATCTTAAAAGCAGCTGTGGCTTCGGAGGCAGGGGAACAGAATTCAAATCCTACCTCTGACTCTTCCATTGCATATTTTTTCCAAATTTGGGCTCGCTTGCCTGTCAAATGGGATTAACACTGTGAGGCTTGTAAGGATTAAATTAGATATAGGACATGAAAATGCCTGCTGAGGTGTCTGGCACATTCACAGTTTCCAGTACATGCCAGGCAAATGTCGCTGGCCTCTGGAAAGCAGTGTCAACACAAAGCCTTGTTGAAAGGGCCCAGGTTCTAGATGAGGAAGGATCTTGTTTGTCTGATGAGCATCCAAAAAGATGGCATGAACAAGAAAGGAAAGGGGCCCAAGAGGAACAACTTCTGGAACTGAAAACAGAAAATACCATCTAAGCCAGGCGAGTCGCTGGGAGGGATCTAGAGCTACTCATCTGTTTGCTTCATTGAATTCCCAAGGTTCTGGTAGATTGTAAAGATTTGTGACTGCACCCAGGAAAAGAAACAGGACAAGAGGAGGATAGGGGCATGGCCCAGGTTCATGATATTGGGAAGGTAACCTGTGTGTGCTTGCACACACGTACACAGGCCATGTCATTATCAGATTGATGTTTTTCATTTTATTGTTGTTGTTTTTTACCTTCCCCTTTAGTCTTCTGGGCTCCTTGCCCAGCTGTAGATATTTTGTTGTTTGTCTTGGAAAGTAAGAATAGAGCTAGAGCATCACATTCTCCCATGTTGGTGGAGATGGTCCCAAGACCAAGGGAGCCCTGCTGTCAGAATGGAGTTCTGGGATGGTCCCTGTGCCCTGCCTCCACCCACTCCGCTCATGCAAGACGAATCCTGAGCAGTGTCTCCAGGTAGGAGGACGATGTGATCCAGCCAGAGAGAACACATACAGTTGATCTTGAGATTCAAGCAAACCAGATGCTCAAATATAGATTTGCAAAGCTTGAATGGAAGTTCACGTGACAGTCGCTGTACACCAGGACTCAGCAAAAAACGGCTTTAAATCATGCTATTCTCCCCCAACCCTATGCTGAGAGGAGCTTTGTGTGCCAGATTCTTCTCCATCTACCTGTAGCTCTCATGCCTCTATGGGCCGGGTAGGGTATATTAGAGCCCCTTCTGTTGCACATCTAGTGATGAGGACAGTTGTAAGTGGTCCTGAAGATTGTCATTTGATGGGTATTCATTGTTGTCCCTGAATTTAGACGTCCCTGAATTTAGCCGTAGGTGTTAATTTTCCTGCTCTGCACTTGTGTGCATACACACACAGCCACAGCCACCTCAAGTTCCTGTTAAGAAGTTATTGTGATTTGGGAGTTTTTCCATTGTTAGTTCACATTATCTGAAGCTTTCTGTCTGGGGATCTGTAGACAAAAATACAGCAGCTGAATGCTCTTTTTGAGAAAGAGACTAAACTTTCCACTAGTTCAAATTCGTGAGCCTTGGGACAGGGAGCTGGGTGCTGGGTGGAGGCCCCACCTCGCTCAGCTCTCAGGAAAAGGGGATCTTATCTCTAAGGAAGTGGCTGCTCCCTCTGTCAGGCCATTCTGGTGGAACAGGTTATCTCCCAGCAGGGACAGGTAGGAAAACTTGATGTTAACTATTTCTGACCTGTCCCTCTGGGCAGTAAAGTGGGCCTATGTGGCAAGCAGAAAAAAGTGAAATGAATATTCCTGCCTGCCCCCTTACTTGCCTGCCCACAAATACCTTCCCCAAAGATGAAATGTCAGGGGCTGGGGATGTGGCTCAAGCGGTAGCGCGCTCGCCTGGCATGCGTGCGGCCCGGGTTCGATCCTCAGCACCACATACAAACAAAGATGTTGTGTCCGCCGATAACTAAAAAATAAATATTAAAAAAAAATTCTCTCTCTCTCTCTCTCTCTCCCTCCCTCTCCGTCTCTCTTTAAAAAAAAAAAAAAGATGATAAGATGGAATGTCAGGTCACCTCGGGTGTGGTGCACAAAAGGTACAATGACCCAGTTCATTTCCATGACCACATAGGCCCTTGTCACTGCTTTCCAAAAGCTCCTTGCAATCTTGGAGACAAACTTAAGTGCACAGGCTCGAGTGGGTAAAGTATTGGGTACCATTAGCAAAACCAGGCTCTTTGAAGGGTGGGTGGCAGGTGCTGGGTTTGCTTCTGTCTTCAACATTTTGATTTGTTATTCTTGACTGCTGTGAAGAGTAAGAGTGAGTTATAAGAAAGGAGAGGAGCATCAGAAAGTTTGTGGGGCGAATTAAGAAATCCTGGTTCTTCAGCATTTTCTTCTTCTTTTTTTCAATACTGGGGACTGAGCTCCGGGCTGCTCTATCATTGAGGTATATCCCCAGCCCATTTTTATTTTGAGACAAGGTCTCCATAAGTTGCCAAGGCTGGCCTCCAATTTGCAATCCTCCCTTCAGGCTCCTGAAGAGCTGGGATTACAGGCGTGCATTACTCCACCCAGCCTAAAGCACCACTGTAAAGATGAGGACATTCAGCAATGAAAGAGAATAAAATCATGGCATTTGCAGGTAAATGGATGGAGTTGGAGAAGATAATGCTAAGTGAAGTTAGCCAATCCCAAAACAACAAATGCCAAATGTTTTCTCTGATACAAGGAGGCTGATTCTTAGTGGGGTAGGGAGGGGGAGCATGGGAGGATTAGACAAACTCTAGATAGGGCAGAGGGGTGGGAGGTAAAGGAGGGGCAGGGGACTAGCAAGATGGAATGTGATAGACATAGTTATCTAGAGTACATGTATGAAGACACGAATTGGTGTCAACATATTTTATATACAGAGATATGAAAAACTGTGCTGTGTATGTGTAATAAGGAAAAATAAAAAGATGAGGACATTTGGCGGGAGATATAGCCAGTGGCAGAATCCTTGGGTAGCATGTGAAAGGCTCTAGGTTCAGTCCCTGGTACAGCAAAAAATAAAGATGAGGACAGGGAAGCTTGCGGGGCAAAACTCAGGTCACACATTGGGTCATGGAACAGTCTGGTTGGCCTCATTTTCCAACTGGACTCATGCCGCGCATGGAGTGGGGGTGTTGCCTGTCGCAGGAGGGTCAGCTTGGAGAATTTGAATTCCTGAGAGAGCCTGAAGGAAAGGGAAACAAGTCAATCGGTAGAGAGGCCCTGATCTCCAACAGGAGTGCTCTGGGTGGGAGGAGGAGGCTGGATAAGCCTGAGGACTTGTGGAGGAGCTCAGACGAAGCTGCTGAAATTAGTTCCGAGTGAGAAATGTAATTACTTGCTCAAACCAAATGTCTGAACATTGTTATAAAATGAGGTGTAATCACAGAAAAGAAGATTGCAGCGCTGCATCACTCCCACAAAATAGCCTTTGTGTTCCTGGGAGCCCCGCAGTGCTGGCAGTTCCATTGAGTTCAGGTGTGTGTCCTGGACTTAATTGGGGAGTTTGGGCCTGCTGCTTTGGACACCCATTCACAGTTGTTTTGCATTTGTAGCAAGTGTGTGGTAAGAGGAAAAAAGAATCAGCTCTAAGCATTTTAGCTAGGAATATTTGGGATCAGAGTAAAAAAAGATCTAAGCTAGAAGGGAAACATGATTTGCACCGAAGGGCCCTCATGAATGCTATTTGAATGATAAAGGACATTTCAGAAACTTCTGGAAATCAACTTCCTCTCTCCGGATTTTTATATCAACTCTCTACTCCACCAAGCTACAAAGTGCTATAAGAAGGCCATTTGAGTCCTGATTCTGCCATTTGTTAGTCTTGTGACTGACCCTAGGGCAGTTATGGAAATTCCAAGCTTTAGTTTTATTTTTGAAAAATGGACTGATGTGTATACAGTTACATAACACCTGTGCATAGGAAAGCCCCTGGTCAATGTAAACAAGTTGTCATTAACGTCATAATTATTGTTATGTTAATCATGTTTGTAACATGTTTATAACACATGTGTAACATAATACAGTTATATAACAACACCTGGGCATAGGAAAGCCCCTATGTAAGCAAGCTGTCAGTAATGTCATAATTATTGTTCTGATCATTTTTGTAGCAAGTTTATAGCACATTGTGTAACACAAGAAAAACATCACCAGTAGCCACAAGACAGGGGGGGATGTGAGGAATGAAAGGTCTGTTAGGGAGCAGGTGCCAGGAGCTGAGCCAGTCCAGAAATTGGCCAACAGAGACTGTTGGAGGGAGAGACTTGTTTGGCAGAGGGAGGAGGGAAGGGTGCTGTGTCTGTATGGGGCAAAGGGTGCATGGATGACTGAGCTGTGCTTAATGTGTAAGACATGGGCATGTGGTTTCCATAGGCCTACAACCTGTACCATTTGTGTGCTACATTGCTTCTCCTTGATCTTATGTCCCAAATTTCACAGGGTCTGTGGCTCCAGCTCCCACAGACCCCAGGTCTCTGCACAGTAGGGTTTAGTTCCAGCAGGGCAAAATAGTGCCTCTTCTCTTCACCATTGTGTTCAGTGCCTGGCATAATCGAGTCTCAAGGGGTATCTGCTGAATGAATAATTATGGCGCAGCATGAATGAATATTCACATTACATGTGTTTTCTTGAGAAAACTGAGACGCTGTCCTGAGATTATTTAGCATCTGATAGAGATGAGAGAAACAACTTGGTTTGGTCATAGACAAGTAGTATAAACTTGCACTTATATCTCGTTACCATGCATTTCACTAATATGCTTAATATATACGGTAACAATAAATAATCTTGTGAATATATGTGATTATGGATTTTGACTTTTTTGTTGTTTTGTTGGATACCACTCAGCCACATCCCCAGCCCTATTTTGTATTTTATTTGGAGACAGGGTCTCACCAAGTTGCTTAGCTCCTTGCTTTTACTGAGGCTGGCTTTGAACTTGCGATCCTCCTGCCTCAGCTTCCTGAGCCGCTGGGATTTTAGGAGTGTGCACTGCACCTGGCTGATTTTTCCTTTTTTAACATGGTTGCCTGCCTATATATAATTCTTAAAACAAGAAAGTGCTACAGGTGTAACTAGTGGTGCTGAGGCCCTGGGTTTGATTCCCCAGCACCAAAAATTAAAAAAAAAAAAAAATCAAGGGAAATATTTTTAGTGTGAGCATTCCTTTTGGAGTGGTGGTATGAACCTTGAATATGATAGTAAGCTTGCTGTCTTCCACTGAGCTATACTACAAACATTCCATTTAGCAAATCAACTGTGCTACTGCTTCCGGAATAAAATGTTTTGTGTCAGATTTTGAGTTTGGTATTCAACTGATGATGGTGATGAGTGCAGTGGTACCCAGCAAGCCACCTATGTCCAGGTCTCCCAATCCCACACTTTGATATGCTATCGCTGAGGATCCAGCAAAATTGCAGGTTCTCATTCAGCAAGACTGAGGTTGGGGGATGCTATTCAGCCTTTCCAATTAGTTCTTAGGTGCTACTCATGCTGAAGACCTGGGACCACATTTCAGGCTGCCAGACTTTTAATTTGTCTTTAGTATTTTAAAGTTTCTTTTGTGTTCTAAAGAAGTCTAGCATATCTTATTCTAAATGTTGACTTTTCTAAACCTAATCCCTTGTGGAAATAGTCATTTCCTGAGGAGGGCTGTTTGGTTTGTGCATACTCATTATAGTACTGCCACATTTTTGTGAAGCTTGGAGCTTGAACGGGGTCCACTGTGGACCTGGAGAAAAGTCTAAAGCCTTATATTTGGTTTTTGGGTATGTTTTTGGCTTTTGGCTGCAAATCTAATGTTATTAGTCTCAGTGTTGGTAAAAGTTGATCATGCCAAAACATTCTTGGCAGAAGTGTGAAGTGCCCCAAACATGGTAGATTCCATTGTTTTTCTCAGTGCAACCAAAAGTGCTCATCATTGTCTAACCTTTTTTTAGTTAATACATATTAAGGCAAATCTTCTGTAGTCTCAAGAAAATTAAAACCCACATTATGATTCTTTGCATGTCTGTGCCATACTTATTGATTTTAATAATTTCTGAATCATCAGAGGATTTCTTTGGATGCAGCTGCTTTGTGGAATTACATTAATCAAATTCAGGCAATAATATGGGTCTGAGTTTAACTTCTAGTTTGTGTCTAGACACCAAAATTCTATCAGGAACTCTGGTATTGTGCCTTCTTAAACCTTCTCTCCTGTAGGTACTGGAGTACCCAGGAACTCAAACCTACCCACTTCCCCCCTTCTCTCTCTACACTCCTGGCTGGGTGGCATCTTGTCCAATGACTTCACATATCATCTGTGTCAAGATGACTCTTAGGTTGATTTCTACAGCCTGACCCTGCCTAGAACTCAAGCTTTGTGTCAGTTTCTCCATATGGATGTCTAACAGGCATCTACCCTTCAAAGTCCAGAAGAGAACTAATCCAACAAGGCTGTTTTTCCTCCACAGCACAACCCAAATTTATTCTCTTTGCAAATTTATGCTCTTTAACTCCCTTGGCCAAGCTGCCACAGTCTTTCACCTGAACCCTGCTACAGCACTCTGGCACCCCATCTAACTCTCACCCCTGAATAATGCATTTCCTAGAGCAGCCACATGATCTCTGTGGAAACCACATGCTGATTTCTCTCCTTGTTTAAAACCTGCCAGAAATTTCCCATGGGGCTTAGACTCTTGACCCGGTTTACGGACCTCTGACCTTGACTCAGCCTGTGTCACACACTCTACCTGTCTCATGCCATTCTCTTGCATGCCTGGCAGTTTCTTTCTTTTCTTAAGGTCTTTTTGTTTTTATTTTTGGAGGAGAAAAAGTTTATTTGCTCATGGTTACAGAGGTTCAGTCCATGATCTTTATGGCCCTCTAATTCCATTGCTCTGGGCTTAAGGTGAGGCAGAACATCATGACATAAGGACACGGTTAAAAAAGCTGTCAGCTCATGGCAGCCAGGAAACAGAGAGATCAGGTGCAGGTGTTCTCTGAGAATCTTTGTATTGTTCATTCCTTCTGCTGGGATGCTGTTCCTCCTGCTCATTTCTTGACAGTTGTATCTGAGTTTCAATGTCAGCTCCTCTGGGATACTTTGACTGACCTCAGTCACCACTCTTAGGCCACCCACCTTTGAATCTGTGTGTACTTACCAGCATCTGTTGATTTATGAGTTCACGATCTGTCTTCCTTTGCATGAGCAGAAACCTCATAGGTTGTTTTTTTGTTGTGTTGTGTTGTGTGGTTTTTGTGGTGCTGAGGGTTGAACCCAGGGCCTCGCACTTGCTGGGCAAGTACTTTACCAGTCCTTTTTCTTTTATTCTGAGGCAGTCCTAAGGCTGGCCTTGAACTTAAGATCCTTCTGTGTGCGGGTCACTGAGATCACAGGCATGTACCAGTGCACCCAGCTTCCATTTGTTTTTTATTAGCATATGCTAGTTCCCAGAAAGTTTCCAGACACAGTAGGATTTTTTTTTTTTAAACACTCAACGATCCTACATGTTATGCCATCATCACCCAAAGTCCATAGGTGACCTTAGGGTTCAAGCTGTTTTTTCTTTCCTTTTCTTTTTTTTTTTAAAGAATCTTAAATATTTGTTGAATAAATGAATGACTTTATCTAGAATAGGAAGAATTTACAGTCCTTCACATATTACCATTTGTTCTGTACTGTTTTGACAAAATGTAACATAATAAAATAACCACATTCTTCCTAGAGGTTGTTTTGTTTGTGTTGTAAAAAAGGAACTTTCAGAGCATGTCACAAAGTGAGGCACTGCCAGGACAAAGCTGTTCTTTTTGTCCAAGTTGCCATGAAACCTGTCTTTAGAGTTACCTAAGAAAAATGAGCAGATGTGTTGGTTGTATATCTATAATCCTAATGGCTCTGGAGGCTGAGGCAGGAGAATCCCAAGTTCAAAGCCAGTGTCAGCAACTTAGTGAGGCCCTGTCTCAAAGTTAAAAATAAAAAGAGCTGGAGACATGGCTCAATGGTTGAGAGCCCCTGGGTTCAATCCCTGGTACCAAAAAGAAAGAAAAAAGAGCAGATGTGTGTATGTTTTACTATTCTGCTCTGATTGCTTTACAATTTATAATCTATGGATGGCTTAGATATAAGCATGTAGTTAACTAAAATATTGACCAAGCATAATTGGCAAACACTCTTTGAGTTCTTACTATTTATAAGTTTCTGTACTTGATGCTGACAACGGGAAAAATGGTATGAAACAGGGCAGCTGACCTTGTAATTCTGTTTGTAAACATTGAGTCCTTGACTTCTGGTTAAACATAGTAAACTGAACAAGTGTATGTAGCCCTGCTTCCTCCTGAAACTCTAATAAAATGACAGTAAAGAATAAAAACAGTATAAACCCAGAAACCTGCCAGAGCAATATCGGTTGATATTTTGCAAGATGGAATGCAAGGGCTGGGGATGTGGCTCAAGCAGTAGCACGCTCGCCTGGCATGCGTGCGGCCCGGGTTGGATCCTCAGCACCACATACAAACAAAGATGTTGTGTCCGCCGAAAACTAGAAAATAAATATTGAAAAATTCTCTCTCTCTCTCTCTTCTCCCTCTCTCACACTCTCTCTTTAAAAAAAAAAAAAAGATGGAATGCGAGTGCAAGAATGCTGATTGAGCAGAGCAGGGAAAGCTGGAATCACCTGCCAGGTGGGTGGTGTGAAGCCCGGGGTGGGGCAGAAGGAGTTTGCTACTGAGTCCCAAAGGTTGGGGTTGCAAATGCTGTAGTGAACCCCGAACACCTGAGCGATAGGACATGTCATCCGCAAATCAGAAAGGAGAGAGAACACCACAGAATCCAGGAAATAATGTCCAGGGAGGGAAGTGTAGGGAAGAAAGAAGCTCCAGCTCCAAAACCACACACTTGGGATCCTGAAAACAGCCAGTGTAGACAGGAGTTAGGGGATGGATAGTCCCAAAAGGGATGGCACCAAGAGCAAAAATGCTTTTTGTTCCTACTCAGAGAGTGTTCTTCAGCTCCAGCCCAGTTTGTGGATTAAATAATAACATCCATAGAAAACTAAGGAAGCAGGTAGTACTGCTTTTCCTGCAGGGCTAGGGATTGAACCCAGGACTTTGCTGGGCAAGTGCTCTACCATTGAGCCACAGCTCTCGACAGAAAGAGGCACTTTTTAATATAGAAATAAAACACGGTTGCAAGAAAGTAAATAGAACCATAGAATATTCCAAGGGTAGTTCTAAATATTTACATGATCATGACAATATGTCACCAAATCTTGATTTAATTAAAATGCCATACCACTGTTTATGAAGGAGTGGGGATGCTGGGCTTGGTGTTGTATGCCTATAATCCCAGCAGCTCAGGAGGCTGAGGCAGGACGATCACGAGTTCAAAGTCAGCCTCAGCAATTTAGCAAAGCCCTAAGCAACTCAGTGAGACCCTGTTTCTAAATAAAATATACAATAGGGCTAGGGATGTGGCTTGGTGGTCGAGTGCCCCTGAGTTCAATCCCTGGTTCCAAAACAAAAAAGAGTGGAGAGAACTGTGAAGGGGCCCAGATGAAGAGAGAGGAGGACATCAGAAAGTGGCTAGGTAATGTCCGAGTTTGACATCAGAGGGTTTCACTGGAAAACTGTTCATACCTTGTATGTGAGGCCACAAGGCTGAGGGTCCTCTATCACGTGCCTTGGAGGAGATGGTATGTCTGAAAAGTTTTGAGCCAAGATGTGGCTCCTGTCTTTTTAGGATGTTGGCGGTCTAATTGGAAAGGGCTGGGCCTGCGAATTACTAGAATCACCTTGTATTGTGAGTGAAGGACAAAGAAAAGTGTACTGAAAAGATTGTAGGAATTTAGTGGGGAGAGAAGAGATCATCTTGGTTTAGCCAGCTGAGAAAAGCTTCACAGAAGAGGAAGGAATTGAATGGCCATGAAAGGATTTAGGTTAAAAAAAAAGAAAGAAAATGAGAGAGATGTCTCAAACCCTAGCCCACTCAGTTGCCAGTGAGAAAAACTGACGCTGCTCATTTGTTCAAGATGGTGGCAGTGAGGGCCGTGTCGTTACTTTTGTGCTGTCTTGGTTGATTTCTGATAGGCCCATGTCATTTTTAGATTATTCAGGAGTGAATGTGAAGACAGGAGTCTGAGCATCATCTCAGCCTCATGCCAAGAGGAGGCATGTATCAGTTTCTCTTACCAAATTGTTTCCATTTTAGTATTTCATTTAAAACAGGGAGAACAAAGTCTGATCTTTTTCCTTTTCCCTTTTCTGATAGCCATGGCTGAATTTTCTGTGTCTGAATGGTTCTTGTGTTCTTATTTAAAAGAGGAATTTGGCACACGGCGGACCTCCTCAAGCTATCTTTAGTGGGTCGTGGGGTGTAGGTGATTAAGAATGCATCTGTACTTGCTACCAACACATGGTTTTAAGGAGTGAACTGCTAGGCAGACAGGCCCACTTGGGAGTTTAGAAAAGCCTTGTGGTGTCAAAGATGTAATCTTTCAAGTGCATGGTATACCAGAGCTCCTCCCCTCAGGACTGAAGCATGGCGGGCTATTTGCACCAGAGGCCATGGGACTCATTTGTTTAAAATGCACCTACCCTTGGCTCTGGAGAGTCAGCCATGCTTCACTTGGAGTAGACAAGAGGAGGCTGACTTCACTGTACTTTGTATAGTTTGGCCTCACAGCTCCTTTGGAATACGAAAGTCTTCTTTGCTCTAGTGTGTCCCTGCACAAATCCATCTCGTGCTGTGGCTCAGTTACATTGGGGTGCTGGTGCCTTAGTTCCTTAATTTTGGTTCCTCCCCAAATTTGTTCTTTTTGGTCAGAAAATATTCACCAAGTTTCTGTCATATGCTGAACAGTGTGGCGAGCACAAAGATGAGTTAGATGTGGGGACATCCACAAATGGTGTCAGTCAAGTATAGGATGTAGGGCCGGCGCAGGAGGGCTTCTATTTTTTTTAATATATTTATTTTTCAGTTTTCTGTGGACATAACATCTTTATTTTTATGTGGTGCTGAGGATCGAACCCAGTGCCTCACGCATGCAGGTGAGCGCGCTACTGCTTGAGCCACATCCCCAGCCCCAAGGGCTTCTATTCTTAAGTGCCCCAAAAGAGCATGCTGTGCTCAAAGTATTTAGTGTGTGGGGGGGAGGAGATTAGGTAGTGGGTAGCTTTCAGGTAGACTTTCCTGTGGAGAAGGTGACACTTGAATTGATCCTTGAAGAACAGATGTAGGTGTGCAGAGAAGGATGTTCTAGGCAGAGGACATAGTATGGCAGGCAGAAGGAGGTAAGTGGAATAGGAAGAAAGTAATTAGCATCCATTGAGTTCTCATTGTGAGCCAGGTATTTGTCTGATGCTTCAGTGACATCCAGTTTCAACCTCCTAGCAACTTTTTTCCTTTTAGGAACACTAAGGCTGGACATGGTAGCAACACCTGTAATTCCAGCAACTGGGAGGCTGAAGCAGGAAGATTGCAAGTTTGAGACCAATCTCAGCAATTTAGTGAGACCTTGTCTCAAAGTAAAACATAAAAAAGGGTTGGGGAGCTGGGCACCGTGGCAGGAGGATCGCAAGTTCAAAGCAAGGCGCTAAGCAACTCAGTGAGACCCTATCTCTAAATAAAATAAAAAATAGGGATGGGGATGTGGCTCAGTGGTGGAGTGCTCGAGTTCAATCCCTTGTAGCAAAAAAGGGGGATGGGCTGGGAATGTGGCTCAGTGTTTACACAGCCCTGGTTCAATCCCCAATACCAAAAATAATAAGAGAGAAAACTAAGGCCTGGATGATTTGAACCCAAAGTAATCTGACTCCAAATCTCCAAACTCCATTTTAGGCCAGTTCAGGCTTTAGCTACCTCAAAAAATGTTCAAAGGGGAAAAGGAGTAGTTTGAAGAGGTAAAGTTTAGAAAAAAGTCCTTTGGGCTAGATGGGAAAATGGACCCTGAGTGCTGAGCTAATTACTTTGTAAGCTGCAGGAATCCATTGAAGGTCTTTAATGGGGTGCACCCCAGCACAGCAGGGCCTCCAACTGCAAAAAGCATTTGAGTTTTATTGGGTGCCAGACGCTATTCCAGGTGACTTTTCTACCCTTCTTTACTCCTCCTAAAAACCCTGTGAGTTGGGTGCTTTTAACACCCCCTTTTAATTCTAAGGAAACTGGGTGCCAGTTTAGGGAGGTTCAGTGACTTTCTGGAAGTGGCATTGGGTATTGATGTTGGAGATGAACTTGAGGTCAGTGGCAGAGAGGTTAAGTCAGGCCAGTGCAGGGATCCCTGACAGAGAGTGAAGAAAGGAAAAGGGTGGATGTGAGAGTTGGGGTATAGCTGGAGGACTTCTGCCATGTTAAGATGTTGCTGTTGGAATAGAAGAGGAAAAAGTGGACATTCCTTTCCCTTCTAAACCCTCAGCAAACTCCGAAGAGTCAGATTGCAATGTTCTGCCACAGGTGGGGCTGAAGGTCTGCTCTAAGGGCAGGTGTCATGGGTGGTTTTAGTAGGGATGCAATCTGCGGAGGGTTCGAGTTGGTAAGGAAAGTATGTGGTAGCTGGAGAGCTGGGGCCACAAACAGTATTGCTGGGGATCACTGAACACTTAGACCCAAGGTTGGATGGAATGATGGTCAAGCAGGGTGTCTTAGTCCACTTTCTGTTGTTACAATGGACTTTATTTGGCTCTGAAAGGTGGGAAGTTCAAGGCCAGGTGGCTGTATCTGATGAGGTCCTTCTTACTGGTGAGGACTCTGCAGAGTCCTGAGGCAATATTGGGCATCAAGTGGCAGTACAGAGCTTCCTTGCTCAGGTTTCTCCTCCTCCTCCTCCTCCTCCTCCTCCTCCTCCTCCTCCTCCTCCTCCTCCTCCTCCAACAAAGCACTAATACGGTCCTGGGGCCCTCGTGATGGCATCTAATCCTGTTACCTCCCACGGGTCCCACATTCAAATTCCATTAACACATGACTTTGGGGATTGTTTGCAAACCTGAAATTTGGGAGATACTGTAGCACAGGGACAAGGATGGGTGGTCCACGGGCTGGATACCCAAGGAGAGCTGGATGATGGAGACAAATTAGTGGATGTGGCAATTCCTAGTCACTGGACAGCACTTGCCACTAGAGTCAACCACAACCTGAAGTAGTCTGCCACTTTCCTCATTCAGAACATTATAATCAGCATACATTTAGCTAATAGAAAGAGATAGTATAATGTAAAAATATAGTGTGTTTTCAATATAGTGTTTTTATTTTTTATTTTCTTAGTAAAAGGAAAAAGCTGTTGGCTAGTACTTCAATGTCCAGCTCATCCTCTGCGTTTACCTTCTCCTAGCCTCCCTGTTCCCAGAACTGGGATTGGCATCCTGGGAAGTAGAAATAATAAGATCCCTCGGCAATCTTAGTAGGAAAACCAGCAGAAACACAGGGAGATGTGGGACTGGGACGCGTACACAGAGGACAAAGCCCTGTCTCCCTGGTGCTCAGGGAGACCGTGGGAGGGGGCAATGAGGCATATTCTCTTTAAGTTCAAGTGAGTTAGTGATATGAAAGTATGTGCTTCTCCGTGTCAGATTTGGCCCAGAAGCAATTCTCAGTTTTTGTTTTATTGAGGTTGCTTTGAAATAGAGGTCTCTTAAGCCGGTCCATTCACAAGTGTTCCTGGTTTCAGACAGGCAGCGGCGGGCACAGGGCGCCAGCAGCCACCCCCTGTCTCTAAAAGCAGCATCCCTTACCAGGCGCCTGTGCGTTTTTAAAGCAGGGATTCATCTATGCCATCCTCTTTCTCAACCTAATGATGTATAATTGTCTTGAGGTGTGGTTGGTCTATTTCTAGCAGATTAACTGAGAGGAAATGAGAATTTAAATTGTTTGCTGGACTTTTAGATATTTACATATGAGGGAGACTTCACATCCAAAGATAAAGAGGGAGCTGTGGACACAAGGGTCTCCTAGCAGCCTCTATTTATTAGTTTTTTTGTTTTGTTTTGTTTTGTTTTTTTAACCATTTTCCCTTTCTTTTACCACACTGGGGATTGAACTCAAGGGTGCTCTACCACTGAGATACGTCCTATGACAGAGGGTCTCAATAAGTGACCCAGACTGGCCTTGAATTTGTGTTCCTCCTGCTTCAGCCTCCTGAGTAGCTGGGATTACAGGCATGTGCCACCTACTGTGCTGGGGTCTTTTCTCACCTATTGTTAATGATCCTGGATAATATTATTTTGTGTAGTTGGTTCAGTAGCTTGCCCCCAACTAGTGTGTGCTAGAGTTAGAATGGAACACATTTCCCTCAGACTCCATCATGGCTTTCTGCTCACTCACCAGGAGTAGCTCAGCAGTTGACAATGTCAATCACTAAATGAATGAATGAATGAATTCTCTGGAGAGAATACAGCCATGTACCATGTAGAGATACTTCTGTCAACAACAGACCCACATATACTGTGGTGGGCCCATAAGACTATAAGAAAGCTGAAAAATTCCTATTGCTCAGTGCCATTGTAGACATCAAACTCACATGTTTGGGCTGATGCTTAGATAAACAGACCTACTGCTACACTGGCAGTCATGTAAAAGTGCATAGGTATATACAAGAGGCGTGCAGTAGGATATACCATTTAGGTTTGTGCAAGCACGCTTTACAACATTGTACCATAAGATCTTCTGACAACACATTTTTATCTGTCCCTTTGTTAAGCAGCACATGAGTCTAGTTCATATATTCCCTATTATGAGAGAATATTTGTGGTGTTCTCAGATGTGTTTAAAAGGCACTAATAAATCTTCCTTATTTCTGGTAAATCCCTTTGTAATGACTACTCACGCAAAGAAAAAGAAACTATGATTAGTCCATAAACAGTACCACATAAAATTGCAACTTTTAGCTCTGGATTTTGGGAGAGGGAGTAGGGGTTGGAGATTTAGTAGAAGGGGAAGATTGGAAAGAGACCACATTTCTGATCTTGAGTTTTTCACACCAGCACCATGTCTATGTGCAGAAATCTAAGGTGGTTAAAAGCTGTACTTAGAATTGTTTGAATAACCTGCTGCCTTGTTCTCTGTAGCAATAACTCTTTTCCCCAACTCCTGGTACTAAGGATTGAACCCAGGTGCGCTCTCCACTGAGCTCCATCCCTAGCGCTTTTTATTTTTTTATTTTGAGAGGCAGTCTCACTGAGCCTACCTAGCCTGGCTGGAACTTGTGATCCTCCTGTCAGCCTCCTGCATGGCTGGAATTACAGGCATATGCCACTGTGCCCAGTTGTGGTAATAACTTTCTGTAAGAAAACTGGTAGTTCCATCCTTTTTAAAGGATACAGGGTAAGAACTGATTTACATATTTTTTTGCAGAGGGATACTGGAAATTGAATTCAGGGGCACTCAAGTACTGAGCCACATCCCCAGTCCTGTTTCGTATTTTATTTAGAGACAGGGTCTCACTGAGTTGCTTAGCACCTCACTTTTTTGCTGAGGCTGGCTTTGAATTTGCGATCCTCCCGTCTCAGCCTCCCAAGCCATTGGAATTACAGGCATGTGCTACTGCCCCTTGCTTGATTTAAAGTCTTTTGTTTTTAATTAATATTTTTTAGTTGTAAATGGATCTTTCATTTTATCTATCTATCTATTTTTTATATGCAGTGCTGAGGATTGAACCCGGGGCCTCATACATGCCAGGCAAGTGTTCTACCACTGAGCCACAACTCCAGCCCCTGATTTAAACTCTTGACAGGCTCCTCAACCTTACTTTTTCTCCTGCTAAGTGGCAGGTAGAGTCACTGGTCCCCTTACTCTTTGTGTGCTGCCCTGCTGCCACCTCCCTTTCCATGGTTTCCACTCAACTCCCAACAGTCCATTACAACAGCACTTAGGAAAACAAGAGCTTGGGGGCAGAGAAGGGCTGAGTGTTCCCCGCATGTTCTGATTAATCCTATTCATTGTCAAGTGCAGCTTTTTGATGAACTGATTCATTACTTGTATCCTGCAGGTTGGATTTCTGACAATTTCCTCATTTCAACCCAAGTCCATTGTACTATTAGCTTTATGACATCCTTCTAATGGAGATCCTCACCTCACATTGTATTTCAAAATTAAGGCTTTAAGTCAGGCATGTTGGCACACACCTGTAATCCCAGTGACTCAGGAGGCTGAGGTAGGAGGATCACTAATTCAAAGCCAGCCTCAGTAACAAAGTGAGGCTCTAAGCAACTGAAGTAAGACCCTATCTCTAAATAAAACACAAAAAGGCTGGGGATGTCACTCAGTGGTTGAATGCCCCAGGATTTACTCCCCGGTACTAAATAAATAAGGTTTTAAAAACAAAAATCTTAAGAAAGCAAACTAGAACACATAGGTGGACATTTAACTCCCCTTAAGAAAGCAGGATTGTCCACATGTGAAAGTTTCAGAAGAACTTAGAGAAGAAATTATTTACAAGTTTCCAAACTTGAGTTTGCATAATAACAAATTTAAGAAATATGCAAAAAAATCACCACAATTATTTTATATAAAATATTGTGAAGAGTTCAGGAAATTATAAAAGGAGACACCAAGTCAACCAATAGAAAAATAGTTTTTAAAAAATGCTAAGCTGGGATTCCACCTCTTGGGTCCCCTTCTTCCTCCGGGAGAAGTCTTTTCTGCTGTCCTTTAATAAACTTCTAATTTCTACTCTGACCTTGCCTCGGCGTGCTTCTTTGGTGTTATTCTTCAACACTGGGGAAGCAAGGACTCGTCACCGGTCAACAGCGGTAACATATTGGAGGTCCCAGACCAAGATTCTACACCGAGACCATCCATCACTCAAATGGCCCTCCAGCCTATTACTTCTCAATCAGACTTCTATCATGGACCACTCGATAGACCCGATTTTTAAAGGGGGACTCCAAACTGCTTGCCCCACACCGTCCCTTTTCAGCCCGAAGAAGCCAGAGAGATTCTCTTCGCCCCCCTTCCTTACAGCAGTAAGGAGTTCCCAACTTAGAGGGGGGAATGAAGCCAGATTTAAAGTTAGGTAGTCAGTGTAGTTAGATAAATCGGGTCTAATACCGAGTGAAATCTAAAATGGAGGCCATGCTGGCAATGATTCCGGGAAACGCAGGACAACTCAAGGAATGTTAATGAAGTCCCGAAAAGGCCCTAGGCCAAAGTCCACCTCAAAGAAATGTTAATGAACAGCCCCCAGCAAAAAGGTGCTGACTCAGAGAAGTCCTTCCTGCCCAGATTACTTCTTTGGCCCACCTGTGTCCCACCCCTCGGGCCTTCCCACCTACATTCCATCACTGAAAGAACTATAAAAAGGGGAAACAACCGCACTTCCACGGATTCCACCTTTTGGGTCCCCTTCTTCCTCCGGGAGAAGTCTTTTCTGCTGTCCTTTAATAAACTTCTAATTTCTACTCTGAAAAAAAAAAATGCTAAGCTAACAGGTCAAAAGAGCAAAATATAGTTGGCTACACACATAGTTAACCCCACAGGTTATTAAACTAATGCAATGAAAACATAATAACAACTTTTCAACTAGTATTGTCAAATGGGAAAATAATTTTTTTATTGCTGGGCACTGATAAATTCCCTGGCCCTGCACCTAAATGGAGACACGTGATCTTTACCTTTTAGTGTACCCTATCTGGAAAGCAGTTAGGTCATTTGTATTCCCCCTACCCCCCAAGTTTGACCTCTTATCAAAAAAATTCCTCTAGAAATTTAAAGACAAAATTGAGTGGTGGCGTACCTGTAATCCCAGCAATTTGGGAAGTTGAGACAAGAGGATCACAAGTCAGAGGCCAGCCTCAGCAATTTAGCAAGACCCCGTCTCAAAACAAAAAATATTTACAGGGCTGGGGATGTGGCTCAAGCGGTAGCGCGCTCGCCTGGCATGCATGCGGCCTGGGTTCGATCCTCAGCACCACATACAAACAAAAACGTTGTTTCTGCTGAAAATTTTAAAAAATATATTAAAAAATTCTCTCTCTCTCTCTCTCTCTCTCTCTCTCTCTCTCTCTCTCTCTCTCTCTCTCTCTCTCTCAAAAAAAAAAAATATTTACAGACACATATGTAACTGTTTTAGCATCAGAAGTCCTACTCTGGATATTGGGCCATCCCACTATAGATGCATGTATGTATGGGTATTCAGATGAGGCTGTGTCACTTGACAAGATGGACCAAGTTAACAAAAGTGACACATTTATGTGGCCTAGTGGTGATGGTAGTGAGGCAGTAAATTTTCTGATGATAAAATTAATGATGTTGCCATGTTTGGTGACACATTCCTCTAAACACAGCAACTCAGGAGACTGAGGAAAGAGGATTGCAAATTTGAGGCCAGCCTCAGCAACTTAGGGAAGATTTGCCTCAAAATAAATAAAAATTAAAAAGGGCTTAGGAGGTACCCAGTGGTAAAGCACCCATGCACTCAGTTTCTAGTAACCCCCACTCCCAAAAAAGAGATCAGTTTCAGAAAATATAGGAAAAACCTGTGCACAGACTTAAATAATGCTTTTAAATAGTGGCCTGTGTTGTTCTAGATGCCTTTGATGGTTAACCCTCTGTTCATCACAGCTCTGAAGTAGGGGCTCTGATGTAGCCGTATTTGCTGAGGGATGAGGTGATTCATCCAGGACTACCGAGTTCTTGATGGAGTCTGCTTTTGAACTCAGGCAGTCTAGATCCAGAGTCCAGGTTGTTGGCCACCACATGTGTCACTCATCTGACCAGGTTGGACTCACTGCTGCGTCTTCACTCCAGCCCCAGCACCATGGCTTGAACTGCCTTTGACCTTGGAACCAGGAAGCATGTCACCTGTCTGGAGGGAGCCTGGAGCGGGGATTTCCATAGCAGAGTTACTGGCCTCTGGTGATAGAGCTCTTTCGGTTTTGCCACATGATCTTGTGGCCAAGGGCTGGGTCCAGGTGCAGCCATGGTTATTTCGGGAAATATTTCTTTTCCTTTATTTTGCTGAGTCTGGCTCATCAGACATCCTCCTCTCTGAAGGTGATTTTGGCTCCTCTGCCTATACCATCAGACATTTCAGTAGGTTGATAATCTTCCATGAGAGTTATTATAGACTCTACAAATTTCAGAAAGAATCTAAACATAGAAGAAATCGGTATCTGGGTATTCATCCTCAACATTGGTTAATAAAGACCCCTCCATGATTACACATTGTTTTGTTAGTAGTGGTTACCTCCCAGTAGTGGATCACAAATATACAGGTTACATATCCTTTATTCCAAATACTTAGGATCTAAAGTGTTTTCAGTTTGGGGTGTGTGGAGATTTGGGGGATATTTGCATATACAAAATGAGATAGCTTGGGAATGGACCCAAGTCTAAACAGAATATTCATTTGTTTCATGTACACTTTATACATACAGCCTGAAGGCAAACTTATATCTAAAATATAATATTTAAAATAATTTTATACATGAACTAACACAGAGTGAAATTTCCCACTTGTGTTATCACATCTGTGCTCAAAAAGTTACAGATTTTCTCATTAAGGATATTCAACCTGTATATATTACTTTTGTTTACCTGTTTTTAATTTTCTTTCTTCGTTTTTTTTTATGGTGCTAGGGATTGAACCCAGGGCCTTGGGCATGCTAGGCAAGTGCTCTTCCACTGAGCTATATCCCCAGCCTCTGCTTACCTGTTTCAATAATTTCTTCAGTAAACTTGCTTTTCTTTTCTTCCCCCGCCTCCCTTTTTTTTTTTTTGGCGGGGGAGGCGGGGTACCTGGGAATTAAACCCAGGGCGCTCAACCATTGAGCCAAATCTTAAGCACTTTTTTGTGTTTTATTTAGAGATAGGGTCTCACTGAATTGCTTAGGGCCTTGCTAAGTTGCTGAGACTGGCTTTGAACTCAGAATCCTCCTGGCCCAGTCTCCCTAGCCGAGGGGATTATAGGCGTGCACCACTGCACCCACCTATAAACTTGCTTTTCTTAGCCAGGTTTTAAAAATGCATTTCTGGCAGGCATGGTGCTACACAACTGTAATCTCAGCTACTCAAGAGATGGAGGCAGGAGGATAGCAAGTTCAGGGGTAACCTGGGCAACTTGGCAAAACCCTGTCTCATTTCTTTTTTTCCTCTCTTCCTTTTTTTCTCGCTCTTTTTAATAGCAGGTCTGGGGATTGAATCCAGGATCATTCTACCACTGAGCTACACACTCCCAACCCCCCCCCCTTTAAATATTATTTTAGTTGTAGATGGACACAATATCTTTATTTTACTTATTTGTTTATTTATTATTATGTGGTGCTGGGGATTGAACCCAGTGCCTCACGCATGCAAGGCAAGTGCTCAACTACTGAGCCACAACCACATCGTCCGCCCCCCCACCCCCACCTGGTCCTTGCTAAGTTGTCAAGGCTGGTCGCAAACTTCTGATCCTCCTTTCCCAAGCCTCCTGAGATGCTGGGATTATAGGCATGCACCACTGCATGGGATTTTTTTGGTGGTATTTTTTTTTAATAGAACAATTTTACTCCTACTTAAAAGTTCTAGCTTCTTCAAAAATCTGTGTATAGCAAAGATCTTCCTAACCATCTTTCAAGTTAGAGCAACTCCATGTATATATCAAAAAGAAATAACTTTCGTTCATTGTCTGAACTTGTACCTTGTTGAGAACAATGCCAGTTTCTGGTTAATCGCTTGTTTTGTCACATTAGTTGAACAATGGGAGGGCACTACATTCCTCACCCATGAGGTAGAGACAAGGAATCCACATTTCTTTGTAGGTATGGGAGATGTTTTTGCTTTTAGGTTGTAGAAATCTATTATTTAACAAATAATGAACGTGAGTTTTAGGTAGGTGTATGTATGTGTGTGTTTGTGTGTGTGTATGTGTCTGACAGATTTAAGCTAAAAGTTTAAATTTGGACCATGTGTTAGGTTTCAGAAAGTCTATTTGTTTCTCTGAAAAGGATTTGTCAACCTCTTCCGCTCAGTAGTTTTTTGGGGGCTAACAGGAGAAATAATGTAGAAAAGTTAAATTCTTTCACCAGTATAAAAGAGGAAATGTAAATGGAGGGTGCTTTTTTTTTTTTTTTTTTAGAATTTTTAGTATTCAAAGGAAAGATTGTGCTTCCCGAGGCAAGATGTTCCTTAAAATAATAATAATAATAATAATAATAATAACAACTCGTGGTGACACATGCCTGTAATCCCAGCCAGTCCAGAGGATGAGACAGGATTGTAAGGTCAAGGTCAACCTTAGTGAGACCATGTCTCAAAATAAAAAATTAAAAGGACTGAGCATGTGGCTCAGTAGTAAAGCTCCCCTGAGTTCAGTCCTCAGTATCAAAATTATAATGGCAATAATAATATCAATAAAAGAATGCTGGATGTGGTGGCAGAGGTCTATAATCCCAGCTACTCAGGAGACTGAGGCAGGAGAATCACAGGTTGAAGAGCAGTCTCAACAATTTAGTGAGACCCTATCTCAAAATTTAAAAAGGTCTGGGGATATAGCTCAATGGTAGAATGCCTCTGGGTTTAATCCCTAGTACTGCAAAAGTAAGTAAATAAATAAAGACTAATGTATCTTTTACTGCTATCTCTCTGGAAGTGGGGACAGGGAAGTGAGGCTTCTATTTTGGAGAATTGCTCAGGGGTCTGGAGGTAGATCCAGTCCTCAAGTGAAAGAGTGCTAGGGTCTCGGGAAGTCAGAACCTCTACCCATAAGATAGCTGGGCCAGGCAGGATCCCTAGGGCCCTGAGGCCTGCTGCTCCTTCCACAGGGCCAGCATTACTACAGAGTTCTTGGGAATGCAGAATCAACCTCCATGCACCACCTGTGGATGCCAGTGCATTCTGGGTTATGCTGTGGATACTGACTGAATTGGTAACTTACAGGGCTGCCAAGGAGAATTAGGGTGGGGGTGAAGGACTAGGTGCTAGACAGAGAAAGATCATTTAGTTAAAGAATAGGGCAGGGGCTGGGGATGTGGCTCAAGTGGTAGCGCGCTTGCCTGGCATGCGTGCGGCCTGGGTTCAATCCTCAGTACCACATACAAACAAAGATGTTGTGTCCGCCGATAATTAAAAAATAAATATTAAAATTCTCTCTCTCTCTCTCTCTTAAAAAAAAAAAAAAAGAATAGGGCGTTGCTCATAAGAGACCACATTTCTCAGGGTTTCAATTTACCTTTGGGTACCTAGGAAATGTCCATGAACACAATAGGAGTTTGTGTGTATGTTGGAGAAAAATTTGCTTTTCGCTCCCTCTTCCTCCTGGTTTTGGTCCTTTGTCTGCATTGGTGGAGTCACTGGAGGTCACCGAAGGACTTCCTGTCCTATTGGTAGCAGCCCCTAACGGCACTTTGTAAATCCCCCAGTGAGGAGACTGGCCATTTCCCAGTTGCCCTCATGAAAGTCCACAGTAAAACTATTCGAGGTCCTCACTGTACTCTTATGTGCAGTCACCAAGAATGGAGCCTCAAGCCCCGGGGCCTTGGCTCTTTTGCAAGGCCTGGGATCCAGTAGGAGCAGGAACCTTAGCTGGGAGCCAGGCACGGGGCTGGGTGCCACATGCGCCCAGGGCTGGCATTACCTCACCTTCACTTGCAGGGCGCTGATAATGTCTCTGGCCCCGCCCCGAACAGGAGACACGCGATCTTTACCTGGAGGGCTCCAATTCAGAGTTTCATAAGCTGTGGATTCACTCGGGTTGAACTTTTCTTCTTCCCTACATGCATTTTATTTATTTATTTATTTATTTACTAATTTTGTGTGCACCACTGTGCCCGGCCTTAAACGTATTTTATTAAAATAAAGTGACTGAACATAGCTTCGTGGTGAGGTTCTGGCCTGCTCTTTGTGGCCGTGTGATGTACCCAATCTTAAGACCAAGCCTCACAGGTGAATCATGGGCTTTTAGATGTTTGCTCTCCCTAGTTTCTCAGCGTTTGGGAGATCCTTTTCTATCTAAATGTGATATATGCACACGTGTTTATAGTGAATTTTCATTTTTAGTTTGATAGTCTATACAAATCTAAATTAGGAATAATTCGATATTTCTGAATTTGTTTTAATCAAGTTCGGTAGTGTCCCCACTCTGGAGTTAATATGCACACAATGACCTAGCCTTTTCCATACGGGTCCTGTTTACTTCAAAAATAATTTTGAAGCATTTACAGGTATGTTTTGAGAACTTCAGATTCTCTTTTATTTGTTGGTATCAGTTGAATACATTGAGCTGTTGCTCTTGATGAAGTGAGTTGAGAATTGGTGTGCATGTCATTGTGGGAAAATGAGCTGTTGAGCTGCCTTTGTGGCAGTCATCGCTGGACTCCTTCAGACCCTGTTCTTTAAGGGAGCACAGCCAAGAGCCTCGGTAAGGACTGGGGAGGAGATTGCTCTGCTGGCCGATCCGCTTTTCCATCTCCTGTGACTGCGGCCCAGAGAACCTGCCCACCCACGCAAGGCCTTTCAGCATTCCTCACAGACACCCTGTCGCAGCAGGAGGAGCCCCTGGCCTCCATCTGGGGTTTTAGATGTTCAGGGTATTCACTGAATGCTTTACAATTGAAGTATTTCTCTGTAACATTACAACTAGCTTTGATTTTTTTTTTTTATTTAAGGTAACTTGTACAGAGCCATGTGTGGAAAACTTCATCAGGGTGATTTTTTTTTTTTTCCTGGGTGAATGGTGGCAGGGAAGCCAGGTCTCTAAAATAGACACCATAAAGGTTGTTTTCATGCTCAGGCCTCCTAAAACAGCAGAGGGCTCCAGACATGCAGGATGACAGCTGACAAACCCAAACTTGAAGCATCTTCCTTAGACATCCCAAGTGGGTTATGTGAACTCTTCCCTGTGTAATGGGACCCATCTGTTACGATGAAGATGACACAGATTTGACAGATTCATGACCACATGAGATACTAGTTTGTAGCACCATTCTGGGCCTTGAATAATCATAAACGAGCTTACATTTGTGAGAGGAGATATGCATTAAGCATGGTAGCATGTAAAAAAGAAAAATACAGATGGCATCAATGCCATGGGAGAGGACAGAGAATAATGGCCTGGCCCTTGCCTTGTGAATACTTGATTCTACAACCTGCTCTTGTTACTGTTGCAGGATGTCTTTGGGGTGAGATGGGTCCTTGATTCAGTGTGGCGAAGACCTTCTGTCAGGGGGCACACAGACGGAAGGCCTGTGCTTTCTGTTACAATATCATCCCCTGGGCATGATCTGTTGACAATTTCTGGAAAAATCAACTTTGCTTGAACATTTAGGAAGCTATTTGGGATCTCCAATGTTTTTCTTCCTCTTAAAAATAATACAGCAGGTGTCGGCATTTCAGGGCTAGGGTGAGCACCACCTGTGTCTTGTGCTCCCTGCCTCATTCTGCCTTTTTGCTCAGAAGGAATTTATGACCCACAGCATTTTTCCCATTTCCAGGAAAATTAGGTTTTATTCAAGTTTCCAGGTTGTCTTTGTCCTGCTTTTTAGTGGCAGTGGGTAGGAATCCAGCAGTATCTTGACCCCTTCTCTCCATCAGCAGAGGAGGGCCAGAGGGTAATGCTGACTCCCACTTCTGTCTCTCCACCACACCCCTCACACGGGCCTGGCCATCTGCGAAGGCCCAGCCAGAGTCAACACAGGCGGCTTTTGTGTCTGGCAGCAGGTTTCACGATGGCAGATAGTGGAAGTTCCTGTTCAGATGCCCTTAGCCTCTCCAGAGGGCACAGACCTTGCCTCTTAGATGAAAGGAAAATCTTGGGGGGTTTCTTATTTTTCCTTTCATGGGTCATTTGTCAAGAACATAAGAGGCTTTGTCAATGTCCTTTAGAGGTAAAAAAGTAAAAAAAAAATTATAGCAAGCCTACTGTGTGCCTAGTTTTGTTCTGGACGGGTGGAGGGGAGGGCACAGAAGTAACTAAGCAAGCAATAAGTTAGGAGCTTGGGACACTTGGTCTAATTGAAAAGATGGGTGAAAGGCACATAAAGAGTCATACTGTAGATTAGTGCACAGGGGAAGCAGGTATTTGAATGGGGCACCTGAGGAGGTAGAACTGGTTTCCTTATCTTGAAATCTTCCTCAAGGGGAAGGATGTGTCTCAGTGAAGGTGTGGGAGGTGAGGAGGGTTTTCCTCAGTAGTAAGTAGTAGCAGCAGCATCTGCTGCCTTCAGTGGTGGGTCTCAGGAGGCATGGGGAAGGGTCGGGCCTCCTGAGTGTATCCTGTGCTGTCACGTTATTTATTGACAGTGCTGGGTCTGGAGCCCAGAGCCTTGTGCATAGACAAGTACTCTCCCACCGAGCTATGTCCCTAGCTCTCCAAACTTAATTTTGGAACTAGGGCTGGCTTTACAGAACATTTTCATTTTGCACCAGGTCCTACCAGTGACAGAAATGGTCCTGCCGATTGGTGGGACTGTCAAGGTGGTTTGGACTGGATTGTGAAGGGCTTTGTCCATCAAGCTTGAGACTGTTTGGCTTTATTCTGTAGGTTGTTGGGAAGGTATGCTGCAGCATGGTAGAAGGAGCATTGGAGGCTGGTGAGAATAGAGAGGCTGGCAACATCGTCCTGTGACGCGGGGCAGATACCAAGGCTGTAATGCACGGGCCTGGTGATGGTGGCTTGGGGCGCTGGGGTGGAAGGCAGAGAGGGTGCTGCAGATGGCTGCATTTTCTGGCTGGGCTGGGTCCCACATACCAACAGGAATGCAGGGGAAAGGAGTCCCTCCGCCTGCAGCAGCAAGGCAGATGTTTTGCAGGAGTGGGGCGAGGCCCTTTCCAAAAAGACCCGGAAATCTCTGGTCGGACAGCTTGTAGAAACATGCAGTGCCGCTGCTCAGCTGCAGCAGATGACCTGCAGATCAAGGTTTTTGTCAGGATTGAGAGCTTCACTAGAACAAATACTCATCCAAAAATAAACTTCCCGTTCTTCCTGTTTTTATAACTTGCCTATTTCCTCTGAGTTTGAGGCTGGTCTCCAGTTCCGTGGGCTATTAATCTTCAGAGGATCAAGACCTCTATAGAAGTATTTCCTGTACATGTTTATCTACCCAGCCCTAAATTATTTTGTCCAAATGATAAGAGAACTTTTCCATACTGGCGTATCAGACTTTTCCTTTGAAAGATTTTTGGTTAGGCACTCCAGGGAGGAAGACTGAAACCAGAAAGGCTTATTCCAGATCATAGGAAACCCAGGTCATGGTGGGGAGTGACCTTCAGTGCATTTTGACTGGCATGCACCACTCACATCCAGCTTAAAGGTGGCTTCTTTCTGGGCAGAGTCCTGATGATGACAGCAAGTGATAGCTCCAGAGGGCCTTACTGAAGGAAATTTCAAGTTCCCTATTGAATACCATGAGGGGAATATTTGCTAAAGAAGTTCTACTCCTTTGAAGAACTCAATACCTCTTATTGGGCCTTCATTGTTTCTTACAACATCTGCAGTCTATAAATAGGACCTGCACTCACACACAAGGCAATCGGAGTGTACCTGGTACTTATGGCTGTGTACACTGTGCACTGAGAAAAAGGAAGCCACGTTGAAGCTTGGCCCAAGTTCGGAGCTGATTGAGAAATAGACAAGTTCGGTTATGTAGGCGTGAGCGTTTTACTCATCGACCCCAATCCACCTGCCTCAGGGAGGCTTCTTTGCTCTCCTACTCTTTTGTGCTTTCAGATCCCAAGCTGGCATGCCAGTGGGTATTTTTAAAACGTAGACTTTCTTGTATGACTCTTGCAGAGAGGCTGAGGTGACCGGGATGCGTGGGTGGCAGCCTGTGCCACAGCGGAACTTGGAAGGAGGCCAGCTGCCTGTCTTCCGAGGTGGGGCTGGGATACCACATTTTCCAAACCAACACCACTGCCCATCCCCTTTGGAGATCCAGGTGACTTCATTGGAAATAACTGCCCCCAGACTACTGCCCAATTCTGTAGCCATTGGCCATCCGGGTCATGGAGTCCTTGACCTGAGCCAGTGTGAATTTTCAGTGTAAATGATGTGTTAGAGTTGAAGCCTCATTACAAAGAAAAATAATGTAAAGCATCTCATTAATAATTATTTTGATTACTTGTTGAAATCAAATATTTTAGATCTCTTGGGTCATGTCAACTCTGTTATATTTATCACTTTTTTGCTGTGACTACTAGAAATTTTTAAATTGTATGATGTGACTCGAGTTAACATTTCTGTCATAAAGTACTGCTCATCTCTGCTGTGAATTCAGCCACCAGTGCAGCTATTTTATTGATTGATTGATTTACTTACCTACCTACTCACTTTTTGAGATGCATCTCAGTGTGTCGCCCAGGCTGATCTCCAACTCCTGGACTGAAGTGGTGTCCTGCTTAGCCTCCTGAGTAGCTGCAACTAGAGACTAGCAGTATGCGCTGTCACACCTGCACCAGTGTGGCTTTGAAGGAAATATATTCCCAGAGACCTCTCTTCCTGGTGGCCTGGCTTCAGGATGACCCTCTCCTAAGGTACTGGTGGGATGATGCTTCCCTGGAGGTAGAAGGTTAATCGCTTAATAAGCAGCAGACATTTCTAAAAATCCTTTCCAAAACACCTCTCCTGGATTAATTTTTTTTTCCCCTTAGTCTGTTTTGCTGACCCACCTCCTTCCAGGAAGGCTTTTTTTCAAATTCAGCACTCTTCCTGATCTTCTGCCCCCAGTCAGACTCCTGTGGCTGCCTTTTAATCCTTTCTCCCCAGGCCATCCCAGGAACTAACTGCCCAGTCTGAACCCAGAAGCCACTGTTCACACCAGCTCCTCCCTCCCGGTCCCTCTGGAGTGGTTGCTCAAGTGTAAACTTGTACCAGGGAGAGTCAGGTGGATGGGAGCTTAGGAAACTCCCTCTTGGGGAAATGCAGAAGTAGAGACCCACAACCAACCTCCCATGTCCAGCTGCTGTTTCAGGAAAAAGGGGAGGGATTCCACTGGTGCCTGAAAGCCCCAAATAATTCCCTCTTCTAAGGAAGAGATGCACATTGACCCCAGAGGTCCAGGAAGAACCTGTTGAAGGGATGATTGTAGCTTACCAGAAAAGAGTGTCACAGTGCTGGGGGTTCTGTCGCCCACCAGTGCAGCGACACCTTACCAAGACATTCCATACCTCTGTGGTCTTTTGTATGCTGAACCTTCATTGGAATAATCAGAGTAGGTCGTATTCAGTGTTTGCCGTGTACAAGCATCATACAAACTGCCTTTTCAAGCACAGTTGACAAACCCTGAGGGACTTGGGTGAGATAATCTTTTTTTTTTTTTTTTAATGGTTTGGGTTTTTGTTTTTTTTTAAGTTATATGTGGATACAATATCTTAATTTTATTTATTTATTTTTATGTTGTACTGAGGATCAAATCCAGTGTCTCAAGGGCCCTGCCACTGAGCCACAACCCCAACCCGGGATGCTCCTGTTTCCCTGATTGCACACAGAAAAACTGCAGTTTAGAAAGATGAAATGAGGGCCTCTCAATAAATTCAATGGGCCAGGCATACAGCTGGGGCTGTGCTGCTCCAGAGCCTAGTGTTTAACCATTAATGTGCCATTGCACTGCCCAGACCAGCCCACACCTGTGTCACTTCAATTGTTTATCGTCAGGACATCTACCGCTGGCGCAGGCTGTGACAGTATACCACAGCATGGTTAGGTCTTGGTATGTTGCTGAACCAGGTGGACAGACACTCTCTAACACAGCCTTTAAAACGCTGTGCTACAGGGGCTTCTTCACATGGCCGTTGTGTGTGGTGAAGGGTGCAGGGCTGTCTGGAAAGAGGTCCTAGTTGGTCTTCCGGGTACCCTGCAGCTACTGGGTTGATAGAGAGGGGGCAGCTCTGTGGCTATCTGGCTAACCCAGGGGGGTTTTGGTAATGCTCTGGAATCAGGTTGGCTTCTTCATTCTTTTTTTTTGGGGGGGGCAGTTTCCCCAGCTCTAAAATGGGTATACCAAGAGAACTGCCATGCAAATTAAAGAGCATGTGGAAAGAGAATATTCTTGGCATATCCGGTAAATGTCAGCTGGCATTTCATTAATGCCATTTAATGCCATGTGATGGATCGTAGTCATAAAATGTAACAAAATATAATCATATGGCTTGAATTTTTTTTGCTGTTTTAAGGGAAACAGAGCATGTACCTGTGATCTGTGCAGGTTCCTTTGTGGTTGAATTATCTTTCAGAGCCACGATCTCACCTTGGGGGAGGTTCCACTTTCATTTTGATCTCAAAACAAGCTCCTTGAAACACTTCCAGAAGCCTTTTTGGAACACTTTTCAGAAGAGAGAAAAGATAGTGCGACCATACTTAGCAATATCCTTTTTTTTTTTTAAATGCAGGAAGATTTTTAAGTTTGGAAATGGCCATGAGTTCATTAGAGCTAAGTTATGTGACTAACAAGAGCAAAGTTCTCATGATGGATCCACTAAAAAAAAAAAAAAAAAATTATGATCCTTAATTAGCAATAAGATTTTTTTTTTTTAAACTGGCTGACTCATTCATTGTAAGACTGGCTTTGAAGGTAGTTTGAGAAGCCTTCCAGGCAGCTTTTAACTGAGGCAGCATCATCAGAACACAAGTGTTAAAAGAAGTGTTCTTCCAGTGGACAGCGTTGGCTAAGATCTGTAAGGTTGAGATTTGGGGGTAAAAATTAGTCTTCTTTTACACCTATTGTATTAAGCAATGCTGGTAACTAAGTTGACCTTTCACTTGGGACTTGCATAGCTGCTAATGGGGCCAGTAGCAGGGAAGGGCCCCTGCATCTAAAGAGTAAAAACCCAAACCTGACTTTTCACCTGGGTTGTCTTACATACTCCTGTGATACACAGAATTCAAATCTGAAAGTGTGTGTGTCAAGGGAAGGGCCCTCAGATTGGTGACCTCAGAAAACTTGGGTGAGGCTGGGCACACACTGAAACATTCCTGTGGTCCTAGCTGCTCTGGAGCCTGAGGCAGATAGATTGCTTGAACCTAGGGATTTGAGAGCAGCCTGGGCAACACAGGGAGATTCTGTTTTGAAATAAACAACAAAAAAGACTTAGGGATGTGTGGCCCAGTGGTAGAGCACTTGCCTGGCATACAAAAGACCCCAGGTTTGATCCCCCAGGACTGCAAAAATAATAAAACTGAAAAATCGAGTTGGGTGTGTGAGAAGCACTGACCCTGTGGTATAATGCTGTGGATGAAGCAGCTAGAAGCAGCACCAGTTGGGGTCCATCTGAGTAGAAGACCAATGCCTATCCCCATATAAGGCATGAGGGAAAATTTTAGGGGTTGTATCTTTAGGTTCATGCAGGAGGATGGAGTGACCCAGCAACCTCTGGATTATTTCTGGTAGGTGGGAGCAAGAGGTGCCCACAGCCTGTTCTAATGGATATCTTGAAGGATGTGGCTGCAGGAAGAGTAAAACAAATTCCAGCTTCTGCTTTCTGCTGTTGTGCTGCCTCAGGTATCATAACTAACATAGCCTGGGCCTCATTTCTCCCGTCTATAAAATGGGAATAAGATTACACTTCAGGGTTGTTATAAGGGAGAGTCGAAAGTAGTTAACATATATAGAAAGGGCAAAACTTCCACCTCTCTTGAGGCTCTGAGAATGACACATGATTAACCCCGCTGCCACAAAAAAGTGGGCAGAGGCTCACAGTTGCATATGAGAACATGTCACCAGCCACAGGAAAATTTTGCCAATTCCCTAGAGAGGCAAGGCTTGCACTCCTAGGAGAATTTCCAGGTCCTCTCTGTTTGAATAAGGCCAGCTGTCAACCTGCTCAAACAGGAGTTTTTTTGTAGCTGGCACAGGTTGGTCTCAGTGAGATGCATATTAGTTAGGACTTGGTGCTTGTGGGTCAGGGGGAACAGTCTGTGGAATACTTGATGTGAACTGCAGTCCTGGTATTGATAACAGGTTACCTTCCATCTGGATGTAAAGTAGACCCAACTTCTTGTTTTAACCTACCAGGGACTGTTTTTTTGTTTGTTTGAAGTACCTGGGGTTGAACTCAGGGCCTTGCACTAGGCAACTGTTCTACCACTGCCACAGCCTTCCCCACCCCCCTTTTTTTTGTACCAGGGATTGAACTCAGGGGTGCTCAACCACCAAGCCACTTCCCCAGCCCTATTTTGAATTTTATTTAGAGACAGGATCTCACTGAGTTGCTTAGCTCCTCACTAAATTGCTGAGGCTGGCTTTGAACTCGTGATCCTCCTGCCTCAGCCTCCTGAGCCACTGGGGTTTACAGGCATACACCACTGTGCCTGGCCAAGGGGGCAACTTTTAAAGTAAGTCCAGATATATCATTTCATCCACAAATACTCAATATGTATCTCTAAGAGATAAGGACTTTTTTATCTATGAAAATATCCATTTCTTATTCTCATCTAATACCAAGTCCATTTTCAGTTTTTTTCAATTTTTTTTCAGTCTCAAAAATGCCCTTTTTCTTTTGTCGCGCCCCCCCCCCCATTAGAGCCCAAACAAGTATAATTTATTTTTAAGAATTTAACCTCGGGTAATTAAATTGTCCTTGTGTATACACACAGAGGCAATGATGCGTGTGCACTTCTGAAAAGAGGTGTCTGTGGCCTTTTGACTGGCTGATGTTCACAGGATGGTCTCTCTCCTCATCTTCCTTAGCTCTTCTGATGAGACCTTGACCCTGTTACAGAGGAAATGCTAATTGAGGCCCTAGCCTAGTCGTTCAGCACTCTGCTTCTGCCTAAAGGCATGTTCCCTTTGGTAAACTTAGAATAGAACCTTCAGGCTGCTTGTGGAAAGAGGGATGAGTCAGCTCCACGGAGAGCTTAGAATTTTCTGCTGCTTTATTGGCGGCTGTGGCAGCTTTCTGGACTCCACTGAGAGCACCTGCTTTGACAGTTACCTGGCAAATTACCTGAGACTTGGGCTCTGATGGAGGGGCTGGCCAACACCAGTCCTATCTTGCTTCCCTATGTGGATTTATTCTAAGTCTCTGGGTGCATAGGGCCTCAGCCTCCCAAACTGCTGGGATTATAGTCATGTACCACTGTGCCCAGCTGGTAGAATTTCTTAAGGGAAAAGATGCCAGGATTGCCCCAGGTTGATTAGGTGGAGAGGATTTGGTTGAGGGTAGGGAGTGGCAGGAGGAGGGCAACACAAATGATTGTATGGTCGACTCCTTCCACAGATATCAGTTATCTACTACATATGCATCATATATATTTCCAACCCACTCAAAAAATCAAAATCTGTCTCATTTTTCCACAGCTGTGTGCAGGCGCTTTGCACACACTTTGTTTTGATTTTGGATGGATTTGCAGTTGTGAGGTTTTTTTTCTGTCTTTGTATCATAGTCAGGTGGTTACAGAGCAAAAAGTAAACTTCTTAATATATAAAGGCAACTCTAAAATATAAGGTTATTCATGACAGGATTGGTTTTCTAAGCAAAAAGTTTGGAGAAACCTAAATGCTCATTAATAATAGACTGGTTAAATAAATCATGGGGCTAGGGTTCAGTTCCCAGCACCTAAATAAATAAGTTCATGATATATCCGTATAGTGGAATACCTTGAAGATGTAAAAAGAAAATAGATTCATTGTCTGTTCTAATACCAAAAGATCGCATAGAGGTAAAAAAGCAAGGCCAAGAGCCTGTGAATAATATGCTGTTGGTGGGGGGGGGGTGCATACTTGTATTTTCATATATCCTGGAGGATACATGAAAACTTTTTTTAAAAAACGGCTAGTATTGGCTTATTGGTGGGAGAAATAATGACACAGATGGGATTTATATGTATTTATTTATAATCAAATGTATATTTTGCATCTGTACTTACATTGTGTGGATAAATTGATGGCTTTATTATGCCCTAGTTGATCTGTTTTATAAACTTCTGACCACTGCTTATTTGTACTTCAACATCCCAGAATCTTGGGCTCTGAAGTGGCCCAAGTGAGGCTGTGACCAGCCCAGGAATGTGAGTCCTCTTCTTCCCATAATGCCTCGCTCGGCAACAGATTGTAAATATTTGATTCTGTTCTGAAGCTCATGGGCTTTTCCCCTTCCTCACCCTGAAATATAAACTGAGCTGACAGCATCTAAAGTTTAACTGTAGGGACAGGGAAGGCAGGGAGCCTGTGTCTCCAGAGCGCAGTGAACTGCCGTTTTTCTGGCAGGGAACTCTGGTACGAGGGGCTGGGGACTAGCATGGCTGCTGCTCCTACCCTAGCCTCTCTGCTGACTCTTGTTCATATGTTGGTATCCTGTGCACCATATTGACTGTGTGTTTGTGTTTGTTTCCAACTTCTCCTGAGTGGTAGCAAAATCCCTTTGAGCCAAACTGGTCCCACCCTGGTAGTTTTGGAATGTTCCAATGTTAAGACTTGCTCTCCACACTGGGCACATTCTTAGCATCAGGAACAGTTCCCCCAGGGCTCAAACAAATGAAATCCATGGAATTCTTTTCTCCCTCTTGAGTAGAGAAAGGGGCAGAGAGGATCTTTGGAGAGACTTAAAACAAAGGACATGTAGGACTGAGCCTTGTCTAAAACTGTTCTGAAAGATGAAATTCAAAGGTGCTCAGGATCTATTCTCGGCTCTGCCACAAACGCACCTCTGTTGTATCCCAGTTGGTGCTTTACTATTTGGTTCTTGATTCGTAGTCAGTAAATAGGTGGAGGTCACATTCATTATCCACCCCCCCCCCCCTTAGCATCTAATACTTAATTTAATGAAATGGGAGAGCTGTGTTTTTAAATGGCAGCTAAATGAGAGCCAGGAAACCCTTCCCTCTGCTCCGCCCTGAGTACTACAGTGAGCACTGATGTACCTGTGTGGCCAGAGACTTGTTCTCTCTTCTGCTTTTTCTGCCTTTTCTAAACAGCTATATGCAGTGAAAAGCACATGGGTCACAACTACCCTTGAATGTTCTGTGGGACACCGGCATGCAACCTTTGCACCCCTCCAGTCTTGGGAAGGGTCAGTCTTTCTGTGGTGGAGCTCAGATGAAATAGTTGGCTAGCATTTAAGGGCCACATTGAAAGATGAGTATGTATGGCATCCTTAAGCACTCAAGTCAGTCATCAGGGATGGCAAGGCATAAGTGCTCAGGGGAAGCATGTGGACGAGGAGTCCCCAAGTCTCAGCCAACTCCAGAGTGTGTGTTCCTTCAGAACAAGGGCCTCTGCTCTCTAAGATCGTCAGGCTCTCTCTTCTGTTCTCTCTGAGTCTGTATCCTAGACTCCCCTATGAGGCTACACAGAACATCTTTTCTTGATGTGGCAGTTTGGATACCCTTCTTCTGGTTTTATTATGACACTCTTGGGGGTCTCCTGAGAGGAAGAGGTACTTGAAGCAAGCAGGATGCTGTCTAAACATGTCTTCCCTACTCAAAATTCAGGTGAGGCCCTGGGAGAAGGTTGGGGCAGACCCATAAGCTTTCTCAGATGGTTTCTAGCCTGCTCACTGTAGAGCAGGGTAGAGCAGAGGGAAGGGTTTCCTGGCTCTCATTTAGCTGCCATTTAAAAACCAGTGAGCCCTAACTCAGGTTCAGTGGCTTTTTTTTTTTTTTTTAAGTTTCTGATAGAATCAAATTGTTTATGGCAAAACTAGAAAGAACTTTCACAGTATTGAGCAATTTTGGCTGCCCTTCTCAGAGAGTTATTTAACCTGGCACTGAGAATTTTAGTCAAGGTAAATATTCCAGATATGGACATCTGATTTCTTGTTCTAGATTGATCTCTAATTGATTGATTTTTCAGAACCCAAAAAGGGACTCAGACCACACAGACGTTTGGGGCCCTATAAAACTATAGTTCTGGCCCCTACAACTAATTTTCTTATCTGTTAAGTGTGGTTGCTCAAGAATTAGCTATCTCTAAGGACCATTTTAGACTTCCAGGCTGCTCTTCTAGTTTTGTGTGTGTGTGTTTTGTTGTTGTTGTTGTTTGTTTGTTTGTTTGTTTTTTTAGTTAATATCTAAGATCCACAGTGTAAAATCCACTAATAAATAGAAAAAAAAAATAGGGGAATATTATTTCCCAGTCACTTTTTACATGGGATTCAGATAGTGGTGAAGAGCACTTTAAATTAGCAGAATGCCTGTAATACTCTTAAATTCTACCACCTAGATGTTCAGGGAAATGTTTTTCTTTGCATTTCCCACAATGTATTTATTGCTTTTTGTGATGAAGGGGGCGAAATACAAAAGTTAGCCACCATCTATCTGTCATTGCCTTCCCTAGCGAAATCTTCATCGCCTGCTATTTCAGGCAATAAAGGATAAACTGTGTTTGTCTGTTGAATAAATGAAAGAAACCCAGTTTTTGAAGGGCTTACCATATGGTTACAGCATCTTCTGTAGCAGATGCCAAAATACAAAAGTGAAAAAGAAAAAACCTTGAGAATCTCAAGTCCAGCAAAGATGATGGGCAAGTCTTAACAAGACACTGTACTTACAGTTATCATGAAATCAGAAGAGGATGTGCTAGGCTTCTTCACCTTGTCTTGGGGTCTTTGGAATAAAATTCTTGTGTGATTCTAAGTTGTATCAAGTACTTGTACATGATATAACTGTGGCTAATGTTGACAACTGCTGCTTTTCCTGCTTGCTTTCTTTTGGCACTGGGGATTGAACTAGAGTGCTCTACCACTCTACCTCTGAGCTACATCTCCCATCTCCCCACCACTTTTTTGTTTTTAGATATAGGAGATTGAACCCAGGGCTTTGCATATGCTGGGCAAATGCTGTATCCACTGAGCTACATGCCCAGCCCTTTTTATTTTTATTTTTATTTTTGAGACAGAGTCTTACTGAATTGTCCATCCTGGCCTTGAACTTCTCGAGATCCTCCTGCTTCAGCATCCTTAGTCAATGGCATTACATGCATGTGCTACTCTTGTTGATGAATGTCTTTTATAAGGAAAAGCCACTTCTAACTTTGGGGTGAAATTGGCATTCGTTTTTTTTGGTACCAGGGATATCATCCCGAGCCGCTAGGGTTACAGGCGTGTGCCACCGTGCCTGGCCAAGACTGGCATTGTTTTAGACTGGTCAGTTAGTTGAGTCGGATCTCTAAGATCCGAGGGTTGGGAATATAGTTTTCTTCCTGATCCCTTGCCCAACTTTCTTTCCCACTCCTCTCCTCTTTGGCTACTTATATGACTAGTCAGTTTTCTCACTTATCTGCTATCAATCCATTCCTTGTAGAATTTCAGAGCTTCAAGAGCTGGACTGGTTTAAATCAATTTCCTTGTCTAGTTTAATTTTCTAGACAAGGAAATTGAAGCATAAGGAAGTAACTCTGCCCAAGGCCACATAACTAGCTGCAACGTCAAGTTAAAGCTATGACCTCGGAGTAATTTGAAATTGCAGAATTTCTGATGCCATGAATTTGGTTGCTGTTTACATAGGTAAATGATTAAAGAGTATTGTTGAGAGTTCTTTGAAGAGATTTCCATTTGTAGCTGAATATCTCTCTAGCCATCTGACAAACAAAGATGGCTTCCACGCAGAAGGTTTGCTTTGCTAGGAAGCTAACCTGTTATCCGCGAGTTTTTCCGTAGCCAGCATCAAAATGAGCAAGAGCTGAAAACTGTTCCTAGAATTCTGCAGCCTGGAGCAGCTTCAGGTGTGATGCTGGCTCAGAGGTAATGAAACATCAGAGGCTGAACTAGGCTGAATGGCCAATGTGGGTCAGTCTGGTCCCCGTGGTCTAAGCTTACCTTAAGGAATAAGTCATCCACCTTGAGTGGACTTCAAGTGCTGACCCTGTTGTTCAGCCTGGCAGGTGCTAATATGTATATTAAATATTCACCCCTAGGTACTTCATATATCCCTTTTCCAGGTTTTGAACCAGCCCCATCCCTTGAACTTAAAATTCCACCTCTACATCTGGGTTTTGACTTCTCCCTGCAGCCCAGGTCTCTGGAGAAGCTAGGTTTTGCCCTGATTGGTCCTCAGCACTCTCATAGCTGGTCCTCTCATAGCTCAGCTGGAAAGCCAGTGCCCTGAACACTTAACTTTTCCCTTTTCCTTGCTAATGAAGCCCTTGGCTCCTCCCATAACTTCCCAGAGTGATTTTACCATATTTCTGGTGTGTTTGGTTTCCATATCCCTGCCCGGCCCTGTAACATACTGTGCCAAAGAAACTCAGGCTATCTAGACTACACCTGCCACTAGTTTTGCCCCCTATTTTTCCTCCACATAGGCCTGGAACAAAATTTGTGGGTGTGATGATGTAATTATACAAAGCACCCCACACAGAGTGGGCACTGTGAATGTGAGCTCCTTTGCCTTTTCCTGAGGAAACCTGGGCTGAATCCACCGTCCTAGCTCTGAAGATCTTCTCATCATAGGGTCATTTTTTCCCCATCTGTTTAGCATAATGTCTTATATGCATTTCATCAGCACAGATCTTCTCACTCTTGCCAAGCAGAACATCCCCAAATTAACCATGAGTTTTGGAGAGAGCCTTCTTTTACCCCTCCTGCCAGCCAGACTTTGAAACATGGTCTCTATAGCTTACTGTCTCCGAAATTCTGCTCTCAGTAGATAACACCAGAAATATGCCTCCTGCTCCTTTTCGTGACCAGCCCTCATGGCTCCCTGTGGTATTTAACAAAGGCATTTCCTCACTATATTGCCTTCTCAAAGGTGTTGACATTTCCCAGTAAGGCAAAAAGTGACCACCACAAAGACCCGTGTATATCTAAGCACATCCCAGATTTCATCTGTGCCCCAACAGCTGGCTAAGGCTACCCCCACCCAAGAGATCATAACTGAGAGCAGTTAGAATGGTTTCTATTGTTCAAATCTCCCCTCCCAGAGCCTAGCCCCAGGAGTCCCTTCACCTGCATTTTCCATTAATGCTGTGGCTTCATTTTCCCCAAATAAACAAGTTTTCCTGCCAAAGAAAATATGCATCACAATTGGATGCAGTTATGTGTCCTGGGACTGCTCTTGAGTCCTGCCTTTCATGTTTCTGGGTTGGCCCTTGGTCTCCTTACTGCCCTGGTCAGAGGTGGAGGTGCCCTGATGCTGCCTGCATCCCCGATTTCCCAAGGCCTCCACTGCTTTCCTGCTCCTGCATGTGGCCATCCAGCCCCCTTGAGGGCATCCTTCATGTTTGTTTGCTCGGGTTCCTGAATACCTCTTTCAGATCATCTTTCACCTCTTGCTTCAAGCTCTGGGGACACATGTGGTTTCTACATAATGCACAGATGTGACTTGGGGGAGGGGAGGCCTGGCCGAAGACTCACATAGTACAGCTGGTGTACTGAACTCTGAAGTGGGGAGGGGTTTTCTCTGGGTAGTTCAGGGGAGAGGGGATGCCAAAAGACCAGCAAGCAGCCTCAGACTCAGACTCTGCAGCTTTCACCACCCACCATGAGACTGAGAGCTTGTGATTTGCATTGTAAGAAAAGCAGCTTGTTTTGTTCTGATCACCATAAGTAGCATTTAGATATCAGATTGTAAATTGGAACCTTAAGCAAAATAAAGGACCAACTGACTTAAACTTCTATGGGGGAAAAGACCTATAGAAGGTCTTCATCCCCCCAAGCATTGATCACCAAGGTCAACAGACTTTCTCTGTGAAGGTATAGATAGTAAAGCTTAAGCTTTGGGGACCATATGGTTTCTGTCACAGCTGCTTAAGTCCGTCTTTGTAAGCTCTCATAGACAGGATGTAAACAGACGAGTGTGGTGTCTGGCCACAGTTTGCCCACCCCTGAGAGTCTAAATTCATAATGCCTACAAACATCCTCATCACTGTTTGCATAAATTGAAGAGTGTTCTGCATGTGGCTAGGCTGTATGCTAAGTACTTGTTGGGAATGATCACATTTATCCCATTCAAAACAATTGTGAGGTTATTCATAGTATTATACCCATTTTACAGATAAGGAACCAGGGTCTTAGAGAACTTAAATAATGTAAGTAAAACCAGATATAGTGGCACACACTTCTAATCCCAGTTATTCAGGAGACTGAGGCAGGAGGATTGCAAGTTTAAGGCCAGCCTCCGCAAATTAATGAAACTAATAAGTAAAAATTGCTGGGCAGGTAGCTTAGTGGTAGAGCACTTGCCTGCTATATGTTGTAAGGTTCTTATTCAGTACTCAGCACCACAAATAAAATAATATGTAAATAAAAACAAGACTGGATTTTGAACCAAGACAACTCCAGGCACATGCTCTTTTCTATTGTACCAGCCTGCAGTGTCCACAGCATTAATACCCATGTTTGTTCCCCACTGTCACCACCATACTGGGGATTGAAGTCAGGGCCTCACGCATGCTTCTGGATTTTGACATCAGCCAGTTTTTGATATTTAACAACAGCAAAAATGCAGATAATTACTAACAGCCCTAACAAATTAATTCATAGCAATTTTTGGAAAAAAAAATAGAGTCTATTGGATCTGTGGGTTCATTTTCCCCAAATAAACAAGTTCTTTATCCTGTGCTACCACTAGGCAGTTGTGCTTCTTACCAAGGATCAGTGTTAGGGAATGACTTATGTGAAGGCCCACGGAACTCAAAGGCAGAAAGCATCCCAGCTGGTTTCTAGATTCCCAAACCCAGCAGTCTAAAGTGGTGCAGTAGAGCCAGTTCTGGAGAGCTCCTGCTCCTTAGGGTGGCCTCCCCAGGACCAACCACTTCTTAGCAGGAATGCCCATGCGGCCTGACTTGCCGCCCATCATCATCCACACAGATTCACGCTGCCACAGGGTGGCATGGTTGGGAGAGGCTAGATAAGTGCACAGTTCAAGTTGTTTTCTGACTAGTGATGGTCATTAGCTTGCAGGCTGACCATCTAATAAATATGTTCATTAAAGATGGCAGAAACCAATTTTGGAATGTCTTTTATTGTAAGAAAATATTCTTGAGAAAATTTATAGTAAAATCATTTAAAATATCCTGGATCCCATCACCTCCAGCCATGTTTCCCAAAGCTTTTGTTTAGGCTCATCAGGATGGTAATAGGTGTGGGGAAGGGGGATGAAAGCAGAAGTCTGCAGTCAAACATTGGGAAACACAAAACCAAACAAACTTAAAACTAATATATCCCCAAGGATATAGTAGTTTTCCCAAAATGTATTTGGATTGTATATTAATGTGGAGGTTCCTATAGGATGGATTGCAAGGAACACCCTTTGAGAAATCTGAGCCCAGAGGCATTTCAAGAGTTCACATTTTGGTGAGTTACTTAATGGTCTAAGGTTTTCTAAATGGCTAGCCACAGGTTGTGGATGTAGCTCACCTGATAGAGTGCTTGCCTCGCATGCACAAGGCCCTGGGTTCAATCCCCAGCACCAAAAAAAAAAAAAAAAAAAAAGGAAAAAAGGAAAAAGAAAGAAAAGAATTGGGTGGCCACATCAACAGCAGGTACCATGGTGGTTATTAAATCTATAATTTTTTAAGCAGGGGTCTTGTGTTTTGTGCATTTAGACTTACTTTGAAATATTTCATGTTTACAGAAAAGTAAGAATAGTATGAAGAACTCTTCTATCCAATTTCCTATTTGTTAACATTTTACTATATATTTGCCTTTTCACGGTCATTGTGTCTATGTGTACATACTGTTGCTCATATTTTTGTATTTTAATGAAACCCAAATCATAAAATTATTATTGTTATTTTTTTTCCAATTTACTAGGTATTGCACAACTGAGCAGTATTCCCAGACCTTTTTATTTTAACGGGTCTTACTAACTTGTTAAGGTTGGCCTCAAATTTAAATCATACTGCCTCAGCCTCCCCAGACACTGGGATTACAAGACCATGCCATCACAGCCAGCTCATAAGACTCTAATGAGCTTTAGATTTATGTCTTCGAGATTCTGATGGAGACTTCTCAGCTCGAAGTTTGTTAATTTCCCCCATTTGTACTTGTTGCATTAAGGTATATCATGCTTTTCAAGTATGTGAAAGGTCATGAATTGTGAGGGAACATTTTGATAATCCTCAGAGTTTGCTGTCCTTAGAAGGAAAGAATTTGTCAAAGTCAGAAAGTCTTCATTTCAGCGCACACTCAATCCTAATCTTTCTGGATTAGTGAGACTGTAATTTGATGTTATGGGGATTGTCTCAGCTACTCAAAGGCAGTCTGCAGTTGTATTAGACCAGGTCCTTTGGGGTTGGCTGTTGGCTGTGGTGGACACCTCAGCCTGAGGCCTGTTGAGGGGACACTGCAGAGGTTTGGAGTACTGGAGGACCTCTGTATTTTGTTTCTTGTGGTGGCTTGTCATGCTTTCACAGCACATCATATGGATAGTTTTGGGAATGACATCTAGTTTCAACAGTGGACTTATTGAACATACACTGGGGTTCTGGTGATGTATCTCAGTGGTGGAGTACTTGCCTAGTACATGCCAGGCCCTGGGTTCAATCCTAAAACTTCCATATGTTGGGGGTGTGGTTTGTTTTGTTTCTGTCCATGAAATCCAAGCTCTCTTCCTCCTCCAGCTGGTGTCAGTACCCCACTTTGAGCACAAAGTCAGTCAAGCAAACACTGCCACCTTACAAAGGGCTTTGTTGGTATAAGGGACTCTGGACTTGACTTACATAACCTCTCATGGAGCATTTCCAAAGCCATAAAAGGAAGCTGGAAATGGTCACCTCTCCTTCATAATGTTAACATTGAGCTCATGAACAAGGCTGGGGCTTGTGTCCTCAAAGAAAGCATGAGGAAACAATCACGACAGAGGCGTTCAGGGAGTTGATACAGCCCTCACCATGGCCTTAGGACATGAGTATCACACCTTCTAGCTGGTAGGTTAAGTCACCTTCAGGTTCATATCCCACACCCACAGTGTCACCCTGTGAATGGGGCTCCTCTTCTTCCCCCATTCATGGGCATGGCAGCTTCAAGTGTTTTGTTGTTGTTGTTCTGTTTTTTTAATTTTTTTAAAGTTGTTGATAGACCTTTATTTTATTTATTTATTTTTATGTGGTGCTAAGGCTCAAATCCAGTGCCTCACATATGCTAGGCAAGTGCTGTACCACTGAGCCACATCCCCAGCCCCTGAATATATTCTTTTATATTCTTCAAGTGTTTTATTCAGTACAAATTAGAATGTAGGGACTGGGGGACTTTTTTTTTTTTTTTTAGTTTAAAAGTTTTAACTTAAATAAAATTTACCATGAGAAATTTCACAGATACTCAAAAGAGAAAAATATAGCCAACCTGCATATTCTCACCACACAGGTGCAGCAATTTATTCTGATTTTGCCACTTTTTTTTTACTCTATGTATATATGTATGTATGTATGTATGTCTAAAATATTTAAAAGAAATTCCAGATACCACATCATTTCACCCTTAGCATACTGCAGGATGCCTAAAAAGTAAACACTGATATCTAAAAAGTAAACATTTGATAAACACAGTGCTACCACCCCACCTAGCAAAATCCATCCAGGAACCAAAATTTTGACATGTCATTTTTTCATAGCTCCCACAACTGGATAACCTTACAACACAAAAATCGCCAAGGTCCTGCCTGTGCTGGTTCAACTGATGGCCTCAGAGAGAAGGATCTTGCTCTTGACTTTGAAGAAAATTATCTGGACTAGGGGGTGGGGTGAGCAGCTTGCACTTGTGGGTCCACAGACTGTGATCTCAAGTATTGAGCTGTGCTCTTTGCTTCCTGGGCATTTCATACTATCATCAATGATTGATAAACATAACTTACAGGAATTTTTTTAAACAATATTTTAATTGGAAAAAGCATCTGTCAGCTGTCAGGCTTCCAGTTTCCACTTCTGAGAAGCAGGATGTTGAATGTGAGTAATGACACAACAGGCCTATAAAATGCGGACTAACCCTCGGATGACTCATCCAGTACAATGCAGTATATTTGTCAAGGAGACTGAATCATATATGGGGGAAACCGCTTCTCAGGCAGCCAGCTGGTTCTCAGGTCAGCGAGAGACGGTCCATTTTTATCGGAAGCTTTATAGTAGCAATAATGCTGAGACCCAATACTTGGGCTCTACAATGTAGAGGAAATGGCATCGCCTGGCAGGTATGTGCTTACTGTTTACATGAACTTTAATTTCTCCTTCTTCTCTTTTGCTTAACATTTCTGGTGTGTGCTTTTACCATTTTTATAAAGGAGGAAAATCATTCTAATTGTAAAGAGCTGAAGTGTGTGTATATGTGTGTGTGTGCGCACGCATACACGCCTGCCCACATTCAAGGACAGATAGATAACCACTAATCTGTTGATGAACAGAGAGTTTTTATTCACTCATCCTCTTTCTGAAAACAAATGTCTCCTTAGGTATTCAGATAAAATGGTTCTAACCCATCCCTTTTATTAAGTCCTAATCTAAAAGGTGCTGTCCTAGGAAACAGCTTGCAAGAGTGATACATCTTTTGGGTGGGTAACTTAGATCTTTAAAAAAAAAAGAAAGAAAGAAAGAATAAGCAGAGGAGGGCTGAAGGAGGCGGTCTAATGTTAACTGTTGTATTATGTTGGGTTTCTTTTGGTATCTTGTCCCCCCTCCACCCCAAGATGCGTGGCTTAACTCAAGAAAGCTTTATTCCCCTTATGACTGAATATGGTTATTTTTTGCAGATCGCAATTTACTCAGACTGAATTCATGCATTAACTTTTCCGAGGTGGGAGAAAGGGTAGTGGGGATTTGGTATCAACATTTAATTATAGCTTTCACATGATCTAAAGGATCATTCTGCATAATTGGAAAGCCGTGTCTGCATGTCTGACCTTCTCTATTTCTTCACTCACTAAATTTAAACAATGCCTGACTAGTTAAGGCACATATTTTGCTTATTTGAGTATATTAAACATTCCTATGTGTGTTGACAGTCTATTCAATGTTTTAAAAAGGTACTTTTGAGTCCTACTTGTTAGAGACAGATGCTATAGTTAGTTTATAGCAGTACTATTTATGCTTTCCGGGGTTGTGGGTCCAGCATGGCTGGGTCAGGACCTATAACACCACTGCCCACAAATTTACCTAAGATCTCACATTGGTGGAGCAGCCCAGTCTGTGATGGTAAATCCTGTTATCATCGGAGAGTGTGAAGAAGATCTGGAGTTTCCAAGCTAGAAAAATAGGCAGTCTTTGTTCCTTTTCCTCTTTCTTATAAAACCTATAATAATGACTTGTTTTCCTTGAGGTGTATGAATTTTCAACTGTTGGTAAATGCATCCCATTTACTGATTCAGATGCATTCAGAAATTTGTGTTTCTGTTTGTTTTGTGGATTAAGTGGTACACTTTTTTTTTTTTTTTTTAGAGTGGCCAATTTGTTTTTGGAGAGAAGACCATCTCTAACTCCAGATTTCATTAATTTTGCATTCTATAAATGAAAGCCACCTGTTATGCTGTAACATGGTAATTATGGTAGAGGACAATAATGAGGAAGAACAGTATTTGAAATATGTGGGGGTTTTGCTAAGAATTTTCCTGCCCACATCTGTAGGGCTTATTTTTATATGCGTGTGTATACACATACATATATAGTTCATATTTAATAATAGCATTTGGTGATATTAAAAATACTTCAGATTCAAAGTGAGAGGCCTTTTCTATTCCTTCTCATTAACAATTTTTTCTTTTAAGCTGTGGAAGGAAAGCTACTTAAAAAACATTAACTTGAACTGAGTAAAGCTCATGCTTTGCAATGTTATATAGTAAACAGGGTTCTCTTGCAGTTTTGGCAAATGCCACACTAAACTTGGAGTTTACTTCATCAAAAGTTATCTGAAAAATAATGCAAATTAATTTTGTTTTGTTCTTTTGAAGGCAGAAGAGCCTTCTGATTTGTATCCTCTGATTTCACTGATATATTAGGTTTTACCACTTCCCCCCATTGAGGCCTACAGAAAGTTATAGGCAGGGATATAAAAACACTTCTTTTAACACTCTTAACTTAATGGTATTTTCTGTGACAGTGTCTTGTTTTCCTGTGATTTGTGTCATCAACAGTCCTGTTCATATTCTTCCCAAAGCAGCATAGACGTCTCCAGCTCCACATAGGGGGCACCTGGATCACTGAGACTCAGCAGTGGTGACCACTGCTGGCTGTGGCTACTGCCCTTTGGAGGTCCCTTTGCTATTAAGCACTGTGAGCTATCAGTCCAAAGTGATCACATGGTTTTTAGATCCTTCTTTCCCTTTTGAGGGGAAAAAGGATGCAGAAGCATGGTTAGTATTGAAAGTCTCATATCATTCAACTCGGAAACAATCAGTAGATACTGAGGGAGCCGGGTGCTGGGTAGTGTTAAATTAATAAGTGCATGAGATCCAGACCCAGCCCCGTCTTCACTTCAGTGCCCACCTTGTTGGGATTTATCTTTATGTGTAATAGATTCCTCCCAGGGTTTTCTTTTATTCATAAATTGACTGGAACCTGCGATCCAGAGCCATCAGTTGCCACATGTATAAGAAACTTTGAGCTGTTCCCTTTTTGATTCTTCAGAAAGTAACTCTTCTTGGATAGACATCAAGAAAAAACTGTCTGGCTCAAAAGTCAGTTTGATAGTTCTGATGACCATGTTTTCTGAACCAAGCAGAGTGACATAATTTTGGACAAAAGCTTCTGTGAGACATTTCTTGTATGTGTGTGTGTGTGTGTGGGGGGGTGACAGGAGAGCATTTGAATCCTCTAAGATTAACTATGGATTACCTATCAACATTTAAAAATACTCATTTGTATTTCGAGAGACCCTTTTCTAGAGTTTGCAGTGCATTCCTCTACAGACGTAGGATTTGTGGCTGTGCGGCCATGACTGGCTCCCAGGGGAGGGCTCGGCCTGCCCATTGCCTACACTTCACTGCCACCTTCATTCTCCCCCATCAGTAGTTACACGCATTCTGTCTACAGAGTGGGTGGGATTCCTAACACTTGGAGGTAAGTCTTGTGTCATTACCTGTAAATAGCAACCTTCTTCTCTAGTTCAGAAAAGCACAGACTTATTGGGACATAACCCCACTCTTAAAAACAAATGGGACACAAGTTGTCAAACGGCTGTGGACTTTTGTTAGCCCTGTGCCTTCTTTCAGGGATATGTTTGCTTCAGAAGCAGGCTGACACTTCAGCCCTCTTGGAAAGAGCTTTTGGCTTGGGATGAGGGAGGTACTTCCTACTACACATGGCAGGGGGCGGTGAGCTGTGTCATCTTCAGATCATTGAGTATGCAAGGAAGCACAGGAAGATATCATTTCCATCTCAATCTCAACCCAAGAGATGACTTTTCGTTTTCAGTATTAACTCATGGGATTATAGAGATTTTTTCAGATTGGAGATGTCCGAGCTGGGTTTGGAGTTTTTTTGTGGTTTGCTATTAAATACGTGTTCCTCGTCCCCATCCAGGAGAGGAGCTGGGTTGCCTCCTGTCATTGATCCAGCCGCGTGGGGCCAGGGTTTGACTGGACCTCTTGAATTCTATTATATGGAGCACAGACAGCATGTGTCATAGAGGCTGCTTGGGAAGGGTGAAGAGCAAAATTAGTGCCTGTGGGTGGGCATGTGTTCTCATCACATCGCCAAAGAACAGCAGTGTGCAAAACCTGGCAGGAACTTGTTCCAAAGAAATAGAAAACAGCCCCTCCCCCTTTTTTGCTTTGAGTAATATTAAAAAACATCAGTAACCCTCATGTAGAAGAAATGGAACTATTAGAAAACCCTTGTGATTGAATGTATGTGTTTAATAATCTTTAAAATTGAGGTTAGAATAGAAGAAGTAAAAAGGAACTAATCATAAAAAATGTTCTAGAGGATTCTGTCGCTTGTATTATAAACTCAGTATTCTGTATGAATATTATTGTCTGATGCCTAGGGGAATTTGTTAATGCTAACAATTAGGGGGAAATCTATTCTGTTTAACTCTTTTTCTGTTCTTCTTTGAAATGATTTTATAAGAAACACCATTTATTTTTCTCAGTAAAATCAATACCAAAGGGAACATTTGTGTTTTTCATGTATGTGAATTACCTTGTATCCCAAGGAACAAAGCAAAGGCAACATTTCCATTTATAATTGAAGCATGAGATCCTCCTTTTATAATTCCCTTGAGAAGGTCTTACAAATTTGCTAATCTTTCCTCCGAGTAGAATATTTCTTGAAAGGATAGTGGTGATGTGTCATTTGTACAGTGCGCATTTTTTATTTATTTGGACATATGTTACCTTTATAATTAGGGGGAAGTTGATATTTTATTTAAATAGTGGTAATGTTTAATTCTTAATGTTCCCTCATAAAAACCAACATTTCTGAACTTGAGGTCCTTTAGTATACAAAATTCAAGTGGCCCAGCTGTTTAGGATTCACGCACGTGCATGTGTACTAAAAAAGGACAACACATAAGATTTACATCAGCTATTTCTAAGTGTGCATCTTAGTAGTATTGTTGTTGTGCAACAGATTTGTTTCATCTTGTGAAACTGAAACTCCATACCCATTAGAAAACTCTTCTTTTCTCCTCTCTCAACCCCAGGCAACCACCAACCACAATTCCACTTTCTGTTTCCATGACTTTGACTAGTTACGTTCGGGTATCTATATGAGTAAAACGAATAGTGTAGTGTTTGTCTGTCTTTCTTTTTTCCACAATACTGGGGATTGAACCTAGGACCTAACTTGTGCTAGGTGACCGCTGTACCACTGAGCTCCACCCCCAACCTCTGCTTTTTTGTCTTGAGACAGGATCTCAGTTGCCCAGGCTGGCCCCAAACTTAGAATTCTCTTACCTTACCCTTCCAAATAGCTGGGATTGTAGGTGTGTGCTTCATGAACTATCTGTGACTTGCTTTATCTCAGTTAGCATAGGGTTCTCAAGGTTCCTTCCATGTTGTTGGGTATGACGGGATTTCCTTCCTTATTAAGGCTGAGTAATGTTTCACTGTATATATGTGCCACATTTTGTTTGGCCATTCATCCCTTGATGGTCATTTGGTTGTTCCCATCTCTTGTCTTATGGAGGATACTGCAGTGAAAATGGGTTCACACTGAGCAGTCTTTTGAGATAAGAATGTACAGTTGGTTCTCTCTGTGCAGGCACACAGGACGAAGCACTGTCACGTTGTATCCCTTTCTGTTCATCTAGCCTTTTCAGTTCATGCAGAACTTCCATATACAGAGCACTTGACTCATTTAGGACATTGCTGGGTATAGGGTGGTATTTTCATAGTGCCTACAGGGAAGTGACTGTCCTAGAGAACCAGAACAACCTGGGAGGTGGTGTTCCTCTTGATTAACATTAGTTTGGGGACCCTTTTATTCTTTACATTAAATCCCAGCCCACAGCAATGGGCTTATGACAGACTTTCCAGTAGTGTGATTGCATCTGGCCAACAGGCAGGTCAGCATCTGTCAGTAAAGCTCTCTGGTAGAAGTTGCCTGTGGTCACTTGGCTGTCATGCCTCGGGCTTTAGCCACCTCTGAAGGCAGGTCTTAAAACTTGGTTGGGTTCCCTACTGCAAGGATTCTATGGTGGTCAAGAAAGCCCAATTTTAGCAGCTTAGCCACCAAGGGTCTCAATTATCTGTGAAGATCATGAGTCTTGAAATAAAATGCCTTCTAGCGCTGCCACAATCTGTTGGGCTTTGGAAGTTGTAGATAGCTCTGGTGTTTACTAGGGGTTCTTTTTGAATCAGGTACTCAAACTGGAATCCTCTCATAGAAGTTCAAGATGTTAAAACTGTGAGCAGGCTGGGTAACTAGCTGACCTGTACAGTTTCCTTACCCGGTTCTTTTATGGCAGGAAAGTAATTGAAGAGAATGTGTGTACTGAGTGGATAGCTCTGTTTTGTTGTTGGAAGGAAATTGCCCTTGTTGGTCAAATCCTGTCCCTCTGTGCAGTCCACTTAGGAGGATCACCGTGCAGAGGGTTCATGATCCTCCTCTGAGCCTGATGCTTGCCTTCACTGCTCACCAACAGTCAGTGAGTTCTTAAAAGAGAATCTTCTAGTACCTCTGAGTTTGGGATTTATGAACTGTTTTAGTCAGCTTTATCACTGCTGTGATCAAAAGACCTGTTAAGAACAATTTTAGAAAGGAAAAGTTTATTTGGTGCTCACAGTTTCAGAGGTCTCACTCCATAGACTGCTGACTCCATTCCTCAGGGCTTGAGGTAAGGCAGAACAACATAGTGGAAGCCACTAAGGACATCTCACCAGGAAGGGGAGAGAGAGAGAGAGAGCGAGAGCATGGGATGAACACACACAAGCTCTGCTCAACAAGAACAAAATATGTAACCCGAAGGCACGCCCCCAGAGAGCCACACCTTCAGCCACACCCTACCTGCCTACATTTACCACCCAGTGAATCCCTATCGGGGAATTAAGGCACTGATTATGTAAAGGCTGTACAACCCAATCTTTGCGCTTCTGAACTTCTTACATTGTCTCACACTTGAGTTTTTGAGAACACTTCACATCTAAATCATAACATAAACCATAGCATTAATGTGGGTACCATTGATAAATTTGCATTTAAATAAGCCATTTGAACTTGGGTATGTAAGTGCTTGGTTTTTATTGGTCAGCTTGCTTTGTAGGCCTGAAGATTTCTCAACCGTGGCAGCCATATTCCAGGGACCCCAACCTGAAGGCTAATGCAGCAGTTTAAGAATTCCTCCTTGCTTCACTTTTCTCCCCCAAATATACCCAGATAGGAAAGTTCACAGTTAAAACCTTGCAGAGCAGAGTAGAACTGGCCATTCTCACTGGCAGTGGGGTTTAATATTTTATTAAATTCATTATAACTCAGTTTTCATGATTTCTTGGTTTTCAAAGTACTTTGACAAACCAGTTTTGCCCTGGGGACTTCATAATTGTGTAATGATACTTGCAGTGAGAGAATGTATCTGTTAGTATGTCAGGGTTCTTTGTGGTTCAAGTTTTTTTTTTTCTATTTGAAAGATGTTTTCAGTTGCATTTTACTGGTGAAAGTTTTCTGATCTGCTTTTGTGTAATATTTTCGTGGCATGTTTGCTAAGTTCACTGGCACAGCTAATGAACTGTAAGGGCATTTTTTTTTTCTTTTTTAACACAAAGGTGTGAAAAGGGACCTCAAAGGTCATTTGGCCCCTACTCCTCGGTATGCATATGAAGCAGCTGAGACTCAGTAATAGAGTCAGGCTGTGGTACCCAGTTGTGAGGAGTAAATGGATGGCAAGGTAGGCCTCCTGACATATCCCAGAGGAACAACTTCTGTTGGTGAGAAGCCACCCAGACAGTTAGGCCTGCTCTGCCACTCTCTTCAGCCCTTGTCCCTGGTCTGTAGCTGTGCTATTACTAATACCACTTCATTTCTTATAATTCCTTCACAGTCGCTGCCTTGCCAGCAAATCTTTTTTTTTTTTTTTTTTTAAGAGAGAGAGAGAATTTTTTAATATTTATTTTTTAGTTCTCGGCGGACACAACATCTTTGTTTGTATGTGGTGCTGAGGATCGAACCCAGGCCACACTCATGCCAGGTGAGCCACATCCCCAGCCCCTGCCAGCAAATCTTAAGGTAACAACAAGAGTACTCTTTTTACATCCTTCAGAGCAGCTAAGTATGGATACAGGAACTTTTTCACAACAAAGCCATTTTAAAAAAAATGTAGGCAGAGGTGGCTAAAGAGACTGAATTCTCTATCTGTCCCTAATGTCAGTGACCTTGAACAAATCCTTTTCCCAGGCTGGATTTACATTTTTTCCCTATGAATGAGAGTGGTTTCTCTAATTGACTGATACAAGAAATGTGTATTCCCAGGGCCTGGAGAGGTTGCCGCAGGAGGGATGCAAGTTCAAGGCCAGCCTCAGCAATTTAGCAAGATACTGTCTCAAGATTTAAAAAAAGAAAAGAAGAAAAGGCTGTGGCTGTGGCTCATGACTAAGGGCCCCTTGGTTCAATCCCTTCTGGCCCTCCTCTTTCCCAGTCTTGGCCCAGGGAGTGAAGACCAGCCCCACATTCTTCAAGGGAGAATAGATGTCTGGAGTGTTTTTTGTTTATTGTGTGTGTTTAGCTTTTTATCTCTAGTGAGGGAGGTGACAAGAAGCCCCAGGGGCAAAAGAAACCAAACAATTAGTAATTCTTGCCACCTGAAAGGACTCCCATGTCCAGTGGATCTGCCGGGAATATAAAAAATGAGGCTTGCAAAAATCCTGTCTATTGCTAGCACTATGTGCTGACTTTCCTTCCTTCCTGTGGGGTAAATGATCATCTCCTTTTGTTTAGAAGAGTTCTTATGAAGAACTAGCTTGTAAAAGATTTTGTAGGTTCAGAATTTGGCATTAACAGTTTAGTAATTTCCTGACCTTTTGACTATGGTTTGCTTGGGACTGGTGCAGGGGGTGTTCAGGACTGTTATTGGCATCTTGTAGATTTAAAATTCAAAGTCTCACTAAATACTTGAGCTTGTGGATTTTTAGGTACTGTTTCCTTTGTTTTCTCCAATAATGAGGAAAAACGCAAAACTATTCTGAGAAAGTCATGCACAGAAGTTCAAGGGCTACAATTTAAAGCCCTGAATTGGAGATTATTAACTTTAAACAACTCCCTTTGCCATTTGTGTTATGAAGTACCAATTTTTCTATTACATGTACGCTTTAATGTGGTGAGAGTTAATTTTGTTCAGTGATCCAATATTTCCATTAACTGGCCTTTGGGGGTTAAATGTGGATCGTAAATACCATTTGTGTAAGGGTGTGTAAAACAGAGGGAAAGGCAAAGAGAATTATTTCTTTCTGGGTAAAAAGTAGGAAAAGAAGAAAGGGTTCTCTGGGGGCGGGTTGTGTTGTTTGTTTTCAGTTGTTAGTTCTTTGAAGTTCATTAACTACAAACTCCACTGAACCCCAGGCTCAGTAGAGCAGACAGACAGTAAAAGCAGGGTCATAAACCTAGATTCAGACTTTGTGGCTCACCTCCCCAGGGCTCCCTTGTTTCCATTTTTTGCCTTGTAAGCACCTGAAACTCAGCCCCCTTTAGGACAGACTATTTAGTCTGTGAGAAATGGATGCTTTCTTTTTTGGGGGGCTTGAATAAAAATAAGTTCATTTCTTGAAATATTTCCCTCATATTGTCCAGTGTGGTGGCACATGCCTATAACTTCAGCTATTCAGGAGACTGACACGAGGGATTGCAAGTTCAAGTCCAACCTGGGCAACTAGCACTGTATCAAAATTTTTAAAATAAACAAAAAATAAAAAGGTTTGGGGGTATAGCTCAGTGGAAGAGCACCTCTGGGTTTAATCCCTAGTGCATGCATGCACACACAAACAAACATGTATTCCTCGTGTCAAAGTTGTTTGTGTTTTAGTGATTTTTTTTTTTAATTAAAAACTCAGAACTGACTCCAATAGATGCCTTGAATATTAATGAATTGTTAGGGTAAAATCTTCCAATAATTTCCTAAAATGTTTTAACTGACTTTAAAATATCCATGTTTGCATTTAAAGAAGCTGTGTATAATGCTATAATAAGTTAGTATTATAATAAAACATATACACATGTCTGTTTTTATCTTGTTACTTCAGTAATTCTAACAGGTAGGACCTCTGGGCCTTTCAGGTAAAGGAAGGTATGGAGGCAGATAGGAGAACATGGCTAGCTGAGTGGCCTTGTCCAGCATATGGAGTTTATTTACCTTGGAGGGAAAAGCCTGAATCTAATTCTCTATCTTGTGTCTGTATAATGCATACCTGGGACAGAGCAGAGAATTATTTGATGGTAGGCTTTTAAAAAGAAATGTTTCCTTTAAAAAAAAATATCCTGAACTTTTTTTAATTCCATGGAATTCAAATTTTTTAAAGTTTTTTTTTCTTTTTCCAAATCTTATTACAGTTACTTTCAATTCTGTGGATTTGTTGTTCTTGTTGGTAATTAGTATTAAATTCCTGAAGTCGGTGTTTTCACATTCAGAAATAATTCTACTACCCTCCCATCCTCTACCCCAGCCCTGTACTGGGAATTGAATCAGAGATCCTTACCACTGAGCAACATTCCCAGCCCTTTTTATTTTGAGACAGGGTCTTATTAACTTGCCAGTGCTGGCCTACAACTTGTGATCCTCTGTGCCTCAGCCTCCCAGGTCACTGGGATTACAGCTGTGTGCCACAGTGCCGCACTCAAAAATAATTTTAAAATGCATTCTAGGTCCTATGAAGGTAATTTACCCACTGAACTATGGAGATTTAACCTCTCCACGGTTGACCAAGACTAGGATTTAGGAAGCGTATTATACCCAGGAGTCTCCAGTTTCTGGTCCCTCCAGGTAAAAAATGTTAAGATTTGGGCTGTTGGGTAAAAGCAGAACACTTTCAAATTTCAAGAAACACAGGTGACTTTCTTTGCTGATCGCATGTGAACCACAATCAAGAAACTATCATCCCTGTGCTGCTCCATCTCTCAACTTGACCTGAGCCCAGCTGGGCTGTCTTCCTGCTGGGCACATCATTCACCTCAAAAGATAACCTGCTCCAGGAAAAGCCACATGGGAGAGTGGCCAAAGAGCCATTTTTTTTTTTTAACCTGCCTTAGACACTGCTTCTAAAATTGCCTCTTCAGGTGGTGAAGCTAACATTTAAACACTTCATTGCCTGTTTTTAAGTGTCCCAGGTTATAGTTTGAGATTATGCGTGGCAGTGGCAGCACAGCCCCATGCCTTTATCTCCCTTATGCCCCAAGTATAGGTGATCGATCACTCGTTGTGGATATGGGATTTCTAGTATTCTTGGGATCTGATTTTAAATGTGGAATTCAAATGTGGACAAGAAAGATTATGTTGTCTTAAAAAACCACAGCTCTGTCCTTAAGACACTTTTGATATGTTAAAGTAAAATCAAGATTTTTTTTTATTAACATAGCAAAGAAGGAAGGAAGGAAAAGAAATGTGGTAGAATCCAGTTGAATCACTCTTCCTGTGTAGGATTTGTGCTTGTCCCAGACTGTAGGAGATACACACTTAGAAGTTAATTTAACAATTAATGGGGCTGGGGATGTGGCTCAAGAGGTATCGCGCTTGCCTGGCATGCATGCGGCCCGGGTTCGATCCTCAGCACCACATACAAACAAAGATGTTGTGTCTGCCGAAAACTGAAAAATAAATACTAAAATTCTCTCTCTCTCTCTCAAAATAAATAAATAAATAAATAAACAATTAACAATTGCAAATTAAACAATTAATTTAACAATTGCACTTTGGACAGTGCAGTGGAGTGAGTCTAATATAACTTACAAACCTTGTTGAGAAGTAAGCCAGAGAGCAGCATTTTATGAGGGGCTTTCCGGCCTGCCTACCCACTGCCAGGCCGTGGGCATCTCACCTCCATTCACAGTCCCTGTGGCTTGGCCCCCAGTGCTGGGGCTCTGTGTTGGAGGCTGCTGTAGACCACTGTAGACCGGCAGAAATGTAAAGCCTCTGGGCCACAGCAGGTTTTCCCCAGCTCTCTAGAAGTGTCAGTCAGCTCAGGGATATCAGAGGGTCTCTAATTGTCTGCTGGTATTTCCCTAACAATTTCCTCCAAGGCTCCCATGTTTAACTTCCAGCTCTGATCTTTGTTCCTCTGTGTCTTTCTTCATTTCCTTTTATTGGCCATTATGGGTCACAGGACACAACAGAAAAGAAAGGAGAGACCAGACTGGTGACCAGCACACTGCCTGGTACCTTCGCCTTGGGACTGCCCAGCAGAGTCTCCATTCCACTCCTAAGGATGTCTGGGAGTTGGCGCTGTGGCTGTGCAGAGGGTGATCCAGAACATTCAGTGCACCTGCTGCACTGGCTCCTGGGGTCTGAAGGTGTAGGGAGCATTCAGAGATTGAAAAATAGGAATGTTTACAGCAAATTGTAATTTTTTTTAATATATATATATTTTTTTAGTTGTTGATGGACCTTTATTTTATTTATTTGTATGTGGTGCCTCACGCATGCCAGGCAAGCACATTACCTACTGAGCCAAACACCAGCCCCATCAGCAAATTATAAAATTTAAAGGAAAATTACAGCTGTAAATATAAAATTTAAAGGAAGATTTTATGGAGGCACATAACCTGCTAAATCAGAACTATATGTTAAACAAGATATTGGCATATAGTTTGGTGTTAGAATCACTTGTTTCTAAATACAGGTGTCCCCAGCCATCGCAGATTTTTTTAAAAAGGAGTATTTTTATGAAAATTTCAATAGAAAAATAAAGATTCAAGAGGCCCATGCTAATAAATTTTGACTTGCTAGGAATAATTCTAAAGAATAATCTACAAATTACTAAATTTTATAATCATTCATATTTCCAGTATTATTTGTACTCCCAGTATATGGCCCTCTAATGTGCATCAGAGAGCCGTGTGTGGGTGAGGAGATTTACATGCTTTGGTATAGCTAGGTAGCATCAACAGCATAGATGCTGGGTTTATCTGAGGCATGTGAGGATGAGGATGGAATGCCCCTTACCTCCCCCTCCAAGGATAGGACTTGGACACAAAGGGCACTGGTGACCTTGTAGAATGGCAGAACTTCTGGCATGTGGCATAAGACTACAGTGGGATTTCTAAAATGTTTTCAATGGCTTCACTCAGATTCTGAGCCCAATACAGAGTGAAGGAAGAAAATCTATTAACATCCCCAAAGGGGTCTGTGATTGTCACAATATAAGCAGGTTCTTGGATAAAATGCAGGTCCCCAGTCATTAGAAAGCAAAGACCACACAGACACACACACCACACACACACACACACACACACACACACCCCTTTTAAGAATCGTGTCATTCTCAAGTTCTGTTTCTGAAAACTTACTCCATGGTGTGAATAAACTTTATGTATACAACCAGAGATATGAAAAATTGTGCTATATGTGTAATATGACGTATTCTGCTGTCATGTAACAAATTAGAATTAACAATAAATAAATAGTTTAAAAATATTTAAATGGATTGTGAAGATAAAAGCCACCAAAGCCGTGTTGTAACAGGGTTCCCCTGCACAGGCAAGATTTCCTACAGCAGCTCAGGAAAGCAGAGATGCAGTGGAGTGGACTGATGAGCCTGCTTTCTTCTCCTCAGGTCTGTCACTGGCAGAGTGCTCCAGCACTGTGAGTTCAGACTACCTGCTCAGGTACATAGATTTTCTTACCAGCAGTTATTAGGGTAGGGCCGTTTCAAAGATGGCTCTCCAGGTGTATTTTGTGGTTGGTATCACTGACCTTAACTATCTGTGGGGAAGCCTTTTTCTTACTTAGCCCACTTTTCAGCTTTCCTAACTGATTTCATGCATACTGACCCCCTTTATGTTTAATGTTCAGAAAGTTTCTTCTCTGCTTCACGGTGCCTGCTCATCAGGATTTGAGAGGAAGACTAACTTCTTTGCCAGACTTGCCTGCTGCCAGAAATGGCACTTTGCAAATAAGTCTTCTACCATTTGAATCAGTGATCTTTCCTAACCCTTTCCTGTAATGGCCTAACCGAACCATATAAACAGTACATATTTTGGTAATTAATATAAAGGCCTTATTTCCTGTGGCATTAAGCATGCAGGACATGTGTTCTGCCTTCAGTGGTTTGTACAGAGCAGAAAATGTTACTGCCATTCACAAAACCACATAACTTTCCTTGTCTATCAAGTCCAGAATATGTAAATTTCTAAAACCAGAGAAATTGACTTTTTTAAAATTCTTAACTGACATGTAAAATGAATACCCACAAAAGCACCACCCAGTTTAACAGATCTTAACCTGTACCTCTGACTTCTTAACACATTTGCTTATGCTGAAATAGTTTGTTGAGTCATTTTATAGAGATCACCAGATATATATACATGCATTTCGTATCTATATACATTTTACAAACATATAATTCTATCTATATATGTATGTAATTTGATGTGATCTAAGAGCCTTCATAAATTTATAAGCACAAGGAGGACTGGGGCGTGGGGATGTGATTAAAATAAAGCTTGTGTGCCTGACTCCCTGGAGAAAGCTGGTTATATTTGGCTCAGCTGGCGTCTGGGAGTTGGGCTGGAGAGGCTGGGATCTCTGGCTAATCCCTCTCAAGGTCTGGTGAAGTGGAGAAGAATGGAAAAGAGGCCAGAGGAAGTGAGTCTAATGTTTAGCATAATGGAGAGATAAAGGAGCCGTGTAATCAGATAAGGGCTGGTGATAAGGTGGGGGCCAGGAAGAATTTACAGGGCATATAAAAGTTCCAGTCTCCATTCCTGAAAGAAAAAAAAAAAAAACACTAAGGGAGGGGCAGGAGCAGAGGGCCAGCTCACAGATGGTCGAGGAAGTCTGCTCCTCCACAGGTGTGCCTGCCTACAGTGTGCCATCAAACCTGGTCTTTATGACAATGTCTTCTGCGAGAGGCCGGGTTCAGAGATTCTCCTGCTGTCTGACCCAGCATCCTCAGCCCTTCCACTCTGACAACTGAAAAGGCGGGGCCGTCTGTAAACCCACTCAGTGGCCAGGGGACAGGGGTTTAAAGGGCCTGTTTCTGCAATCAAAGCCAGCCTTTCAGCAGAAGTAATGATGGCTGCAACTTATCAAACTTCTCTGGCTCTGGCACTTGACCTTTATCACTGCTTTTAACCAGCAGGGTGGATCCTGTCTTCATTTTGCAAAGGAAGAAAACTGAAGCTCAAATAGCAATTTCTTCAGCTACTGAGGAGGCAAGGCACAGCTGACCTGTCTGCTTCCTTTGTTTATTTCTGTAACTTGTCCTTCAAATTTGGAGAAAACTTACAACATAAATGCTGAGATATTTTAAAACTTCTCCTTGGGGCTGCTAGTTTTGAAATTGTTCTTTCTTTGCCTTCCTCTCCTGACACAGGTTGTTACTTGCCTCTTTTTCATATTGAGTGACCATACCACACACACACACACACAAAAAAAAAAAACCTGCATGTTGGAAACATAAAGCTTTTCCTTAAATGGAAAAATCTCTAGTTCAGTCAATTTATTCATAAACCAGCCAAAGAATATGCTGTTGTTTGAGTGGTAGTCAAACACCATTGGTGATGACACTGGTTGTTTGGGGCTGTTCTGGTCGGGTTCAGACCCTGGCTCTGCACAGCTGGTGTTGGGGCCTGCCTCTGGAGCCTCCCCATGTCCCCACCAGGCCACCGTGCAGCAGTTGCCAGTTTCAGCAACACGTTGTGGTGGTTATTTTTGACAATGGTAGCATGTTTTGAAAATGTTTCTAAGGCATCCCGGCAGCCTTCTCCTTGCACAAATTTAAAAAACCAATCTGTCCTTGCCCTTCCGGCCCATCCTCCCCAAACAAACCCCTGCATCTGTTTTAAACAGATGTTGTTTAATTCTTTCCAGAAAGAGGGGGAGGGAAGGTGGGAAGGGAGTTTTCCTCTCTTCTACCTTTTGGTAGTAGAGTTCATTGTCCTTGCTCTCTGGGGTGGGGAGTGAGGTGCCCGAGTAACGTCAGTCAGTGCTCCATGGATGGGAAGCCATTGGCCAGCGGCCATGCAGCTGGACCACGCAGACAGCCCTCTCAGCTCTCAGTGCAACACCTCACCCGTGGCCTGGTTTTAAATAACCAGATGCCAGAGTTGTTGCCAGTGGAGACCAAAGGGGCTTCTTCCCGCCCGCCCCAAACTCCCTACCTCACCCCACACAGAAGTCTATGCTCTGGGGAAGGCCCTGCTGGGAGGAATCGAGGCAAGAAGCTGCCACAGAGCACAAGCAGAGGCACAGGTAGCCTTTGTGGTCTGGAAGCAGAGGGTGGGGTATTTATAAAAATCTCTAATAAATGTGTTATTTGGGGAAATAAGTTTGTGGGACTAACAAGTAATGCAAGCCTCTCTTTTTCAAGTTTGCTTCATCCCCTCAAAGGGAGAACAGCCCCCAACTACAGCACGTACAAAGTCAAACCATATTTTAACAGGAGGTGTATAGAGTTTCAGTTCTTTCAGCTCACGTTGGCCATTTCCTGGGGAGATGAACAGATAGTACACTCATCAAAGATTTGAGACAGCTGTGTTGTACACTGGAGGATTTTTAAATCCTAGGTACCCTTAGTTTTTCTGGAATTAAGGGGGTGAAGGGGAAAAAATGAATGTTCTCCAAAGTTGTTCATATGCAACTAATCTGAATACATTATCAAATATTCTTATCTCTAGGATCTCGAAGTAGTGCATGCACAACCTGTGATTTTTGCATGTATTTCTACATGTGCAATTTGTCCATTTACTTGTTAACTAAAGTATTGTGGTTCGTAAGCAAATGAGTACTGAATACTTTCTTTTTCTTTTTTTTAAACAAGGATTCTGTTAACTACAAATACATTTTTTTCTTTCTTCCTTTTTTTTTTTTTTTCCCCCCTTCAATACCAGGGATTGAACCCAGGAGTGCTTAACCACTGAGCCATATCCCCGGTCCTTTTTTATATTTTATTTAGAGACAGGGTCTCACTGAGTTACTTAGGGCCTCAGCCTCCAGAGCTGCTGGGATTACAGGAGTGCACCACTGTGCCCGGCTTACAAAATGCATTCCTTAAAACCTGTTTTATTGTGTATGTCACCTATTCATTTCATAGTCTATTAACATATCTCATTCTAAGCTCCAGGGATATTACAGTGAACAAAAGGGCAAAGTCCTTGCTCTTAAGAAGTTCACATCCTAGTAGCCAGACAGATACAGGCCAGGCAGGGTGAGAAGATGTAAGATGTTTTATGTAGGATGGACAGGGAAGTCTTCTCTAATGAAACAATTTCCAGCAGAGAACTGAATCATGTAAGGGAATGAGTCTAGTTGTGTAGGGGAGAAGGGTGGGGAATGTTGGTTTGGTTTGGTTTGTTTTTTTGTAGTACTGGGAATTGAATCCAGGGCTGCTCTACCACTGAGCTAATCCCCAGCCCTTTTTATTTTTTATTTTGAGACAGAGTCAAACTAAACTGTCCAAGCTGGCCTTGTACTTGTGATCCTCTTGCCTAGCCTCCCAAGTCTCTGTGAGATGACAGGTGTGCACCACTGTGGCCGGCAGGAAAACAGGTTTTAAGAAGCAGGGATAAATAGCCAGTGCAGTGTCCCTGAGGCATGAGTGTGGCCAGTGGGACTGAAGTGGAATAAGCAATGGCCGCATTTTGGCTTTTCTCAAAATGATCTAGGAAGCTGCTGGAGGATTTGAATAGAGTCACAATCTAATCTATTTTCTGGGAAATCAGGCACACGTGGAAGTAAAGATTCCAATTAGGAAGCAGTTGTGATAATCTCAGTGCAAAGTGATGGCAGGTATGTTGGGCAGTGTCAGTGGAGGTGGTAAAAAGTGTCTTTGGTATAATTGGAAGGGAGAATCAAAAGAGTGGGAGCATACTAGAATGAAGAGTTTGATCTGATACATATTGATTGCGATGCCTGTGAAACACCCAAGCAGAGAACTCAGAACTCACTAAGAGCTTCCTCCAGAAGAGGCCTGGATGGAAATGCAAATGAGGACACTGTTAGCATAGAGTAGGTAACTGGAGAAGTTGGCCCCTACGTGGATTGGGGATGGTTTAGGCACCAGGGATGGTTTAGGCACCATGAAGGAGGAGAGGCAGAGAGTACCAGTACCTGGTAGGCATGATGGTGGGTGCAAGGGCAGGGTCTCTACTGACTGCATCTGGCTTCTCAGTGAAACAGGCAAGCTCATCCATCATCTGAGAGCAAGGGAAAGGAGGCCAGTTAAAAGTCATCTTGGAGACAGAGTGGACAGCTGTAGCAGGATGCCAGTTAACAGATGATCACGACTTTAAAACAAGGCTTGTTTTAAAGCACAGTAGAGGGAGTGTTCCCCACACCATGTGCGGCAGCGTGGGTTGGAGCATGGAGTAGGTAGGTGGTAGGACTTAACCAGGTCAGGTTGTGTCAGGCAATCACGATGAGGAGAGAGAAAGCACAGGTGTTAAGGTTGTGTGCTGAGGAGTGTCACGGTAGATATCGGAGCTGAAGTTGGGTAGAGAATCAAAGTGAGAACATGAGGAATGCTGAGCAGGAGAAGGGCCTCAAAGGTGGCGGTAAGAACAGGCTGCGATGCCAGGTGATCACTGGAGTCTGGAGGGAGCTACAGAGTAAGGGGGTGATGGCCGGAAAGTGGGCTGCTTAAAATTGAGGCAGGGAAGTGGTGTAGACACTGGCGATAAAGTCAAGGGTTGACCTGAGTGTGGGGCACTGGTTGGGTACAGGATGGAGTCATTGGATGGAAAGAATCCCAGAAGCTAAGAGGCCAAGGAATTGGAAGGATGCTCATAATCAGTGATAAGACAACCAAGAATCATGGCAGGATAGTGGTAGGGAAGAGGAAGGACAGTGAGCCTGGTTGCCAGCCTTTTCAGGGATGAGAGGTTAAGGGGTGACCCAGAATTGTGGGTGGAAGAAGAGCATGGTCAGGTGTATGAGCTGCAGATGAACCCAGAGGAGGGCGAGGAGCCTGCAGCTCTGCTGAGTCTCTACCCCATGTGTGGGCTTGGAGGAGCCATGCTGCAGAGAGCAGCCTGGGAGACCGAGCCACAGAGGACCTTTCACTTCATTCAGGTTAATAAAGCAAAAGGAATATTCATGAAATACCTAGAGTACTCAAATTCACAGGGACACAAAGTACAGATGATGGTTGGTGGGGGCTGTCTGTGGAGGGAGGAGAGAATGGGGAGTAAGTGTTTTCACAGATACAAAGTTTTGGTTTGGGATAATGAAAGCGCTCTGGAGATGATGGGTGGTGGTTGAGGGTTGCCCGGGGGTGCAAATGTACTTAATACCACGGAAATGTACACTTAAAATGGTAAATTTTGTACAGTAGGTACAGTTTATACAATTTTTTAAAAACCAAAGGAATGGTCAGAGGAGAAGATGAGGAAGTTAGAGGTTATTGGATTTAAGGCCCATGAACTTGGTGGAGGAGGGCAGCTGGGTCACAAGGGAGGTGGAGCCACGTGGGGTCATGGAAATCCAAGCGACTTGTCTTTGGGTGAGGAGGTGAGCAGGAATGTGCAGCTGAGGGATGTCTCTGTCCTGCTGATGGTGGGACCAGGCTCCTTCTGAGATAGGGGACAGCCTTCCCTGGGGCCCAAGGCACAAGAGGGTTCTCTGTTACTCTGCATCTTTGTTTCCTAGAATCTAGCATAGCATCTGGCATACATAAGCTCTGAATATATGATTGAATAAAAAATGAATTCTATCCAAGGAAAGAAAACATCAAGTGAGAATTTAATGGCCTTGCTGAAAATCCAAATAAATTTCCCCAAAAAGTGATGAAGAATGAAAACAAAACTGGGATTGGTCTCTGAAGGAGAAAGGATTGTTGGCAAATGTGCAAAAGAACTTATTGCAAAATCAAAGTTCTAGAATGGAAAAAAATAAAACTATAAATAAGAGCCTACAATTGTGTAAAGGATATCTTGAATTAAAATATTTCCCCATCTGTATAAATGTTTCATGCAGAATTTGTGATTTGGAAGTGGACTATCTTATTCTTGTGCTAAATAAGAAAATAATTAGCTTCATAAAGTGTTAATAAGACTTGCCTTTCATTATAAACTAAGTTTACAGTGAATATCCTCTTAAGTTATTAAGTTTGTCTTTCCAACTTACAAATAGTTACCAAAATATAGAGATTGGCTCACTTATTTTTAATATTTATGCCCTGAAACTGGAGAATGAGATGCTTTGAATACTTCTTCAGAGACTCACAAGTAGTTGTTAATCACTTAGGTGTCTTTTTTTAAGGTACTTCTATGTTGAGTTGATGTGTTTTGTGTTTTCGCTAAAAAATCTTGAGATGGGTTGCCTCTCAAGATTATTACCAGGCACAGATTTTCTCTTAAGTCCAGAGAAGTGCTGGCTGGTGGTCATCTTGCATTGTGAAACATGTTCTGCAGCTACCAGACCATTGTCATGCCCCATTCTTCTTGTTGTCGTTTTAGTGACAGCTATATTGTGCGTGTCAAGGCTGTGGTTATGACCAGAGATGACTCCAGCGGGGGATGGTTCCCACAGGAAGGAGGCGGGATCAGTCGCGTCGGGGTCTGTAAGGTCATGCACCCCGAAGGCAATGGACGAAGCGGCTTTCTCATCCATGGTGAACGACAGAAAGACAAACTGGTAATGGCAGACATGCAACTGTGGGTTAAATTAGCAATGACTGATTTCTTTACGTGACATCATAGCGCTCTTCACTTAACTTTTTTTTTTTTTTTTTAATTTTTTTTTCTCTGACTTCAAACTCTTGCAAAAAACTTGAAAAGTTAGAATTCTGGAGCTGCTGTCAAATTTTAAAACATAACCCTCCATTTGCAGTAAAGGCTCTTGACCACACACCCATATTGTGTAACTCAGATGATACGGAACCTTGAAGCCAGAGTTTTCAAAATGTAGAGTTTATTCATGGAGCTTACCCTTGCATTTGGAAAGTAGAAATTATTTAAGAATGCAAAGGCACAGAGAAAATGTCTTCTGACATTTGGCTCCTTCTAAACAAGTGTTTATCTAAAAGATACCATAGCTTTTATTTCATAAGTAATGAGTAAAGCTTGTTTGGAAAAGAAGTAACAGAAAAGTAGTGGTATCACACTTCTGTAAATAATTATGCATGCTTATAAATAAATACTTGGGAGAGGGATGATTACTTCCCAAGAATGGATGATTGGTAGTTCTTAACACGCAGGGTGGTGAAGGAGCTGGGATGACCAGGTCTGTTATGATACAATTTATAACAGGAAGGAAAAATAGAATGTCCAGTCTATTTTCAGTTAATGGCCCTAAACATGGAAGACTACTCCTATCTGTATCTGATCGTGGTGTGTATATTCAGAAACCAACAGATGATTCGGAATGTGCAGGATTGTACAGGATTTCACAGAGAATGCAGACGGCGCAAGAATATGTCGGTCTTACGTTTGAGACCCTTTATAGCGGCATCTGTTGAGTTTCATGTGTTAGATGTACAAATTTAATCTTCTTTTGCAACCACTTCTTAGAGTTTAAAAAAATCACACAGTAGATAAAACAATTTGTAAATGTTACATATGGATTAACAGAAATGCCATTTTCACACTTGATTCATTTCTGAAAATTGAAAGGGAGGATATAGCTAATTTTAAGAAGTATTTACGTAGGAAGTTCCCTACATAATAGTCAGATGAAGAAAACATTCTTATTTACGAAATTTGGGGAATAAAGGCAGTATAATCACACGACCAACAAAAAGTGATAAAACTGTCATTTATCTAGCATTTACCATCTGCTGAGTACCATGTTAATCTTTTGGCTAGGTTGTACCACTGTATGCTTACAACAGTCATTATGACTGAAGATATTAGGATTTAGAATGATTCTACATTGTTGGTGACCCATTTTGTGAACCACAATCCAGTATTTGATACCCCATCACGATGACCAAGACCAAACCAGAGTCACACCTTCAGCCCATTGATGTAGTTTTTTCCCTTGCACAGATTTTTATTTTTGCAAAACTCTCATCATATTTTGTGATCAGTTATATGTCTCATTTACTTTGCCCAAGCATTCTCATAATAGATTTTCTGAACCAGGTGCAGTGGTGCATGCTTGTAGTGCCAGTGTCTTCAGGAGGCTGGGGCAGGAGGATCAATGACAAGTTCTAAGAAAACCTGAGCATCTTAGTGAGACTTTGACTCAAAATAATTTTTTTTTTTTAAAGACTGGGAATTAGCACAGAGGTCGAATTCTTCTGGGTTCAGTTTCCAGTACCAAAAAGGGAAAAAAGAAAAAAAGGAAATTTTGGAGGGACTGAAGGTGTGTAGCTCAGTAGTAGAGCACTTTTTGTCTGAAGAAAAAGAAGGGACAGAAGGAAGGAAATAAATTTTCCACGTTGCTGATATCAGTGTGATGTTCTTTTATTTACTTGGCCATCTCCTTAGTGTTGAAAACTAAAGTTCTTTCCTTTCTGCCTACTCTGAAGAGACACCTACCTGCATTTTCCATATTTATTACTTTTGGGGGATAATTTGGAGAAGTCAATTATGTGTGCAGGGGGCTACTGCTAGCATACGAAAATTTCCTTTTAACACATAGAAAGTCATATATTTTAAATCCTTATCACTTTGATAGAATAGCAGTGGTAGCTTATGGTACATAATGAGCTCAAACAATTTTCTCTTTGTTACAAACAGTTGTGACTGTGAATTATCTATTAATGTATGTCCTTTGCATACTTTTCTATTGGGATCTTGTTTTTCTCCTTGATATCTGTGCTCTCTTGTATAATAAAGATCTAATCTTCATTTGACATACTTCAAATATAATTTTATAATCTGTTGCTTTGTTTATTTTAGTCGGTATTTTTTTTCTACAAAATTTTAATAGAAAAAATTTTCACTCACCTTCTTTTTGTTTTTAGTTGTTCTGGGTTAACAAATTATCTTATGTGGCTGGAGCTCTTGCTTAATATGCACAAGGCCCTGGGTTTGATCCCCAGCACCTGGGGTAGGGGTGGGGGAACCTACTGGTGTGAAGGGTTAATGACATTTAGGTATATTTTTTCATGGAATTTCATGGTTTGTCATAGACTGTTTCAACCTAAACGGCCATTTTTTTTTTTTTTTTAATTTTTTATTGTGGGTTGTTCAAAACATTACAAATTTCTTGACATATCATATTCCACACTTTGATTCTAGTGGGTTATGAACTCCCACCTTCACCCCATACACAAATTGCAGATTCACATCAGTTACACATCCATTGATTTACAAATTGCCATACTAGTGTCTGTTGTGCTCCGCTGCCTTTCCCATCCTCCACCCTCCCCCCTCCCCACCTCTCCCCTCCCCTCCCCTCCTCTCTCTCTACCCCCTCCACTGTATAACCCTGAGGGTCTCCTTCCATTACCGTGCAATTTCCCTTCTCTCTCCCTTTCCCTCCCACCTCTCATCCCTGTTAAATGTTAATCTTCTTCTCCTGTTCTTCGTCCCTACTCTGTTCTTAGTTACTTTCCTTATATCAAAGAAGACATTTGGCATTTGTTTTTTAGGGATTGGCTAGCTTCACTTAGCATAATCTGCTCTAATGCCATCCATTTCCCTGTAAATTCTATGATTTTGTCATTTTTTAATGCAGAGTAATACTCCATTGTGTATAAATGCCACATTTTTTTTATCCATTCGTCTATTGAAGGGCATCTAGGTTGGTTCCACAGTCTTGCTATTGTGAACTGTGCTGCTATGAACATCGATGTAGCAGTGTCCCTGTAGCATGCTCTTTTTAGGTCTTTAGGGAATAGACCAAGAAGGGGAATAGCTGGGTCAAATGGTGGCTCCATTCCCAGCTTTCCAAGAAATCTCCATACTGCTTTCCAAATTGGCTGCACCAATCTGCAGTCCCACCAGCAATGTACAAGTGTACCCTTTTCCCCACATCCTCGCCAGCACTTGTTGTTGTTTGACTTCATAATGGCTGCCAATCTTACTGGAGTGAGATGGTATCTTAGGGTGGTTTTGATTTGCATTTCTCTGACAGCTAGAGATGTTGAGCATTTTTTCATGTACTTGTTGATTGACTGTATGTCCTCCTCTGAGAAGTGTCTGTTCAGGTCCTTGGCCCATTTGTTGATTGGGTTGTTTGTTCTCTTATTGTCTAATTTTTTGAGTTCTTTGTATACTCTGGATATTAGGGCTCTATCTGAAGTGTGAGGAGTAAAGATTTGTTCCCAGGATGTAGGCTCCCTATTTACCTCTCTTATTGCCTAAACGGCCATTTAGATTGTCTAACCCAGCCCCTTAATTTTACAATACATTTATGAACTTGTATCTTGTTTTTAATATTTATTTTTTAGTTTTAGGTGGACACAATATCTTTATTTTATTTTTATGTGGTGCTGAGGATCAAACCCAGTGCCTCACGCATGCTAGGCGAGCAGACTACCACTGAGCCACAACCCCAGCCCCCTGAACTTGTATCTTACCTGTGACTTGTACATTATAGTTACAAGGTTTTATTATTTTTTCAAGGCTCTTAGTATGCACGGCATCATTAAACTCTTGCAACATTCCAAAGGAAGAAGATATTGTAGTGGGGGACTCAGTGCTTCAAGATGTGGTCCCCTTCCTTGGTTGAAGGCGTGCATTCAGTGTCTGAACCAACACTTGGAACCATTTCTTTGTCAGAGCCCGATGGGGCAGTTCCAGTCCTCTGTTCCCCCTGGACTTGCGGACCAGCTTCTGTTTGTTGCTGTTGCACGTTGTGCTATCCTAAATGCAGGTGGCATTCCCTCTGCCACCATGTCTCCCCATCCCTCTTCTTTAGTGTATGACTAACTTCTAGGCTCCAGCTATCCACTGACACACACCTGTGTACTTGGTTGCACTCTCACCTCTCCAGCCCTCCCCATGAGGGGTATGGATTCCTGTTCCCACAGCGCGTACACACACACACACATACTCACCACACACACACACCTTCAGAGACTCAGTGACCCCTCCCTTGGCCTTCTGCACTTCTGCAGAGCAGCATTTCTGCCCACTGGTGGACAGAGGCCCGCAGGGAGCTCTGCACTAAGAGATGGAATGGTGAGAGAGAGTGGAGGCCATTATTAGGACATGGAGGGTAGATGGATCAGAATTCCCAGTTTGCCCGCCAAGGCATGAAGTGCTCTTTCTGACTGAAACAGTGTTGTGGATGGACACTCCAATGTTGTCCAGTTTTAGGTCTCAGTGTATTGTGAAGGGGTTTTGTGGTTGTTGGTTTTAGTTACATATTGGCGCTTGTGAGTTTAACTGTCATTATTTCTGTGGGAAACAGGTGTGTTCCAGAGGCCCAGTCCCAAATACTAATTCGGATCATTTTTATAAGCTGAGGACAAGAAAATTTTCCTGAGAAATTTTATGTGAGTTAGGACTTTTTGAGTTGAGTATTACTTTAGATGAATTAGAGGAGTTTACTCCTTAATCCCATGAGAAACCACTTTATAAAGACAAATCACAAAATATAGAGTTGATTGATCCCTCCAGTGACTACCCATGTATAAGTTGGTGAACATTCTCATAAAATGTTGTGGGGGAATTTGAGCCAGCAAAGCTCTTTGAAAGACAATTTGGCGGGATTTTATTTTTTTATTTATACATACATACATGCGTACTCGGGATTGAACTTTACCACTGAGCTATACCCCTAGCCCTTTTTATTTTTTGAGACATGATCTTGCTAAGTTGCTAAGGCTGGCCTTGTACTTGAGATCCTTCTGTCTTAGCCTGTTGGGCATGTGCCAACACACCTGATTGAGATTTTAATTTTAAACCTACATAACTTTTTAACCTAGCACTTCACTAGTATCTGGCTGAGTAGACAAGAGCCGAATTCTCATATCTACTCCTGCTTTTTAATCTGTTCTAATATGTCATTTTGGCTATATGATAACATATGCTAGAAAAGGGAGTCATATTTAAAGAGCCCTGTCAGATAATTATATATATTCTTCTTTGATACTACATCAAAACTCAACCTATTGCAGTTTCTTAAATGTGGAATCTGGAACCATTGATAGGAATTTTTTATTCTCTTATATTAAAATCCTTTGGTTTTGCTGGGCATGGTGGCGCATACCTGTAATCCCCATGGCTCAAGTGGCTAAAGCAGGAGGATTGCAAGTTCAAAGCCAGCCTCAGCAACTTGGAGAGACCCTGTCTCAAAATAAAATGTTTAAAAAACTCCTGGGGATGTGAATCAGTGGTTAAGCACCCCAGAGTTCAATCCCTGGTGTATCTTTTGCTCTGGATTTTTCACTCATGTCTGATTTGGTAACATGATGCATTAGTCATCTGGAAAATAATGGTTTACTGAGTTCAGCAGATCTTCCAATTGTTGACACATTTTATCCTACAATATCAAAAAATTACATTTCTTAATATCACCAATGATCTTATTAGAACACTATTTAAGATTGGGAAGCTGTCCAAAATTATGATTTTCACTTAGAAGTTCAAATTTTATTATTGGCAACAAATACCTCAAGTTGTTTTCCTTGAAGTGACAAGCTCACTTTGTTCATTTTCAAGAAAATGTCTGCCAGATTCCCAAGTATGATTAACCACGATTGGTCTGTCATTCTTTGAATAAAAACAGAAGTCCAAGAAATAAGCAGTTAGTTCAACTCTCAACCAAACCAGTCACATAAGTACTTGACTCAGTCATCCATAAGCAGAAGAGAAAAGGCAATTATAAATACTCTTTCCTTTTCCAACTGTGCATATGTGCAAAGCCAGGTTTTCTTCATATTCTTCAACCAAAGCAGCACATTGTAGCAGGTGGAATGCAGAAGCTGATGAAAGAATCCAATTGTGTGTTCTTCCCATTTCATCACATAAAATAAAGTGCATGTGTATGCAAAGGTTAAGATGTAGTGAAATAACTTTTGCTGCTTCGTTAAGGACATTCTTGAGCAAAACTATCATTTCTTACTTAGACCATATGATGACGAAGAAGGAATCTAATGGCTTTGATACAGTTGGGTGGTGCTACCATGCTATCTTGATTCATGCAACTGCCCAGCAATGACACCCACCACAAGCAGAAATGTCAACACAGTGAAAAAGGCAAAAGTGTCTTACGATGATAAAAAGAGTTTTCCCATCTTGGAAAGGGTCTGCAGATGGGGGAGGCTCCAAAGGACCTGCAGACTAAACTCTGAAAACCTTTAATGTATAAGGATGTAGGTTGTGGTGTTTGTCTATAAAAGTGACCAGTTGCAAATTACCTAAATGTTCATGAAAAAATGTAATACATCCACACTGAGGAAATACCACACAGCCATTGGAGAGAACCATTATTACCTTCCTATATCTCTTAAGACGTTGTGTTGTTGTGGGTTTTTTTTGGTGCTGGTGATTGAACCTAGGGCCTTGAACATGCTAATAAGCACATACGCTACTACTGAGCAACAGCCCAGTCCCTAAAGTTTTAAGGAAAATAAAAAGCAAGTTGTGGACAGTTTATAGGTGTGGCTGCATTTAAACACACACACAAACTGCTGTGTATATCTGAAGAAGACAGCAAGGGAACTAGGTGTTACTCACCATAATGACAATGGGGTGACACTAGAAATGGAGAGGCCTGAAGGTGAGGCAGGAGAAAAGCAAGCAGGAGGTTCCTGTGTTCATCTAAATCACTTTTAACTCTTTACAATGTCTATTTCCTGTGTCTGTTTTTTTTAAAAACTCCAACAAGAATATCTGTTGTAAAGATGAATGCATCTGAACTTTTTTCGTTTTTGCTGTTAAACTTAGCTACATAAAGATATTAATTTGCTTAAGAGGACATCATAAGATAGTATCTAATTTCTCTATCACCTAATTTAAGTGGACAAACCTTGTTTTACTTAAAATTTTCTAAGAAAATATGCATTGGGAATAATTTTTAAAGTTAGTGTCAACTAGAGACTAATTTTTTCACCCTAAAAATATGGAAAAAGAGTCTGTGTTTTTACAAAAAGTTTATTTTGAGACTTTCAATTGAGACTATTAAATTCTAAAATAGATAACATTTGTTAGTTAAAGCCTTGGTTATTTGGATTTCCCCAATTTAGAATGGGGCTGGGCTGACATTTAATCATTGCACTATTCTTAGGGGGAAATGGCCATAATTAGCAGTTTAATCATAAATAGAATCGGGTGAGTGGACTGTTGTCTTCTTTCAATACATTGTTGTAAAGTTAACTGCTTTGGGCCGCTAATGTGTGCCAACTTGAATATTATTTTTATTTCTTTACCAACTTCAGGAATGTTTATTAGGCAGCATTTAATTTCTTTTTGCTGTGAGGTATTCTTGAATTTCTACTCATTTGAACACATTGCTTATTTAAATTTATACTAATTCGAACAGGCTTGTACTTTTGCCATTCATTTAGTCTAAATTAACAAGATCACATTGTGTTAATTGCAGAGCTTTGCCAGAACAAGATCAAGGCTATTAAAACTCAGCAAAATCATTATGATGTTTATAGTGAAGGAATAGATATTGTGAATAGTTTGGTTTTATCCTGAATAAAGAATGAAGTTTATAGTCACATGATTGCAGTCCTGCTTGTTTTCTATAAAATACAGTATTAAAAATACAATACTAGTTTCTTTATAACACCATTCTAGACACAGGGTGTTACTTTATGATACATCTTGAAATATTTATATTTAGGGGGAACAAGATCAATGCAAGTGAGGCTATTAGAATGATGTGAAGTCAGATGCCCAAGGGTGAAGGCAACAAGGATGAGTACAGACTACAGCCTCGTGTGATGTGCCCTGAGGAATGAGTGCGGCCCTGTTAAGTTTCTCATTTATTCAGTGTTTTCAGAGCATGTTCTTGTCTCCTTGATAACTTTGGTGTTATTTCCGCCTTAGAGATAAAAAGATGGAGGGACTTGATCTAGAGAGGAAAAGATCAGTCAAGGTTGTAGCTCAGCAAAAGCCAGTTCTGAAACTAGATGGTTAGAAATGTGGAGATTGTTCTAGTAATCTAGATGTAACGTTAACAGTCCCAGATCAGGATGGCAGCAGCTGAAATGGGGTTGATAGAAAAGATACCGGAGACATGAAATGGACTTGGTGATCAAACGTATCGGGGAAGAGAGAAAGCAGAGCGGCAAAGGCGACCGACCACAGAGATTCGGAGCTGGAGAGAGTGAGCAGAGAAGGGTTGGCATTGCCAGATGTAGGCACTTAGGAGGAAACCAGTGGCAGAAATTTCAGAATGACTGATTTTCAGCTTGTTGGATTTAAGAGTCGTGGGAGCCACCGAATAAGTCAGAGGAGGGAAAGCTGAGAGCCATTAGTACAAAGGCCACAACATGGGGCCGATCAAAGACCTGGGTCTCACTGGTGCTCCACAGTGAGGACAGGGGGAGAAGAATCTGTGAGATGGAGAGGAACGTGGTGAAAGGACAGCCAGGACAGGAAAGCTCACAAGAGCCAAGGGCCAGGGGCAGCAATGATGAGGTGGTCAGTAAGCAACAAAGTGTCCTCCCTGGTAGAAAGGCGCCCGGTGGAGGCACAGGTGGAAGGTCTGGGTTAGCACTGGCAATGGTTCTCCTGTTAGACTTCTGTAGCCAGACACCATCGTGGCTGCTCCATGAGTAACCAGCCTGTGTGTTTCCATCCTTCAGGTGGTGCTGGAATGCTATGTAAGAAAGGACTTGGTCTACACCAAAGCCAATCCAACGTTTCATCATTGGAAGGTCGATAATAGGAAGTTTGGACTTACCTTCCAAAGCCCTGCTGACGCTCGAGCCTTTGACAGGGGAGTGAGGAAAGCAATTGAAGACCTCATAGAAGGTATCAAACTTGTCACTGGGCCTTTAGTGGGTCTGTGGAAAGTTTCCAGATTCTTTTTCATTCCAGTGGCCTGCCATCATATATTTATAGTTTCTTTGCAGGAGGGTTTGGGGGCCAGTTGATGCCAAAACTTTCAGAGCTTCCAAGGAGAATAATTAAAGTGACAATGCAGAGGAAAGGAGATAGATTTCAGAGAAGGGAGTAATCCTGATTGGTTTTTGGACTGTGCTCTGAAGCTGGAAGCAGGCACTCCAGATGTCCATGTGAATGGATTTTTTACTGTTTTTTTTCCTCCTTGTCCTGACTATTAAAAAGACTTTAGTCTGGTCTGTCTTGGCTCAGAAGTAGAGAATGCATTCTGGTGGACCCAGCTTACACCAGGTCTGTCCACTATTCCAAAATCAAAGCCTGGAGTGAACAGTGGCCACTGAAAAGGAAAGGGATCTGTCACTCCCCAGGTCCTTGGTTTGGTGTAGGCCGTTCTTTGTAGATGGTGTATGTAGGCAGGGTTAGGGTTGTAGCTCATTGGTAGAGTGCTTGCCTAGCATGTGTGAGGCACTGGGCTCAATTCTCAGCATCACATATAAAGAAATAAATAAAGGTCCATTGACAACTAAAAATATATTTTTTAAAAAGAGAGAATGATGGACTTCGTTTAAAAAAAAGAAAAAGTAAATGGTGTAGGCATTGTTACATCTGATTCTGGCCTGGAAGAGCCTTGGGCCGTCAACTCTCATGATGACCATGGCTACAGTCCCCAGGTGCAGATGGACAAATTTTTGTGTTTCAGATTCAATTATCTAATCAGACAATTAAAGGTGCTACAGCCAGAGCCCTCTGAAGAAGTATCAAGCAACATGTTAATACCAGATTTAGAACTGGGGGAATTGAATCACAAAAGAATATATATATTGCTTGCTTAAGAAATGGAACTGTTCTGAAGTATTGATTGTGAATGAGGGAGAAAAAATGCAAGTCTTGGAAATCATTTAACATTTAACAGCTAAGACAATTCTAGCTACAACATGAATCAATTAATGAAAACCATGAGTTGGCCAAAAAGAGATTAAAAACCAGGGTTTACAATGTTAAGTGGCAGATATTTTAGATGTTGATATTAAATATAGCTTTTCAATGTTTGCGGAGAATCAAGCTCTGTATTATTGATAGAAGTTTGCGTTGTATCCATGGACTTTAATCACTGAAGTTACATACAGGATTTGATTCTCACACTGGAATTTTTTGTGTGTGCACACACTACCTAGCTGTTCTCTCGTAAACTAGAACTTTAAAAACTAAGTCATTCTGTGATGGAATAAGCTGGGGTTTCTGACAGAAGCCTTAATTTTGACCTGCAAAAGCAAAGGAAACTCACCTGCCCATTGCCTGGATATCTTCTAAGAACATGGCTCCCACAGTTGGGATTTAGAGGACAGTAACTGAATTTGGAACTGGAAGTGCAAACATTCAAGCTGTTTAATCAGATCTTCCTCAGTGGTGGATGAAAAGACTTACCAAAGCGAAATCCTGTCTCCGCAGTAAGATTGTGGCAGGTCTGACTTGCAGGGAGTCCTAGTTCAGTGCTTTCCTCCCTCCACTACTGGGACCTTGAGGTCCCTACAGAGGCTGGACTTACTGAATGCCCCTCAGAGAAGTAGTCAGGTTCTCCTTTCCCCTCCATAGTGCTTCTTTATGTATCTGTTCTTTAGCAGCCAGTGTAGAAGTTTGAGAGATTAACTGAGAACAGTTCACAAAGTTAATGTAGGGAGCATCGGGCAAGAAGTAGTTAAGAATAAGTTAAAAGCATTTAATTCAGCTAGGCGCAGTGATGCATACCTATAATCCCAATGACTTGGGAGTCTGAGGTAGAAGGATTGTAAGTTTGAGACCAGCCTCAACTAGATCCTGTCTCAAAATAGAAAATAAAAAGACTGTGGTTATAGCTCAGTGGTAAAGCACCCCTGGGTTCAATCCCCAGTATAACAAAAAAAAAAAAAAAAAAAGAGGCACTAATTCCCCAGTAATTGGTTTCTGTTAGTGATTCATAAACAAAAAGGATGGAGCATACTATAGTGACACAGCCACATCAATATTTATAGCAGCTCAATTCACAATAGCTAAAATATGGAGCTAACCTAGATGCCCTTCAACAGATGAATGGACAAAGAAAATGTATACATGCAAAATGGAATATTGCTCAGCCATAAAGAAGAATGAAATTATGGCATTTGCCAGTAAATTATCTGAAGTCTTCAAAGGCAATCCTAAAAAACCAAAGTCTGAATGTTCTCTCTGATATGCGAGTGCTAACACACAATAAGGGGGAACTAGAAGTTCATTGGATTAGACAAAGGGGAATGAAGGGGGGGGGGAATAGGAAAGACACTGGAATGAGTCACACCTAACTTTCCTATGTTCATTTCTGAATGGATAACAGGTGCAACTCCACATCATGGACAACCCCAAGAATGGGAAGTCATGCTGCATGTATTCATAATATGTCAAACTCTGCTATCATGTATACCTAAAAAGAACACTAAAAAAAAATGAAGGGAAAAGGATGAAATGTGGTTTTATTAAAGTGCAATTTTTAAGTTTTAAGTGATTGAATTTAGTTTATACTCTTTGGAGACACGTTTTTATTACCTTTTTCTCTTTTAGGCTCGACAACATCATCTTCCACTATTCATAATGAGGCCGAGCTTGGTGATGATGACGTTTTCACAGTAAGCTTCCTTTGCCCCTTTCTGTCCACATTAGGTGATGACTAAGAACAAAAAGGTTCTCTGTCATTGCCAGAGACACCTTACAGTGAGGCATCAACTGTTTTTGGGTGGGTGCCGTCAGGTATCTCTATCTTGTATCAGTTTCCTGAGCACTGGGTTCGCCCCTCGCTCCTGTGTGGCTGTACTCTGCTACACAGCACTGCAGTGACAACTCTCCCAGATCCAGAGTCCTTAAGGCTTCTTTGAAATCTAGAGTGATGTGCTGGGATTGTAGCTCAGTGGTAGAGTGCTCCCCTACCATGCATGAGGCACTGGGTTCGATCCTCAGCACCACATAAATGTAAAATAAAGATATGGTGTCCACCTAAAACTAAAAAATAAATATTAAAAAGAAAAAAGAAATCTAGAGTGACCGTCTGCTTTGGTTTGCTAGGACAGTCCTGGTCTTAGCACCCAGAGTCTTAGTCCTGTGGAACACCTCAGTCCAGGCAAACCAAGACAGTTGGGCCCCTGCTTGGAATCTTCTGTTAACACCCTCCCTGGAGAGGAAAAGCCTGAAGTCCCCCTTTTCATTGAGTAATTCAGCATCTGATAAGAAAGGCCTGGAGGCTGAGCTGAGGACAGTGTGCTGGGGAGGAAGGGGCTTCCATGTTGTGACACAGTTTGACTTAATGAGATGTAACTGGAGATTTGATTTCTCAGCTTGCATCTTCATTTAAATCCTGGGCTTCTAGCAGTTAATTAACAAGTAATTCATTGCCTACCTACTGTGAGCTTAGGAAAGCAAATTGCTTTAGGGCAGCATTTTCAAACTCAGGGCCTTGACCCACAATAAAAAAATGCGTGACCCAGGACACACTCTTCAATGGATACCTAAAAGCAAATCACGCTTCATGCTCTGCATTCCAGTTTTTTTTTCTTTCTTTTTTTTTTTTTTTTAGTTATGAAACTTATTTTAAACTGAGAAAAATTTGAAGAATAACATAATGAATACCTTTGTGCCCTCTACCTGGATTTAGCAATTGTAAATTCTGGCACATTGGCTTGATTTGTCCCAATATGTGTAATTACATATGTGTGCATGTGAGCCCACGTGCACAATTTTTTTTGCTATACTTTCCACTCAATTTTGTAAACCTAAAACTGACCCCAAAAAAGACCAATGAAGATATGTTTTTTAAAAACAATAAGGCATTTCCCTGTACAACCACAACACCATTACGATCTCTTAAGAAAGTTAATAGGAATTTCATAATTTTATCTCATGTCTACTTCATTGTTACCCAGTTCTCCCAAGACTATCTTTTGTAAGCTGATTTTTATTCCATATTTTTAAATATTGGGTGCAACCTATTGAACTTGTTTCCCAGGGCACTCAAAGTTTGCAGCTGGAGATATAAAAGACACTGCTTGGGGGCCACAGTGGTGTATAACCCAAGGTTCCAACGCGACAGGAGGTTAACAGGGTAGTTTGCAGAGAGGGGCTAGACCCCCAGGAGGCCTGGAAGCTGCAGGCTGTGGACAGCAGTCTGGTCTAGAGATGAAGGGTTGGTGTGGGCTCAGAAAAGACCTCACTGGGAGATAAACCTCCCGTGGCATCTGAGCAGGGTTCTGGAAGGGGCTTCACAGCTAGGGAGCCAGAGGGGCAGAGGCAGAAGCAGGGATGTGGGCGGTGAGTTGCCTGAGCGTTGTGCATCCCAGCCCGATGTGAACAGAGCGTGCGTGGGGGTTTCAGGAAATGAACTCCGTGGTCCTTCCTTGGAGCGACTGGTGTGATGTGGCTCTGAACAGGCTTCCTCCAGTGCTCTGAGCAGATCCTCTCAACAGTTGGCATGTTGCTTACATCTGTTCTTTTGTCACGTTTCGGGAGACAAACAACAGCAGGCGGGTTAAAAGGTGGCTTCCTGTGCTCCAGAGCAAAACTGTCCTTTGCAGCTGCTTCCCAGCTACCTGCCAGAAGTGATTTATGGAATCGGGAGAGGGTGAGAGGGAAAGGAATGATGGAAGCCAGAATCCCTCCTGGTTTTGTCCTTTAATCCACAGGGGATCCACAGAGCACAGAATGCCTGGGGGAAAAAAAAAAAAAAGTTTAGAAACAGCCCTGCTGCTTCCAGATGTTTGGAAACTCACTGGAGAAGGAGCTCTGTTTAATGAAGTGCCTTGCACATAGGTCCCCCTGTCTATGGTCAACTGCCCTCATTTCCATTTGTTTACAAACAAGGACCTATTTATAATGGGACCTCCCTTCCCCAGGAAGAGCCCTGTCTTTATGAACCACACCCTAGGAAAGTGGGGGGGGGGGGCTTATATGCCAGGTTCCCATTCTTTCAGAGTTCCCTGTGGCCAGACTTTCTATCCCCAAATAGTAAATAAGTCTGAAGCCTAGAGCCAAGGAAATGAGCGACTGCTTTATCTGCTGTGTAGTCTACAGCTTCCCGAGTCTTGTTGTGTCCTGAGACTTAATAATTGGAAGACAGATGTTTAGAGCTTGGAACTCATTTATCAAAGAAAGGGTATAAATAATGATAAGACCTGCTCCAACTTATGACGGACCAGAATCATGATCATTTTCCAAGAGAACAGCCCGTGAATGGGAAAACTTTAGAGTTGTAACTCGAGAAACCAGGAATAGACCTTTTGTGTTTCTGCCACTGGAGCCAGAGGTTATTTTGTTTCAGGAGATTCCTTGGGACTAGGAGGAAAACAGGATATTGTGGACAATATGTGGATGCACAAGAGTATCAGCATTCCTTGATGTCCTACTGGGGGAGTGCTGTGGTTGGATATGGTGTGAGCATGTCCCCTGAGAGCTCACATATTGGAAGCCCAGTCCCCAGTGTGGCCATGTTAGGGAACAGTGAAACCTGATGGGAGGTATTTAGGTCATCGTGGGCACTGAGAGTAATTTGGTTTCTGTAGGACCCCTGATAGTTTGTATAAAACAGTAAGTCTGACCCCTCCCCAGACTCTCCGCCTTCTCCTTTTGCCGTGAGATCTCTGGCATATGCTCCCACCTTTATTTTTATTTTATATATATATATATATATATATATATAAAGTTGTAGATGGACACAATGCCTTTATTTTATTTATTTATATTTATGTGCTGCTCAGGATCAAAACCAGTGAGTGCCTTACATGTGCTAGGAAAGGGCTATACCACTGAGCTACAACCCCAGCCCACTCCCTCCATTTTTGAAATGCCACCTGCAGTGTTGCCCTCACCAGAGCCAAGCTGCTTCTAGTGCTGTGCTCTTGATCCTCCAGAACTGTAAGCTAAATAAACCTCTTTTCTTTATAAATTAGACAGCCTCAGGTATTCCATTTTAGCAATGGCAAACAAACTAACACAGGGAATAAACCTAGAGGAAGGGGCTCTCCACTCTGCTCCCTAATGAAGGGGTTGAATGGACTGGGGCACTCACGAAGTGAGTGTGCTCACGCCTTTCCAACTCTTATGGTCAGTCCCAAGCCAGCTTGTCCCCCTCACTTCTCAGGATAGAAAAACAAGTTGCATTCCTAAAAGAAAATGTCCAGCCCAGGCGCTTTGTGGCCAATGGCCAGCACTGTTTCCTCTGAGGGCCAGATTGTAAGCAGGTCATTTGTCGTTGAGTCTCTATAAGCTGGTGAAACTTCACTCTGTGGGTGTTCAACGAATGGAGAATCTGAACCCCGGATATAGTGAATCACAATCCTAAGTTTTTAGAATTTATGTATTTGCTTTAGTGTGATCCTCAGGTTTGTTTAGAGTGGATGGTTTTGAGGGCTTCTCTGTGGGTTCATGTGGTGATCTTTAGCTGTTTTCTGTCCGTCTGTGGTTGGGATTGGAGCCCCCTGCCAGCACTGGCGCTCACCATGACCCTGGGGCCGCTCAGGCTTCTTGTCCCCCCAACTCCTTTCTCCCTCTGCCCCAGTCGTCCCTTCACAGGTCTCTCCGCTCGCTGGGGGCCTCGGTTATAATGGGGGGTCCAACTGAGCACAAACACCTAGGGAGCAAAGATCTGTTTTGTGTGATTACAGGAGGGCACTTCACTGTCCGGGTTATTTAGTACCTATTTATAAGCTGAATAATGTAAAGAAGATAAAACAAAAAAGAAGCTAGCATTCTGTGACAGGGGAGTTTTTGATATTTGCGAAGAATTGCCTTGCCTCCCCCCACCCCCTTCAGAGCTGGGAAACTTGAGAGACAGAGCCCAAAAGCCCCGGAGCCGGTTGCCTCTGTTGTCCTTTGGTAAATGGACAACTGGCATGTCTAGGGGGGCCCAGTAGACTTGTGCTCCCAACACTTAGCTCTGTAGATGAGCTGAGTCAGTTGCTCCCCAGCTTAGGCTGAATTCCAGATCCCTGCAGTTGGGGATCATGAGGCAAGAGGGTTTGAGGCTGGCCAAGAAGAGAGTTGTTGAAGATGGTGGGAGAGAGAGAACGTGGGCTATAGAGAACTCTGAACACTCTGAATTTGGTGGCCATCTTTATTATCCAAATCCCTATTGCTAAGGTTTGGTCCATTAAAATCTGGCTATTTATCACTATAGATTCTTTTGAAATGTTACCAGCATCTTCGTAGAGAGGATAATTTTGAAATACTCTCGGGGGGATGCAGCTGCGGTATATGCATACTTCTAGAGCAGGCTAATCCAGAATCACGGTCAAGTACTCTTGCTGTTTCAGCTGTCCTTGTGCCGAGTGGCCAGACTCTGGCTCTCAAGCTGAGGATTAGGGAAATAGTTGCTTTAAGGGAAGATTCTTGAGGGTGTATAGTCAAGGCTTCATCTTCCATAATAAGAAGTCCTTAAATAATATCTAAATCTGAAAGGCAGGAAATAGTAATGCAACTATGGCATTTTAAAAATGAAGACAGATGCCAAAAGAAAGAGCCACAAGAATTGGAAGTGAATTTCTCTGGGGAATGAGAAGCTGAGATGACAGAGGTGGGATGAGGGGCTGCTGTTTGATGTATCAAATGCCAGACTGTAGATGAGTTCTTGTTGGTTTGTTTTTTTTTTTTTTTTTTTTTGTTGTTTGTTTGTTTTTTGTTTTTTAAGAAAGGAAGAAAGAATGAGAGGGGTTTTCTCTGGGGGGTGGGTGGCAAGAGAGGAGGAAGGATGGAGAGGCTCACCTGAGTTACAGCATCCTCATGCCCCCGATCTCAGGGTTCAGAGAGACTTGAGAGACTCCACAGGTTGTGTTCTGTGGCTCTGGGCACTTTTTAGTGGCTATCACTGTCTTCTCTGCTCACTGTTAGGAAGCCGTATAGTCATGCCCGTCTACTCCCCACATTGTGGTTGCGGAAATCCTCTGGTACTCGGTCATAGTATCACTGAGCCTGGTGGTGCACACCTGTACTCTCAGTGACTTAGGAGGAGGCCGAGGCAGGAGGATCACAAGGTCCTGGGCAGCCTCAGCAACTTAGCAAAACTGTTTTAAAATAAAAATATAAAAAGGGCTAGGGATGTAGCTCAGTGATAGAGCACCCCTGGGTTCAGTCCCCAGTACCGCCAAGGTTATTTGTAATACCTAAACACAATGTAGGTGCTATGTAAATATTTATACTACATTGTTCAGGGGAATAATGGCAAGAAAAAATGTCTATATACATTCGATACAGATGTCCTTTTTTTCCCTAAATATTTTTGGTCTGCAGTTGGTTGGATCCATGGATGTGGACCCCATAGATATAGTGGGTCTGTTACATGGCCACCAGGTACATAATGGCATTAAAGTAAACATTAAAATGACATTTTAATTTAACATTAAAATGACATTAAAGGTAGAACCACTGGCAGGAGCTAGCTGGAAATGTTTGGTTTGCTGAGAGGCAAGGAGAGCCACAGACATGTCAAGGCCTTAGAATTTAGAAAGGATGGTGAGTTTGTCTGCTCTAGCCTCCTTCCTTCTGACATTCCCTTTGATAACTTTATTTATGAATAAAACCTGATTTTGTTAAATTTTGTTAAATGGATTTTATATAGAGTTGTACAAGCAGCGAGGAGTCAGGAGTGACTGACTGGCCTAAGGTCCCACAGCAGGTTCTTGGTGAGGGAACCACCAACATCACCTACCAACTTTCTTAATTGAATAGTTACCTGTATGATATTTCAGCTGTTCCATTTTTAAAACAAAAATCAAATGCAAGAGTTATATTAGAGAGTTTTCTTGGTTGGATACAAGTTGGAACGGGGACAGATAAGAGATAAACGTGTTCTGTCGGCCTGTTCCTATGATGGACCCATTGCAGGGAATGTTTTACTTCCAAGATCCCTAAAATGGCTACTCATAGCTGGACCACAGGAAGTTCTGCCATATGTAAGATTTTTAGGTTTCCCCACCTTCTAGGTTTTCACCAGCAAGTCCTTCTCAACCAGAATTTCTTTGGGGGGTTGGGGGGAATAGGTACCAGGGATTGAACTCAGGGGCACTTGACCACTGAACCACATCCCCAGCCCTATTTTGTATTTTATTTAGAGATAGGGTCTCACTGAGTTGCTTAGCACCTCACTTTTTGCTAAGACTGGTTTTGAACTCATAATTCTTCTGCCTCAGCCTCCCGAGCTACTGGGATTACAGGCATCTAGCACCATGGCACATCCACTGCATATAATAAATTCACTTTTCTTCTGTGCACTTAAAATGGTCCCAACTGTGTATCATCCTTTGCAAAAATGAGAAGAGTCCTTCATCTCATTTTGTGTGGGGCTTCATGCTCTCAGAACCCAGCTGGAAGGGCTGTATGTGGGTTATTTTTGGTGTTTTATCATACCTTATTTTTTCCTGTAGGCAATTCTGCTTCACACCGGAAAAATGCCCTGTGTTTGCAGTAGCATCAGCTTTTGGTCATGTTTTTGCCTAGACTGGAAAACTTAGTCCTTCCTCATGCCCTGTGCTTGAACCCCTGACATCCTGTTTATTATAAGCATTTTATAACCTTTGGCCTATTCAGAGCAGTTGTCCCTAATGACACCTCAGACCCCTCATGTCCATCCCAGGTGTTCTCTAAAAAACTAAAGAATTTTGGAGTCACAAACCTGTATCCCAGCGCCTCAGGAGGCTGAAGCAGGAGGATCACAAGTTTGAGGCCGGCAACTTCCTGAGACCCTGTCAAAAAAAAGATCCAGAGTGTTGGGGAGTCAATTATTGGGTCCTAAGTGATCTTTTTGTCCTCATATTTGCATGTGATGCTTATTTTCATTCTTTAGTCAGTGGAGACCCTGAACTGGGTTTTATAATCGTCAAGGTGTCCTTTACAGAAGCAGAAGCAGCAGGAATAGCACCTTTTCCCTTTTTCTACCTACTTCATCCCCAGCAGACATTAAAGGAAAGGTAAACCTGCCACTCGTGTAATGAATGAAGTTCATTGACTGTTTTTTCTGAGAAGACAAGTTTTTTTTAAAGGTGAAGTGAAGGTGATTCCAGAATGTAGAGTTGGGGGGGCAGCCGGAGTTCTCAACTTGGTCCTGCCATTAGTTAACTGTGACCACTGACCCTTTGAACTCAAAGCCTTTACAGGGGAACATGTTTCTTTTTAGTCTCTCCTTGCTGGCCCAAGGGGAAGAAAGGAGTGGGAGAGGATGTGGAGTGCTGTCTGTTCTTAGCTCGGCACTGCAGTACGTGGCTGCATTCAGTCCCTGCATCTGGCCTGTGGGCACCTATCGACACCTCCATCTTCCCAGATAAAGCCAGCTAAGCAGCCTGTGCTCACCCAGAATGCAAACCCCAAACCTGCTGGCTCCTGCCACGCAAGTTTAAGAAAGAGGAAGTTTTTGTTTTGGGGAGAGAGAAAACACTTTTTATGAGAGCATTATAATTCAACTTAGTATTTGGGTTCATTTTGACAAAAATCATACATGCAAATCATTTCATTTTAATCCTCATCCTCTTCCTTTTCCTCCTCTCCTCCTCCTTCCCCCAGTCTCCTTTCTCTGCTCTATGACACGTGCTTTCTTGTCCATATACACAAAGTTGACATTCCCTTTGGTAACTTTATTTATGAATAAAACCTGATTTTGTTAAATTCATTTCATATTTCTTCCCCCTTCCTTCCTACTCTTGTTCTCTTTCTTCTACTCCATTGGTTTTCCCTGATCTTTATGATATCTGATCCCCTCCCCAGCCACCGAGAAGGAAGTATTTGTTCAGTAAGTTTCAGAAATTTTTCCATACCAATTTGCTGTGTTCCTGTAATGGAAGAAAAGCCACCTGGATGGAGGGCTTTCCAACTTGTCCATTGCCACAACCCCCCATCTCCTCGGGGAGGTGCCTGGTCCCCTGTGCATGCCTGCAAGCTCCTGACTCATTTTTGAAGATCAGTTGGTCAGAGTGCTTTCTCTCATCTTTACCTTTGAATTCGGGGTTTGGGTCAAGAGTGCAGGGGAAAGGAGAGCATTAAGTTAAAGAAGAGATGCTTTGAAGATATGATTTACTTCTCCAGAGTTGAACTAGTGAAACATCTACAGGGGTTTGTTCAGAGAGGCAAAATAGGGGACTAGGGTAGAGCGCTTCCCTAGCGCAGGAGGCCCCGGGTTCCATCTCCAGCACCTAAAAATGAAAAGAAAACATTTTCAAGGGGCGGTCCTCTGCTCCAGGGCTGACACAGGGCAGCACCGCATCCCTAGCTGCTGCTGGCCGAGACCCAGCACTTGGAGGTCTTGGAAGGTGGATGGGAGCTGCTTTATCTTCTAAATGACAGTAATTATCAAGCTCACATTTCATAAGAGGAGGAGGATTTTTTGATTTGGCATGCAGTACCTACAGTGGCTGAATGAAGGCAATTAAGTGTCTAAGGATGCACACAAGAGCTTGGAACTGCTCTCGATGTCAGGAAGCCCACAGGCCTTTGCTAGGCCTCCCACTTGTGTGTGTCTGTATTCAACTCACCTTTTTTTAGGGTGTAGATGATAATCCACTCTACTGATTCATAGAGCAGTACTCAGGGTGGCCTGAATCCTGGCCTTCCTGCCCCCAACCTCTGGGCCTTCCAGTGAAGTCACACTGTGAGTTTTGTCAGCGTCCTTTCCTTTCATATCAATATGTCATCCAACCTCATAATTTAGAAATGTAAAGCTTGTGGGTTGGGAGTGGGGTGCTGGGGGTAGAACCCAGGGCTTCACACTTGCCATGCTAGGCAAGTTATTTACCACTGAAACACCCCAGCCCTAAAGCTTTTCTTAAAAATTGTTTTTGACATCATCATTTTTCACGGGGGAAGAATCATCTAGGTCCTGAAGAAAATAATGTCCCAGAGTCTAGGACAAAGTCGTCTCTTTCCCCTAGCAGAGCAGCTGCCTCTCAGATCCAAACTGCCTGCTAGCTGAGACCATAAAAGAGTATGGGTCTGGCCTGTTTCCTGCTCTGCTTGCCTCTTTGAAAGAGAACACCTGGAACCAATGTAGGTCCTCAGGACAGGTGAGCTGGAGCTACCTGTTCCCAAAGACCTGTTGACAAAATAGCTGGCGACTTGCTGTTGGCCAAAGGAGAAAGGACTGACCATGGGTTGTCACGTCAAGTGGGTGCTGGGAAGGGCTTCTGACTTGTGCAGGCAACCTGTACACTGCAGGCCTGTAGTCAGGGTGTGCAGGGAGCGGCAGTACTTGTCCCCTTCTGCCCCCCAGTACTGGGGAATGAACCCAGGGGCACTCAACCTTTGTTTTTTATTTTGAGACAGGGTCTTGCTAAGTTGCTCAGACTGACCTCAAACTTGCCATCCTCCTCCCTTAGTCTCCTGAGTAGCTGGGATTACAAGTATGTGCCACCACGCCCGACTTTTTTTTAAATTTCTTTTCTTTTTCCTTTTTTTTAAAAATGTGAATCCCTTGTGAAAAGGGACAGATAACTGCTTTGCACCAGTTACGCGGCTGAATTTGATATGAATATGTGGCTATAAGTTTTAGTTGGCCTCCTTTAAAAATTCACAATCCCATCAGCATGTGCAGTCAGGGCAGAAGTTCTGCTTAAATCAATTCTGTCACTCTTGAACCAGTTAAGCCGCAGGCTTAGTTATTTCACCTGTACGGTCCTTAGAGGGGGAGGGTTACACATGAAGTTGCTAGAGAGCTCACACATTCCTTGGAGATGGTTGGACATCTTCAGTCAACTCTTGTGTTCCTGGGACACAGAGATGTTTGTCTGCTTGCCTGTCCGGGCCGGGTATTGGGGTTGGAACCCCCAGCTACTCTGAGGCACACTGAGCTCCGTCCCTGTTACAGGCCTGTGCCACTGCACCCAGCATTTGCTCACCTCTCTAGAGGGTGGGGTGTGTCCCCTCCGTCGTTCTCCCCAAGGTGGAGAAGGAAATTGCCAGTTGCCTGCCTTCTCCTGGTCTCTGCTTCACAGGAACATCCTGTTTGAAAAAACTGTAAACCTGCTGCCCCTTGTTAGTTCCAGGTGTTGCTAAGAAAGCCGCCACAGGCACAGCTCTGTCTGCCAGCTGCAGCTCTGTCCCTGCCCCCATTTGGAATAAACAGAGTAGGGAAACCCAAGGGTTTTGAAGGGATGCACATAGTCCCAAAAACACTGGTGTCACTTTGAAATGCACAGTCCTGTTCATGACGAATGCCCCAGAAACTCGGTCAGCAGCCAGGATCCATCCTAGGTGGATAGTTTAGGCCAACCATCTCCTCAGCTGGTCTGGCCCCTCATTCTTTCCTCCCTTCTCAAATTCCCTGAATGAGGAAGGTTTGCTCCTGGCCCAGGTGCCCCAAATAGATGCATGTGCTTCTTTAAGAATTTCTGGGTTAAACTTGGAAGAGTAGCCAAAGTAGACTCAGCCCGAGGGAGCTGGTCTCAGGGTCAGCAGGAGGACAGAGCTGGCAGCTTCTGTCTCCATTCAGACAATTCCCGGCCTCACCAGGAGAAACAGCCAATCTACAAGTTCAGGAAGCCTCAACCCGCTGTCTTGCACTTTAGATTTTGATTTATTGTCACGATATCTTAACATGAAAGTCACTTTTTTAAAACCAGGTGTGGTGGCACACACCTGTAATCCCAGCAACTCAGGAGGCTGAGGTAGGACAATAAAAAAGGACTGGCGATGTACTTAGTGGCATAGCACCTCTGGGTTCAATCCCCAGGACCAACTAGACAAAGTGACTTTTTTGGTTTGAATTTTGGTACTGGAATTGAACCCAGGGATATTTTACCAGTAAATTCTATCTCCAGCCCTTTTATGTTTTAATCTTGAGACAGGGTCTCACTAAGTTGAGGGTTTCGCAGAGTTAACGAGGCTGATCTCAAACTTGTGGTCCTACTGCCTCAGCCTCCACTGTAATTCACTGGGGTTACAGGGGTGTGCGGCCATCCCCAGCAGGAACTTGTTTCCTCCATGTCATACTGGAAGCCCTGCCAAAGATACACTAAGGCAAGAAAGAGATGGTACAAATATCAAAAAGTAGACCAAACCATCTTTTGTAGGTAAAATAATGTACTTGGAAAAGTCCAGAGACAAACTTGACAAAGCTTCTAAGGGAGCTACCTAAGCAGGGGACCAGGTGCAGGATCAGCATACTGAATCTGTAACCCTCCTGAACATCAGCACTCACAACTGAGAAAATGATCGTTTTATTTGTCATTGTATTTTTGCAGTAACCTTGAGGAAGATTCTAGCCCTGTGTGATACATGTGAAAACTGAAGTTAAAGGTTAACTTGGGGCTGGGGCTGGGACTCAGTGGTAGAGCGCTCGCCTAGCATGTGGAAGGCCCTGGGTTCGACAGAGTACCACATAAAAATAAATAAATAAAATAAAGGTATTGTGTCCATCTACAACTAAAAAAATAAAATAAAATAAAGATTAACTTGACAAAGATCACACACCTTATAATTAACAGAATGGCTGAAATCTGGTGTTCCTGAGCCAGGACCCTGTTATTTTTGGCATTGTGCTCCATTGTTTCTGTTCAGCACCTATCATTAGGCTGCACATTTCTTAATTGGGCACTTTTTAAATAAATGGCCATTGACACTGTGTCAGTGTGCAACCCAGAGGCTGGATTTCTTTAGAGGTTAATACATGTGTAGGTGGCCAGGGCTGTGCTGGCTAAATCATGAGGACAAGACCTCCCAAGAGTCCACTGTGCCCAGAATGCAGTACCCGCTTTGCTGTCCACAGTGGAGGCACTGACATTAACAGCAGGCTCTGACCTTGTTCCCTCTAGAAGCCACTCTCTTAGGAGCCTGAGGTCCCGATTCCAGAGTCCTGGCAGAGGGCCTCTGCTTTTGTTCAAAGCCCTAACAGTTCAGAGAAACCCACCCAAGAGAGCAAGTCAAGTTGAAAACATGGCCACAGGCCACATGATTGCCGGAGCTTGCAGTGAAGGTGACCTGTCTGATTGCTGGGTTGGTGGTTGTCATTTATGTACACACACAGTGTGTAGAATCTTGCTCACACGCATATCTGGGTGCTGCTCTTCTGTGGCTGCCATGGTCATAGGATAGCCAGTTTTGAGGTGCATGCGCTAGACTTCTCCCTCACCTTTCTTGGAGATGTCCTTCCATATATTTTGTGTGCAGGTCACCTCACAACTGTGGATTTGTCTGACAGCATAGATCTGAAATAAGCCTTGGCCAGCAATGGAGCCGCTCTGTCGTGCCCTCTTTCCTGGGGTTTACACAGACCTGATGTGAGTGGACACGGATGGTGTAGGCCAAGCTGGGATATACCCTCAGCTGTGCTCGCTGGAGGCAGCAGGGTGCAGACACGCCTGTCAAGGGCGTCTGGCCTTCTTGCCACTCTGTACAAATCCATCAGCAGATTAAGAGCTACTGAAGGTCCTTTCCCAGTCTCACTCACATTGACAGATGTCTGGGGAGCCCTGCATGTGACTGTGCCGTGGGAGGAGGCCATTAGGGCCAGGGAGGAGGTAGGATGGGTGCGTTGGAAGGTGGTGCTTCCGACTGGCTGATGGATGCTGGGAAAACTGGGTGTGCCTTTCTGAGAAGGACTTCCTACACACTGTTAACCCAAGCATAAGTCACAGAAAAGAGGAGGTGGGTTAGGGTGAGCAGATGACTGGGATGCATAAACTGAATTTCTGAGAATTAAATGCTGGGAGCATGTTACAAGGGTGACATCGAACCTAATAGATGACTACAATGTAGATGTTGGATGAGAATTTACCTCTTGAGATTTGAATCACACTGAAGGGCCCTTATCTACTCATTCCAAAGGTATTTATTGAGAAACTGTTGAATTCTGAGACGTCATCCCCTTATCTCCTGGATTTGTTTAAAACAGCGTACCCCTTCTCATTTGGAGAAGCTGTATTTGTATTCATCTGAACAAAGAACCTCCCAGGGTAGGAACTGGAAGTGGGCTCACCTGAGGGACAGCAAGGAGATACATTAGGCTTAAAGGACCTTAGTTCTTTATTTCAGAGATGGAGGCAGCAGCTCTTCTGATCTCTCCATCAAGTCTGTCTGTATTGCCCAGAGAGGACTATGAATATGTTGGAATCAGCATGTGGATCAGGAGACTGGTAGCAGACATCAGCCCTGAATCACATGAGCCAAATAGAAGTAGAGAAAAATCTAGAAAGATGGGTTCCCCAACATGATGATGTACACATCTACCAAGTTTCTTAAATTAACAATGGTTGTGTCCCATAATGAAAACATGGGTTTCTTTTCTTTTCAACCATAAACTGTCACCTCTGCTGGGCCATCTTCCTTCCCACTGAGCCCGCCAGTGGGAGCCTGGTGTATCGATCCCTCCCCCACAGCCTGTTGCTGCTCCCACATCTGAGAAAACATCCCAACTTTCCAGGTCTGGTGGCGGGGTTTCTCCGTTTGTTGAGCCAGCCATGTCATGTTCGGACAATCTGGCCCTTCGGGGTCTCCTGCTGAGGCCAGAATAAACTCAAGATTGTGGGAAGTCCAGCACAGTGCCGCAGATCAGGGGTAGACAGTACTCAACAATGCATGGTAGGGCTTGGTGTGTTTGTTGATTGTGTTTTGTTTTTACAGTATTGGCATTTGAATCCATGGGTACTCTACCACCAAGCTACACCTTCACCCTTTTTTATTTTTTAGTTTAAGACAGGGCCTAAACCGCCCAGGCTGGCCTCGACCTTGTAGTCTTCCTGCCTCAGCCTCCTGAGCAGCTGGGATTTTAGGAAGGTACCGCTGCACCTTGCTAATGGTTGTTTTTTAACTAACTCTTGGTTACTTCCCCTCTAAACAGACAGCTACAGACAGTTCTTCTAATTCTTCTCAGAAGAGGGAACAGCCTACTCGGACAATCTCCTCTCCCACATCCTGTGAGCACCGGAGGATTTATACTCTCGACCCATACCCCACGGACCATTACCACCTCGACCAGGTGAGCACTGGTCTCATTCTCTGAGATCACCAGGACATGTCCCCTTTCCACTCCTGCTCATCTAAATGCCCCAAGCCTAGGTCTCCTGTGTTTAACTTTGTAACCTCCCCCCCCCCCCAGTACTGAAGGTGGTTTTGATGGTCACAACTCAGAGATTTCTTGTGCCAAACATCTTGCCCCACACCCTTTGTGTGCTTTGTTTGGTTTAATCCTCTGAAGCCTAGTTCATAGATGAGGCAGGGTTAGGGACATGGGGTACCTGGTGGAAGGCCATTCAGCCCACATCTGTCTCCACCCAGGGGGCCACAAGGCCTCTGTGTTCCTGTATCTGGAGGGTCTCCGGCTTGCTGTGAAAGCATGAAGCTAAAGAATGTCACACGCCTGTAAGCCCAGCAACTTGAGAGGCTGAGGCAGGAGGATAGCAAGTTCAAGGCCGGACTTATTGCCTTAGTAAGACCCTGTCTCAAAAAATGAAAAGGACTGGGGGGGTGGCCCAGTGGTAGAGTACCTTTGAATTCATAATCCCCCGTACCGAAAAAAAAAATGCTGCTCATTTGATTGAGCTCCCTGGCATGGCGGGCTGCAGGCCCAGTCTTGCTCAAGGGAGATGGAGCTGGAGTCTGGAATTTAATAATTCAACAAATATTTACAGAGCGGCTGCTTTGTGGAGGAGGTTCCCAAGTAGTGGGGCGTGGACTGGTGCCCATGTAAGGTAACAGGGCCACCACACTGGTTAGAAATGAGAAGAAAGGAGCACAGGGCAAGTGAGTTTTTTAACATAAAGTTAGATTTGTTTGAACCTTTTTTTTTTTTCCCCGTAGTTGTAGATGGACAGAATGCCTTTATTTTATTTGTTGTTGTTTTTTTTAATGTGGTGCTGAGGATCGAACCCAGAGCCTCACGCATGTAAGTGCTTTGCCACTGAGCCACAGCCCCAGCCCTTGTTTGAATCTTTTTAGAAAGATTTTATTGTGTGCTTTCTAATATTTTGACTTTAAAATGTGCTTTTTAAAAAAATCACTTTATGGTAGCAGTAGATGGAAATGGACTTTTTACACTTTCCTTTCTTTGCAAAATAAAAAATAAAGAAGGCTCAAGATTTGTTCAAAATCCTTCCAGTTTGTGATTTTCCAGAGTCTTACAAACTGATGAAGAGACTCTGACAGGAAGTAGGGCAAAACTGGTGAGCCACAGCCCCTGCCCTCAAAGCACTCAGGATCTAGTGGAAAGTGATGGGTAAATCTGTTACCATCTGATCAGTTCTGGAGCAGTATTATAATGACAATGATGGCAACCGGTATCAGGCATGCTGTTTGTCAGGTACTGAGCTGATCCTCTACATAGGTTATTCCTATTCATTTTCCCATCAGGCCCATGTGTGCATCACCATGCGCAGCTTGGAGAGGTGTAGGTGATTCTGCCGGCTGCATTTAACAAAGCCCTTTTAGTGTGAGGGATCACCGTCTGGTGATACACATATATATACATATATATAATATATATGTATACACACATAACACACATTATATTTCCTATATATATTCCTACATACATATATACTGTATATGTATATAAACTACACACACTTTATTTCCTAGTATCCCCTATTGCTCTCTTGTGAACATGAGCCAGAGTACAAAATGCATCTTATATGGTGACCCAGTTTGTGGATTTTTTTTTTTTTTTTTTTTTTGGCTTTGGTTTTGGTTTTGGTTTTGTTTTCTGGTGGGGGGAGGTACCAAGGATTAAACTCAGGGGCACTGCACCACTGAGCCACACCCCCATCCCTATTTTTGAATATTAGAGACAGGGTCTCACTGAGTTAGTTGCTTACTGCCTCGCCCAGTTTGCACACTTTGTACATAAGGAAGTTACCCTTAAAACATGCAGTATATGCCAATATCCTTATTTCTTTTTTCTTTTCTTTTTCTTTTTTTTTTTTTTTATGAAAAGAACCAGTTTTATGAAAGATCATGCTGTACAAAACCAGGCAAAACTAATGCAAACTGTCAGACATCATCCTGGGGTGCCCCACTACCTGAGGAGGTTAGGTGGAGGAGACAGGTCCTGTTCCACCTGTTGCCGTGGGAGTATTGGGCTTCTGAATATTCAGACTGTTCTGTTGTGATGTGCACCCTTTCCTGTATGGTCATACTTCAAAAAGAAAAGAAAATGCTGGTCCCTACCCGTTTCATCAATTTTCCCAGTAATGGATTGAGACTCACAATTTGAAATACTTCTTTGATCAACAAGATGTTAAGTAATTACAGAAAGGTGCTCACCTCAGCAGCATATATACTAAAGTTAGAAGGACACAGAGAAGATTAGCATGGCCCCTGCGCAAGGGTGACACGCAAAATCTAAAAAGAACAAATTTAACCATTTAAAAAGAGAGGCCTTGGTTGAGGTGAAAGGTGCATTTTGGAGGATTGGGGTGGGAGGTTTTTATTTTATTTATTTATTTATTTGTTTTCTTTATGTGGTGCAGAGGATCGAACCCAGGGCTTTGTGCGTGCTAGGCGAGAGCTCTACCGCTAAGCTGATCCACAACCTCAGCCCCAGGGGAGGGAGTTTTTATGGATTGGGGGTGGGAGGGTGAGGGGGTTGTTTTTCCTTTTTCTTGCTTGTTTTTGGCCACTGCTATAAAACGATGTCTGCTTTTCCCTGGGCAGCGGATGCCAAGGCCCTACCCGCAGGTGAGCTTCCCAGACGACGATGAGGAGATTGTGCGCATCAACCCGCGGGAGAAGATCTGGATGACCGGGTACGAGGACTACCGGCACGCGCCGGTCAGGGGCAAATACCTGGACACCCTGGAGGACGCAGACTCCTACGTGCGCTTCGCCGCCAAGGGCGAGGTCCCCAAGCACGACTACAACTACCCCTACGTGGACTCATCAGACTTTGGCCTCGGGGAGGACCCCAAAGGCCGCGGGGGCAGCGTGATCAAGACGCAGCCCTTGCGGGGCAAGTCCCGGCGGCGAAAGGAGGACGGCGAGCGCTCCCGGTGCGTGTACTGCAGGGACATGTTCAACCACGAGGAGAACCGAAGGGGCCACTGTCAGGACGCGCCCGACTCCGTGAGAACTTGCATCCGCCGGGTGAGCTGTATGTGGTGTGCGGACAGCATGCTCTATCACTGTATGTCGGACCCCGAGGGAGACTATACAGACCCCTGCTCGTGCGATACTAGCGACGAGAAGTTTTGCCTCCGGTGGATGGCTCTTATTGCCTTGTCTTTCTTGGCCCCCTGTATGTGCTGTTACCTGCCCCTTCGGGCCTGCTACCACTGCGGAGTGATGTGCAGGTGCTGCGGCGGGAAGCACAAAGCAGCCGCGTGACTCCGGTCCCCTCTCCTTCCCCTCCTCCATCCACAACCACATGGGAACTTCTGTATCTTCCACACTCATCCTCTCCCCTGCTCCCTTCCACTCCAAGGGGCAAGGAGAGCAAGAGGCCTCCCGGCCCCCTGGTCCCTTGAGGCACCATTCCAGCCTGGGTCACCTGCGTGGTAGACTCTCCACTCCCCGGCACCCACTGCGACAGCCACACACCCATTCACACGCTCGCCCAGTGTTCTAAGGGAAAGAAACCTCCTACATAGACTTTTCGTGTTATTACCAACCTGTAATCATGCTAACGTCTTATCCATGTTGATTCCTGTCTCTCCTCCCGGCCTCTTCCAGTTTGAATTTGTCTGCGGTGGAAACGGCTGGTTTGGGGTGGGTTTTGTAGTTCTTTTTACCAAGGGCACCGAAGCCTGTCTCTCAGTCTGGCTAGCCTGGTTGCTAGCAAGCGTCAGGTTCCTGTGGAAACGTGCTGTCAGTGCTGAAACCCGACCAGAAGTGTTCTCACCTGCAGTCAGCTGTCATGTATAGGAGGTGAGCTAGTTAACAATCTTGTACCACAAAACAATATCGCTTTAACTTTTCTAAAGCCAAATTTCCCATGTAAGCTGCAGTTTCTCTCCTTAGCCCATCGTCATATCTGCCCTCCCCCCACCAAATCTGTTGAATTTATTCACTGATGCAAAACATTCACCTATAAAATGACTGAGAATTGAGCCTTAATTTCAGATTAACTTGTGAGAATCAGGAAAAATTCCTTAAACTGCATCACAGCCTCTTGGATCAGGGCTAGAAAGGGGATTTCAGGTCTCTATGAACCTCCCCAGTTCACCCCTTAAGATAGAACTTTTTAAAATTGTGTTGCCACCACTTCTGAAAACTTAGCAATATTAGAATAAGATGTTAGTAAAGTAAGAGATTTTGCTCATTATTTTGCAAACCTAATAGTCTATTCAAAACAAACCAGTGTTCTTCGAGGAACACTAAGGTTGTGAATAAAACCATAGGAGCTCCCCCCAGCCCCAGCAACTTTTTTCTATCAAAGGGGGGCGATTTTAAATGTCATAATCGAAGAGTGGTGGGTTGCATTTTTGTTTGTGGGTTTATGTTTTTGTTTTCATTTTGGACTCAATTTCACATCACCAAATTCTTCATTTATACTTGGGAAAAAACAAGGCCATATGTAAAAACCCTTCTGATGCCTAAGTGTCTTCTCCTGCAACTCCACACCCAGACTTGCCACTTTGGGTGCATAGATGGTTAGGTCAGCCGACTTGAGTCTGCCTGTCACCTTGCCGTGCAGGAGGCTTCTAATTAGCTGGAAAAGAGTATTTTTCTAATATATTGCAAAGAATAGCCAAATCTTCTTATTGAAGAAAGAAGAAAAGTGAACAGTGGTTACCTGTACCTAGCATAGTACAATCAGAACCTCGTGGAGAACACAGGGACCAGGCTTGTCGATGCTGGCTGTTCTTCCCGCCACGATCTTCCCATGGTAATTGCCAGCAGAGGGCACAGCCTGGTCCCACTCTCCTCCCTCTTCCCCTCCCTTCTTTATTGCACACAGGACAACAGTCTTCAAGGAAAGGGACTTTCTTCCAGTCTGCCATTCGTACTGGGAAAGTGCTAGCCATGCTTACCTTCATGGGAGTGCTATCAGCTCGCCTGAGAGCCCGCCATGCTTCTTTTAGACAGATCATCAGTGTAAATACCCAGTGTGCTTATGAGTTAGTTGGTAGACGTTTTCATTTGTTGGAATGACTAGTTGGCTTTCCAGTGTGGAAAAGGAGCAGAGAGCTGTCCGTCTGTATCAATGGAAGGAAAGAGAACCCCTTCCCTGCCAGGAGAGCATCTAGCCAGCCTCCAATGCTGTGGAGAGACCATCTGCCCCAGCCTGAGGTGTCGCCTCGAGGCCTTTCTCTAAGGTCGCCTCTCTGCAAAGCACAACACTAATCTACTTTCATCAGACCTCAGTTCAAGTGCCCCTATTTATTTCAGTGAAAACACACACACATCCCGGATGCTTTGTTTGTCACCTCTATTTGGTTCATTACTTGTTCTCTCTTCCCTTACCCCTTGCTGGTTTTCCCCACTTTTCAAGAGTTATGCTAGTGAATCTTGCACGCATATCCTTTTTGGTTTGCAAAGGCAGCGGTTAAGGGCACAAAGACAGCCATGGGGACATTTATGTAAATACGTCTCTCCAATTGCCACACTGCAGCTGAACAGTGTGCAGTATTTTCCCAGTCAGCTTTGCCATACTGACATCAATCATTTGAGAGAAAATATTCAGATTTTTATTTTTGTATCTGTGGTAACAAAAACATTAACCAAAAGATTTTCTGTTCAGAAGCTTCCCCAGCCCTCCCCCAAGCTATTTGCTCACATTAACAAATTAAAGTGCCTGAAGCATAATTCATTCTTTACCTGTATACTAAAAATTCTGTTGTATTGATTTTTTTTATAATAAGCCTTTTTACCTCTGTGTAAAAAATATATATACAAGTGTATGATGTACATTTTAGTTCTTAACTTTTTTTTATGGTTTCTAATATGTATGACCAATGTAGCCATTGCTTTAAAATGTACCATGTAAATATAAACACATTCTACCAGATGGCTGGCTTTGGGGTGTCTGTCTGCCTGGAAATGGGGTGGCTGTTGAGCCTTAGCAGACCTGGGAGTTCTCCCACACAGGATGGGATGGCGTTTCCTTTGCAGAAGGACATGTGGACACCGAGCTGTTTTTGTGAGGCCCTTCCAGCCTAAGGTTATGTCATATTCCCAAGGGGAGACTGCAGCTCCGTGGGCTCCAATGCCTCAAGTGAAAGGAATGCTTCGTGTCACCGCCCGGGAAACACCCCCTCTTCCTAGGCCTGCTTCCCCACAAGAGCTCCTCAGAGGGAACAGCTGTACTTCCTCCGAGTTGTTTTCCACCAGTTCCTGCTAAACCTCAGGGGTACGAGAGTGTGTGTGTGTGTGTGTGTGTGTGTGTGTGTGTGTGGTTTGGAAGACCATTTCTCACAGAAGACAATTGTTAAAACTGCATGACCCTGGGTCTCCTCGGAGCAGCATTCTTGGCTCTTTGCCTTTCCAAATGGACTCTTTGGATGCTCAAAAGCTGTAGTGATGATTCCCCGGGAGGAAATAAAGCTTGAGGTCTTTTGAGGGTCACAAGGAAAGTTTCGACTCCTTTTCTAGAGAAACAAGTAGGGTCCCTAAAAAGAAATATAGAGGGCCCCTCCGTCTTAGTTTTAACTCTTCCCTGAAGGGGTGGCTTTTCCAAGCCACCTGGGCAAAGGTGAAAAGCAAAGATTCTAGAAGTTGGGGGGTGAGAGAAAATCCTGTAAGGCTCCTCCAGAGCTGGAGCAGGGAAGGTGTCCTAAGGTCATATTTGACCCTCTCCCTTCCTTCCCATTATCTCTGGTATACAGTTGAGGAACTGAAGTTGGGAATGGGTAACAAAGGTGACCTTCGGTCAGGAGAGGCAGGGATTGAGCCCGCCTAGCTGTGGAGTCCAGGCCCCTACAGAGCCTCACCCCAGGCCTCTGCTTCCGTCCCTTCTTGCCCAAGGGTTTGAAAGTGAGCTGCAGCAAGAACCCTAGCCCTCCACCACTCAGGCTGCCTTAGGAAGAGCTCGTCTTTGGTGCCCATTGCCCAATGCCAGAAAATAGGCCGCTCCACAAGTCATCTTCAGCCTTCCTCTTCACCTGTGAGGAGGAAGCCCATGTACAGGAATGACGCAGTCAAGGTCACTGGACAGTCTGCTGCTGCAAGCCAGTAGCCCTTGAGCAAGTGATATCACCTTCCTGAGTTTCCCGCCACAAAGCCTTGCAGATTCAAACAGCAACTCTCACCGGCACTGCACACACCACATAGGAACCACACTTCCTCCACCGGGCTCTGTCCAATCTCTCCAAACCCCCACGAGAACTCACAGGAACTCCAAAGTAGCGGGCTGCCCAGGTAGCAAGAGCCGCCCTATAGCCCGCCAGTAAAGGTCAAATATACAATACAATCAATCCAGCATCACAGCAATTATATATAGCTTAACTCAAATCATCATCTCAATGGTTCGCTGGCGTCACCTTTCAACCATCCCCTCTGGCAAATGCCAGGCATCATTCTGACTGGGCTGTGGCTCTCAATAGGCCTCATTCTTGCTAAATGCATACACATTTTATAATGAGCAATACCCTCAGCTTCCATTTGTTTAGGCCTGAACCAGATGTATGGATTGAAGGGGGATGACCTGGGTCACATTCTGCTGACCAGATACAGTTGTGACTGCAAATCAGGGCCTGCACCATGTGTTCAGCTGCAGCAGCCACCAGGGCTAGTGCCCTGTAGAAATGGACCTCCCCCCTAAAGGGCAGTGCAGGGGTGTGGAACAGGAGGCAATGGTTTTTGTATATTTATAAGGAAAAAAAATTATGAGGTGATATTTATACTTAGTATCCTTTCCCTCTCCTGTGTCCCTTCTCTTTTTTCTTTCAGAGTGGGCCAAGAATTTGGGGAGAAGGGTTCTGATTATCATGAGGTAATATCTGTAGTTGTAAAAATATCACACATTGTTAAAATATTAAAAATGGGAGTTTTCTTTTATTCACTTGTAAGGGATGCTAGTAACAAAGTACCATAAATTGGATGACTTAAAACAACAGAACTGTCCTAGTCTAGATACCTGAAGTCCAAGATTAGAGCTGTGAATGAGGAAGGCTGTGAATGAGAGTCTGGCCCAGGTCCCTCTCCTTGGCTTATAGATGGCCATCTTCTCCCTGGGCCTGTTCACATCATCTTCTGCTGTGCGTGTCTGTGTCAAATTTTGTTTTAGTTTTTGCTTTTAATATTTTTTAGTTGTCAATGGACCTTTATTTTATTGATTTATTTTTATGTGGTGCCAAGAATCAAACCCAGTGCCTCATACATGCTAGGCAAGCACTCAACCCCGCAACCCCAGCCCTCAAATTTTGTTTTTAGAAGGACACCATTCATATTGAATAAGACTCACCCTAATGACCTAATTTTAATTTGATTACCTCTGTAAAGACCTCATATTCTAAGGTATTAGAGATTAGGAGTTCTTATGACTTGAGGGTAGGGAATAATTCAGTTCCTATCACACCAAAGGTAACTGGTGTGTATACTCAACTTTTCTACAGTTGTATATATGTGTTTCCTCATGGGAGAGGAACTCATAGAATCATGAATCTTACCTATCCTGTTCTGACACCAGTTTTGGTACCAGGGATTAAACCCAGAGGCACTTAATCATTGAGCCATAGTCCTAGTTCTTTACATTTTTATTTAGAGACAGGGTGTCACTGTGTTGCTTAGGGCCTTGCTAAATTGCTGAGGCTGGCTTTGAACTCAGGATCCTCCTACCTCGGCCTCCCAAACCACTGGGATTATAGGTGTGCATCACCGCACCTGGTGGAGGGGGGGGGAAGAGGTCCTGTGTTCCATCCCCAGTACCTCAAAAAATATATATATAATAATAACACTGCAGGGCTGTGGATGTGACCTGGTAGTAGAGCACTTGACAGCACTCGTAAAGCCCTGGGTTTGATCCATAAAACAAAAAAATGGCAAGTTCCGTGGCACATGCCTGCAAACCCAGTTGCTGGGGAGGCTGAGGCAGGAAAATCAGCAGTTCAAAGTAAGTCTCAGCAATTTAGGGAGGCCCTAAGCAACTTAGTGAGATCCTCTCAAAATAAAAATGGCTGGAGATATGGCTCAGTGGTTAAGCACTCTTGGATTCAATCCCTGGTACCCCCTCAAAAAAGAAAAAAAGAAAATGCTAATTTCACTTAAGAATGTTTTTTCATGAAGCAATAAATATTACTTTTAATAAATATTGGCCCTTGGATTTACATCTTTTTAACATTCTGTGTGGCAAGACAGAGCATGTATAAAACACTTTTGCTGCAGAGTTCAGTATGTTAGCATGTCTAGGTAAAGTCTTTGCATACTTGAGTTGCAAGCTAAACTAACTGCTTTTACTTGAGCAACTGACAGACTGTCATTATGGTTAAGTTGGAATGGTTATTTAGGCAGAGGTATTTGGCAGACATCTTCTCAAAAAAATGAGCAAAAACAGCCTAAATACCTCAAGGAAATACTTGTAGTCAGTGATTAAAATTTGAGCATTCAAGCAAAAATTAGAATTTTGTAAACCATATACCTGCTACTTGTTAGTAGACTTTTCTCACAGAATTGGTGGTTATACTAAGAAATGTGACTTTGGGTTTGGGGTGTGGATCAGGAGTAGAGTGCTTGCCTGGCATATTCAAATCCCAGGGTTCGATCCCTAGCACCCCACCACCCCCCCGCAAAAAAAAAAAAAATCTCTTTTCCAACTACTTCTTTGTCTAAAGTCAGATTATCTTCAGATACTTCAACTAAAACAACATGTCACAACAAATTGAACTCAAAAGTAGATATAAGAATCCAGCTGTCTTGTACTAGACAGATTTTTAAATTTCTCAGTTTTAATTTCTAATGCAGTCTTATCAATAGCTATAACCTGAAGCTCTTTCGGGTTCTCAACTTTTCAGGATATAAAGGGATACTGAGAAGAATGGTCAATTCTATTCTTGATTCTTTTCAAGTGCAGCTTTCACCTGACCCTTCTACTTTTGGTTGCCTTCTTATTTGGACAGCTCTCTTTGTGTCTTTTCATTCTGTTTTGTCCTTCTAAGTGCCCACTTAGACCAGTAGCACAGGGCTTATCTTGCATTTTGCAGAGGTAACTTTTTGCATTTTGCAGCGTTTCTCTCAAGTAAGCATCTGTTCCATATGGAACAGTGGAGACCTGTGACCTCCAGGCCTTGAGGGCAGTCTTCCTCTCCTTTGGGCTCCACTGTCTTTCCAATGGTCCTTTGCTGGTTCTTCCCATTGCATGGAGAGTCCTCTATTCAGGCTCAGCTTTGGCCATCAGACAAAGGAGTGTTCTTAGCTCCCACTTGGGAGTCAGTGGCTTTCTCTTGTGAATGGCTGGAACATCTGCTCATCTCTTAGAGTCTCTGATAAAGATGGAGAATTCAGTCTAGTTCATTTCCAAGCTTTGAATAGTCAATCTCAGCATCCTTCTTGTTCTTCTTTTTTTTTTTTAAATCTTTATTTTTTATTTTTATGTGGTGCTGAGGATCGAACCCAGCGCCCTAGGCATATCAGGCGAGCGCACTACCACTTGAGCTACATTCCCAGCCCTTTTTTTTTTTTTTCCCCACTTTGGTACTGGGGATGGAACCTGGGGCATTTTATCACTGAGTTACAACCTCAGTCCTTTTTATGTTTTGAATCAGAGTCTAGCTAAATTGCCAAGGGTCTCACTTAAATTGCCCCAGGCTGGCCTAGAACTTGCAAACCTCCTGCTCCAGCCTCCCAAGTTGCTGGGATCACAGGCATGCTGTACCACTGCTGCACCTTCCCCTTTCTACCACTGTCAATGTCACTTTCTCTAGCAATTAACCATCTGATGATGATGATGCAGGCCTGAAGCTAGCCTGTATCCACCCAGCCCCCGTTGCACGCTGGGAATTGTAGTCTTTGCTGCTTTTAGGAGAGGTGGAAGAAAATGAAAGCAGGCTCTGCCTAATCTAGACAGTAATTCCTACCGGGTTGCAATATGATCGCTGACAAAAGGAGTAAGTAAAATCAAATGACTTCCTTTCTTCCTGGTCCGTCCGCCCTATTCTGACTCAAAAGAAGCAAGATGGATGGTGCAAAATACAAGATTGTTCTTTTAAATGCATCCCCGTGGATGGTGTGGTCAGTGAGCATTCTACCTGGATGTTGGCTCATGACCTTGTCTTTGCTTAAAAGACTGATGCCAGGTTCCAGGTTTCTGAGAGGCTTCCCGGGGGTGTTGCCAGGGGTCTCAGGTGTGTCTGCTCTGCCATCTACACTCATCTGGGAGTCCTTGGAAATAATATTTGTGGCTTGATGCAAAATCCATCCCACATTTTTTCTTCTTTTGTCAAGCCTGGGTAATAACTACCTCCATTTCACGCTTGCTATGCTCCATCAGTAACTATGGTTGCCTTTTGAGTGTCTTCCAAAAAAGTTTTTTTCCCTGCCAAAAGAGAGAAAATCAATCCTGTCTGCCCAGCTCTAAAAGCTGACATTGTTGCCATCTCAAAACCATCCTGCGGAAAGTACAGGGAAGGAGAAAGGTCAAAGCACAAGCCCAGGGCTGTGTTACCTCTGAGTCTCCCCTCTGAGGCCAGGAAGTTGTGGTGTGGCTCCTGCATGATGTTTTTGAATGAGTGGCTTGGCTTCCTCACCAGCTAAGTGCAACGGGCATAGAAGCTTTGCAAACGCCTGGCCCCAACTGGGGCCCAGATATTTACATAGTGGCCTTTCAGTCTGTGAACCAAGTATGTACCTCTGCAAATATTTTAGGCCTCCCTGCATGCCTGCAGGCCCCTAAGTGCCATTCACCAGCTTTTAAATTTGTTTTGCAGGCAGCGAGCCACCAAGAGGGAGGCCTGACTCAGAGCACTGGGGGCCGGGCTGTCTGCTGCTGCTGCCTCCTGCCACTGTAGACTTGGCAGGGAAGGAAGCAGTGGGTTTTACAGCTGGTGTTTTTGGTTTAAGAAAAAAGGGGGGGGGGATTTTTTTAGAAAATACCTTGCATATGTAAAATGACACTAAATGTAAGAATATATGCAGGATTTGGGGACGAGGGAAATTACGTGTACTGTATGATTCATGCTCCCTCTTCATGACAGCAGAGGAGGTTTTGCACTTGGCCTCTGGTATTTTGGGGAGTGTGTTCCAAATGCTCTGAAAGCAAGAAAACCCAAGTTCCTTGCCCCTTCCTCCGAAGGAGGGTCTTATCTGGGTCAAATTCAAGCAACATGATTTTTTTTTTCCTTTCCTCTCCCATTTGACTAGTGAGACTCATTTTTCTACCCAAAACTCGGTCAGTCACCTCCTGGGTACAGGGGGCCAGGGTGTGGAGAGCGAAAGCCACACTCTCCTCAGCCTGACCTGAGCCTAGAAATATGTGCTGGCAGAGTGGGAGGGAGGACCAGCCCCAAGCCACCTCCCAGCAGGTGCAGCAGGCCCCCAGGGGGTGGGGGAACAGGGAGCATCACTCAGGCTGGAGTCCAGCAGCCAGGAACACACAGACTTTCTAGGAGTCAGCCTTTGCAAGTTACCAAAACATTGTGTGCTGCTTCGAGGCTGACACATACCTTGGCAGAGGCAATGGGGTTTCTGCCCAGAGCTGGGAGTCCCCAGGGTCAGGCTGACCTCCAGGCTGCAGTTTGGCCTGAAGGAGAGGCCATATGTTGGGTGGGGTGGCCTCTCCATGCAGACTCCTTCCCTCAGGGTGCCAGAGTCCTAATGAGCAGGCTGACCCATGAACCACGTCCGCAGTGTCCACAGTTAGAACACTCAGAGGATCCACAGCAGCTTCCCCAGGTCACCGCCTGGCCTGCCTGGGATCCTTCCTCCCATTCATTCTGAGATGAGAGACTTTCTCACTCCCTTGTCTCAGGCACATTGTAAGTTCACTGTCAAGATTAGAAGCCCTCTGATTTCAAGTGGAGCATTGTACCTCTGAAATTCAAAACTCCACTTTTCCAAAGCTGTGTTAGATCCAAGTCTGGCAAAGTAGAACACCAAGTCTCAAAACTAAAACAGTTAACTCAGCTGTAAATTTCTTTTTCTTGCCTTAGGAAGCAGTTTCAAGAGTGTTTGCCTTATAATAATTTACGAAGCATAAGCTCTACATTTGCTCTGTGGGTTTTTTTGTGTTGTGTGTTTTATTTTACAATATGATGTCTAAGAAAAATAAAAAGCTTCTGCAGATGCATTAACAGTTGAGTAGCACCAAAAAGCTAATTTTGGTCCCCAAATCTCTTAACAACAGTCCCTATAGACCTGTGGTCATTCCCTGCTTAATGTAGCCCATATTTACTTGGCTCCACCAGCTGGGGGGCTTGACAGAGGCACATATTGCTCAGGATTATCCAAGACATCCCACCACCACCATTGCCAATCCCTTGCAGTTAGGTATGGATGGCTATGTGACTAATTGCATCCAGCAGGCGATACATCAAAGTGTCAGTGTGTGATTTTCCTGCACCCTCTCCACCCCATCCCGTGCTGTGCTTCTCACCCTGGACAATTATAGAGGCTTCCTGATGAGGCTGCAAACCTCAAGATGAAAGCAGATTAGATCACTGAGTCACTCCAGGGGGACAGCCAACATGGGAGTGGCCTGAGTCAGGGAGTGAATGAGTAAATGAAAAAATAAATCCCGATATTTAGCGAGGATAATCCCAGGTTTGTTACCACCAGAGACCATCATGACTGACGCAGAGTGGTGGCAGTTTATATTAGAAACACAACCTCATGAGACAGAAAACCAGCATTGCCCTGGAGAAGGAAAGGCAGAAAGGGATCCAGGATATACCCATGCTCCCATCTACAGGATGTCACCCATCAGTCCTGTGCCATCTGGGCCCAAAAGTGGCTCAGCAATAGAACGCTTGTTCTAACATGTGAGGCACTGAGTTTGATCCTCAGTACCACATAAAAATAAATAAACAACATAAAGGTTTTGTGTCCATTTACAACTAAAAAAAAAATTTTAAAAGAAAAAAAGCACAGTGTTGCTCACAGATGTGTGTAGGGCCAACTGTCTGAAGATGCTCATTGCAATGTTGTTACTGATAGCAAAATATTCCAGAATGTTGAAGGAGTGGACTGCTTAAGCTCATATATATATCCAGTGTAAACAGTTGTGTGGGCTTCTTAAAAATCATGCAGCTCGAGCTGGGGTTGTGGCTCAGCGGTAGAGCGCTCGCCTGGCACGGGCGGAACCTGGGTTCCATCCTCAGCACCACATAAAAATAAAGGCATTGTGTTGTGTCCATCTATACCTAAAAAATAAATAAATATTAAAAAAAAAAATCAGGCAGCTCAAGCTGGGGTTGTGGCTCAGCGGTGGAGTGCTCACCTAGCACATGCAAGGCACTGGGGTCAATCCTCAGCACCACATAAAGATAAATAAACAAAATAAAGATATATAAAGATTTTATATATGGGCTGGAGATGTGGCTCAAGCAGTAGCGCTCGCCTGGCATGCGTGCGGCCCGGGTTCGATCCCCAGCACCACATACAAACAAAGATGTTGTGTCCGCGGAAAACTAAAAAATAAATATTAAAATTCTCTCTCTCTCTCTCTCTCTCTCTCTCTCTCTCTCTCTCTCTCTCTCTCTCCCCCCCTCTCTCTTTAAAAAAAAAAAGATTATATTTATAAAATAAATCAGGCAGCTCTCCAGACCCTTATCAAAAAAAAAAAAGAAAGAAATACGACTGGCCAACATGAAAAAATGTTCCACATCATTAGTGATTAGGGAAATGAAAATCAACGTCACACTGAGATCTCATCTCACACCAGTCAGAATGGGAGTCGTCAAGAACACCAACAACAACCAGGCGTGATGGCTTTGCCTGTAATCCCAGTGACTCACGGGGTTGAGGCAAGAGAATGGCAAGTTCTAGGCCAGCCTCAGCAACTTAGCAAGACCCTATCTCAAAATACAAAATAAAAAGGGCTGGGGATGTGACTCAGTGGTTAAGTGACTCCCCCCTCAAAAAAAAAAAAAAAAAAAGGCAAGGTTTAGCTTCGGAATCCCCAAACCAGATTTCTAGTCCAGCTTCCTTCCTGGTCCAGTCTCAGTTTCGTCTGCGGAACAGGCGTAGTGATGGTGCCTGCTGAGTTACTGTGAAGATCAGAGACGACATGCGGCCCCTTAGCGCAGGGCCTGGCACCCATTAAACATTCTTGGCATCCATTCATGGTGCCCATTAGGCTATTTTTGATAAAGCCCAAAGCTCACTGTCCATTTGACCACAGGCCCAGATATCTGACAGGATCATTAAGACCATTCCTTGAAGAGCCGGTGTTGGGCCTGCTTTAAATATTTTATCACCTGGCAGCATCCTGTGGAAAGCACTCATTCGCAGCCTCTTCCTGTGCCCTGCCCAGCCTGCTATTAACAGTCCCCAAAGCCTTCTTAAAAAGCGAGCTTCTCCATGTGATTTCCCAAAACTCCTGCTCAGGAGCCAAGGTGATATGTGGCTGGGGGAATGGCCTTTTCTCCTTGAGCTCTCAGGGAGGGTATGAGGGAAGGGGCTCCTCTTACCAGCAGCAGAAGAAAGACACACCTCCCCTCCCAAGCCTGACCTGCCTGACAGAGATTCAGCTTACTGGGGTCTAGCCCTTTATCAGCATGTTGGCAATGTCACCAGGTGACATTGGGCCTTTTATGTGAGAGTGTGGACACAGGAGAGGACAAAACTGTCAGGCAGCAGGTCACTGCAGAGTTCCTCCTTCCTGCACAGAAGGTGATCCCGGCCCTCCCCACGGACTGCATGGAGGGTCCCTGTGAGATTGTGGGGCCTGGTCTGACCCCGAGTCCCATGACCCAGAGTTTCAAGTTATCTTTTAAAAATAAAACTTTCGATACAGGGCTGCGTCCCTTACATTGGCTGGTTAGAAGGAAAATAGCACTAGATTCTCCTGCCAACCGGCAGAGCCTGGCCTTCCCTACCATATGTGTCTGCTTCTGGCCTCAGATCAAAGGGTACCCATCTCTTGGGGGTGGGGTGAGCGCACCGAGTGCACACTGCAGCTATCTATTCCTGCCTGCCCGGGGGTGGGGAGATGCCATGGAGACAGTTTTTAAGAGCTGTGCTCCTGGAACCAACGAAGGATATTGTGGGAGTGGAGGAGGGAGCTGCTAGCCTTTCAAAGGATCACGGATTCAGACCATGAGCACCTTATCATCACCAGAGACCTCTCCCTTCCCTGGCTTGCCCGTGCTGGATTCATACGTAGCCACACAGGAAGGGCAGGAGATCTACCTCCTGAATGTGACTGAGGCAGAGCCTCTTGCCACATGGTGGGCAGGACCCTAGGGGCCTGGGTGAATGTTTGTGGAATGAATGGATGGTCAACACTGAGGCCTTACATGACTTTCAATCACCAAATGAAAATGCAGTTACTTTTCCGAAGTCCTATTCCTTCAAAGGCAGAAGAGTGGACTCTCACTAATCCCAAAATTGCTTATCCTCCTTAGAAAGCAGAAATTCCCCGTGTCCCTCATGTCATGCCCCCCCCCATCCCTTCCGATGGCTTTTCATCTTATCAAATAAAATCCAAAGCTGTTGTCTTCTTGTATGTTTGCTTATTACTGGAGATTTAACCTAGGAGTGCTTTATCACTGAGTGCTTTATCCTAAGTCCTTTTTATTTTTTATTTTTTTTTAATATTTATGTTTTAGTTGGACACAATATCTTTATTTATTTATTTTTATGTGGTGCTGAGGGTTGAACCCAGGGTCTCCCACATGCTAGGCGAGTGCTCTACCACAGAGCCACAATCCCAGCCCCCCCTTTTTATTTTTTAACTGAGGCAGGGTCTCACTAAGTTGCTGAGGATCTGTCAAGTGCTGAGGTGGGTCTCTGCTCAAGGGTTGTCTCTGTGGAATAGCCTTCCCAGGCCTGAGGCTGAAATTCAGTGGTAGAGCATTTGCCTAGCATGCATGAAGTCTCATTCCCTAGCCCCACAAAAAAATTAAAATTAAAAATATCCAGGGACTGGAGTTGTGGCTCAGTGGTAAAGCACTTGCCTCACATCTGTGAGGCCCTGGGTTCAATCCTCAGCACCACATTAAAAAATAACTAAATAAATAAAAATTAAAGATATTGTGTCCATCTACAACTAAAAACTTTTTTTTCAAAATTTTTTTTTTAGTTATACATGGGCACAATATCTTTACATTGTTTATTTATTTTTGTGTGGTGCTGAGGATCAAACCCAGTGCCTCATGTGTGTGAGGCAAGAGCTCTGCCACTGAGCCACAAGGGCCCTAAAAAAAATATTTAAAAAAAATATATCCAGTGACTTGGGAGGCTGAGGCAGAAGGATCACAAGTTTGAGGCCAGCCTGGACAACTTAGTGAGACCCTGCATGATACAACTCTGTAAAATCAGGACATACACTGTGGACATATTTGTGCACATCTGCATAAAGACAGAAAGCTTGAAGGTGTCTTCCATGAAAGTGACAGAGGTTATCTCTGGCAGTGAGATTTGGGATGATGTCATTTTCTTGCTTTTTTTAATTATAGATTTACTGTATAAGAAAAAAAAATTGTGTCACCAAATCTGTAGCTTTTTTTTTTTCTTTTTGTACTGGGAATTAACCACTGAGCCACATTCCCAGCCATTTTTCTTTTGAGACAGGGCCTCACTAAGTTGCTGAGGCTGGCTTTGAACTTCTGATTCTCCTGCCTCGGCCTCCTGAGTTGCTGATATTACAGGTATGTGCACTGCACCTAGCTATATCTAGAGTTCTTTTTTTTTTTTCCCTCGTACAAGGGATTGAACCCAGGGGAGCTTAACCTGAGGCATATCCCCAGCCTTTTTTTATATTTTATTTAGAGACAAGGTCTTTCTGAGTTGCTTAGGACCTTGCTAAATTGTTGAGCCTGGCTTTGAACTCGTGATCTTCCTGCCTCAGCCTCCTGAGCCCCTGGAATTACAGGCGTGCACCACCATGCCTGGGAAAACCTAGAGTTCTTATTCACTTCCTCACTAGCCATGAGACCTCAGCAAAAAATACTCAACCTCTCAAAGATATCCTGGGAGCTGTCTTCCTTCTTTGGGGTTCTATCAGAGCCCTCTCTTTCCCACAACCAGTTTACAAGGAGCTAGAGAGCAGGTGCATCTTTGTTGTTGTTGTTGTTTTAGTTTATTTATTTATTTATTTATTTGGCTGAGCTGGGGATTGAACCCGGGCCTTGTGCATGCTAGGCAAGCACTCTATCTCAGAGCCACATCCCACCCCTAGGGTGTGTGTGTGTGTGTGTATTTTATTTAGCAAACACATTTTCTGCTCCTCCTCTGGTTTTCCTGCAGGGCCTCGTGGTGCCTTGTGCCCTTCAGCATTGCTATTTTTCATTACTGCAGGTGCTAAATAAGTCCTCAGTGACTGAGTTTGGAGTCAAACACATTTATCCTTGTCACCAGTCCAATTCCATGAAGCTGGGAGGGAGCCCAAGGCACTGGGAGCACCATAAATCTGCTCTTTGGGCCCCACCCATTTCTTCACTGAGCAGATGTGGTAGCTGGGTGCCAAGGCTTGGGCACCCCCTGGGCCCAGAGCAAGGAGGCGTGGGGCCAGGAAGCTGGGCTTGGAGAGGACTGGTGTTTCACCAAGCCTCCGTGCCCTGGAGGGCTGTGGGGTGTGAGCAGGCTTTTGGCTGATTTTCCCAGAAGGCAGGGATAAGGTCCCAACCAGGTCCAGAGGCAGAGGGGAAGGCCATGCCTGGGCTCAGTTCTACCTTGTCCCCTTGGATCCTTGCCACCAGGAGCTGGGAGCAGGTGGCTTCCTGCTCTGAGCCTCATTTTCTCATTCACTAGCAGGGACAGTAGCCTCTCTATTTTGGATTATTATGAGAACAAAATGCCATTATGTGTGTGTAATCTGCACATAGCAGGTGCTAACCATTGTCATCTCTTCAGATGGCTTAAGGGAGGAAGGCCATCCCTAATGGAGTAGCCCCCAGGTAGCTCAAAGTGAATGGTGGGAGCCCTTCCCCATTCATTGAGAAATGAATTTTATATACCTTATTCTCCCCTTTTAACAAAAGGGACATTCTTCAGGGCACAGAGAGGGCAAGTTTGTATCCAGAGCCACATAGCAGGATCAATGGTGGACCGGGTGCCAGTGCAGCTGAGTTACTATGCCAGGGGAACATCTCCGCTGGCGTCTGCTCACTCCTGTTTTGTTTTGCTTCCAGGAATTTTCCATTCCATTTGTTGAACACCACTTGTAATGAAAGCTTCCTGATGCATCTTGGGAAGGAATGTGCTAAATGGCACTATATACAAACTCCTTCTCCCACATACTGGCCACACTGAGTGCCACGCCTTCAAATAATTCTGAGACATTCTTCTCAGGATATTTGTAGCATGGGGAGGAAGCCTTGGTTGCCTTCTTGCAGCTGTGCTCCTCCAGGTTAGGAATTGGGCCATGAGACCCAGGGCTGGGTGCCCGCTGAAGGTTGAGTGTTTATACCAAATCCTATGGGTGACTTAGGCCCTCTCCAAAGGCCCTAAAAACTCACCATCAAAATGAGAGGGAAGGGCTGGGTCTGTAGCTCAGTGGTAGAGCACTTGCCTAGGTTGGCATGAGGCACTGGGTTCGATCCTCAGCACCACATAAAAATAAACAAATAAAATAAAGGCATTCTGTCCATCTACAACTACAAAAAAAAATTGTTTTTAAATGAGAGGGAAAGTTCCGGGCGCAGTGGTGCACACCTGTAATCCCAGCAGCTCAGGAGGCTGAGGCAGGAGGATCACAAGTTCAAAGTCAGCCTCAGCAACAGCAAGGCCCTAAGCAACTCAGTGAGACCCTGTCTTTAAATAAAATACAAAATAGGGCTAGGGATGTGGCTCAGTGGCCGAATGCCCCTGAGTTCAATCCCTGGTACCCCCACCCCCAAAAAAATGAGGGGAGGGAAAGAGACTGTGGAATCTCCAGGAGCTGAACAAATGTTACCTAAAATGAGGACGTTTGGTGAAAGACATCTGAGAAATGCAATGGATGAATGGACACTCAATTCAGAAACACTGGGCCCTTGGCTTCCACATAAGATTAGGGGATGGAACACTTTTCCAAAGTCATTTCCATTTACATATTTAGTTCAATAGCTACAGTGGAAGGGGAGAATCCAAAGCCTACCTCGGGTACTCTTTTTATTTTGATTTATGCCAGTGGTTTATAGCTTTTTATAAATACGTTGAACACTCCCTTCATTCCAAATGAAATTCATGGATTATATAACCTATCTATCACATTAAAAAAAATGCATGTAGTATCCTAACCCTAAAACAGGGCTTCTCAACCTCAGCAGGATTGATATTTGGGGTCACATTGCTCTTGCAAGGGGGCAGTCCTGTGCGCTGTAGCACATCCCAGGCCTCTGTCTACCAGATGCCAGGAGCTCCTCATCCCGAGGCGTGGCAACAAAAAATGTCTCCTAATATTCCCAAATGTCCCAGGAGGGTGTGGGGCAAAATGCCCACAGCTAAGAACCACTCCCCTCCAACATAAAGGAGACATAAAATAGCATGTATTTCAAAATATAAATGCTTGACATGGCTGCACAGAAGGACTTGATAAAGCAGCCAGATGCCTGTACCTACTGATAATGAACGGGTCTAGATTTAAGGAAAGTAAGGCCATCAAAAACAATTTGTACAGGAACAGAAAAATGAAAGCACAGAGAGGTAGGTATGCATGGACATTAGTATAAAAACTAGTAATAGGCTAAGTAATAACAGAGAACACTTACCCCTCCAGTAGCCCCTCCTTCTCCATGGGGGATACATCCTGAGACCCCCCCAGCAGTGGATTTCCAAAATCACAAATAATACCTAATCCTTCATACTCTGTTTTTTCATATACATACACAAATAGACCTATGATAGTGTCTGATTTTGTAAAGGAGACACAGCAAGAGATTAACAATAACTGATAATGAAATAGAACAACTATTCTATTACACAGTATACAATAATATACATATTATTATATAATACATAATATACTGTATATAATTGTAACTATTATCTAGTATTTAATAATATACTATAATAAAGGTCATTCAAAACTTATTGGTTATTTCTGTAATTTTCCATTTAATGTTTTTAGACCACAGTTAACCGTAGAGTGAAACCATGGGTAAGGAGGACTACTACAGATAAGGGAGAGTATAAAATAACCTATTTCAAATAGGGATGATGTACTATAGACTCAAAGTCATAAATAAGCTGGGCCTTATTTAGGTTATTGCATCAAGATGGTTTTTGTTTTCTGACCTGGGATTGGGGTGTCACCCTAGTGACAAGTCTATAGTGTCTTAACAGAACTTGAGGGCCTGTCCCTTGAGAGGTGAAGGACAATGAGGATAGGTTTCAAAGAGGCCAAGGAAGATCTCCAGAGAATCAGAATAAGGTTGAAAAAGAACAGGTAACTGGAAAATAAATTATGCTAAGCTGTAATTCTTACAACCTAGATTTCTTATTATGCTACCAAATTAAATACATATATATAAACCAGGTGTGGTGGTGCATGACTGTAATCCCAGTGGCACAGGAGGCTGAGGCCAGAGGATCATGAGTTCAAAATCAGCTTCAACAAAAACGAGGAGCTAAATAACTCAGTGAGACCCTGTCTCTAAATAAAATACAAAATAGGGCACTCTTTGAGTGCCCCTGAGTTCAATCCCCAGTACCCAAAACAAATAAATAAATAAACAAATAAATAAATACTGAAATGATATATAACAATATTTATAAAAATGTCAATGAGAGCTGGGGATATAGCTCAGTTGCTTGCCTCACATTCATGAAGCCCTGGGTTCAATCCCCAGCACCACAAAAAAAAAAGAAAAAAAAGAAATTCATTGAGATCCTGGTCTCATGCTTACTCATTTATGTTTAGTTCAGATTCTGTTCAAAGATAACTCAGATCTCTGCTAGGTATTTTCTGTTTGTTTGACTACACAGTAACTGCCCTACTGTGTTGAAATCCTTTTCAGTAAAATTCGTAATCAGGAATGTTTAATACATCAAGCAGGGAATGCACAGCATAAGTAAATTACTCCATCACTTCAAGACAAGCTGTTTCTTCCCCTCAAGTTTCTCTCTGTAGGAGGCATTCTTCTCAATTATGGGCTTTTCAATTACTTTCTTGCAACTTTTTTTCAGGATTATGGTGTTCTAAGTTATTGCTGATTTACATCTGTAGTGAGTTTAGTCCAGGGGGACATTTGAAAGTCCTGTGGGACACAAGACAATCTGGGTTGTAGGGACTCTCCTGCATACCACAGGCCATCCAGCTTCCTCCTCATCCCCACATTCCAATAGTGCTGTCAGCCAAAAGGCACGCCCACCCATTTCCAAAATGCCCCCTCTGGGCCACCACAGCTCTTGCATGATCACGTCCCAGATGTGGGGACTGCCACCCACAGCCATATTGCCAAAGCACTTACTTTGAATGGATGCAGACTCTCACGGCCTTCTGGGGGCTGGCATTTGGCATTCAATATAAGTATTTCTATCAGATCCACTACTACTGTTCTCCTTTTGACACTTGTGTGCAATTTAGATTTGCCATAGCTCACTAAATGAATCCCTCAAGTGGCATTTACAAGGAAAATGTCTGTCCCTGGGTGTCAGATACTGGGTGTTAAGTGTATTATTTTGTTCAAACTTTACAATAACCTTGGGAGGTAGGTCTAGGCTCCCCATTTTTTAGATGAGAAAACTGAGGCACAGAAAGGAGAACTTGGGTAATTTGCCCACCAGTGAGTGGCAGAATCAGAATTTGAACCGTAGTTCTTACTCTACCTGGAATACCATTTCCCCAGATTGTGTTCGATTAAAGTAAAAGAAGGAAATAGCAGCAAAGCATATTTTATAAAGATTTTATTTACTAGGGGATGGGGGTATAGCTCAGGGGTAAACTACTTATGTAGTGTGCGACAGACCGTAGGTTTGATCCCTAGCACAAAAAAAAAATTAATGAAATTTATTTATACCCAGAGTTTTTCCAGATTCAGTCTATGTGCATTAGCTAGCACAGCCCCTGTACCACTTGACCTACATCTGGGTATGTCTGGAGAAGTTGGAGGGGAGGGAAAGTTTGGAATCTTGCCACTGGGGCTGTGAAAGATACACCATAATGAAAGAAATATTGAGCTAACCTCACCATACCCAAAATGGCAAATAGGTTTCACCTCAAGTGTCAGTTTCGACTGGCTGTGGCTGCCTAGGGACAAGGGCTTTTAAGGCAAGTAGAGGAGGTCAGTGATTTCATCAATTAATAATAATGTCTGCCCAGTCGAGGAAGAGAAAAAGTGGTAGCCCCAACATTATGAATTTATATTTTCTGCTCCCCTAAGCAGACACTGGAATTGGTTTCAAAACTGGAAATAAAAATGAAAAGTATTTTTTTTGTGGCAAATCGGTGAGTCCTAAATTTATGAGAAAACTCAGCTTCCTCAGAGTGTCCTTCTCCTGTGGTCATAGGAAGTAAGGTAGGAAGGATCTTTAAGATTATTGATACTTGTTCACTTCAGGATGATTTTCAAAAACAGGAATAGAAACAGAAAAAGGAATTTCTGGTGGCGAAGTCTAAAATTCACCAGAAAACTCAGTTCCTCAGAATATTCCATTCATGGACTCATAGAAACCCAAGGCTCAAAAGGACATTTAAGGTTATTTAGGCTGGTGGTTCTCGTGTTTGGCTTACACAGAATCATTTGGGGAACTTTTTGAAAAATTCCAATGTCTGGGTTCTGATTCAAGTGTTTTGGGGAGTGAGGACTTTTTTTTTCTTTAATTCCTCTATTAATTCTAATGCCTATCCAGCATGAGAACTACAGAGTTGGGTAAGAACCTCTTATTTTACAGACAAGGAAATGGAGACCGGGAGAAGACTGGAGGTTTTCCAGGGACACACAGTTCATCTGCAGCAGGGCAAATTCTGCCTCACATGTGTCATCTTTGGCCTACAATGGGGAAAACCCCTGGGTCCTTGAAATTGCAGAGCTGGAGTCCTGGAGCCTCATCATTCCCATGGTCTGTGTCCCTCTGTCCCCTCAAATGAGCATGAACATCCTTCTCAAAATGACCATTTCATTGTTCCTCCACTTCCTGTTCCTAACATTTCCACAGAGAACTACCAACTCTTTTTTTTTTTTGGTATGAGGGATTGAACTCAGGGGCCCTTGACCACTGAGCCACATCCCCAGCCCTATTTGTATTGTATTTAGAGACAGGGTTCTCACTGAGTTGCTTTGCATCTCACTTTTGCTGAGGCTGGCTCTGAATTCACAATCCTCCTGCCTCAGCCTCCTGAACTGCTGGGATTACACACATGCGCCATCGCACCCAGCTCCAAACTCTGTGAGTCTCTTTTGCTTATCTGGATTTTTATGCCGCTTGCCATGATTCACTTGTCCTTGATGCCCCATCATAGCACTGGAAACAACAGTAAGAAGTCAACAAACCACTGTCCTTGAAAAGGTAGAGGAGAAGGAGAAGTGTGCTCGCAATTGTACAAGTCCAAGCACCTCACGGGTTGACTTAGCCACTCAGCGACATTGAAAGGATATATTATTGTCCCATTTTACAGATAAGGTCTTACAGCTAGGGAATGGGAGTCAGAAACACTTGAGCCAGGGCTGGGGATGTGGCTCAAGCAGTAGCGCGCTCGCCTGGCATGTGTGTGGCCCGGGTTCGATCCTCAGCACCACATACAAACAAAGATGTTGTGTCCGCCAAAAACTAAAAAATAAATATAAAAAAACTCTCTCTCTCTTAAAAAAAAAAAAAAGACACTTTATCTATTGGACAGGCTCTCTTCTTAATCAGCAATTGCTACTTTTCAAAAAAAAAAAGAAACACTTGAGCCATTTCTCATTGCTGACCCTGCAGCCTCCCTGACTCCTGCAGTGTCTCCAGTCCCTTAAAAGACAAGAGTACATCGCTCCACTGATGGATTATTAATTGCAAGGAGAAAATGGCAACTATGCAGTTGAGAAACCTGACCACACACGCCAGCTTCACTGATGTGGTCTTCTGGCAGAACCACTTCATTGGAAACCAGTCCTGAGGAAACATCAGGGAAACCCCAATAGAGGAACATTCCATGAAGTCATTATAAATGGCCTCTGTTTTTCAAATATTTCAATGTCATGAAAGACAAAGGGATTGGGATATGCCTTAGTGGTAGAGCACTTGCCTTTAGCATGCAAGGCCCTGGGTTCCATCCCCAGCATTATTAAATAAATAAATAAATAAGAGGGAGGGAAGGAGAGAGAGAGAGAGACAGACAGACAGAAATTGAGGAACTGTTCCAGAATACAGAAAACAAAATGGATATAACACTTAAATGTTGTCTGTGATGCTGAATTTGATTCTGCATTTGGTGGGGAGATGCTCTCAAGCCCTAATGGGGCAATTGATAAAACTGGAATATGGAATATGGACTAGGAAAAAAATTACTGTATCCATGTTAAATGTCCTGAATTTGATAATTGTACTTTATGTAAGAAAATGTCTTTATTCTTAGGAAAATACATGCTGAGGCATTAAGAGGTAAAGAGGTATGATATTTCAAGCTACTCTCAAATGCATGGGAAAAAAAATAAATATTGCTTCAGTGTTCCTTACAACAGCCAGCAGAGCGCTCAGCTCAGGTAATGAATTAAAAATATTTGATTACTTGATTAAACAATTCCACAGTCTCCTGACATTAAGGAAAATACTTTTCATAGTGGTTTTCTTGGCTTCTAACACTTCTGCTTTATTTCAGAGAAGGCACAAATAAAATTCTGATCCTTTACTGACTCCCTTCTCACTCTACTCCCAGCTGTTCTAAGGAAGGGGAAAACCCTCATGTGAATTTGTTTTACCTCAGTATTATTTATAAACCTCTTCACAGTTCCTGGAAATTTATTTGGGATTTTTATTAATCTTATTGTATTAATAGGGTCGGGGAAAAAACCGGCAGGATATGCTGAATGATTTCTCTGTCCTTTTCACCTTCTGCTCCTATGAAAATCTGAAGTCAAAATCTCATCCTACCAGATGGAGGGACTGAATGAGGCCTCTCTTGAAAAGGAATGTTGACTTTGATTTGATAAATATTGAATGCCTACTCCATGTGGTATAGACCTCTTATCCTAGATATGGTAGAGAAAAAACACACTCTATTACTGAACCAAATGTATTGGAACTACCTCCCTATTCTTCATTGCTGAACACCGTTTCATTAAGACAGAATTACAGCCCAGTCATTTTTGGCAGGATATACCTATATTAGTCAGGGTCTAAGTTGCAAGCAACATAACCTGCCTTGGATGATTTAAACAGAAAATAAACTATTAAGGGATATTTGGGAGCTCACAGAATCTCCAGGAGGGCCACAGAGACTGGGTGGAGGCCATCCAGTTGGGAATAAGGCCCAACCACGCTGTGGGCCCTCAGAAGGGGCTCCTGCCACCTCCCTGCTGAACAGTCTCCACCACTCACACCTCTGATGCTATAAGAAGCACCCCTTGTGGCACCAGGCACCTTAGCTCAGTCCAAATGCCTGGCTAGGAAGCAATTCCTCTCAAGGGGCACTATTTGATGGGCAAATCCCAGCCACAAGAAAAGGCTAGGAGGATGAGTTACCAACTTCTTAGGAAGGCAGAATGTCACATAATGTAGAAAAGCCCCTAAATATAGGAAGAGAGTTAGTGAAGATGGTTAGTGGCCACAAGTCATGACCAATATCATGTGGGAACAGCCAGCCAAATGCAGGGAAAATTCCCAGTTTCTAAATTGTCTTGGTATTTATTAGTGAGCCGCTGCTTTTTTTTTCTTTTTTTTTTTTTTGGTACTAGCGATTGAGCCCAGGGGTGTTTAACACTGAGCTACATCCCAGCTGTTTTTATTTTCATTTGTTTCTGGGTGTTTTTTTTTTTTTTTTGGTACTTGGGATTGAACCCAGGAGTGCTTAATCACTAAGCCATGTCCCCCAGCCCTTTTTCAGTTTTTATTTTGAAATAAGGTCTTGCTAAATGGCTGAGGCTGACCTCAAACTTGCAATCCTCCTGCCTCAGCCTTTACAGTCGTTGGGATTGTAGGCATATATATATATATATACCACCACGCCCTGCTAGTGAGGTCGTCTTCTCTCCTTTGTGGTTTGAGCATTCTAAAGCTTATTCTGAATATGAAGGAGAAAAAAAAAAAAACCCTGAAAACTCTTGAATCTTGGTTCTAAAGTGAATCTCTGAAGAAGGGAGTGTGAGTGGTAATTATTCCAAGCACCTGGAAACATGTTGTTTACAGAGGAGGAAACAGGGCCTAGGAATGTGCGATGTGGCCCTGGCTACCCAGCTGGGCGGTTGCTGAGACCAGGATGTCCCAGAGTGTGCTTTGCATAGTAGTCCTAGGTGGTGGGCCCAGGAGGCAGGTGGAAGGGAGAAGGGAAATGAGGAAGAAGGAGGGAGGGAAGGAGATAAAGAGATCCCTTGTCCCAGATAAAGTCCAGTTTAGGGACATTTATGCTGCATTTCCCTAACTGTTTGGATCAGAGGGATGTGAGGCATCTTGCTCAGGAGCACTCTTGGGGAAATACAGTGCTGCCCTGTGCCGCCTCCTTAGAACCCTGCAGAACACTTCAGTTCTCTAAATTCCAACTCTGTGACTTTCATGCAAATACAGTGATTTTAAATGTCACTGGTTTCAGAGCAATTTTGCGGGCTACTTTCAAAAAGGAAGGAGTGAACAGCCCTCCAGCCCTTTTCAAGCTCTCTAATTTGAGAACAAAATGTCTTGGGCAGTTGCTTTGCCCATCACTAGTTGATTTAGAAGTGCAGCCTAAGATCATTTCAACAACAGACCCCTGAGTTGAACAGGCCAGCTTTGTGGTCCAATGACTATAACTAACACAGGGTAAAATAAGGTTATCTAGTGCAGGAATGAGGGTATTGGTTTCTTCTGAAGTCAATTTAACACATGTAAAATTTCAAATATATTTTGTACAAACTGAATACTAACATTGTCATTAGCTGGTTTCAGGTTTATTTTGTTGTTTTGTTCACCGCCAAGTTCAACTTGACAGATCAACTTCAAACTAACACATCTACACATACAAAACCTGCAAAAAAATTTGGCTCCCATGTGAGCTGGCCCCCAAGCCCCCTCAGCAGGACAGCTGCATAAACCATGGCATGCCATTTGCCTTAGTAATTCTTGGAGCACTTAATATTGAGATAATTTCACAGCCTGTTAAAATGCCCCCATCACTCCTGCTTTTAAAGGTGTTGTTTGGTTTCATCCAAATGGCCATTAAGATGTTGAAAAAGAAAACCATCTTTGAGGTGTGGCAAGCCCTGATGAATCTCATATTGTAAAAGCATTGAATTGTGAAGGTCACTATGCACCAACCAGTCCAGTTACTTTAAAAAAAAAATAGTGCCTCACTATTTTTTTAAACATTTTGTTTTAGTTGTAGATGGATACAATATCTTTTATTTATTTATTTTTTATGTGGTGCTGAGGAGAGAACCCAGTGCCTTATACATGCAAGGCAAGCGGTCTACCACTGAGCCACAACCCCAGCCCATGCCTCACTACTTTTTAAAATCACAATATTCACTTTTTTTAATAAAAGTATACTTTTAATAAAAGTAAATAGTTTACGTGATTTTATTTTCAATAAAATCACGTAAACTATTTAATCCCGACATGGAAAACTAAAGGCAGATTGGCAATGTGAATGGTCTTATGGTTAAACTTGCTTGACGTATTCTTGAACTATTTATATATAGGCTTTGATAGGACTAAATATTAAGAAACCTAAAAGGAATCTGTTTTCAGGGCCTTTCAAAAACCAAGCCAGTCATCCCACTCCTTTCTTGGTGTTCTCATTTCATGTGAAAACACATAATCCAGGTCCTAACCTTCAAATATCCCATGAGTCTGTGTGAATTACATTCTTGCACATCTGAAGTACTTTCTTGCGGCTTTTTTTGGGTTTTGCTTTGTTTTGTTTATCCTACACAACTTCCTTCCTTCCTTCCTACCCTTTCCTCCCCAGGGCTTTTAGAGATAGGATAACCAGTAATCATGTCCTCCTGTAGTAGTGATGGGAGACCTAGATCCCACTCCTCCCTCAGCTCCTGGCCAGAGGAGGATGTAAGTAATAATGGCCACCTTAAACAACACTGCTATTCAGAGCATGCAGATCTGGGAAACATCCTTGAATTCAGAGAGCAAAATTAGCTGCTTCTTAAGTAATGTGCAGCTGCTCTGCGTGGAAGCGGAGGTACTGTCTCCCAGAAGGCAACATCCCCTTGCATGTCTTAGCCCCTTGCAGGAGGCCTTCCAATAAGTTGTCCCCACTGACAAGAGCCTCCCCCCACCCCCAGAGTGCTCATGCACTTGCCACCCTCAGTGAATCCACAAACAGAGGGCAAGTTCTTAGGAAAGCCAGGCAATTCAAATGCTTCCTTCCCAAGTGTTCTTCTGAAGGGCCATTGGGATTCCAGGAGCCACTGTGAACCTTAATAGCTGACATTCTTTCCATTTCTTGCCTTCCTGTTGTGAGTGGAGAGTTTGAAAACGCCATTGACTCATTTGTCAAGTTCTGATTTAAATCCAGGGCCTTGGGCCAGAGCGAACACCTGCTATGCAAAAGCTAAGCCTACCAAGGCAAAAGCCCAAACTGGATCAATCTCCTAAGTGTGACAAGCTCCTTCGATCTAAATGCCAGTGGCCAACAGGCAGTGCACTTGTTCACTCCCAGGGCTTCCACTTAATTTTCTTCATGGGAATGATTTGCTGGAAACAGAAGAGCAACCTCTTGTGAGGCACTTCATATCAAAGCGCTTTTGAAACTGCACTTGGGACACCAACCACTCCAGGCTGGGGGCACTCGATTAACTCGGAGTTAAATTAAGGCACATAAAAGACAAGTGTTGTTCCTGAGGCCTCTCGAATGAGGGACAGGGTCAAGACAAGTCTCCCAAACTGATGGAGATGGACACAGAGACAGGAGAAAATGATCATGAGGTATGAGAAGCAAGAGATGCTTCAGGTCAGCTCTGGCTCTATGACCTCCAAGCTCTGAGTCATCGATCCTTTATTTTGGGAGGGAGGACAGTAATGGGGAATGAAGCCTTTACCACTGAGCTATATTTCCAGTCCATTTATTTATTTATTTATTTAGACAGGGCCCTAAGTTGATGAGGCTGGCCTTGAACCTGTGATCCTTCTGCTTCAGCTTCTGGAGTAGCTGAAATTACAGGCTTGTGCCATTGCTTCCCAATGAGTCAATGTTCCTTACATCTCCATTTTCTCATTTTATAAAGTGAAGATGAGAAATTCGTACTTGCATTAAATGAGAATGCTGGTAAAGTACTTAAGGCACAGCACCTGGCACTTAGTGGGTACTCAATAAATAGCGATGGTTATAGCTTTCTGTTGTGTCCCCATTGTAGTTATTGATTCCTAGGGTTAATTTTAGGGCCTGATGACCTCTGTTGGCTCTGCCCACAAAAAGTCAAGGCGCTTTTAAAAGTTCAATAAACACTTGTTTAAGATGCATTCTTGTCTCCAAAAGACAGTAAAACAAGGCAGGAAAGTGCAGCTCCTCTCCCAAGAGGAATCAGAAACAAAGGCCCTTTGAAACAGATGAGACTGGTTGGACTTTCCTTTGTAAAATGAAGGCACAGGAGGAGCCCTGTACAGTAAACCCCAGGATTCCCAAGAGTCCTTGGTGACTATCTTTTAGACACTGAGTCTTTGCCTCATTCTCTTAGAATAACTCCCAATTAGTGAAACCTTTGGACAAACATACTGAGATTCTTATCAGTTTGTAGCTGACTCCCTACAAAAATGCCCTGGTTTCTGATTCATGTTTTTCCAAGTTCAAAGGACCCCTTCTAAGACTGTTGTCTCAATTTCTGGAGGTGAATTCAGGTATCTGTATTGTAATTAGCTTCCCAAGAGATTCTTATGTATACCCAAGATTGAGAAGCACTGACCTGAATGTTGTTAGAAACCCCAGGAGAGGAAGGGGTGTAGGCAGAGGGGGGGGCTAGTTGGGGTGGGGGGTTGGGAGGGGAGGCAGAACACCTTGGAGACTAGGAATTCTTTAGTCTAAGTGGAAATCATTTACGCCAATATTGTCACAAATCCAAGATATCTGGGGTAAATGGTTTCCTCATTTCTCCTTCATAAATCAGCGTGGATATTCTTGGCAGGCTTTGCTCCTCTGCAGGGTGGGCAGCTGTGAGTCAAGCAAAGGGTTTATCTCCTCCTCTTCTCCTGACCTTGTCTTCCTGCCTTTTGCAGATGCAATTCTTTCCCGGGCTGCCTTGCAGATAATTATTTTAGCAGACAAGCTCAGGGCCTGAAGGATACAGGGTATATTCTTGAAAGTAATAACTCCAATGAAAGGTCTCAGCTTCTGAATAAAACCAGTGAATGGGAGTGAGCTGCCATTTGGTTTAAGTTACCATTTAGCAAATGGAGGCCTCTAAGAATTTAAGGTGCTCTCTAGTATTTCATTTTAAAAAGTGAGGGGATCTAGGGAGCTGCAAACATTTTTGTGATCTGGGCCATACACAAAAGTTTTCCAGTGTCACTGATTTGATGGTGGGGATGAGGGTGAAGGCACCATAAATCCAGACCTCTTTAGACTCTTAAAACATGGGAATTTCAGTACATTAATCTCCCCTCTCACGTATTTATTCAACAAATCCACAAATGCAACAAAACAAAGAAAACTTTCATTTAGAATGTTCAAGGAAGCCTTTCTTATTCTTTCTAAAGAAACTGAAGGAACTTTTGTTGGCGCACATCACAAATCTTACCTTCTTTTGAATGGTATGAACAGATAAAAATGTTTAAGCTTAAAAGAGTGTTATGTGTAAGAAATGCAAAGTATCATTATTTATCCAACTCTTTTCTGAGACAAGAGAATTAACCAAAACTAAAGAAATGAACATGAAATTGTTACACCACTTTTTAAAAAATTAGCTGAAATCAGAAGACAGTTTCCTAGTACCACCTATATCTTCTGTATTTGACAAAAGTAAATAATACTAGTACACAAATATCACCAAATGCACATTACAAACTGCATTCTACTTTACTTGATCTTCTCAGTTTTGATGTTGTAAGAAATGTATTTATAGGGCTGGGGTTGTGGCTCAGTGTAGAGCTTGCCTAGCATGTGTGAGGCACTGGGTTCGACTCTCAGCACTGCATATAAATAAATAAATAGATAGATAGATAGATAGATAAAATAAAGATCTGTCAACAACTAAAAATATATTTAAAAAAGAAATGTACTTATAGCAGTTATTAAAATTAAAGTGTAGCCCAGCATATGTAAGATCATGGGTTCTATCCCCAGCACTGAAAAAAATAAGGGACTATTGGTAATTATGAACAACTGAACACTTCCACAAATTTCAGCAAGGTTTCTTTTTTTCTTCTTCCCTTTTTTTTTTTTTTAAGTGCTGGGGATTTAACCCAGAGGTGCTTTACCAGTGCTACATCCCCAGCCCCTTTTAAAATTTTGAAACAGGATCTCACTAAAATGCCAAGGCTGGCCTCAAACTTGCAATCTTCCTGTCATAGCTCCCAGTAGCTGTGATTACAGGCATGTACCATCATGTCCAAGAGGACTAACAAGGTTTCTATTATCTGATCTGCATGTGTAATGAATTATACTATCAGATAGTGCTTAAAAGGCTGGAAGACATTTGTTGTGTGTTTTAGAATAAAATAGTAAATTTAAGGGAAGCTTTCATGGTTCAAACTGTAAGAATGGAATATGCAGGCAAACAAATAGTAAGAAAATATACCTATCATCAACTGTATACTGCCTAGATAAAACTCTTAAGTTCACTGGTATGGGCTATATAATTAGGTTGACAAAATAAAAGTTATTTTTTGCTAACTTTATTTAAAGGATCCTTAAAATGCTCCATAGGGTTCCTGCCCTGAACATTAGTTATCTGTTTATGCACTTATCTGCAGCTAGTACTTAATTTTTGTATATAACATATTTAATTTATAACATATATAAAAATATATTTACCATATATGGTCATTTTATACTTACTATAAAGTTTGCCCTCCCTATCTCTGGGTTCTATATCTGGGGATTAAATCCAACACAGATTGACACTGCATATAGGTATTGTAAGTCATTTGAGAATGAGCAAGTACTATGTCATGTCATATGACATTTGAGCATCCTCAGATTTGGGTATCTGTTGGCAGGGTGTGGGGCTCCTAAAACCAACCAACCCCTGCAGGTACCAAGGGAGACTGTATATTTAAATATATGGTTGGGCTGGGGCTGGGGCTAGGGCTGGGGCTCAGTGGTAGCATGCTTGCCTAACATGCACCACATACAAATAAATAAAATAAAGGTCCATCAACAACTATAAAATATTTTTTTAAAAATAAATATATGGAATATAACTTAATATATAGTTGAACACTCAGCACACACCCTTTTTCAAATCTCTGGCTGAAATTATCCCTGCTCAAGAAAGCAAATGCAGGGAGGGCTAAACTTCTTTCTCTTGCACTAATTTCAACTAAAATAATTCCACAAACTTCCAACTTTTGGAATCGAATTGGGTTAATATTCTAAAAATCCAGTCAAAAGATGAAGGAATTATGTAGAGGTGTATCCAAAAATTTGCTCATTAGTTGCATGCACCTTGAAATACATCCTCCCCAGAAGTAGAGCTGTCGGGCAGGTGGCTTTCTTGGCCAGACTTCAAATCACTTCCATTCATGAAGGAGCTGACTTGCAGCACTAGCTGTGCTCCCTTGAGTTTAGGGAGCTAGAAACCTTGCAAGGAATAAGTGAGGAGAAAGCAACTCTGCTATGTCACCACTTGTACCACTCAATTCCCATCTGCCCAGTATTCAAGTCTTATTCTAAAAACTCAATATTGGGGCTGGGATTGTGGCTCAGTGGTAGAGCATTCGCCTAGCATGGGCAGGACCCGAGGTTCAATCCTCAGCACCACATAAAAATAAAGGCATTGTGTTGTGTCCATCTACACTTAAAAAATAATAAAATAAAATAAAAACTCAATATTGACTCAGAAGCCCTTAGGACAGTTACAGACCTTCCCTTCACTTAAATCACAAAGAGCTGCTAATCTTCCTTGGACTTCCTTTCAATCCACACAAATGAATGACAGAGGATGCTTTAACCTTCCCATAATTTGCATTTGTGTTTTGAGTGAAGGATGTCTTTTTTTTTTTTTTAATATTTATTTATTTTTTAGTTCTTGGCGGACACAACATCTTTGTATGTGGTGCTGAGGATCGAACCTGGGCCGCACGCATGCCAGGCGAGCGCGCTACCGCTTGAGCCACATCTCCAGCCCCAGAGTGAAGGATGTTTATCACCTACTTGAGCATTCATTTGTGAGAGGTGGGGGTGGAGGTCAGCATACTGGAGACCAGCTCTGGGAGTTAGTCTCTAAGTGGTTCCAGCTTTCCAAAGCTTCTTTCCTTTTTTGAGTTTTTTTACAACAAAGAGTAAGCAAGAAGGGTCTGCAGGAGTGGGTGGGTGGTTCATTTTTTGGAGTCTGATTATCATCTTAGCACCCTACAGCAGGGGCATGGAAGTGGAAAAGAAGCAAACCATCTGGCCCCAGATTCTGTAGGTCCAGAGTGGGCTTCAGAAACTATATTTTATATTTTTGCAATGCTGGGGCTCAACTCCAGGGCCTTGTACATGCAAGGCAGGCACCAAGCTACACCCCCAGTCCTTACTTTTAAAGTTTAGATAATTATACTTCAGCTATATCATTTCCTATAGTATAGTTAACGTATTAAAGAGGAAAAGGTGATATGACTGCATTTTATTTTAGGTGCTGGGAATAAATTCAGGGCCTTGGACATGCAAAGCACCTGCTCTACCACTGAGATATCACTGCCCCCCAGCCTAATTTCATTTTCATTATACAGTCTTTTCCAGTCTTTCCTTGGTGGGTGGGAGTTGAAGGGGTAGATATGAATAATGTAGAAAGTCCCTTCTGCCGAGAGAGAAATCATTTGGATTTCCCCTTACCCAGTCAGATACTTTACATCTGCAGATAATGAAAACTGAGATAGTAAGTACAGACTTTTTGTCACTAGCATAGCATAGAGGATTTAAACAAAAGTAAATATGGGAGGCTGGGGTTGTAGCTTAGTGGTTGAGCACTTGCCTGGCATGCATGAGGCACTGGGTTTGATCCTCGGCACCACATAAAATAAATAAATAAAACAAAGATATTGTGTCCACCTACAACAACAACAAAAACAGATTAAAAAAAAAAAAAAGTAAATATGGACCGGCAGGATGGCACACACCTGTAATCCCAGCAGCTTGGGAGGCTGAGGCAGGAGGATCCAGAGTTCAAAGCCAGTCTCAGCAACAGCAAGGCGCTAAGCAACTCAGTGAGACCCTGTCTCTAAATACAATATAAAATAGGGCTGAGGATGTAGCTCAGTGGTTGAGTGCCCCTGAATTCAATCCCCCAGCACCAAACAACAAAAAAAAAAGGTAAACATGGTTCAATAGTTTTCTTTTTCCTAATTTCAGTTATAAAACAATGGAAACAAAGATGTTTTAAAAAACATTAAATTTGGCCAGGTGCAGTGGCACACACCTGTAATCCCAGGTACTTGGGAGGCTGAAGCAGGAGGATCACAAGTTTGAGGCCAGCCTCAGCAATTTAGCAGGACCCTCAGCATTGTAGCAAGACCTGTTTCAAAATAAAAAAATAAAAAGGACTTGGGATGTAGCTCAATGGTAAAGTGCCCCTGGGTTCAATCCCCTGTTCTACCAAAAAAAGTTGGGGGGTGTGATGTTAAGTTTAATGTCCAATTCACTGAAATTTATATAATAGCTGCCTTGTTTGTGTCTTCCCTAATTCATTTACTTCTATTCTATGACTCAGGTTCCTTATAATGCAGTGGTTAGGCACTAATTTTGCCCTTATAGGTGGGTATTCCCACATGCAAATGTGTTTTCCTAAGTCCATTTCCTTAGCAAATCCACTCACCTCAGATGTAGCATTTTCCATCTTTGAATAGGCCAAGGAACTTGAGCCAGAGGGGAAAAGTGACCTTAAAATATGCCAGAACTAGCTGGGCACAGTGGCACATGCTTGTAACACCAGTGACTCAGAAGGCTGAGGCAGAACGATCACAACAAGTTCAAAGCCAGCCTCAACAACAACTTAGTGAAGCCCTAAGCAACTTAGCAAGAAGTATCAAAAAAAAAAAAAAAAAGGACTAGGGTTGTGGCTCAGTGGTTAAGTGCCTCTGGGTTCAATCCCTGGTACCAAGTCCTCTTCCCCACCCCCCCAAAAATAACAAGCCCCCAAATGGTAATACTGAACTAATGTCAATGCTGGTTTCTGGTTCACTTCAGCTAGATACCCTCTTTGAGGGTTCTAAAATCAGCAGGAGTTAATAAATTCACAGTAGTCAAAGTTTGTGGTGAAGGAAAAAAAAAAAAAAAAAAAAGAAGAGCATTGAGATCATATCCCTTCTCTCTATCAATATAGAGATCCTGCCACTACATGATTCTTCTGGCAACTCAGAAAAGACACCAGAGGTAACCCTCAGGATGTTCTGAGGGACTCAGGCTGTGAAAGAATAACAAGGTTCAAGTATAAAAGTTCATGAAGGTCTGGGGATGTGGCTCAAGCGGTGGCACGCTCGCATGGCATGTGTGCGGCCCGGGTTCGATCCTCAGCACCACATACAAAGATGTTGTGCCTGCCGAGAACTAAAAAATAAATATTAAAAAAATTCTCTCTCTCTCGCTCTCTCCCTCTCTCTTTAAAAAAAAAAAAAAGTTCATTAAGGAAAAACAAAAATACTTCATGCCTGCTTCCCAGCTCTCATCGCCCCACCCAAGGCTAGTATAAAAAAAAGGGTCCAGGTCAGTCAGACATTTTCATTCTGCTTTAGTTATTTTGTTAGAAGTATGCCTAAAAGTCTGCAGATGAGCTGAAAATGTCCTTAAGAAGCATGTTACATACAGGTCTATCTAGCATTGATAATACTGTGAAAGCCACCTTGGGAAAGAAAACACTGTGTCGAAGAAAAAAAATCTCTGGTATAAATGTAATTTGCCGTCATTTCTAATTTTTTAAAAATATTTATCTAAAAACCATACTAGAAGTGAGTTTTGTCAATAATAGCACACCATGGTGAACTGAACTTGGCCTAACAACCAGCATAAAATTTTCAACCCATCTTGGATTAGCAAAAATTAAAAGTATAAATAAAAACAAAATAAAAGAAACACTATAAAAGGAAAAACAAAGACAAAAGTTGAATTTACTGTGAAAAATCTGATTTTATTTTCTGAATCAAAAAGAAGTGTATTTGTGTTAAATTTAGAATGTTTAGTTTTTCCATTCATTTTTCAAAATACTTCCCAGACAGTGCTCAGAACTGTGTAAAAGTTACCATCCAATACCATGTTTTCTAAGAAACCTTTTCTTCAAGGCATTGGCAATTCTAATTTTATTTATTTTTTTTTTTTTTGAATTTTTAATATTTATTTATTTATTTTTAGTTTTCAGCGATACAACATCTTTGTTTGTATGTGGTGCTGAGGATCGAACCTGGGCCACACGCATGCCAGGCGAATGCGCTACCGCTTGAGCCACATCCCCAGCCCCGGCAATTCTAATTTTAAAGTAAAAGAATTTAACTACTATTAGAAATCTCAGTGACAATGAGTTTCAAGAGCTAAATCAGATTTCTTTTAAAACAGAATTAAAAAAAAAAAATTCTGAGGGACTCACACCTGACAACTCCAATGAAACATAATACCTCCCAACGTCCAAACTATTAAATGCATCACTTCAATAAGATAGGAAAATTATAAAATGGAATTTTATTGTGTGTGTGTGTATATGTACACACACACGTATATATAAATACACCATTTTAACTGTCATGTTTGGTAGCAGAATCATGAAATAAAAACAAAATCTACATTCAAGGGACAATTTCGTAAATACTCTTTTTGTTACTTAAGAGTCCATCCTATTCTTTGTTGTTTTCTATTCCTGTATTTTCAAATCATGACCAAAGGCCAAGAGTCGATCTGAACTGAACAGTCAGTAGGTTCTACTGTTCCTACATACAGTACGTGTGTCCTTTAAGAAGCCCAGGACTCAAAATGTTGGAGCATTTCTAAAAAAAAAAAAAAAAACATATTTACGAATACTTGAGAATTCAAATCCACTCTGAAAGCCACATCCCAAAATCTAGTAGACATTCTTCAAGGGCTGTTCATAGGTACTAAAGCATGTCCAGCATGCACACAAACTTACTTGTTCAAACTGAAGTAAATCAGTGAACAATACAACAGAAGTTGCATAATTAAGACTAACCTCCTTTTGTTGCTTTTTCCACAAACTTTTAAATTTTCTCATAAAAAAAGAGAGCCAATTTTTCTGATTTCAGCCACCAAAAAATTAAGCCATTTCTTGGGGCTGGGGATATAGCTCGCCAGTTGAGTGCTTGCCTTGCATGCACAAGGTCCTTGGTTCAATCCCCAGCACAGAAAAGAAGAGAAAAAGCCATTTCTTTCAAATTTCAAATCCATTATTAGTGAAGAATGTTTTAAAGGAAAACATTTCCTCACAGAACCTAATACAATTTCTTATTATTTTTCAAATTTAGAAAGAACTCACGCCTGGATTTGATATTTTTTCAGACAGCAAGCAATACTGACAGGATTCATAAATAGGATTTTCTGACACATGCAGGAAAGTCTGCTAACATTCACAACATTCCAACCACTCTTCTTTCAAGCATAAAAGATGGCTGAGAATTGGCAGTTATTAGTTTTCAGTACAAATACACATTTAAACCTTAATTTTTTTTTTTTTTGCCAACATTTTAAATAGTCAAATTTTATTCCACTTCCAGGGTTCAAATCAAACAAAAAACAAATGAAAATTACAACTGGCAACAAGTCCCATATGCCAATGTTATTTTTAACCAGTAATTGTAACCTACTGCCAGTAATTATTTACATGTATCTGCTTGTTTTATTAAATAAGCACTGGTCAGTTATATAAGAGAAAATTTGCAAGAATGGTACTTGGCAATGGGTTATCTTAAAGCTTCTGGAATAAATAAGCATTTAGAAAACACCAGCTATTTTTTTTTTTTTTATCTGTAATTTGAGTTAACAAATGCAATTTTAAATGTTACTTTTCCACTGATAGATTCTGGGAGTTTAGTCCCAGGTAACATGGGTGATTTGAAATAAACAAAATAAACAAATCCCTAAGCCACATGGTAATGGAATACTATACTTGCTTTTAATATGATATGGAAACAGTTCCAGGCAGACAAAAAGAAGAAAATCTGTCAAATCAAAGTACTGTAAATAAGGTTCATTTTATATACCCCCAGCAGAAAACCTCAAAAAAATCACAATCAAAAGATTACCCACTCCCCCCACTAGGCAAAAAAATCATTTTAGTTCTGAGCTTAACATTTCCCTAGGATGTTAATAGGAGAAGATTTAAAGCACTTAAAGCTGCAGCAGTAACTGTAGAAAGCGCCACACTACAGAGAAAAGCCCTAAAGGGTTCAGGGCTGCCCACCCATCCCTCACCCCCCCACCCCAGTAATATGTAAAAGTTTTTCTTATGCTAATAAAGGCATACCACCTACTGTGCTAAAGACTAAAACTAGCAACATTAGAGCAGTAAAGTGAAAATAGGAAGCCTATAGGATTTATCTAAATGCCTACTTAGAAGAAACAAAGCAGCAGACAGGACCCTTTGCCCCCTGGTTGTGTTTGCAGGGAAGTGGTTATATTAAACAGCCAGATTAACTCATTAAAAAAAAAAAAAAAAAAAAAAAACCAACAAACCTTCCCCAAGGTACCAGAATAAAACTTGACCTTTTCAGTCAAAGGGCACAGAGAGGCCTCTTCATGTCCTGGAGTTGAATGAGTTCAAAGATTGGCAATAAAGGAAGAAAGAAAGCATTAGGGGTGTGATTGGAACAAGCCTTGCAGTTTATCGAACAGTCACACCAAGTTTTTCCAGGACGCGGACACCCTTTTCTTGGTACTCCTGTCGGGTCATCCAAAAGTTGTCTTTGTCTTTCATGATATCTGCTAGAACTGCACCACCCAGGAAGACCATGTGCTTTCTGCGAGGTGGGTCTTCAATTCGAATCTTAAATTTCTGAAGAAGGGATAATAAAATGTCACGTAAGTATAGGGCTTTCTATTTCATGAAAATGACTTTTTTCACATATTCACTTGCTGAATCTAACGCAGGATTTGGAATCCGAGGCACAGAAACATTTAGCAATTTCTCCCGTGCTCCACTCTAATGTACTTGGAACAGTTCAATTCACTCCTGTTGTCTCATTTTTAATAGCACCCCCTTTCATTCTCCAAAGCATGCTGATTTGAGCAGGGCAAGGTGGTGCATGCCTGTAATCCCAGCAGCTCGGGAGGCTGAGGCAAGCAACTCAGTGAAACTCTGTCTCTAAATGAAAGACAAAATAGGGCTGGGGATGTGGCTCAGTGGCCAAGTGCCCCTAAATTCAATCCCTGGTACCAAAAAAAAAAGTACACTGACTTGACAGATAAGTTACACAACCAATCACCTTACCAAGAGTCAAAATACCAGATGATGGACAATGATGGAGTCTAGTTGAGGACACCAGAGTAACACTGAACCAGCCTTCCTTTCTTCTTATTTTTTTCCACTGCTAGGGACTGAACCCAAGGTCTTGTGCACCCTACACAAGGGTTCTACCACTTAGCCACACCCACAGTCCTGAAGTTCTTTTCTTGTAAGGAAAGCTCACTTTCTAAGGTCTCAAATTCAAATGAAATGTTCTTCAAATAAACAAGGCCAAATATGGTCAAAACAAATCATGGGGATGTTGGAGAAAATGAACACAGTAACTAAGACAATTGAGAAAAGTTTTATACTCTGTAGCTACTATAATTGTCTAAAAAGGATAAATCCTAATCTGTATAGTCAACATCTGAAAGAGAAACCTTCAAATGACATAGTTATTTTATGTCACAAATTCTGCAAAAAAGACTTAAAGGTAACTATGGCATCCTGCATTATGGCTTTATGTCAATAAATAGAATGTAGGAATCTGATATTCTATGAAACAATTTACTCATTAGTCAATTCTGAGACCAACCTACTGTTCTAATTCTTCAGTTACTTTTTTGCTATTATATCAATGTTCTTTGTAAAGGGCTAAGACAGTAAATACTTGGGGATTTTCAGGTTTATGGCAGCTACACCCGTATGTAGCCAGAAGACAGCCATACACAGTATATAACAATAGCTAACACTACTGTAAACAAATGGGCCTAGCTATGTTCCAATAAAATTAACAAGGGCTGTAATGTACCCACTTCTGCTCCAAGGGAAACTAAATAGCCCCTGAAGACACACTGCTTCACCTGCAGCTTTCCCAACTAGCTGCTATTCTCCTGCTCATACTACCTTCCTAACCCTAGTTTGGTAACAGGAGTTCTTGTTCTTCATTGCTTCTTTTATCTCCCTCCTCCCTGAACTCCACAGCTGCTCTGAAACTCATTCTATCCAACTACTCCATCCATCAATTCTCTTTGTCAAAGTCCTGTTATCTATAGATTCTTGCATTCCCCCTACACATCTCCAGGTTATTTCCTCTCATACCTATTCTTGGTTCATGAATGCACATATTCTCTCCATTTCCTGAGATTCTTGGTAACTTTCTTCTTTTCTTCCTCTTATACTCACTTAGCAAATACCAACTTGGGTTATCATCTTTCAACTTTGCACCTACCCTCAAGCAGCTGACTTGGATAGGAAAGAAAACCAACAACTTGCTTTAAATGTAAACTCATCACTAACCTAAAAAAGGGCCTGAGTGCTAAATGGCAATCCTATTGCATTTCTCCACTCTCTGTTCCATTCTTCAAGAAATCACTTCAACCTCCTCCATTTTAAACCTCTAATATTTCCATCCCACTTCTCCAAACTATGCTTCTCCTCTACCTTTGTTCCCTTCCCCTCTGCGAGTCTATTTACTATAGCCAACTTATCCTTTTAGTACATAAATCAGATCTTATCATTTCTCTACTCAAACCCTCCCAAGACATTTTTTTTTTAAAAAAGTTCCTCCCTGGATGACTTTTCCCTCGATCGATACAGGTCTCTCATTAAAAGTGAGAGACCTTATCAGAGAGGTCTTTCCTGATCACACTTACGAAGAAACATACCACCTCTCCAATCACTATCATTTTTTTGCTTTTAACCTTTTTTTTCATTATAACACTGACATATTACTTAAACTAAAAGCAGGGACTTTATTTTGTTTACCACTATTTTGTTTGTACCAGCACCTAGAACAGTGTTTGGCACCTAGATGGAGTCCAAGAAATGTTTGCTGAATAAACAAATGATCCTATGTGATGGATTTTAAATTATATGTATAATTCAATAAAATCAGAAAAATGAGCAAAGTACTTAGACAACATGGCTCCTTTACAGTCTTAATTTGTTTAACATATGTAAGTCCATACTCAATTTAATTTCATTTTGAGTCATCTGTGAAAGATGTAACATTAGTGTTTCCAAAACATACAGTACTCCATAATATATAATCTCATTATCTAAAAAAGCTGACCAAAGACAGTGAAACAAAGCTTAGAGATTAACCCAAGATTAAATGACTCTTAGTTGAGTACATAAAATATATAGCATACTTCATATAGTCCACAGCATTTTGGTTTGTTTTTCTTTTTGTTTTTGGATACAGGGGAGGGCATATGCCAAAGAAGCATCAATTATCCCTAGTGTAAAAGTTTCTAATGTACACATCAACAATGACCAGTTAAAGTCTGTTCTAAGAGCTAATGATAGTTACAAGGATGCACAAGAACTGAACATATGATAGGAGAGATAAAACATGTAACAAATAGCCAGAAAATAACCTAAAGTCAGAATTATGATAGGCTAAGAGTAGTGTTGAAGGCCAACTACATATTCAAAAAGTTAAAAACAGAACAAAACAATACCCCAAATGGGACATTTATGGTTTCATAGTATATCAGATTCCCCTTCTGCACTTAGTGGCATGCTGGAGTCCAGGATGTGTGTTGTTGAACTAGGACATCTGGCCTGGACCTGGTCACCTCAATGCACTAAATAAGCGGTGACCTGGAGCAACACCATTCTTGGATAGAATTTACCTTGAACCATTTACTTCCAGGCTACACTTCATTGCAGTAGGAATTTGTTTAGGAAGACTTCTTGCTCCCTCTGGTGGTTGTAAAGATCCACAAGCTTCTTTACATGGTTTTAAAATATCATTAACTGTTGCATTGTTAATACTTACAGAAAGTTTTTCCACATCTCCTTTTAAAACTCGTTCTAAGTAAAGCTGTTTAAGTTCTCGTTCCAACCTTGATGGCAGGCCAGGATACATAGTAGATCCTCCAGAAAGCACAATGTGCTTGTAGAACTCAGATCTAGGAAGAGACAGTAGGTATTCATTTGGAGGTTTCAGATTAGGAAAACAGTAAGTCAGGGTTACTGCTATTTATTTTCTTTAATTTTTTTTTTTAAAGGACAAAATCTTGCTATGTTGTCCAAGTTGGCCTGGAACTTCTGGGCTCAAGTGATCCTTTGGGGGGGCCTCAGCCTTACTACTATACCTGGTACTAGGGTTACTGTTAATTTATGTCAGCCTCAGGGGACTGCTGGGAGGATTAAATAAAATATCACACATAAACCACAGGGCTAAATGTTTGCTATTGCAACTGCTATTGGAGAACAAGCCCTCTTCACATATAAAGTATTAAAATTTGATGAAAATACTTCTAAAAGCACATGATACACTTATTACATATGTAATAAATGACTACAGTTTACATTGAGAACTTCCAGTATTTAGACTGTTATCACAGTGTTTCCCTGAAGCCATGGGGATGTGTGTGTTTACTATGAATAGCTATACTGTACTCTCATTGAATTCCCACTTTTCAATATTTCCATTTGCCTTTTTAGTTTTCCCTTTTGTTCCTGTGCCTTAAGGCTGTCTTTCATTATTTGGCTAGAAAGATAGTTGTGTCTGCTTCTCCTAGCAGTCAGTCCCTTTTTTCTTTTTCAAATATGCTGCTGTTGGCTATGATTTCCGAAAATCAAATCTAAAATATCTTCATCTAGTAAAAGAAACAGAATCTTGATGAGAGTCTAAGAGACTTTTCTCACAATAAAGTTTGGAAGCTGGGGCATTTCCATTTTAGCCAATTCCAACTGGCTTCTCAGTTTTTACCTGCCTCCAATGGCTAAGGCTGCTGCAACTCTAGCTTTTAGAAAACCTTTGTTTCCTATTTAATTGTGGAAATAGGAATTATGAAGTTAGCATAAGCCACACAGGTGAAATGTGGTTTCATGTGATATGTACATATATGTCAGCATCCAGAATACACAAAACAAAATCAGTCGTGCCACTTTTCCTATGCAAGCTCTGTGGAAAGGGTTCTAAATTTGATGTGCTTTAAGAATGCCAGAACTTCAATCACCACCAACGGGCATGCACTCTTAAATGTAACTCTTTTTTTTTTTTTTTTGGTAATAATTATTATTTTTTTTATTGGTTGCTCAAAACATTACAAAGCTCATGACATATCATCTTTCATACATTTGATTCAAATGAGTTATGAACTCCCATTTTTACCCCAAATACAAACTGCAGAATCACATCAGTTACACATTCACAATTTTTACATAATGCCATATTAGTGACTGTTGTATTCTGCTGCCTTTCCTATCCCCTACTATCCCCCCTCCCCTCCCCTCTCTACCTCATCTGTTGTTAATGTCATTAAATCAAAGGACAAAAAGATCTGCCTAAATAATTACCATGAGAATTTACCACAATTATGAAGGCCAGATTAGATTTTTTATCATCTTCTATTAGGCTTATAGTTTGTTGTAAGCCAACTACTATTTTTTTTTTTTTTAGAGAGAGAGAGAGAGATTGATTTTAATATTTATTTTTTAGTTTTCGGTGGACACAACATCTTTATTTTATTTTTATGTGGTGCTGAGGATCGAACCCAGCGCCCCGCACATGCCAGGCGAGCGCACTACCACTTGAGCCACATCCCCAGCTCCCAACTGCTATTTTTATTCATTTCTATTATTATCTCTCCCCAGCCATCATAAGAAAATTAATTTGGTGGTTTTTTAACTCAATAATAAACAAATAAATAAATGAATAAACACATACTTGCTTTACAAAATACCTGGGTCAATTTCTTTATAATTTGGATATAGAGGACAGCTTTCTATGACTCAAGCTCTGGGTGCAACAAAAAGATAAGATTTAAAATCTTTTGATATAATTAAATAAAAACAAATTTTTGCATGGCCAAAAACACCATGTGCAAAAACCAAATAGCAAATAATGAGAAAAATACCTACAACTGTTATCACAGAGCTAAATGAATTTTTAAACACGGAGGAAAGGACTGGGGATGTAGTTCAGTGGTAGAGCATGTACTTAGAAATGTGCAAGGCCCTGGGTTCAACACCTAGCACCACAAAAACAAAACAAATGAACAATAACATAGAGAGAAACACACACACACACACACACAAATTCTACAGAACAGTCAAAAGCCACGGAACAGACAATTCACACACATACACAAAATACAAAAAGTGGCCCCTTCCCCAGCACCACTGTAGAGGTATATGGCAAAAAAGTGGCCCTTAAGCACATAAAAATAAGGTCAGCTTTACTCTGTTTTGGGCGGGGTGAGGCAGTAGTGGGACTTGAACCCAGGCCCTTGCATATGTTAGGCAGGACTCTTACCATTGAGCTACATCCTCATCCCTTTAAAAATTTTTATTTTGAAACAGGATTTTTCTAAGTTGTCCAGACAAGCTTTGAACTTGTGATCCCCCTGCCTTGGCCTCCCAAGTATTCAAGTGGTTAGGGTACAGTGTACCCAGTTGTAACTTCACATTTATTTATTTATTTGATTTTGTGCTGGCGTATGGGGAATTGAATCCTCTGCTCTATTATTAAATCCTTTTATTTTTTGATTTTGAGGCAGGGTCTCACTAAATTGCCCATGCTGGCTGCAAACTTGTTCACCTGTTGTTGTGGTTCACCAGCCTCAGCCTCTAGATGCTGCTGGGATTACAAACCTATACTCCACCCTTTTTTATATTGTATTTATAGATGATCTTAATAAGTTGCTCAGGGTCTTGCTTTTAAGTTGCTGAGGCTGGTTTTGAACTCTCAATCCTCCTACCTCAGCCTCCCAAACTGCTGGGATTACAGGTGTATGCCAGTGTGCCCAGATGTAACTTCACTCTTTTTTTTTTTTAAAGAGAGAGAGAGAGAGAGAGAGAGAGAGAGAGAGAGAGAGAGAGAGAGAGAGAGAGAATTCCAATATCTATTTCTTAGTTCTCGGCGGACACAACATCTCCGTCTGCATGCGGCACTAAGGATAGAACCCGGGCCGTACGCATGCCAGGCAAGCGCGCCACCGCTTGAACCACATCCCCAGCTCTGTAACTTCACTCTTAATAATAATAAAAAATATATATATAGAACAGGACATGGTGGCAAACACTTGAAATTCTTGTGACTGGAGATTGAGGCAAGAGGACCTCAAGTTCAAGGCCAGCCTCCACAACTTAGTGAAATCCTGTCTCAAAAATAAAAATTAAAAATAAAACAAGTTGGGGGCTGGGGCTGTAGCTCAGCAGTAGAGTGCTTGCCTCGAACATGTGAGGCACTGGGTTCGATCCTCAGCACCACATAAAAATAAACAAAAAAAATAAAGATATAAAAAAAAAATTTAAAGGGCTGGGGATGTGGCTCAAGCGGTAGCGTGCTCACCTGGCATGCGTGCAGCCTGGGTTCAATCCTCAGCACCACATACAAAACAAAGATATTGTGTCTGCCGAAAACTAAAAAATAAATATTAAAAATTCTCTCAAAAAAAAAATTTAAAAAAATAAAATAAAACAAGTTGGGAATGTAGCTTGGTGGTAACTCTCTCTCTCTATATATATATATACCAAATGCTCCTGAGTTTGATCCCTAGTACCACATTAAAGACAGAGAAAAAATACAAATTAAAACTAGACAGATTAATTTCTCACTGACCAGAGTGATTTAAAAGTAATAAAATTGACAAAACTTGGAATTTTAAGGCTGTGGACAAAACTACTACCCCTCATATGTTCCTGGGGGAAGGAGAATTTGATGATACTTAACAAAAATATATGCATTTACATAAAACAAAAGCTTTTGCACAGCAAAAGAAACAACAGAGTAAAGAGGCAAGCTATTAAATAGCAGAAAATACAGAAAAACCATACATCTGATAAATGGTTAGTATCCAAAATATGAGGAACACAACTCAAAAGCAAAAAATTAGATTTTAAAATGGACAAAGGGACTGAATACTCATTTCTCGAAAGAACACATACAAATGAACAACTGATATATGAAAAGAAATGAAATTAAACCAGAATCACGTATCACCTCATACCTGTGAGAATGGCTGTTAGCAAAAACATGGAATACAACTTTTGGTGATGAGAAAAGGAAAACTTTGTATACTCTTGGTGGGAGGAACATATATTAGTACAGCCATTATGGAAGATAATGGAGATCCTTCAAGAAATTAAACAATAGAACTAACATCTGCTTTAGCAATCCACTCCTGAATATATACTAAAGGACTTAAAAATCAATATGCTGAAGAGACAGGTGCACTCCCATGTTTGCTGCAATATCAGTTACAATAGCCCAGATATGGAATCAATCTAAGTGTCCCTTAACAGATAAATGGATAAGTAAAATGTAGTATTATATGCAATATAATATAATTTCCCTTAAAAGGGAAATACGGTCATTTATAGCAACTTGGATGGACCAAGAGCAGATTATGTTAAGTGAAATAAGTCAGACATAGAAAAATACCACATGATTCCACATGGATATGGAATCTCAAAAATTTGAACTCATGGAAGCAGAGAGTAGAATGGTGGTTACTGATTACCACAGGCTGTGGGCAGAAGTAGGGAGATGTTGATCAAAGGATATAAAACTTCAGTTAGACAGCAGGAATGAGTTCAAGAGTTCTATTGTATACTATGATGACTGTATTTAATAACAATATAATAGATACCTGAAAAATCACTGAGTAGTTGTTTTTGAGGTATTATGGGCTGAACCCTGAGCCTTTAACATGCTAGGGAAGAGCTCTACCACTGCTACATCCCTAGCTCTTTATATTTGAGACAGGATCTCATTAAGTTGTAAAGACTAGCCTCAAACTTGCTATCCTTCTGTCTCAGTCTCCCAAATAACTGGGATTACAAACCTGTGCCACCATAACCAGCTAAGAGAGATTGTGAATGTTCTCATCAAAAATTGTATGTGAAGTAATGTATGGAGTTAATAAATTCAAATTTATCCACTCTACAATGTATACCTATTTCAAAATATCATGTACAACAGAAAGACAATTTTTGTCAATTAAAAAAAGCATGCATGCGAGGTACAGTGGTGCACGCCCATAATCCCAGTGGCTCAGGAAGCTAAGGCAGGAGGATCGTGAGTTCAAAGCCAGCCTTAGCAAAAGCGATGCACTAAGCAATTCAGTGAAACCCTGTCTCTAAATTAAAATACAAAATAGGGCTGGGGATGTGGCTTAGTGGTTGAATGCCCCTGAGTTCAATCCCCAGAACAACAAAAAATAAAAAGGCATGCATTTACCAGTTGACATAGCAGTCAGAATATACACATCCAACAATACAATACACATGGTCACACATATGTTATTTCTCATCATGATATTGGAATCTATTTAAATAACCAATAATAAAAGATTCATTGAGCCATGTACACATGCCTGAAATCTCAGCAACTCAGGAGGCTGAGGTATGATGACCATAAGTGTAAGGCCATCTTGGGCAATTTGATGAGATTCTCAAAATAAAAAATAAAAGGGATGGGGATGTAACTCAAAATGATAGTGTCCTGAGGTTCAATTCCCTGTGCCACTCCCCTGCCCTGCAACAAGGGGGTGGGTTTCATTGAATGAAACAGAATATATTCACATAATGGAGTACTACACAAATGGAAAAAGAATGAGGACAAACTCGATGAAATGATATAGCATTATTTAAAATATATTGGTAAGTGAAAAAAATTATAAAAAAAGTATTTAAGTATGCTACCTTTTTTATAAGAAGAGCAATAAAAAACACAGAAAGGACAAACCAGAAACTAATGAGATCATTTACCTACAAGAGAGGGAGGACTAAGGAAAGCTACTACTAGGTATATTTTTTTGTGTAGCTGATAGTGTAGACAATGTTCTACATATCAAAACACATAAAAACTGATGGGGGAATGTCAAAGGACACAGAAGCCTGCTTGGAAGGGACTCCTATTGGCCGAATCAGGAATAATGTAAGCATCACAACAGACAGCAATAAATTATAACCCACTGAGTAAAATCATGAGTCCACGTTGATTAAATAATAATAATAATAATAATAATAATAATAATAAAGAAGTCAGGGCTTAGTGGTGCACATCTATGATTCCAGCAATTCAGGAAGCTGAGGCAGGGGGATTCCAAGTTTGAGATCAATCTCAGCAATTTAGCAAGACCCTATATCAAAATAAAACATAAAAGGAGGGCTGGGGGTCTAGGGTTGTGGCTCACTGGTAGAGCTCTTGCCTAGCATATGTAAGGCAATGGGTTCAATTCTCAACGCCACATATAATAATATAAATTTCATTAAAATCTAAAAAAATTAAATAAAGGGGGGTCGGTGTTGGGGATGTGGCTCAGTGGTTAAACAACCCTAGGTTTAATTCCTGGTACCAAAAAAAAAAAAAATAAAATAAAATAAAGAAAGAAAAAAGAAAAACAGAGTAGGAAAATAATTCCTTACACTGGAATATCAATAAAACAGAAGAAATAAATTTAAAAACCAACTCTCCACAGTCATTACAATAAAAATGGATTTAGGCAAGAAACACAAATGGATGCCAAAGGCAGAGATAGGGATGACAGAGTGATGAGGAACAGAAAATTTACACAGCCTCAATGTATTTCTCCACAAATTATTAATGAGGAAAGCAAAAACAGTAAATTTCACTAAGAGCTTAATACTAACATGAATAATAACCCTAACCTCTGGAAGTAATACCCTGAGAAGGACACATCATTTACATAGTATTCTAGCCAAAAAATGCACATCTTGAATCCAACTATAAAAAAATAGACAAACACAAATAAGAGAAATTCTCTACAATAACTGGCCTGTAGTCTGCAAAAATGTCAATGCCATGAAAGACAAACAACTGTACCAGATAAAAGGTGATTAAGAGAGCCGGGCACAGTGGTGCACACAAGTAATTCCAGTGGCTCAGGAGGTTGAGGCAGAAGGTTTGCAAGTTTGAGGCCAGCCTGGACAACTTAGCAAGATTCTGTCTCAAAATAAAAGATAAAAAGGGCTGGAGATCAGTGCATGAGGTCCTGGGATCAATTTCCAGTATTAAAAAATTAATTAATTCTTATAAATTTGACAGCCACATTGTGACTTTCTAAGAGAGTACTTTTTTTTTTCTTAGGAAACAAACTGGTAAAGAGAACTGATGCATTTGACTTACTCTCAAATGGTTTTGGGGAAAAAAAGAATGATAAAGCAAACATATAGAACATTAAAATACTAAAACAATGAATGTAGACAAGTTTTCTGTAGGTATTAAATTAATATCTACAGAATACTTCAAAATAAGTACAAAGTAGCTTCTGAAAGTCAAGAATGATATGTTTTCTCTTATGTGGAAGTTAGAAAGGAAAAAGGAAAAGAAGAGGAGAATCTCCTGGAAAAAAGGGAGATCAGTAGGTAGAGAAAAGGGACAACAGGTAGGAAAGAGGGAAGGAAAAGGGGAAATACTGGGGAACGATATTGGCCAAATTATATTGTTTACATCACGTGCATGTACGAATAGATAATAACAAATCTCCCCATTATGTGTAATCATAAAGTACCAATAAAAAAAAAAATGGAAAAAAGAGAGTGGCTTCTGAGACACAATCATGTATTATATGTTATTCAACATCCAGTACTGTCCTATCAAAAATTTGTTTAATAACATGAGTGAGATAATAGACAACTTGTTCATTCTAACTACTGATAAATAGATCCATTTCTGATAAATAACTTGGAAACCATCATTTCTAATATACCTGGTATCAATGTCAGCCGCCTGGATTGTGTTAAATAGCAATTCAGCAACACCGACTCCCTCAACATTGATCAAATGAGGTTGAAATAAAGCTTCTGGTGCTTCAAATCTCTCTCCCCCAACTTTAATAATGCGTCCATCTGGGAGCTAGAAACAAAGAATAACCAGGTACTAGTCTCAGCCAAATATTCTCCAGAATGTCAGTACTTTTAAACACTAGTACTTTACAGTATTCTCCAGATACATTAGTATATTCTATAACTAAAATTTTTTGTTAAAAGCAATTAAATTTTTTTCTAAAACATTTTTTTAAAAAGGGAAACTAAAATTAAATTTATTTAGATTCTTATTATTATGCTCTATTTTGCATTTTAAAAAAGGGGCTGAGGCTGTAGGTCAGTGGTACAGTGCTTGTCTCACATGTATGAGGCACTGGGTTTAATCCTCAGCACTACATAAAAATAAATAAAGATATTGTGTCCATTAAAAAAAAAAAGTATGTCACAGCTGGGCACGATGGTGCATGCCTATTGTAATCCCAGTGACTGAAGAGGCTGATGCAGGAAGATCACAAGTTCAAAGCCAGCCTCAGCAACTTGGTAAGGCCCTAAGCAACTTATCGAGACTCTATCGTCAAAATAAAAAATAGAAAACAGCACCCCTGGATTCAATCCCTGGTACCAAAAAAAAAAGTATGCTATGCTCCCAAATAGCAGGAATTTCTTAGAGAACTCATCAGTACATATGTGCCTGACATCCATCTGTGTGCAGCAAAGCATTAACAAGCAGTATTGAACAACTACTATATTCTCATTGCTGGTATGTGTTAATGCTGATTGTTTTAAATTTTCAATACATTTGTGATTTCATACACAATAAACTTTTTTTTTTTTTTGGTATTGGGGATTGAACCCAGAGGTGCTTAACCACTGAGCCCCACCCCTGGTCCCTTTAAAAAAAAATTTTTTTTAAATAAAAATAAATGGGTCCGCTAAGATGCTTAGGGCTTTACTAAGTTCCTGAGGACAGCCTCAAACTTGTGATTCTCCTGTCTGAGCCTCGAGTTGCTGGGATAATAGGCTTGTGCCATCATGCCCAGCTCACAATAAACATTTTTAATAATTTTCTTTCGGGCTGGGGCTGAGTGATAGAGCACTTGCCTAGCATGTATGAGGCACTGGGTTAGATTCTCAGCACCACATAAAAATAAATAAATAAAATAAAGATATTATGTCTATATAAAATATATATATACACAATTTTCTTTCACCAAATAACTAGTCTGTGAAACTATTACACTCTACCACTGTGTTATATCCCCAACCCTTTAAAAAAAAAATTTTTTTTTTTTTTTGTCGGTGCTGAGGATCAAACCCAGGGCCTCATGCATGCTAGGCAAACACTCTACCACTGAGCCACATCCCCAGCCTAAATTTTTAATTTTGAAACAACTTCTTACTGAATTGCCTAGGCTGACCTCAAACTCTTCTTGCCTTAGCTTCCTAAATAGGTGGAATAATAGGCTTGCACTACCATGTTCAGCTTGGATACTATTTATTTTGCTATCTCAATACTTTATGTGTACTAATTCTCAAATAATTTAATCCAAAAAATGTTCACCATCAAAAAAGTGAACGCTGACGAAGACTACTTTTTATAGGCTATTTTGTTATATCCTATCAGGATATAAATTCTTAAAAAACTGAATACAATTTTAGTTTAAACCAGTAAGATTTAAATAACAGATCCCATATCACACCATGTTTATATTTAATTAAATCAGAAATTCGAAGAAGAAACTCTTATATTACATCTGACAACTTACTGGATTGATATAAGTAACAATATATGCTCATGAATGCTGGCATTAGATGCATTTCTATGAGATATCAGAATTTTCTTTATATTCATATTTTAACAGAATACTTATTAATAAGTAATACATAAATTTATAATCATACTGTAACTATAAGTTTTCTAATTATATTTATAATTTATATTTAAAATGACAATGAAGCACAAAACAAACATATTCCTTAAAACAGTGGCTGCTGAAGTTGTTTACAGATACGTGCAGAGAAATTACACCCTATCTTATATTTGTTAACCCAGACTTGTCCTTCTTTATTTACTCACCAGTCTACTATTTTTACACTTCTATGTATTTTTGTAACCTATCTCAACTGTTTGAAAAAGAAGGGAAGATTTGCATTTTTAGTTCTCTTATCATTTGCCTTGTGCCACTTTCTTTCCAAACAATTCAGGTAAATGGCAAATAAGAAATCTACAGAAACTGTTGAGAGAAGATTTCAGGAATGAATCTCAAGGGCAAATTTGGAGATCATTAAGTTATAAAGTGGATTTTATTGTGTATTTGGAGCAGTATCATAACAAAAAAATTATAAACATTTATAATTACTTTAAAAATAACTATTTGGGGCTCATTCAAAACCCTAGTTCAAACCCAGCACTATAAAAACAAAATAAAAAGCTGATGCAGATAATCTCCTTAAATTGTTATCAATAACTATGCCTGTTCATTTTTAAACTGATTCTATATTATACACTGGATATACTTACTGTATAAGATTCAACTAATACTGTGGTTTCTAAAGCCAGTTTCTGCTCCTGCTCAATATTGTATCCCACGTAACACAGTTTTTCTTTAATCATGCGAACCGTTTCAAAATCAGCAGAATGGTTGAAGGCGTATCCTCTCAACAGAAGCAGCTGGTACCAAAAAAAAAAAAGAAAAGAAAACACAGCAGAAGGTTCATAATAGACCGTAATGAGTTCTACTCTGCAAAAGATATTAATGCTCATAAAATGACCCATCAATTGCAAATACAATGGCAGTGTATCCTCGGTTCCTACTGAATATTTTGGAAGTGGGAATTTTATCTGCTTTAAGAGGATTTATATTTCATTTTCACAGAGAGTAAAAAAATTAACAGTTCATGAATAATAATTTGGTAAAATAAATTAGAAAAAAGCTTTTAAAAAGAGTACTGTTTGTGTACTTATGTTTAGTGCTCGTGAACAATCAAAACTACATAATGAATAAATACTATGTTAGTAGTAGACTTCTGTAGCCTGCAATTTGCTTATTCTATCAATGCCATGCTTATAAAATTCCCCAGATCCTAGAGAGTTTTATCTTTGACTTTCAGTACCATGTCTGGCACTATCGGTAGGCCACCAGAATTTGTTAAGTGAATAAAAATTGTTGGGATACTTGAATCTCTAAGTTTAAACTTCTTCCTCCCTCACTCTGTTTTCTTAGAGATGGGGTCTGGTTATTTTGCCCAGGCCAGCCTTGAACTCCTAAGTAGAAGTGATCTGCCTTAGCCCAAGCATGTAGGACTAAAAACATGTGACAATGAACCTAGCTCTTCATTTCTTAAGTGATAAGAAATATTAAAAAAGCAAACTACCTAGAGAAAATAACTTAATAAGCATCATAAACACAACTAGACTTTGTAAAGTCCTCTAATCTTTGTGTTTATATTCAAAATAAGATCCACAGAAACTCTGCTGGTTACCTGAGAATTTGGGCTAGAATGAGTATTAAAATTCTCATTAATTTGGGCTGGGGTTGTGGCTCAGAGGTAGATCGCTCACCTAGCATGCTTGAGGCACAATAAAGATATTGTGTCCACCAAAAACTAAATAGTAAAAAAAAAAAATCTCATTAATTTCATCTCCTTACATGAAGAGGATTACTGTAAATGAGAGTAAAGGAACCCAATGTCAAGGTAAAGACTTAATGCAACTATGTTGATGCACAGTCAGCATTTCTCAATAGTAGCAAATAATATATTCTTATTAGTATACCAGAAATCACATATGGAAATCTTATGTGTATTTTTACATGAATAATGGATAACAGGGTAACTTCTCTGATGGAGATTATCTAGAATCCTTATACACTAAATTTTGTGTTAAATCAGTAAACAAACTACAAAAACTAGTTTCCATGGTATTTTCCTTTCACTTACCTTGATAAGATATCTGGTAATATCCCTCCCAGCAATATCCAGTCTCCTGGTAAGATGAGGGAGAGAAAAACCTTCATACACTGGGCAAATGTGAGTTACACCATCTCCAGAATCCACCACTACACCAGTCAATAAACCTGCACAAAAACCAGGAGGTTTTAAATAAAAAGCCCAGTCAGAAAAATCGAAGATGACAAGTTTCAATATAGTGTAGAAGTCAAATGAGAAAATTAACCAAATGGGAAAGGTCTAGTAGAAGTCAGCACTTCTTTTTTATTTACTTATTTTGCAATTTGTTTCTAATACACAGATATTAAAGTTAGTGTTCTCTTATGAGACTTTTAGTATAATCATGTCTCTCCTCCCTAAGGAAATGGAAAGAAACAAACCCTGAGACCTAGGACTGAAAAACAGAATAAATTATTAAAGCTCAGTACAATTCTTAATTTTTCCTTCCAACTTAGCCTTCTTTTTTTTTTGTACTGGGGATTGAATCCATGAGTACCTCACCACTGAGTCACATCCCTGCCCCTTTTATTTTTCAGACAGGGTCTCACTAACTTGCTTAGTTGAGTTGCTGAGATTGGCCTTGAACTTGTAATCCTCTTGACACAGCCTCCAAATTTGCTGGGATTACAGGTGTGACTGCACCTGGCTCCAACTTAATCTTTTAAATTTTTTTTTTATTTTTTAGTTTTAGGTGGATACAATATCTTTATTTTATTTTTATGTGGTGCTGAGGATCGAACCCAGTGCCTCATAGGTGCTAAGGGAGCACTCTACTACTTGAGCCACAACCCCAGCTCCTCCAACTTAATCTTGATCACTGACTTTACTAAAAGTAAACTTCTCTAAAGCATCATGGATAACTTTTTAAAAAATCACTGTGAAAAAATACTGGGGCTTTGGATGTGGCTCAAGTGGTAGCGCGCTCACCTTGCATGCGTGAGGCACTGGGTTCGATCCTCAGCTCCACATAAAAAAAATATATATTAAAAAAATTGTAGATACTGCACAAAATAACAAGTTGACCCGTCAACCTGTTGAAATCATATAATTCTTCACTGTTTTTTGGACACACAGCACATTCAAAATGGTTATTTTAGAAATGTCTACTAATACTGGATGGCTAGACTACTAAGAACAATTAAGCTTGTCTAGCCAAAGCATTAGTTCAATTATTCACCCAAAACCAGAAAAACACTGCTGGTTCTACTTTATAATAAAAGAATAGCAGAGAAGCCACTTGGCTTCTCCTATGTTCTATAGGAAAACAAAAATGGCTGCAAAAAGTTAGTGTTCCACCTTGTGCAACAAGGGAAAAAAATTTTTTTTTCCATATATATGTTTTTTCTTGTGGTGCTGGGAATTGAACCCAGGGCCTTGTGCATGCAAGGCAAGTACTTTTACCAACTGAGCTATATCCCCAGCCCTTTTTTCCTTATATTTTTTAATAGAAAAAAAATTAAACCAAAATATACATTATTTATAAGTTTACTCTTACTTTACTATTTACTTATCCCTAAATAGGCTCTCTTCCTCTTTCTTATTAGTGTAAGTTTGCATGTGCTATAGTATCTAATTGTTTTTTTTTTTTTTTTAATATTTATTTATTTATTTTAGTTCTCGGCAGATACAACATCTTTGTATGTGGTGCTGAGGATCGAACCCGGGCCGCACGCATGCCAGGCGAGCGTGCTACCGCTTGAGCCACATCCCCAGCCCCTAATTGTTTTTTAATAAACTTACTCAACTACCTCCATTTTTTTTTTATGGGTGGGGTACCAGGGATTGAGTTCAGGGGCACTCAATCACTGAGCTACATCCCTATTTTGTATTTTATTTAGAGACAGGGTCTCACTGAGTTGCTTACTGTTGCTGAGGCTGGCTTTGAACTATAGATCCTCCTCAGCCTCCCAAGCTGCTAGGGATTACAGGAAAGCACCACCATGCCCGACAACTACCTCCATTTTTAAGTTGATATAATTTTTTTTTTTAACCTGTGGTATTAGGATTAAACCCAGGGCTCTATCACTGAGCTATACCCACAACCCTTTTTATTTTTCATTTTGAGACAGGGTTGCTTAGTATCTCACTAGGTTGCTGATGCTAGCCTTTAACTTGTATGTTCCCGCCTCAGCCTCCTCAGTGGCAGGGATTACAGGTGTGTGCCGCTGAGCCTGGCCTAAAAGTTGTTTTTAAGAAATGAAATAAAATTACCTAGTTGCAGACAAGCACTCCCTCTCTTATACAAAAGTAAGTGATTTTTTTTTCTCCTCCTTCAAAGGAAAAGTTTCTCAAAGCTGGACTAAAATCACCTTAAGGACAAAGAGACCATGTCTCTTTCTCTGCTATATCCTTTGTTCTAAACAGTGCAAGACACACACTACATTTCGTGAATAAATAAAGCTTCTTTAAAAATTTAACCCAAGGGCTGGGGATATGGCTCAAGCGGTAGCTCGCTCGCCTGGCATGCATGCGGCCTGGGTTCGATCCTCAGCACCACATACAAAGATGTTGTGTCCGCTGAAAACTGAAAAATAAATATTAAAAAAAAAAAAATTTAACCCAAGTATTTTCTATGTATCTATATATAGTACAAAAGATATTTTTTAAACCCAAAATGTATTTTCCAAGTTTTTACTAATCTATGAGTAAAATCAGATAAATCATCATAAAGTTAAATTCTTTATTTCTGAATTTTTGTTCTCCCCATAAGTTCCTTGTGAAGCCAGAATTAGATAGGCAGTCAGTGTAGATAGGTAAATCGAGTCAGGTCAGGTCAAGGAGGCCAATTTTGAGTGAGTCTGGGAAGTTGGAGACTGTTCTCTGAGGAATCTTATCAAGAACCTGCCCCTGCTCCAACCTGTTGCCAAAGTAACCTGTCCCAGGGAGCTGCTTTAAGGTTGTTAATGTGTCCCTGTCTACTCCATCCTGGCCTTCCCCCTTCAGCCCACCTGATTCCCACCTTTTGGCCATCCCAAGGAGCATTCCTGGGCCTAGTCATATAAGCAGGAAGGAGAAAGATAAGGGGGGAAAGGCAGAACACCTCGCCTCTTGGGATACCATGATACCAGCTATGACCCCCTTCTCCCTCAAGGGAGAAGTCTATGTTACCCATTTTTAAATAAACTCTGCATCATATGCTTGCCTCCATGTGCTTCTCTAATGTTCAAACTTCAACATGTGGGGAAGCAAGGCTTGTCACCCGATAACCGGCGGTATCACTTGAGGGCATCTTTTACTTCAATGCCTAAAAGACTCCTTGGCACATATTTGATAGCACCATAAATTCTCAATAGTTCTTGTTGAACTTATAAGGCCATCAAAATATAAAGGGCTCTTTCCACATGGCCAATATCTGATTCTCAATAAACAAGAAGGCAGGGTATGGCAATACCAAGAGAACAGTAGATCTGAGACAGACCACCACAGGGATAAAGAGCAAATGCACTCCTGGGCCTTATTAACTCATGGCCTGACAGTCATTAAAAGATAGTATAATGTTTTTTCTCTTTTCTCCCACCTTCATTCATAACTTGTTAACTATTAAAAGCTTGGTACATGCCTTACCCACCCCCTTCAAACAACCATATCAGCTTCAGAGACCAGGTGCATCATTAGGGCCAAAACACTCTTGCCATGACTCTCTGACAACACAAAAGATTAAAACTGTTAAGGACTGAGCCCTTAAATTGTTATTTGCCATGATTTTGTGTTCTCTTCTATTTCCCACCCATGTGTTCTCTTAACAGCTATAACATCTCATCCTTATCACAAGACAGAGATGTTTATACAGAATGTGGCATCAGTATGAAAACCTGTCAAGACTCTTCCATGATGACCGCTGACAGTGCCTTCCTCAGAGTTAAGATGCTCTCACAGGAAAAGAAAAGCACACTTTTGAAAGGTACCTAAAGCCAATTAACATTCCTAAGCCTTAGCCTCTCCTTCCAAACAGCCCTTTCACAGGAATAAAACTCCCTTTGTTCCAGAGGCTGCCCAGTTTTTCTCTTATGAGAAGCCTTAATAAAAGCTTTACATTTCTTTGTTCTCTGTCCTGACTTGTTTTCCTTTCTAGAGTCACAAAGTCAAAGTTCCAGTGTCTGCCACCAGTCTTTCATTAAATCCACCTCAAAAAATATGAATCCCAAATGTCCTTCTTTTCCCTTTTATTCCTCCTATTTTATATCTTGACAAGTCTGATTTTCAGGCTAATCTATTAGATATGTGTGTGTGGGGGGGTGTGTGTGTGTGTGTTTGTGTGTATTTTTTAAATTCAAGCCAATTGTTAAGATAGTTCCATTTTATTTTCTTCTGCATAAAAAATTAAAATAGCTTAAGAGGGAATATCCTTTTTTTCAAACTGGTCTTGGGTTGGGGATGTAGTTCAGTGGCAAAGAACTTCTCTAGCATGCTTAAGACATTGGATTCTATCCCTAGCACTGGCCCCCTTCACCAAAAATTGATGAATTGCTTTAAATCTTCCTGTGCAGTAAAGCAAATAAAAGTGTATGATATTTTATTTGAGAAATAACAAATTGTGAAAATTTTTCAAAGTGTGGTATATAAATAATGTGATTTTTCTGGGATTTGTAACTTAATGAGAAATCAAATTTCTCTGGCATAAGATTAATGGTGAATTAATTTTTCTAACAGTTAAGTATTACCTACCTTGAGCATACAAAGTCAGAACTGCCTGGATGGCTACATACACACCAGAAAACTGGTAAGTTTCAAACATTACCTGAAAATGTAGGGGAAAAAAAAGTGGTATTTACAAAGATGCATAATACATATTTATATGCTTTCTTCATGGTCATAGAGAGGATCAGTTGACCAAATAGAATTAAAGGGACCTGAACAGTCATCCATTCTAAACAGTTTCTCCTGCCTCTATAAACTCCTGCTGTCACAGAGCTCCAATGCTGACCATAAATTTTTGGATACATACTAAATCTCCAAGCATTCATAAGTGCTACAAAACAAAGATTTCTGAGAGTGTTATAATTAGTGGCTAATTAGTGTGACAGAAAGCTTCCTGCACTTCAACCTTGTAGTTAAAAACAAAGAAGTATGGACTGGGGTTGTGGCTCAGTGGTAGAGTGCTTGCCTTGCACATGTGAAGCTCTGAGTTCAATCCTCAGCACCACATAAAAAAATAAATAAAGGTATTGTGCCCATCTACAACTAAAAAAATATTAAAAAACAAAGAAGTAGAATTGGGGATACAGTTTAATAGTAGAGTGCCTAGCATGCAAGGGCCCCTGGATCCTACCAATTCCTACAAACAACACACACACACACACACACACACACACACACACCCTAAAATCATGAAATAAAATGAGAAGATGAAGACTTTTATTAACTGTGTTAATAAGATGGCAGATAAAGAAATTGCTTAGCTGCAGAGCACGTGGTCCCATCATTGAACCAAGCCTATAACTCCTCTCTCTTCCCCATGAACTACACAGGAGGAGGGAGTTTCCTTTTGCCCTCTCCAGTCACACTTATTCTCTGCAGCCCAGGTTAGCTGGAATAACTTGCATTTCTTTTACCAATAATCTCTAGTGAGCATGACTCGTAGGGTCACTGTCACTATGAATATCTAGATACTTACAAATTTTACAATAGATCACAATGAGAATTATATAGAACTTAAATTCATATGTATTCATCAGTTAAACAACTAGATATTCTGACTAGTATTCTATTTCCTCAACCTTTGAATAAACACCCCTCCACAGGAAAGAAAATGGAAGAGTGATGCTATATATGTGCACATACCAACTTGAAAGTCTGTTAAAATTTATTTATAAAAGAAAAAAAAGAATAAATTAATTAAATAAGGAAAAAAATTTATTTATATTTATAAGACTATTCAAGTACTTGTGGGCTGCGGATGTGGCTCAGTAGTACAGTACTTGCCTAGCATACGTAAACCCCTGGGATAAATCCTCAGCAAGACCCCCCCCCCGCCCCACAAAAAAAGTGTACAAAACTTAATACAAAAATTAAGTTTTAGCTAGATACGGTAATGAATACCTAGCCTCTAGCTACCCAGGAGGCTACCAACAGGAGGACCACTTGAGCCTGTCCATTCAAAAAAACAACAAAAAAAAATTGAGTTTTCATTGTCTAAAACTATAAAATGTCATCTAACAGGAAATTTCTTCTAACCCTTTTCCAAAATTTCCTTCAACATCTAAATATATTCATAGAGTAAAACAAATTACGTAAAAATTGGTTCATTTACCTTGCATAGCAAATAGCAAGCTACTAAGATGTAGAAAGTTATCAAAAGTTTCTATATCATATAACAAAATGAAAGAGAAACTTGAAACTTTACGTATTAGAAATGTAGCTCTCCTGCTCTTTCTTTCTTCTCTGCTTACCTTACTGTACTAGTCTTCTCAGTTTCCCGCTGGATTCTCTGATCTCTCTGGTTTTTAGCCTTTTCACCCCTGTCTACTCTCACTGTGGCTAACAGTATGATCCTGAAGGCTCTCAAATTTATATCTCCAGCCTGAACTCGATCTTACATCTACAACTATATCTTCGACATTTCTGCTTTGATGTCTAACGACAGCCTTAAACTTAACATATCAAAACTGAACTCCCGATCATTTGCCTTAAATTCTTAGCTGATGGTAACTATGTCCTCTAGTTACTAAAGTCAGAACCTTCCTGACAACCCCACATCCAAAGCATCAGAAAATTCCTGTACATAATAATCTGATCACCTCTCATACTTCTGCTGTTATCCCTGATCTTAACCATCATTATCTTTTTTTTTTTTTGGTACTGGGGATTGAACTCAGGGGCACTCGACCACTGAGCCACATCCCCAGCCCTATCTTTTTTTTTTTTAATATATTTTTATTTTTTAGTTTTCGGCAGACACAACATCTTTGTTTGTATGTGGTGCTGAGGATCGAATCCGGGCCAAACGCATGCCAGGAGAGCATGCCAGGAGAGCGTGCTACCGCTTGAGCCACATCCCCAGCCCCCAGCCCTATCTTTGTATTTGATCTAGAGACAAGGTTCCACTGAGTTGCTTAACGCCTTGCTTTTGCTGAGGCTGGCTTTGAACTCCCGATCCTCTTGCCTCTGCCTCCTGAGCCCCTGGGATTACAGGTATGCGCCACCTCTCGAGGTGCCATCATTATCGTTTGCCTAAATAACTGAAAATCTTCAAACTGGTATCTTTTTCACCTTTGCCTCCCTATGGTATACTCACAACACAGCAGCCAAAGAAATCTGAATCAGCATTTCTTCCCTGTAAGTGCCCCTCATTTCACTCAGAGTAAAAGTGTAGTTCCCTGTTTTAGCCTACAAGGCAATCATGTTCCTTATCCAATGTTATCTCTTTGTTTTCTTCCATCAACCACACTCTGCAGTCACACTAACTCTCTGGCTGATCCCCTAATATGCCAAAATGGGGCTGGGAATGTGGCTCAAGCGTTAGCCCGCTCGCCTGGCATGCATTCAGCCCGGGGTTCGATCCTCAGCACCACATACAAACAAAGATGTTTTGTCTGCCGAAAACTAAAAAATAAATATTAAAAAAATTCTCTCTCTCTTTAAAACAAACAAACAAAAAAAAAATGCCAACATGTTCCAACTTTAAGACTTACATTGGCTACTCCTTTCTGCCTGCAAGGCTCTTCCCCTATATATCCTGGCTAATTCCCTTACCAGTCTTTGTTTAAACATCATTTTTAGATAGAGGCCTATTACCACAACCTGTCTACAGCTGCAACTGCCCACTTTCCTTAACTTACTCTATAGTTTTTCCTTTAGCACCTACTATGTCCTAACAACAACAAAAAGCCTATATTCCCCTGCTAAAATATAAACTTCACATCATCAGGATTTTGTTTATTAATATATCCCACTTAGAGTAATAAAGACTAGCATATTCAAGATGAGTATCCCTTATCTGAAATGCTTGGGACCAGAAGTGTTTCAGGCATTGAATATTCACAGACTTTACCAGTTGAGCATCTAATCCAAAAATCCAAAATCTAAAATGCTGCATAGTCCAAAACTTCTTAAGCATCATGCCATGCTCAAAAAGTTTTAGATTACATATTAGGAATGGTCAAACTGTAGAAAATGCAAAATAAGATTATTTTTATTCCCTTTATCCATAGGAACTATGGTAAGAAAAAAGAATTTTTTATTTAATATAACATCAGAAAGACACACATATGCATATCCCATCTAAAAACTTACCTCTACAATCTTCTCTCTGTTTTTGGTTGGGTTCATAGGAGGTTCTGTGAGTAAGATTTTACAATTTCTGGTATCTATGTTAAGTTTCTCTGGTCCAAAGGTATAATCCCACAGATGTTTCATGTCATCCCAATTTCGTACAATGCCATTTTCCATAGGATAGTTAACTTCTAACATTGATCGTAATTCACTTGCCTCATCACCAACCATGAGATCCTAGAAAATGATAATATCAAAGTTTAAAACCAGTCAAATTTTTATATAAAGCAGCTTCAAAAAATTATATTCCCAAGATATTTCTGAAAACTTGGGAATAATTAATTTTAGTCTTTTTGGCACTTTTCAGATAAAGTTTTTATTCCACAAGTTAAAAATCTTTTTTTTAAGAACAATGTCTTACAAAGTTTAATCATGGATAATAAATTTTTATGTACTACATGGTTTAAATCAATAAATTGACCTTACCTTTAATATATATGTTTCCAAAAGAAGAACATTAGCACAAATAAACCCCATATTTTCATATTTTGGAGGGTTTTGTATGAGGTTTCATCTGTTTCTTTTGCTCAAATGTTCAAAAAATAAGTCCTGTGATATGTGAAATAGCACATCAGGGAAAAAAAAACTTGTAGAAAAATGCTCAATGCATGCAGCACATTTCTTTGTACTAAATATCAAAATAATAAATGTTAAGTACTACAAAACATAATTTTGAAAGAAGCAAAAATGATTATTACTCTACAGTAATGCATATATGTACCAATTAACTTGTAAATTTCACAAACTTCTCTCCAGATGTCTGAATTAAAATTTAAATAAAATTTCTACATATACTTTATCGAGATGAATGAAAAATCTGTATCAATATGAAAAATTAAAAACATAAGGAAAACTCATTTTTAAAAATAATCTCAAGAACAACATTTTCAATCTTAAAGTCTAATACTAGAAATCTATGCTATCACAGAGGAAGCATAATACTCACAACTCTTGTCTCCAGTGAATGCATATTTAAGGTGACCCACATTTTAAAAAAAAAATCAAACTTTGTATAATAAGGCTAACAATGTCCTAGAATTAAAACTTATTTAGAACTTAGGTATGTGAGACATTAAATATTAATTTTTATATGTGCCGATGAATTCAATTTGGAAAATCAACATCAGAAATAGTTACTATTCATTTAATACCCGTTCAAAATACGGGAAAATGAAGAAAAGCAGCAGCAAAGTTAACATGACTTAAGACAGAGCTTTGAAAAATGTGAGTTTTAAACTTAAGAAAAAATTAGATGTAAAACCAAGGTAAAGACCTATTAAAAAACAAAACTGATTTCTGACAAGTCCACTAATGAAACACCAAAAAGGGAAACAAAGTGAAAGCACACTAAAGATGCTCATTAAAACTTCATGTCATAACCAATTTCTTATAAAGTTAATTTCCCCACAACTTAATATTCAAATTTCTTAACTACTAACTATTTAGAATCTTCAGGGGAAGAAAATGCAAAACTAAAAATTCTGTGTTTGTGAACTCTAACTAATGGCATGAATAAGTTGAAGTATTTAGGGAAAATAATACTGATATCTGAAATCCCTCCATACTGTTTTAAAATCCATCAAAACAGGGCTAGGGATGTGGCTCAAGCGGTAGCGGGCTCGCCTGGCGTGCGTGCGGCCCGGGTTCGATCCTCAGCACCACATACAAACAAAGATGTTGTGTCCGCCGAAAACTAAAAAATAAATATTAAAAAATTATAAAAAAAAATTAAAAAAAAAAAATCCATCAAAACACATGATGGTTTATTGGATATTTACTTGGACAGACATGATAAATCAGTATAATATACATTAAGATCTGAATCCAGGGGCTGGGGATGTGGCTCTAGCAGTAGCGCGCTCGCCTGGCATACGTCCGGCCCGGGTTCAATCCTCAGCACCACATACAAACAAAGATGTTGTGCCCGCCAAAAACTAAAAAATAAATATTAAAAAAAAATTCTCTCTCTCTCTGTCTCTCACTCTCTCTTTAAAAAAAAAAAAAAAAAAAAAAGATCTGAATCTAGGTGACAGATATGAGTTTCACTATAACATTCTTTTGGCACTGCAGCCAGGTGTGGTGGTGCAGTCCTGTCATCTCATGGACTCAGGAGGTTGAGGCAAGAGAATCGCAAGTTTGAGGCCAGCCTTAGCAACTTAGCAAGGCCATAAGCAACTTAACAAGAAAACCTTGTCTCAAAACAAAAAAGGAAAAAAATACATAAAAATGGCTGGGAATGTAGCTCAGTGGTAAAATGTCCCTGGGTTCAATTCCCAGTTAAAAAAAAAAAGATCTTTTAACATTGCTCATGTTCTCAAACACTGTTTCACTGTTTAAAAATGTTAAGGGGGAAAAAGTATACTTATAAGTACATATATTATTTTTGATCATTAACAAATCTAACTTAATATCTAATTTGTTACTTACTTTCCTCTATAACAAAGATACTCTCCTTGTATTGTATGATCAATTAGATAATTATTTGTTTTATATTAGCTGGTTTATAATCATTATTATTTTAACCATTTGGAGTAAGTCTGACCTAATTTCAACAGAGTACTTAATTTTTATTCCACACAACAATAGGAATTTAAGTATGTCTGACCTAATGCCAACTTAAAATAAAAGCCTGTTCATGGGCTAGAGTTGTAGCTCAGTGGTAGAGTGCTTGACTAGCATGTGTGAGGCACTGGGTTCGATTCTCAGCACCACATATAAATAAATAACTACAATAAAGGTTCATAAAAAATGATTCAAAATTTAAAAATAATTTTTAAAAAGTCTGTTCGTGTATCTACTTCTATAACCACACGTACCATAAAGAATTAACTGGGAAAAAAAATCGAGCACTGAGTATCCTCAGTGCTCTCTCTAAATATAAGACATTCTAAATGGAAGAAAATAAGTATTAGCTTATTTGAAAAATGCAAAATTTCTTGAGTAAAATTTCAATGCCAGGTGTGGGGTACATGCTTATAACCCCAGCTATTCCAGAGCTTAAGGCAAGAGGACGCCAAGTTAAAGGCGGCATAGGCAACTTAGTGAAACCCAGTCTCAAAGTAAAAAATAAAAAATAAAAAGGGATGGGGATGTATCTAGGTGGTAAAGAGCCTCTGGGTTCACATTCTAGTAGTGCTGAAAAACAAAAAACAAAAAGCTTAGAGCAAACCACACTGGTAGCACATGCCAATAATGCCAGCTACTCAGGAGTCTGAGGAAGGAGAATTGAGAGTTTGAAGTCAGTCTAGCAATTTAGTAAGACCCTCTCTCAAAAAGATAAATAATCCTATGACACATAACCTTCCCTAGTACCCATTATCTTTTAAAAGTAAAAAATGAGCTAGGTGAGCCAGGCACATTGGCACACGCCTGTAATCCCAGCAGCTTGGGAGGCTGAGACAGGAGAATCTCAGTTCAAAGCCAGCCTCAACAATGGTGAGGTGCTAAGCAACTTAGTGAGATCCTGTCTCTAAATAAAATACAAAATAGAGCTGGGGATGTGGCTCTGTGGCTGAGTGCCCCTGAGTTCAGTCCCCATATCCCTTCCAAAAAAAAAGTGCTAGGTGAGGTAGCACATGCCTATAATCCCAGCGACTTGGGTGGCTGATACTGGAGGATCAAAAGTTCAAGGCTGGTCTTGGCAATTTAGCAAGATCTTGCTCAAAATAAAATATGCTCTTGAAAAGAGCTGGAGATTAGCTTAGTGGTAAAAGTACCCTGGGTTCAACCCCTAGTACCGAAGGTGGGGATAAAAAAAAAAAAAGTGTGTTCATGTGTTCAGTAACTTGCCCTCATACCTCAGAACAAAGTTATAAATAATCAGAGTAGGTTTTAGGTCTTTACCATCTGCCCCACAACCATCACCTTTTACTTGAAAGAATGAGAAATCATAGTTAACTGTCTGGGAAGCTGTTTCAAAAGCACCTACACTTTACCAAAAGCAGATAGTATAGATTATACCTGATAAGCAACCTTGTGAACAATGTCACTTTAAATTATAGAGAACAGAACAAATGCAAGCTTAAACCACAATTACATCCCTACATACAAATCCTGCTTAAAAGACTTGTTAACTTAAGCCTACCCTATTCTCTACAAGTATAGCTTTTTAAAAAATCTCTTTAGGATTTTAAGACAAGTGCATGATTTTTATTTAGAAAAAATATAGGAATATTCACTTTTATATGTTTTTGTCTATTCAAAACAAATTTTCACAAAGTTACTGCTACTAGTTAAAATATATAATTAGAAATGCCTGATATTTATCTTTGTGAAAGTTGCTGACAAACATTATATCAAAAAAAAAAAAAAACTTGAAAATATCTACTATAGAAGTATTTAGACTATCATAGAATAATGAGTCAAATATCTGAGATAGGCCCAGCAAGCTTCTAGGTGAAAAGAAAAAGGTATTTACAATGGTATTTACTTGGGGGTGGGGGAATTTCGTTTGTGGGGAAATGGAAACCTTACAAGCACTTTACCTTTTTCTTATTTATCCTCAGATAATGCTGTCAAATCTACTTATTTGGAAACAAATCATTCTTTTATTTCTCTTTTTCCACTTATGACTCATTAGCATATCCAAATTTTACTCAGTTTATTAAGTACATATATGATACCATACTGAATGCAAATACATACACACAAGGTATGATAGGTAATGTTTAATTTAACATCAGTAAATAAAGTGAATTTATCCAAATTTCACGGATCATACTGATCCTGTATAAAGCCTTGGTTTCTAACATTATGCACACCACATTCCATTTTAATTATAACATTCATCTACAGAAAAACAAATAAAACAATTCAAAACTATGTTAGTAATTAGTGCTTGTTTGGTCCATTGTATGCAATCAGGAAAGTACAGGACTTAATTAGTTGCTACCAAATTGAAGCAATGAAAAAAGGTTAAAAATTAAAGTACTTAAAATAAAAATATGGAATTACCCCCCTCCCCAATACTAAAGGGACACAAAACAACAACTACTGTCCCACCAAGCAAAAGTGGAAAACAAACAGCATGTGTGTAACCTCACTTACCATCTTTTTGTTATTCTACTTCAACAGGTCAAGAAAGGTGAAGAAAGAGAAGGTAGAAGTAAGAGTCAGAAAAGGCCTAAATAAAATCCTCACTGAAATTTTTAAACATACAAGCAACAGAGACAAATTAGGTTGAGGTCAGATGCAGTACTACTATATTTTATGGAGTTAATAATTAGGGCCAAATTAACATGGACAGTTATTACTCCTGAATGAAAATTAACTAAACAAATAATTTAAATTTCTATTTTTTTAGTCTACACATTTTAGCTAACAAGACACACAAATATAAGTCTATCTACAAAGCTCAGAAATTCCAAAAAGTCAAGTTTCTTTAATTCATTACTGAATTTAAGAACTTTAAGGAATACAAATGACAACAGCAAAGATATAGTTGAGTAAGTAGGTAGAAAGGTAGATGGTTCAGAGTTGTTTGTCCAAGCTGTAGTATTCAAATTACATTTGACACTGGTCTCTTTGTTTTCTATTTGAAAATACCGTTCAACTTGAAAGTAAGAGTGAAAAGAACCAAGCCAAAAGAACACAGAACCATTTAGCAAATACTAGGGAATTTTCTGGCAAAAATGTTTTATTGGAATATCAATGAGTTTGATTTCTATCACTTGGCCTTAAAAAGCAAGAAAGTGGGCATGAAGAGATGTGTAATTATTTATGCCTATGTTGAAGAATAAAAATGGCTATACACAATGTATCTTATGTCTCAAAAATTTTATTGTTCATAAGGAATATAAAAAAGACAGAAACTAAATTAAAATTTATTTCCAAACAGCAATTTGTTTTTATTACTATTTTTAGATAAATTTCAAGCTGAAGTTCATTTATGATAGAATGCAACCAAAATGGAAGGCGTTCACAAAGAGAATGAGAAATTCCATATATTTCCCTGAAGAAAAGACCCTTTTTCAAAAAGCCTTATACTGAGTGTGCCATTTTAATTTGTGTAACATAAAAGAGGCCAGAAATTACCATTTTGTCTTTAAAAAATATAGAACCTACATTTCCGTTTGTATTTTTATTAACAGTGTAACTCAATTCTCTAATCCCAACAGTAGAGGCCTACCAAGTAGAAAATTTCTACCACCTATTATCACCTCCCTAAATATTTTACACAAATGTCCCAAGAGGTACACCCTCATATTTCAAATGATTCATAACCTAACTGTTCACTGAATTCTTGCCAAGGACTATCCTGAAAAGATCAGCAATATTAGTGTATTCACAAAGGATTCACTAAAAAAGTCCTTCGATTCTACTGCATTCTGTATAATTTAATCCCTAAGCCACCTGAAGGATTTAAATTCAATTGGTGACCACTGTCCTTTTTAATTCTCTTCTAGTTCTTTCTTTCTTCTAAGATAATGTAATTCCCATTTGGTTTTTAATCCTTTGGGAGAAAGATCTCTCATCCTTAATGTGGAGTCTCTAGTGGTTATGTATAGTGAGTAGGCAATGACAACCCGGCTTCTTTTCCTTATGGTAAGATAAACAGTGCAAGGCCAAAAGATTGGCACAGGTTCCTCCAGCACATTATGGAAAAAGTTATTTTATTAGTGAAAAGAGGGATCAATGGGATTCACATTCTGTGTTTTCCTGACTACATAAAAAAAGTAGGGGGATCAGATCATGAAAACATGGGGGAAAAAAGATTAAAGTCCCAAAGAGACACTAAAATATATTCAATTGAAAGACATAAAATTATCAGGCTCATTGTTTTAAAAAAATTAAATTATGTAATAGGACTTCAAGTTACTGATTGTGTTTTGCATCAATGTAAAAAAAAAAAAACTTAAGTATTATACTCTAGACACTAATGGCATTGAGCCATACATAAACAAAATTACATTAAATTAACTTCAGTTTTTGTGCCTTTGTTCAGGTGTTAGTATAAATTAAAAATGAGAAATTCTTCCCTCACCCTTTGCTTTTCCTGGCATCATATTTTAAAACAATTCAAAAAACATCTCACAGGTCTTGATGTTACTTTAACAATAAATAAAAATATTACCTTGATTTCAATGTTTCCCACTTTGGTGGTTGATCTGATAATAGGTCTTCCAACCAAAGCTGGGAAGATGTGTTCTGGAAAGTTAGAGCCTGCATATCCACACTTCACAAACTGGAAGGAAAGAGTAAAAGTGGGTTAGGATCAAGGTATTTACTATATGCATCTAAAAACATTATCTGAAAAACACCACTTTGTGTTTATACATTATTTTACACTTTCAGTGCTTTCAAACCACCTACTCTATTTCCAGCAGCATCTCCTTTCACTTCTTTCATGGCACTACTTCCTGTGTTCGAGCTTATTTATCAGTTAATTGCTTACTCAGTATCTAAAAGCCCCCACTAAGAAAAGGCCCACAAGAGCAGGGAGCTAAGATGAACATTTCATGCTGGAACCTGGTGTTTAAAGAAGCCTTGGCGCACAGTGATCATTTTTGGCTTCTTACATTTTTATATTTAAGTAAATATGTTTAATAATATCCAATAACATAATTTTGGGCTGGGGATGTAGCTCAATGGTAGAGTACTTGCCTACCTAACATATGCAAGGCCCCGAGTTTAATCCCCAGCACCACACACACATACACACACACACACACAAAAGCAACATAATTTGGGCTGGGTTGTGCCTCAGAGGTAGAGCGCTTGCCTAGCATGAGGCACTGGGTTTGATCCTCAGCACCACATGAAAATAAAATAAAGGTACTGTGTTCATGTACAACTAAAAAATAAATGTTAAAAAAAAAGCAACATAATTTCACAGATAGTGTACTTCTTCAAGGGCACATCACTAATTCTAATATTTCTCTCTTAGAAATTGGTATTTTAAGAGGTTCAACGATTACAGCAAAACTTAGAACCAAGGATTTTTAATATTAATAACATAATTTTTCTTAAGAGCAGGCACTGCACTATTAAGAAAAAGACAATTAAGGGCTGGGATTGTGGCTCAGCAGTAGAGTACTCGCCTAGTACGGGCGGGACCCGGGTTCAATCCTCAGCACCACATAAAAATAAAGGCATTGTGTTGCGTCCATCTACACCTAAAAATTAAATATTAAAAAAAAGAAAAAGAATTAAAAATCATAGGGTGTGACAATACATGCCTGGATATCAGATACTCAGGGAAGCTGAGGCAGGAGGATTCCAGATTCAAAGCCAGCCTGGGCAACTTAGTGATACCTTTTCTCAAAATAAAAAGGGCCAGGAATATAGCTCTTTATTAAGAGTGCCCTGGCTTCAATTTCCATACCACAAAAAAGAGAAAAAGAAAAAAATTCAGGGTGGGAGAAGGAAGCTATATTAAGAAAGGAAATATAGCCAGGCATGGTAGCACATGCCTATAATCCCAGCAGCTCAGGAGGCTGAGATAGGAGAATCGCAAATTCAAAGCCAGACTCAGCAACTTAGCAAGACCCTGTCTCAAAATAAAAATAAAAAGGATTGGGGAATGTGACTCAGATGTAGCACACTCCTGGGTTCAATCTTTGGTACCAAAAAAAATCTGTATCTATACATGATATCTGTACTGAAAATGAACACATTTTTGTCATTATTCCATAAAATTCTTTACACTGTATTAGGTATTCTAAGTAATCTAGAGATGATTTAAAGTATATAGGATATTTGGAGATCATATGCAAATATTATGCCATTTTATGTAAGGGCCCTTAGTGGGCAGGGGAGAGGCAGAGCAGAGGAAGAGGCAGAGGGAGAAGGAGAATGTGTCTATTCCCTGAAACTAATCACCTGTGGATACCCAGGGATGGCTATGTATTTAATATTCAGAAAGAATCTATTGTACTATAGCACCAAGCACCATATACTTCTCAATTAGGATGAAAGTACCTGGATATGATACACACAGAATAATACAAAGGTGCAAATAAAATATTAATGTATCAGGGACAGGAAGCAACTATGTACAAGGAATTGTTTTGTTTGATGTGGTAAAATTTAACAACATCCTAAACTCACTGACTTTTGACTAACCCTCCAAAATATAAAATATCTTCAAATATCTTTACAGCGACCTGTTGAAAATGATGCTGATGAACCATATTTAACTATAAATAACCTGGAACATTCTGCCATCACAATTTTACTTGTCTTTTAAATGTTAAAATTATGATTCAAACAGATTGAAATTTTATGAAAAAATCTGTCTGAAATTAGGAAATTTCATATTCCCAATATCACCTTAATTTCTGTCCTTGCACTTTAAGTTTAATTTTAGAACTTAAATAAAACACACTGTTCATATGCCTTCTGCTAAATCCACAAAACCTAGTCCTCGTCAGTTTACCATTAAGCTACATACAGGCATATTTCAAATATAGCTACCCATTTCTGAAAGTATAATACTGTATACATTTTTTTTGGAGGGGGGTACCGGGAACTGAACTCAGGGGCACTAAACCCCTGAGCCACATCCCCAGTCCTATTCTGTGTTTTATTTAGAGACAGTGTCTCACTGAGCTGCTTAGTGGCTTGTTTTACTGAGGCTGGCATTGAACTTGCAATTCCCATCTCAGCCTTCGGAGCCTCTGGGATTACAAGCGTACGCCACCAGGCCCAGCTATACTATACAATTCTTATGGGTCACCTTTCAAGACAGAAGTTAATGTGAAATGAGGGCATATGTAATAGGTAACCTGCTTGCTCATATCCACCTCCACATTTGACAGTGGTTAATAATGAAGAACATATTTTCCATTTCAAAGAAGTGTTAAGCAAAATTCAGGAGAACTTATTCATTTTTCCACATCTTCTTAAGTAATTTATTAATGTGACCAAGAAAGATTTGAAGGAACAAATACCACAGAGGAAAAAAATAATACCTAGTAGTTTTTAGTAGTATGTTTGAATTAAAAGGAAAAGAAAAAACACAAAAATCTCTCTTAAATCACAAACTCTCTTTTGTCCTTAAATCAAAATAGAGTTCACCTGAACAAAAATGATATGAGAAGGTAGAAAAAGTATTATAGTTACCCCAACCAAATCCACATTTCAGTATAAATAAAATGTGGGCCTCCTGGTACTTACCAAAGGCTGTGTCCTTACACTGACTATACAGAAAAAGAGGCAGATTAAACCTATCCTATATACACCTCAGTCCAGGCCCTATGCCTGATCTGTACTGTGAATGGGGGGTGGGGGGGCACGGAGTTAAGAAAAAAACACTGCTCAAAATTCTTACATCTCACCTCAAAGTAATGAAAAAATGGGTGGGTCAAAAGTACCCATTCATCTGACTAAAAATGCTCACTTAACATAGATATAAATGTTCTCAAAGAAAATTAGACAATGAATGACTGAAGAGAAAATCTATAAGTTTATAAGAGCTGTTTCCTGCATGTTAAATATAAATATATGATTTATATTTATTATATTATTAAATGAGAAATCATAACAGAAGTTGAAGGTGGGAGGAGGAGCCTAAAACAGAGCTTAAGTAAACCCTGGTGTACAAAAGAGACTCCTAAGGTTGACATGTCTGCCCCTCATTCCGAGCCACATACACACAGTGGAAACAAGAACATGGCACAGTGGCAAATAAACACACCAAGATTTTCTGATAATAACTGTTCGGATGGGTAGCTCATATCTTAATTCTTGAGTCTACTTCAAGTGACAAAAAATTGTCAAGTACCTTAAAACAAAAACTGAGATCTGAAACTACAGATACAAATGTAAACTCATTTTAACTGCTTTTCAAAAATTTTTAAAAAAAGAAGGAAAAAGAAAAGAAAATTTGGCTTTTCAAATTAAAGATATCAAATTAAAACTATATAAGTAGTGGCTGGGGATGTGGCTCAAGTGGTAGCGCGCTCGCCTGGCATGCGTGCGGCCCGGGTTCGATCCTCAGCACCACATACAAACAAAGATGTTGTGTCCACCGAAAAATAAATAAATAAATATTAAAAAAAAAAAAACTATATAAGTAATAGCTTACTGAAAGCAGATGCTATCTTAGAATTCAGTGCTAGCATTCCCAAAGAGTATTTGGATACTCCACCAAAATAAGTAGAAACCGTACTACTTCACATTACTTCAAATGTGAATGCATTAATAATTCATAAGGAAATAATTTAATAATCCATTTGTCAATAACCAACAATCTGCCTATACCTTTCTTACAAAAAAAAATGACATTTAAAAATTCTAAACCATGACATGATAAAATGCAAAGAAATTATTTTTTATAGACCATTCACTTGGTTTCATTTTAAGCCTTGAAATTCCTCCCCCATGTAAATCAAAAATGACTTGGTGACTTAGTTCTCTCATTGTGTGCAAAAGGTTGTGTTTAAGAAATAGATTTTACCATATATAGTTTCCTCTTCATAGTGTGTGGTTTAAACTGGCTCTCTTACTTCCCACTGAGTCATCAAATGGTAAGAGCATGAGCAGGGAAATGTTCCCTCAGGCAAAAATGAAGAATAATCCCAACCACATCTGTTCTAAAAGTACCTTTTTCCTTTAAAAAAAAAAAAAAAAAAAAAAGGTGGGAGAGGGATTCGGGCTTATTGACTTTATATTTTTCCCTTACTAATCTGATGGTTTGGGGGTATTAATTATATAAAAACTTCTTAGGCCACCAAGATATTTTTTTTATTTATTGCATAGCATTTGCAGGATGAAAGCAAAATTTCTGATCTGTTTCTATTTCAAACATTCCTAAATTCAACATATAAATTAGCATAAATCTGATAAAGCAGGTCACAAGCAACTATGAATCTGAATTATAAATGAAAATATAATCATTCTAGCATTGTAAGCTTCTCTGTATCATTAGATCATTAGATCTTATTAAACTCTGTGCCAGTAACAGCACTTAAAAGTCTTCATTTTGTTCATAAATGAACTCACTGCTGATGAAATCACTCAAGTTTGGTAACAGGATACACAATACTAGTGATCTAGGCCCAACTATAAAGGGACCAAAACCTAGTGCTTCACAGATTTCCAAATTCTGGCCTCCCTGGCCACTTGCTGTGACTCTATTTTAGAAAGCAGGTTTGAATGATTAAGGTTGAAAGTCAATTTTTCTTTCTTTCTTTTCTTTTTTTGTAAAGTGTATAAATTATTGAAATCAGATGAATTTCCCTCCCCTAGGCCACCCTAATGAGACACTAGTCTAGCTGGGGGGTAATGAGGAAATGCAGCAGGGCCTCATTAAGTTATTAAACCAACATCTGGCATATGGTCAAAACAATGCACCTACTTTTACATCATTCAATTCTGGGACTGTTAGTGGAGTTTTAAAAAATTGACATCTAGAAATGTAGTTCAGTAGTAGAGTGCTAGTCTAGCATGCCTGAGGCCCTGGGTTCAACACAAAATTCCACCTCATATAGCCTAAAATTTTAAAACCTAAACCCCACCTCCCATTCCAGTGCTAGGATATTGAACCCAGGGACTCACACATAGTAGGCAAGTGCTCTACACTGATCTACATCTCCAGCCCTTAAAATCTAAACCTAAAGTAAATAAGGGCTAATGAAAACACTTTAGAGTAACAACTATTTCCAAGAAGTTTTTAAAAATTAAATCTGAATAAATTATTTAACTGTAAAATAACCATTATAACTTCAGGTATCCAAACAAAACAAGATGTTCATTCATGTCCAGAAGTATAATTAGAAACAAAATATAGACTCTAAGTGGTTCCTAATCCTCTTAAATTTTCTTAAGTATCACAGCATTCCTGATTTGCATATGATTTACATATTATATCCGAGCTGTTTCTTCATTTTCAGCCAATCATGTTTATAGAAAACATGGATAAAATTTGTAAGTAACTACAACATCAAATACATAAATCTTTGTTTAAATTAATTATACTTTTTCATTTACATCATGCTAAGAGATCTTTTATCCTAAAGAGCAAGATTTTAAAATTATGGATTATACATAAGACTAGCAAATGCATACAATCAGCTTTCTAATGTTAGCTAAATTAATGAAACAGTAACATAAAAATTAGCTTGCAGTTAATATTTACACATTTTTTTTTGGTGTGTGTGTGGTACTGGGTATTAAACCCAGGGTCTCAAGCATGCAAGGTGACCTTGCTCTACCACTGAGCTACATCCCTAGCCTTTTTATGTTTTTAATTTGAGATGGTCTCACTAAACTGCCCAAGACAGCTTCGAACTCCAAGGTTCAGGTAATCCTCCTGCCTCAGCCTCCTGAGTATTTGGATTACAGGTGTGCCTACCACAGCCAGCAGCAAACACTCCTATTCTAAATGAACATCAAAAACTCCACTGGTGGCAGCTCCTCCCAGCAGCTCAGGAGGCAGAGACAAGAGGATCGGGAGTTCAAAGCCAGCCTCAGCAATTTAGTGAGGCACTAAGCAACTTGGTGAGATCTTGTTTCTAAATAAAATACAAAATAGGGCTGGGATGTGGCTCAGTGGTCAAGTGCCCCTGAGTAACCCTCCCTCCCCCAAAAAACCCCACTGGTAGCTGGGCAAGATGGCACACACCTGTAATCTCAGAGGCTTGGGAGGCTGAGGCAGGAAAATCCCAAATTCCAGACCAGCCTAGGCAGCCTAATGAGACCATCTCAAAACTAAAATAAAAAGGGCTGAGATGAAGCTCCAGAGTTACAGCACTTGCCCACCACACGTGAGATCCTGGGTTCAATCCCCAGTACTGTAAAAAATAAGGTAAACCTCCTCATACAGAGGCTAAGGGTATAGCTCAATGGTACAGCAATTAGCTAGCATGTGTAAAGCCCTGGGTTTAATCCCCAGCACCACAAGCAAAAATCCCACATACATGTACCCATACTACAAATACAGGGTACCTCAGCTATATCCCTCAAAGAAAAAGAATCCATTAAAAAGAGAGTGCCTGACAGAGTCACAAAGTACTGTAAATTCACTTGAAAAGTATTAAATTTATATAGAGGTTCAATTTGATACTGTGGTGGTTATTAAGCTCATGGTTTTGTGTGTGTGTGTGTGTGGTTTTGTTTGTTTTGTGGTGCTAGAGATTGAACCTGAATCTCTGCTGTGTTAGGCAAGTGCTCTACCACTGAGCCACATCCCCAACCATGAGCTCATGTTTGCTTGTAATCCCAGTGGTCTGGGAGGCTGAAACAGGAAGATCACAAGTTCAAAGCCAGCCTCAATAACTTAGTGAGTCCCTAAGCAACTTATCGAGCCCCTGTTTCAAAATAAAATATAAAAAACACGGTAGAGATGTGGCTCAGTGGTTAAACACCCCTCGGTTCAATCCCTGGTACCAAAGGAAAAAAAAAAACTTCATGTTTTTTTTTTTTAAATGCACCTTTACTGTAGTCTTTTAAAATGCAGTTTTAACTGCTAAGGTAATATATGTATGTAATTAAATTAGTTTAAATATAATAACATGCTTTGTTAAAATAAACAAAACACTGGGGCTCAGGATGTGGCTCAAGTGGTAGTGCGCTCGCCTGGCATGCAGAAGGCACTGGGTTCGATCCTAGGCACAACATAAAAATAAAATAAAGATATTGTGTCCCCCTGAAACTAAAAAATAAACATTAAAAAAAAAGAACTTTTTTCCAATTATTCAGAGAATTCATGAAGTTCTCTCCTCTCACCTTACTCTTTTATTCCTTGTCCCATAGATAACTTATAGAATTTCAAGTATCCTTCCAAAACTTTCATATATAGACACAAATTTGTGGGCATACAAATATATTTAATAAAGAATACACATAAATGGGTTCATTCTAAAACTTTTTACCTTAATAAATTTTAGACATTTCCCTACAAATGGATCTGCCTCCCTTTAAAAAATTATTTTATATAAATGACCTGTTGCATTATAACATTCTTCTTACCCTGGCTCATTTTTTTTTTTTTTTAGTATTTTTTAGTTTTAGGTGGACACAATATCTTTATTTTATTTTTATGTGGTGCTGAGGATGGAACCCAGTGCCTCATGCATGCTAGGCAAACACTACCACTGAGCCACAACCCCAGCCCTCTTGTCCATTTTTAACAGTTCAGAAGAACCTAGTATAATTTTTATTTGTAGAAGTCTATAACAAATCCAGTGGGGGCCGGGATATACACAAAGCCCTGGGTTCATCCCCAGTTCCAAAAACAAACCAAAAAACAAATCCAATCAAGGGCAAGATTATGGCAATAGATGCCAGCTCTAACCCCCCACCAACAATCCAATTTCTTTTTTTTTTTAATTTGTTAGTTGTAGTTGGACACAATACCTTTATTTCACTTATTTATTTTTATGTGGTGCTGAGGATCGAACCCAGGTCTCTCACGTGTGAGACGAGCGGTCCACCGCTGAGCCACAACCCAGCCCCAACAATCCAATTTCCATAAATGAAATTGAGAATAATGAAAAGTGATAGCACTTAAACCAAATACAATTTGTTTTAAAAATCTAAAAGAAAATATAATTTCCAAAGTGTTTTAAAGTTCGACTTAAACCCACTTTAATTCATTATATGTCACATTATATACGTGGGAAGGGGGGAATCACAAAATTTGCAACACTAAAATAGAAATTACTATAGAACGCATCCAAAATAATTAAAGGGCGGGGGGGGGGGTGAAAAGAAATCACTTTCAAAGAGTTTCTAAATTAATGCTTTCCTCGGATTTTTACAATTAGAATCTTCAAGACTGAACATCTGTATTCTGTACTTAAAGGGGAGAGAGAAGGAGGAACTAAAACTGATTAACTTCCCCAAGTCAGTGGAATTAACACTCAGACCTCTCAAATCATCCCATGGAACATGCTCGCTGGTCTCTGCGAGGGTGCACTAGGACCAAACTATCACATGCAGAAAAAAAAAGCAATAGATACACTGCCGATCTGGTTTCCCTTTCTTTCAAGACAGGTAGAAGGAAGAAAAAGCAAAGAACAAACCCTCAAGAAGCACTACGAAAGGGCTGAGGCCAATTGCATGACAGCACTTCCTTTTTTTTTTTTTTTTTTTTTTTCTGCTTCCTGCCTCCCATTTGGTATCTACAACCTTACAGGAAGAGGAAGGCCTCTAGGTCTTTCTCCTTTTTACACACCGGCGAGTCTGAGAAATGGAACCCTTCTCGATTGCACAAACTCAAGTCTTTTACCCAAACCTTAGGATATTTTGGCCAAACTGCTCCGGCTAGAGAATCGAGCCGGCCCCCTAGGGACAGCAGGTGGGGGTCAGCGTCCAGTGCCGGTCTCGCTACCGCTCAGACCTGGGAAATTACGGGGGTGGCGGGTCCAGAGCCGGACCCGCTTGCTCCCACGCCCATGGAGGCGGGAGGCTCCATTCGCCACTCGCCCCCCTTCACCCCAGAGGCCCAGACGTGCAGCCCCAGGCACCGAGGAGCCCCGTACATCCCTGTCCGGGCCTCTGGCCACCGCGGACTCCTCGCCCGGCACTTACCCCGGTTCCGTTGTCGCACACCACCACCTTCCTGCCCTGGCTATCCATCGTCCACCCCAGGGAGAGCCGCCGCCGCAGCCGCCGCCGTCTCACAACCTACAGCCGTCGCCGCCCGGCCCTGGCCTCTTCCTTCTCCCTCTCCGTGGCCCCTCCTTCGGCCTAACTTTCTTCCCCCAACCGGAAGTTGCCGCCCGGCCCCGCCCGCCACTTAGAGAACAGACTGCGCGGAAGGGGCGGGACAGAACATAGGAGGTCGCGACTGGCAGCAGTGAAATCCAATAAGAAACGGCTCCTCCAGGTCGCCTGTCAGGTGGCCGCGCCCCGGTGTTCTTCACCTCTTCTATAGTTTCCTGTGATCTGCTTGACGCTAATGGCGGCCGGCGTCGGGGATGCTGCGGATCTCTCCTTAAGATGTCGCAGGAGTTAAGGGCGCGGTTTCACGGACTGCAGAAGAGGCAGGCAGGTGAAGAACACCGGGTCTGCCGCGAGGTGGCAGTGGAATGTGGCGGAGAAGCCAGCAGGAGAGCGGGGAGCGAACCTGGAGGTCCTTGGTCCCTGCCTACCCCAACCATCGAATGTGCCTTGGTGTGTCATTGCTTCTAGGCCTTTTCAGTCCACAGAGCTGGGATGGATACACACCCACACTTACTTGAAATCACGCCTTGATTCAATACCTCCGGTTCCATACCAGCTCTTCTTTGCCCAAACTCCCTGAGGTCAACTGAGCGAGAGTGGTTGCCTAAGTTTTCAGCCTCTTCGCTCCCCACTTCCCTCTTCAAATAGCCCCACGTTGCTCACATATCTTAAGTATATGTACCTATTTGAACCCAGAGCCTCCACTTTGACATCAGACTACCCCAATTTCAGGTGTGGCCCTGCCAGTCAAGAGTTTTGTGTTGTGGGTAAACCCAAGGTCTGTTCAAAAGGATGATAACCTCTACCTCCAGGGGGTGATTATGAGAATAAAATTTTGTGCACAAAAGCAAGCATTTATTCTGTGGCAGCATTATTATTATTATTATTATTATTATTATTATTATTATTGAACCTATCTGTAATGCTCCTGGTTTCTCCTTTTAATCAATGGATACAGACTTCTCAGGCTCCAAGACCCAACTTGTTACATCTCTCTGATGGCTTTGCTGATAACCTCCACATGTTCTTCTCTCCCCTTCCTTGTCATTACTTTATCATGAATATGTGAATAACATTATTGTATTTATTACATTCAACAAATATTTATTGAACGAATAACATTAACATTCACATAAAAAAGTGTCATTGAGTCATTGAGAACTAGAATTCTGCCTTCCACATGGCTATACGTGTAGGACAATTAGAATAAAACTTGTATTATGAACTTCCAATCCAGTATTCTTTCTACAGTAGTAGCAGCCTCTCACTTTTCACTTTTATTAGACCAGTGGTTTTCAAACCTTTCTAAAGGCATAGAGTACTTTATTCAAATTGGATCATACATAGATCCCAACACATAATATAGATTCTAAAAGTTAACTTGTCATAATTGTAGTTGAAAGTTTGAGAGTTTAGGATGGGTATTAGGTCTTGGGAACATTTTTCCCTTTCACTTGCTTCCATAGTCCTTGAGGTACCTCTGCCTGCTATTCTATGCATTGGTTCAAAATTTCTTTGAGTGGGGGCTGGGGAGTGGCTCAAGCATGCTTGCAGCCCCAGTTCCATCCTCAGCACCACATACAAACAAAGATGTTGTGTCCACCGAAAACTGAAAAAAATAAATAAATATTAAAATTCTCTCTCTCTCTCTCTCTCTCTTTAAAAAAAAAATTTTTTTTTTCTTTGAGTGTATTGTCCTTATCTTACTTTTGTGGTCCCAGTTCCTAGCATTGTGCAGTTTTCCTGGAAGTACATTTAATTGGTCTCGGTAAATTAAAGTCAAGCCTTTCTGTATTTATTTATTTATTTATTCATTTATTCATTTATTTTTGGGTACTAAGGATTGAGCTCAGAGGCACACCACCAGTGAGCCACATTTTCAACCCTTTTTCTTATTTTGTTTAAAGACAGGGTTTCACTGAGTTGCATGGCACCTTGCTTTTTGCTGAGACTGGCTTTGAACTCACAATCCTCCTGTCTCAGCCTCTGGAGCCTTTGGGATTACAAGCGTGCACCACTGCACCCTGCTAGGCCTTTCTGTATTCTTATACTTTTCCTTTTTATGGAATTAAGTGCATTATTTTTACTTTTTGAGAAAAAAACAACATTATTTTCTTCTTATTAGAGAAACAGAACATAAAATAATAGAAAACAGAGAAAAACGTATTTTCACTACCCTACTAAAAATTCATCAAAACACTGTGATCACGCAAAATCAGATATAACACCCCATAGGATATATAATCTGGCATATACCATCTACACCAACTTCATCCTGGTTATTTTGCTTTCTTCACAATAATGTGGTAGAGGGCTTATCTAGCATGCACGAAGCCCTTGGTTTGATCACCAGTATAGGGAGAAAAAAATTCCAGAAGAAAACATGAGAAAAAAATGTTTTTGTATTGATTTAAGCAAAGATTGCTTAGCTATTGACACCAAATCATGATCTACAAAAGAAAAAATTAATACTTAATAGAAAAGTAAAACTTTTAATTCATAGATCAAACAAAGAAAAGCCATAGAATAGGATAAAATATTTGCAAGTCATATATCAGCAAAAGATTTGTATCCAGAATAAATAAAGAACATTTGCAACTTGATAAGAATACAAAATATAGGCTGGGGTTATAGCTCATTTGGTAGAGTACTTGCCTCACATGCACAAGGCCCTGGGTTCAATCCCCAGCACCACTAAAAAAAAAAAAAAAAAAGAATACAAACTATAGCCAGCTGTAATGGTACACACTTATAATCCCAGCTACTTCAGAGCCCGAGGCCGGAGGATCGCTAGTTCAAGGCTGGCCTCACATGTTTGAGGCAAGTGCTGTACCACTGAGCTACAACCCCAGCCCCACATTGACTTTTTATTGTTGTTGTTGTTTTTTCTTTCCCCAGTGCTGCGAACCAAATCCAAGGCTTCACACATGCTAGGCAAGCACTCTGCCACTGCGTTACATTCCCAACCCTTTTTGTTTTCTTTTTATTTTAAGAAGGGTCTTAGCTGGGAATGGTGTCACATGCCTATAATCCTAGAAGCTTGAGAGGCTGAGTCAGGAGTATCTTAGTGAGGCCCTAAACAACTCGGCGAGATCCTGTCTCTAAATAAAATATAAAAAAGGGCTGGAGGGGCTAGTGTAGCTCAGTGGTAGAGCACTTACCTAATACATGTGAGGCCCTAGGTTTGATCCTCAGCACTGCATAATAAAAAATAAATAAATAAATAAATAAATGTATTGTGGCCATCTACAACTAAAAACATTACCAAAGAAAGGGCTACAGATGAGGCTCAGTAGTTAAACACCCATAAATTCAATCCCCAGTACCCCAAAGCAGAAAAAAAAGAAAAAGACAGGGTCTCACTAAGTTGCTGAGGCTGGCCTTGAACTTGCAGTCTTCTTGTTTCAGTCTCCTGAGCTGCTGGAATTACAAGCATGCACCACCATGTCCAGCTTCTTGCTTGCTTTTAAATGTTCTGTGTACATAATTACATCTCAGGACTGGAAGGAAATAATCTGAAGAGTTACTGTATGTTCTATAATTTAATAGCTTTAATTTTTCATGTAATAATCAATTTAGTTATTATCTTAACCTTTTACTGTGGAAACTTCACATGCTCATAAAAGTAAAAAAAAAAAAAAGTATAGTATAATTGGGCTGGGAGTATAGCTCAATGTTAGAGTATGTGCTTAACATGCATAAGGCACTGGGTTTGGTCCCCACCACCACCAACACACACATACACACACACAAGTATGGCATAATGGATCCCCTGAGATCATCCCCTATCTTCGACAGCTATCAGCTTTCTGCCATTCTTGTATCATCTATCTCCATTAACCTACAGGTTTTTTGTTCGTTTTCTTTTCAAGATGGGATCTTGCTGTATTGCCCAGGCTGGTCTTGAACTCATGGGCTCAGCAAACTGATCCTCCTCTCTCAGCTTCCTGAGTAGCTGGAACTACAGTCATGTACCACCATACCTAGCTCCTAGCTTGTTTTTCTTGTTTGCTGGAATATTTTGGAGTATATCTGACTACTTTAAATATATTTTTCTAACAGGTAAAAATTTTAAAAAACCGTTACAATACCATTATTATAGCCAAAAAATAATAGTAATTTATTATTATCATCTAATATTCATGTTCCATTATCTCAACCATGTCCTTTATAGTGTTTTTTTTTCAATCAGGATCTAAATAAAATCTACAAATTGTATATGGCTAGTATATCTCTTCAGACTATTTTGGTTATAACAGTTCTCTCTTATTTTTATTTATTATTTAGTTATTTATTTTGGTTTCAGGGTATTTAACCATTAAGCAACATCCCCAGCTCTTGTTTATTTTGAGAGAGTCTTAAAAAATTACTAAGGACTATGCTAAATTGCTAAGGCTGACCTCAGACTTGTGATCCTTCTCCCTCAGTTGTCCCAGTCACAGGGATTACAGGTGTGCACCACCACACACAGCTCTCTTTCTCTTTTAAATGCCAACTTTGGTTGAATACTAGATCATTTGGTCTGTAAATTTCTCACATTCTGGATTTGGCTGATTGTATCTACACAATGTTGTTTTTCTTGTTCCTCTAACCTCCATATTTTTTATAAACTAGTAGTTAGATATAGAAGCTTGATTAGGTGTAGGTTTAACAAGAATATTCATAAACAGTGGCATGTGCTTCTTATTGCATCACATTTTGAGGAATATGATATGTGGGTGCCCCATGTTTAGTGATATTAAAGTTATTCAGTGGGTTCTGTTGCTGTAAGATGATCTATTTAGAGCTCTCTGTGAACACACCACTTATAGCTTCAGTGACCATTAATGATTGTTGCTTGATTGGACCAGGAAACAGGATCAAGTACTATTTACCTGACTCATAATTTCTCATTTTGCAAGATAATATGTGCTTATATAATTAGCCACTGCAGTTACTTTCAAATAGAAGAATTATAGTTTTGAAGCTAGTTAATGGTTTTTAAAAATCAAACAACATTGGGCACAGTGGTGCCCACCTGTACTCCCAGCTAATTGGGAGGCTCAAACAGGAGGATCACAAATTTGAGGCCAGCCTCAGCAACTTAGCAAGACCCTGTCTCAAAATAAAAAATAAAAAGGGACATATGGATGCTGACACATAATGGGGGGGAGTATAAAATAGAAGTTCACTGGAATAGATAAAGGTGAAGGAAGGGAAGGGAAAGTGGGTGGAAACAGGAAAGACAGTAGAATGAATTCAACAGAACTTCCTAATGTGCATGTATGAGTACACAACCAGTGAAACTCTTCATCATGTAAAACCACAAGAATGGGATCCTAATTAGAATTAGGATCTCCTAATTCTCCATGTATGTATAATATATCAAAATATACTCTACGTCATGTGTATCTAAAAATAGCAAATAATAAAATTAAAAAGGTCTGGGGATGTGGCTCAGTGATTAAGCATCCCTGGGTTCAATCCCTGTACCAAATAAATAAATAAATAACCAACAAGCACAGAGTTTGGTAGTGCACATCTATAATCCTAGTGGCTCAGGAGGCTGAGGCAGGAGGATCATGAGTTCAAAGCTAGCCTCAGCAAAAAGCAAGGTGCTAAGCAACTCAGTGAGATCCTGTCTCTAAATAAAATACAAAATAGGGCTGGGGATGTGGCTCAGTGGCTGAGTGCTCCTGAATCCAATTTCCAGTACCCAAAAAAATAAATTTAAAAAAATGGTAAATGAAAAACAAAGATAATAAACAAGGCTGGGTTGTGGCTCAGTGGTAGAGTACTTGGCTAGCATGTGTAAGGCACTGCATTTGATCCTTAGCACCACATAAAAATAAATGAAATAAAGGTATTGTGTCCATCTACAACTAAAAATTTGGTAAATGTTGGCTAGGATGTGGAGAACCCCACCCCCCTCCCCAGGTGCAGCCACTATGGAGAGAAGGGTGGAAGTTCCTCAAGAGGCTAAACAGAACTACCACATAACTCAGCAATTGTACTCCTAACTGTACACCCAAGAGAAATGGAAACAGTGTCCACATAAAAATGTGTACATAAATGTTCATTGAAGAATTATTCATAATAGTCAAAAAGTGGAAATGGGCTGGGGATGTAGCTCAGTTGGTAGAGTGCTTGCCTCGCATGCATAAGGCCCTGGGTTCAAGCCCCAGCCCCACAAAAAAATAAATTAATTAATTAAAAAGTGGAAACAACCCAAATGTATATCGCCTGAGGAATGGATAAATAAAAAGTCGTACATTCATATGATTGAATATTATTCACCCATAAAGAGGAGCTTGGAAGTAGCCCCACCAGCTGCAGGTCCCGTCTGGCAGGTCCTGGCTTGCCGGGTCCAGGCGGCTGAGAAGGTGGAAGCATTGCCTGAGGAGGAGGTCATCAAGTTTGCCAAGAAGCCATTTTGTGAAGCCCCTGTTGACTCGAGGCTTTTGATGATGAATTCATGTATAGAGACTGTAATTCTTCATGGACCTTTGCATTTGGGAGACAGTGCCCTCAAACATTCTGTGCAGCTGGGAATGCAGGCTTCTGCTTCACTTTGAAGGAAGCATTAATGATTCATTTCCAGAAGACATGAGAAGAGAGAAGTGAGCCTCTGGTATCATGCAGGTTCCTTGCATTGCCCATGGGCTAAAAGAGAAAAGAGTTGCTTCATGAGATTTGATCCCCTTTGTCCTGAAAAGTTCCACACTGAGGCAAGTCCTTGGATCCCCTGCAAGAAAGTCTTCCGGCTTGAAGGGCAGATGTGTCCAGATGTTGACTTGAAGGATATCAGCTCCTAGAAGCCCTCATCTTGGCTGCAATGTTTCCTCCCATCAATGAAAAGCAAGAAAGTGCAGTTGGCTCTGCACCCATTCTTCTGCATCCATGGTCCCCGCCAGGTGGAAATCCAAACTATCAGGAAAGGAGTTGTGTCTCTCTGGACAGATACTTCTCTCCTCATTGTTTCCTGGATTTTACAGTATTACCGAGAATGACACTGCCCTTTCATTGCATTAGGTGTCAAAAGTCATCTAGAGATAATGGAAGTGCTATAGGAAGAAGATATGCAGCATTTAGATGCAAATACTTGCCATTTTTGTAAGAGACTTGAGCAAGTGTGGACTGGTATTTTTGGCGGACTTTGAACAAATCTCTCTTGAATTTTCCTGTGTTTCTGGTTTCTGGACTTGGGAGTGTTCAGGACTTGAGTGTGAGTCAGCCCCATGGGGATGTGGTAGGGGGGCAGTTGGAGCTATTGTGCAGAACCTCAGTGATGGCTTGTAAGGCCACATCCAACACTGCAAGCAGGAGCCGAGAAGGGAGACCTCTCCCCATGTGTTAAGCTTAACTCTTGTTTTATCCAAAATCAAGACTTGTGAAATGTAGCAGAAATTGAGTCATGCCAAGAAGTTGGGATGTTCTGGGGAGCATGGAATGTCATTCTATTTTGTCTCTGCATTATGGTGTGTTACGGGGTGGGGACTTGAAGATATGCTTAGGCCATGGACTCACCTTCCCTGGGAAGGGACTTCTCAAAGCAGCCCTTGTCCCTGTTTCACCTGCTTCCCCAGGAGGACACAACAAAAATGTTCTCAGAAGTTGGCCCCCAGTCTTGGTCTTCCAGCCTCCCAAATTTGAGAAATAAAATTTGTACTATAAATTTAAAAAGAAAATAATAATATTATTCACCCATAAAAGACAATGAAATACTGATGTGTGCCTCAGCAGGGCTAAACCTCAAAAACATTAAGGCCACATTCTATATGATCCTATTTATATTAAAAGTCCAAAATAAGCAAATCTACAGAGAAAGATTAGAGGCTGCTAGGATGGGGGTGGAGGGCAGGAGGGAAAAGTGGTAGAGAAATGGTAAACTGATTTTCTTTTTCTGCATTGCTAGGAATTGAACCCAGGGTTTTGTACATGCTGAGCTTCATTCTACCACTGAGCTATATATCCACTTCCTAAGTGGCAGAGAAATGGGAAATGATTGCTAATAGGTATGAGGTTGCATTTGGGAATCACAAAAATCTTCTTAATTGATTGTGGTGATGTTTGCACAACTCTACCACTGAATTATACACTTTAAATGAATGAATTGTATGGTATATGAGTTGTATCACAAGCTATTTTTTAGGAAAATAAACTTTTGAGGTAAAAGTTAATATATGTAACATAGGGACATGCCTCTTTACTGTTAAGAGTACTAGAGCTGGATTCACTGATCTATTAGTAGGCTTTCCAACCCAAAATTTAACCTTCCTATCAAATGTCCCCATTTGTGATTGAACAAACTCCAAGTTCTAAACATTCAGTCTTGTTTCATCATGTAAACTGATATGAAGAGGGTAGTGTTCTTTCTCCAAGTCAGTTTGTCACGGGGTTAGGGTCCATGCAGCTTTTGCTAAAGGAAGAAAAGGGTCTCAATTCAGCTCTGGCAGGTTCTTGACCTAAGCTGCAGAAAGGTATTTAAGGATTCATCACAAAACTGTTTAAGCCCCTCTGGGTTCAATACCTAATATCAAAAAAAAAAAAAAAAAAAAAAAGCCCAAGAGCCAGATGCAGCAGCCTCCTAAATTGCCGGGATTACAGATGTTCCACTAGACTCTATTCCCTTCTGTTTTCATAAAGTGCCCTTTTTTTTTTTTTGGTACCAGAGATTAAACTCAAGGGGGCTTAGCCACTGAACCACATTCCCAGTCCCTTTTATTTTGAGACAGGCTGTCGCTAAGTTACTGAGGCTGGCTTTGAATTTACAATCCTCCAGCCTCAGCCTCCTGCGCTGCTGGGATTACAGGAGTGTGCCACCATGCCTGACATGAAGTGTTTTTGTTGTTGTTGTATCTCTCTCTCTCCCTCTTTCACTCTGACATTCTGAATCTGTCTTATTTCACTCAATATGATGCTCTCCAATTCCATCCATTTTCCTGAAAATGACATAACTTCATTCTTTTTATTTTTAATTTTTTTTTAGTTGTAGATGGACTCAATACCTTTATTCTATTTATTTATTTATTTTATGTGGTGCTGAGAGTCGAACCCAGTCCCTCACACGTGGTAGGCAAGCACTCTACCACAGAGCCACAACCCCAGCCCCCTCATTCTTTGTTTATGGCTGAATAAAACTCCATTGTATATGTATATTGTGTTTTCTTTATCCGCTCATCTATGGATGGACATTTAGGCATGTTTTAGAACTTGGCTATTGTGAATACATGAACATGCATGGATTGCTATAGTATGCTGACTTGAATTCTTTTGGGAAAATGCCAAAAAGTGGCATAGCTGGGTCATATGGTGGTTCCATGCCTAGACTTTTGAAGAACCTCCCTACCGATTTTCATAATGGTTGTACTAGTTTACTATCCCACCAACAGTGTAGAAGTGTTTCTTTCCCCCCACTTCCTTACAACTGCATTGATAATTACTTGCATTATTGTTTATTATCAGTCTTCTTCTTTTAAAAGAAACTATAAATGGTGACATGAGAAGCATTAGTGGGGAATCAGCTGCATTCTTTTGCTCATGAAGCACAGGGCAGGTTCTTTTCAAAACCTTTAGGCTGATGTTATCTAGTTAATGGATGGTGCTTAGACTATACCCATATCATGGGTTTATAGCAATATCTCTCCAGACATCTTTTAATTAGTGTAAAAATACATTCTGTAACTAACAAGGTATATAGGCACTAACTAACTGGACTTACAGTTCTCTAAAATTTATTGGGTCTTTTTTTGAGCGGGGAATACTAGGGATTGAACTCAGAGCCACTTGACCACTGAGCCACATCCACAGCCCTTTTTTGTATTTTATTTAGAGACAGGGACTCACTGAGTTGCTTAGTGCCTCGTTGTTGCTAAGGCTGGCTTTAAACCTGCGATCCTCCTGCCTCAGCCTCCCAAGACGCTAAGGTTATAGGCAAACCGTTGGGATTATAAGGATGCACCACGGCGCCCAACATTACTGGATCTTTTAAGAATTTTTATCCCAGAGATTCTGGAGGCTAAGGCAGAGGATTGCAAATTCCAGGCCAGCCTTAGCAACGTCACAAAACAGTGTCCCAAATTAAAAAAAAAAAAAAAATTAAGGACTGGTGATGTAGTTCAGTGGTAAA